>NC_135784.1:71821166-72421166 GCF_051106095.1 Pogona vitticeps | reverse complement strand
TTGTAGAATGTTGATTTACTCTGGCCAGCATAACATCTATGCACTCTCGTGCAATAATGCCGCCTAGAGTGGTCTTTTAGGCCAGATGGGTGGGGTATAAAATAAATGCAAAAAATACCAGGTGCAGTTGTGTCACTGTGAGGCATAACACACTAAGCCACTATAATGTACTATTGTAGTACCTCATGATATTCTCACTATATTTTGCTAGTCCCTATAAGAGACAACGAGGAATGGAATGGGCACAATAGACACTGCTAGCAGGACATGGCCACTAGACATGCCCATCTGAACATCAGTTGAAGATTGATCTCATGCACATCAAATCAGTTCTGCTGTTCAACAGTGCTCCCAGTGTTTCTAGGTATAAAGTGCTCAGACGTGCTTTACCAGTCTGTCATGCTCTGGAACCGTGCAACTTCCCCAGGCCACACAGATGGCAGGGCACATAGCACCATTAGCCACACCTGTTCCAGGTAACTTTAGCTGGCCTCTCTCCCAGAGGTAGAATGAGGATTAAAACCCCAGCACCTGGCTTGACAGGCAGGTGCTCCAAGCCACTGAGCTATAGCAGCATGTGGACATAAGGTCATATAAAATAAAAGCCAAGGTCCAGGCACAGCCCATAAATCCAGCATAAGCTCTCAGTAGAATATCGTCCATTGTTATGTTCCCAGCAAAAAGAATTCAGTAGCAGATGGTGCCAAAGAAATCTGCCTGTCAAAGTAGCTAATGGTATACTAGATGATCTGAACTGCTATGAGTTGGGTTGCTGTACACCTGCTAACACATTTGAGACATTTCATATTCCCCAGGTGCATGTCACTCTGCAGTAGAGTGCCCTTTACCTGACAAGAATAAAGCATGTTGCAATTACAATATGTAGGATGACATTCCATTTAGAAGCACTCCTGCTGCCCGCAATTTTTTTATTTCAGTGACAGGAAAACTTGCCCGTGAGCTTGATTTATCCTAGCCAGGCCACTGGATAAATGAGCATTTAAAAGCAATGTTTCCTCCTGTCTGACTTAAGTCAATATTTCTGAAATAAGTGTCCTTAATAGAGGTTACATGTCTTTTTTTTAACAGTTCCTTAATTCTGTTCGTCTCTGGGATTTTATTGAAGACCGAGAAACCAGGACACTACCAGTTGCCACTGGCATCGATGATGTAGCTGAGATTGGAGAGCTTTTTATGAATCTTTCTGGAACAGATGCTGGATCTACTGCTCCTCCCTAGAATGCCATAAGATTGCTTCCATCTTTTCTGTAGTGCTTCTTCTGTTTTTTAAATAACTTTGTACTGTTTACCATAATATTAGAATTACTGTGCTGTGGAGATTGAGATCATGGTGAAATCTAAAACAAGTCTGTCACTGTAGAGAAAAGACATTGAAGCATAATAAAGAGTGCTTGAATAAAAATTATAGATACCAACACAGATAAAAGATTTTCCTTTTTTATGCAGTGCACCAATGGTTTCTTTAAGGGGAAACTTTCTGGTTTTATTTTTAAAAGCTTGCTTTTTTCATTAGGTAGGCCGGTTAAAGACAAAATACTGAATACTTTCCATCATGAGGCAGAACAAATGTCTAATCAGGAAGGTAAGTGTACCTTTGCAGTATCCATATCTTATCAAGATCTGGAGTAGTCCTCTTAACCAAATATTAATGAAAATTGGGCACTGGTGACAGATTTATTAAGCAATATGGATAGGGTGTTGTAGTGGATAGGGTGTTCGACAAGGACTTGGAAAACCTGGGTTCATACCTTGTTTTGGCCATGAATTTTACTGGAGGTGTGTGGTGAGGATGAACCACTCATTGAACATTCCTCATGCCAAAAAAAAAAAAATCATATTTGGGACACTAGAACTCAGAAGTAGCTTGACAACATGTGACAACCAAGAAATATTTGGCCAGTTACCAAGGAATATTTGGCCAGAGCCACTGGAACCCATCATAGGCATATTGATGACAATGCATAGCATCATAAAGCCACTGAATGGTATCGGATACCAGATGGAACCCTGAAGGGGGCCATATAGCATAAATGTTGTAGACAAATTAAAGAGCCAGCACTTCCTCATGAATTTGGCCCTTGAAGAAATGTGGAATCACTGAAACTGTATCGCCCAACCAACAAGCTTTTACTGAGGGATACCACGATTTGTGGTATCAGAAATCCATAAAATGGGTAGAATGATACACTTACTGTGGCCAACAATTACATTCATTCAAAATCTCCAGTTGCCAGGCAACCATGTGTTTAAATGAACCCTTAAGTACCTTGCTCAGGAAATACAAAAAATGCCTAGTAATTGTTAGGATCAACTGCAAGGATGTGCATCTTGGTGGAACGGAATGTTACTAGAAGTATGGAAACAGCAGCTTATCACTGACATTGATGTAGCAAACTGGCTATCAGGCATGCCACCTTTTGAGCAGACACTTTATTTATCACTGTATTAAAAATGTAAGTTTACCTCAGTTTAAAGTCTCCAGGTGTCCACTTACTTAAAATTTCTTTGTTTCCAAACCAGAATGTCTTCAATTTCTTCAGGCTACTGGGATTTGGGGCGAGGGGACTTGACCAAAGTATCCTAAAACTACACAGGAACAGCATCCACCCCTAGCAGTTGATCTCCGATTCATTTTTAAAATAAATTTTGCCATCTTGGTAGAATGGAATGATAACTGGCAGAAAACCGCAACTTTCCATTGCTAACGAGGCAAGGATTTTAAGGTTCGGTGCATTTGCAGAGTAACAGCCACCTTCTACTTACATAGATGGGTTTACATTTCAGATCGAGTTTCTGCTGTTAACCACACAGTTTCTTTAACTGTCCTCTCTGACTGGCATGTCTGTGACTTGGTACTGTAGAGGGGATACTAAAAGCTTAAGCAAGCAGTAATTTTAACTTGGATAGGAGCTAGTAGGGTTTCCTGGAAGGCAGAACAGACTTTCCCTAGTGAACTTCTGCTAACTCTTCAAGTTCTTAAATTATACCTCCAGTTTCCAAGGTCTCAAACAAATGCTAATATTAGTGTAGGCCTAGGCACTCACTCCCATTGAGGACAGAAAAAAAATTAAATAAGGTAATTCTGGTGACAGAGATCATTCCTTCATCTTGGAATGACAATTCCTTCTGAAACACAAGGGCTGTCAAAGGCCCAAGAGTGTGGGTACATGCATACCAAGGGGCCACTGGAAGTTGATTAACCCTCGTTGACTACCTAGATGTCTGTTCCTGAAATACCATGAGTGACATGGCAGATTTTCCCTTATCACAGAGCCACCCACTGCCCAAATGGCAAAATCAGTAGCTAACAGAAATAGGTTGTCCCAATTCAAAATATCTCAACTCCCTCCCCTTGACACATGAGGAGGGTGGATGTGGTACTCCCAATCAAATTATCAGCCAGACCCAGCAGGGTCTCAGTTGAGTCTGGGAAATTCACCATTCTCAGAGTAGCCCTCTCTCTATATATATCAGTAGGGAGCACTATCCTAAGGGAAATTTCTCTGGCCGCCTCATGGAATTATGAAAACAAATTCAGTAGTTACAATTTATCATTGAACATGGAATATCTAGACGTTCACAGAGGAAATGGCTACATCTGATGCATAGCATTACAGGAATATTCTAGGATTAAGGAAAAGATTCAAGAAACATGGAAAACCTTAATTTTGTAAGTTGAGACACTGTTATCTCAAATAATGTCCTTACACCATCTTTCAGCCCCAATCTTCCTTCTCCTCTGGCATTCAGGGCCACACTGTGACAACAAAGGAACCCTAAGTTCAGCCTTTAGTTCATAAGAGCTGAGCACTGTTCAGGAAACATACTGGAAGTAACTCATTTATAGGATTCTCATAAACTGGAGGTGACTTGGGGGCACATAACTATCCCATTAAAATGTCGTCTGTGATGACTGCACCTTTGAAATGCAACAAGTCATTCCACTAGCGTTCTCAGCACATTTGTTCTTGTTTTGGGCAGAAAGACAGTCTTCAATGGAAGTGAACTTTGCTTCTATAAAATGTGTGTTGGGACTTAAGACATATCAGCTAAATTCTCTTGCTTAGTGCAGGAGTATAGATAAAATCAAAAAATAAGAAAATGAACAAATAGAAAAGAAAACATGGTGGCACCTTAAGGACTAACACGGCTACCTCTTCTACAACTCAGCAGATTGAACTAGTGTAGGCAACAGGATCACAACTATCTTGTTTGGACAACTCAGTAAACCGAAAGAAAGTAAAATATGTAGCCATGGTTGGTATCAGCTATTAAGACATTAAAACTCTTGACAGAAACAAATGTTTAAAAATTAAAATTGAAGTACAAAACTTTAAGTTCTGAGCAAGTCAGTTCTTTAAGGATGTTTTTCCACTGAAGCATCAGAACTTTTGAGCAGCTTTTAGTAGAGTTGTGAGGTCAGAGCTATGTAATAATGACAGGATGTGACACTAGGGAAAGTTATTCTCCAAGAAATAGAAGACGTCTATTATGACTTGTCTATTAAAGCATTTCAGCCCCACAAGTGATGCATTTCTTGAACAGCTTTGGAGCCATAAGGAAATAAAAGCACTAATGTATGGACTGAAAAATGACCAACAAAGACATGAAGTAAAGCCAAACCTTTAGTGGGGGAGAAACTTTTTTTAACTCTTTTGTGAGAAGACTCCTGACACTGTTGCTAACCTGGCAGATTAAGAGGATCTGAGAACTAGAGAGAACATGTTAGAGAGTGCAGTGAGAGGAGTAGCAAACATGCCAGAAGAATAAGCTCCCAAATGTTACGAAGACACAAGACATTCCATGTGTGTGACTCACACAGAAACCACAAAGAGCCACCCATTACAGATAAGCCAACTATTTCTTTTCAAACCCCACCCCCTGCTATTTCTGTTTCTTGTGTGAATACATGGATGCAGAAAACAAACCACGAGAAAATTCAGCTACTTTTCACTTCATGTCCAGATGAAAACCAATAGAAGGATGTATATTTCATTCCATTCTGTTTCTATATGTCTGAGGAAGTGGACCAGTCCATGAAAGTTTACATTAAAATATAATAGTCTTTAAGGTGCCACGTGTTTTTGTCTTTGTTTGGTTTCTTTGGATTTTGCCCAGTACAAAAAGATTTTGATGCAGTAACAATAAAATACTGAAGGAGTCAGTTAAACTATCTTTTACATACAATTGGTCTTGAAACTTTGTAAGTACACATGTTCATTTCATTTCTAGTGTCAAACGGCACCATCCTATACCACCTAAGTATCAGGAAGTTAACAAACCTAATTCTACACAGGATCAGAATTATTTTCTCCTTCACCATGTTCTCAAAAGTAAGTCAGGAAGAGAAAGCCCTATAAACTGAACAGTACAGAAATTACTAAACCAGGACACAAGCATCAAGTGCTTAGTCATGTAAGTTACAATAGTGCAACAATAGGGTTAAAATATCCAATGCCACAGAGTCCAGCACAGCTGTGATGGCTCCTTAGTAAGTCTCTTGCTAACATGAAGAAACACAGGTTGGGGGGGGGGAAAGAATCACATGAAGTATGCAAATTCCTTGGGAAACAGGAAGACTTTGGGGTCACTGGACAATATTTCATCAGCAGCAGATACTTGAAAGCAAACAAGGAAAGCAAATATAAGAGTTTTAGTGGTGCAGGAAAATGCCACCGAGCAGATACAAAATAAAAGGCAAGTCCTCCTGTAACAGACAATAAATCATCAGCCTCATAAGGCCAGTATAGCTGAAAGGCATTGAAGAAACGATGTCAGAAATGGTGGAACCCTAACTTAGTTGACACACTTGGCTCTCTGTATTAACATTCCAGGACAGACCTTTACTGAGATTTCCATTAGAAATTCTTAACCTTCTACTACAAAATCTATTCAAGGTTAGTTGCAGTTTGGTTATTGCGCTACTATATAAGGAACTGCTCCATGCTAATTTGAACAATTAATGATTAGATTCTATATAGATTGTGCAGGAAGTGAGGACATGCCTTATTATCAGAATTGAGTAGTGGGTTCAAATGCAGGTTGCAGAGAAAATGTGACATGTCATAGAAATCCTCCCTCTAGTTATGAAGAATAATAAAACACTTATAGGGACATTTACACCGTAAGAACAACTACGTTTTAACACACCTTGAAATCAATGTTCTAATTTTTGGCCCTTCTGTGCAGGAGCCTCGCTCACTGCACACATGGGGAGGTGGGGGTTTCATCTGACACCAAAACTAAACACAGTGTTGGTGCGTAGCCCTGATGGAGCTCTGCACCATGGGGAGCTTAGAAGGAAAGTTGCTTGAAATCATTGCAGATAAACACAATATAAATGTAAAACTAATTCCAATCTATTCAAAGCTAAAACGTTTCGAATAAATGTGATTTAAGTATGAGCAGCTTTACATATATTACCATCAGTGCTGAACAATTTAGCATTTTTACCTTCAACAGTAAAACAGAAACAAGCCTGCCAATCACATACAACTATAACATTCCTCAAGGTACCATTCCTCTGATGTTCTTGTTGTTTAGTCATTAAGTCATGTCCGACATTTCGTGACACCATGGACCAGAGCATGCCAGGCCCTCCTGCCCTCCACTGCCTCCCGGAGTTGGATCAAATTCATGTTGGTAGCTTCGGTGACACTGTCTAACCATCTTGTCCCTCTGTCATCCCCTTCTCATCTTCCCTTCACGCTTTCCCAACATCAAGGTCTTTTCCAAGGAGTCTTCTCTTCTCATGAGATGGCCAAAGTATTGTAGACTCTGCTTCAGGATCTGTCTTTCCAGTGAGCACTCACAGTTGATTTCCTTCAGAATGGATAGGTTTGTTCTCCTTGCAGTCAAGGGGACTCTCAAGAGTCTCCTCCAGCACTACAATTCAAAAGCATCAATTCTTCGGTGGTCAGCCTTCTTTATGGTCCAGCTCCCACTTCCATACATCACTAATAGAAAAGCCATAGCTTTGACTATGTGGACCTTTGTCAGCAAGGTGAGGTCTCTGTTTTTTAAAATTCTGTCTAGGTTTGTCATCGCTTTCCTCCCCAGAAGCAGGCATCTTTTAATTTCGTGGCTGCTGTCACCATCTGCAGTGATCATGGAGCCCAAGAAGGTAAAATCTGTCACTGCCTCCATATCTTCCCCTTCTATTTGCCAGGAAGTGATGGGACCAGTGGCCATGGTCTTAGTTTTTTTGATGTCGAGGTTCAGACCGTTTTTGCGCTCCCCTCTTTTACCCTCATTAAGAGGTTCTTTAAGTCCTCCTCACTTTCTGCCATCAGTGTGGTATCATCTGCATATCTGAAGTTGTTGATATTTCTTCCAGCAATTTTAATTCTGGCTTGGGATTTATCCAGTCCTGCCTGCTGCATATAAATTAAATAAGCAGGGGCACAATATACAGCCATTCCTCTAGGCATGCCTAATCAGAAGTTCTACTGGACTCCAAAGATGGTTGGCTGATCACACTGGTAGAAAAGCTTTAGCCCAACATGACTGAAGAATATCAGATTGATAAAGAGTGCACAGAGAAAGAAAAACAGGGTGGTAGAACATCACAATTTCTAGAATCCCATATACTATTTATGCTTGCATTACAGAAATTGTGTTAAGTCTTGTCAATAAATTGCTACTCATTTTCAAGATGCTGACTGCGTTCCTGGCCATGTGCACAATCACATGATGGGACATCCAGGAACATGTCCAGCAACTTGGTGGCAATTTGCCACCAAGGCTTATGCAACTGCCGTTTTACAGGTTTAACACGCCAATACGTTTCCAGCCACTGATATGAAGGTTTCAAAAATGTAAAAGATCAAGATAGCATGAAAGTTAGGGATGTTCGTTAGCTTGGAAGTCCTCTCACCCCTACCATAATGTGCAGTAAGACCAAAGTTGATATCTCCTGGGCCACTACACACTACACTTGATCTTAGCCAAGATCAGAGAATGTCATCTTGATCCCTTGCTAAAGAGGAGGATCTGGAACATGAAAGATAAACTGGACTTCCTGCCTCAAAGTACAAACCAGTATGTGATCGTGATCCAAAATGTCACCTACAGTGGTGCCTCGCATTACGATGTCAATTTGTTCTAGCAAAATCACTGTAGAACGAAAACGCCGTAATGCAAAATTAAAAAGCCCATAGAAACGCATTAAACCCCGATTAATGCGTTCCTAGGGGCTTGAAACTCACCGTCCAGCGAAGATCCTCCATAGGGTGGCCATTTTCGCTGCCTGTGCAGTGAGGAATCTGTTCCAGAAAAGAGCGGGGAGCCATTTTTTTTAACCCGGTGGCCATTTTGAAACCGCCAATCAGCTGTTTTAAAATCGTCGTTTTGCGAGAATCGGTTCCCGAAGCAGGGAACTGATCATCGCAAAGCAAAATTCCCCCATTGAAACCATCATAAAGCGATCGTTTTTTGCGATCGCAAAAAGTTTGTCGTAATGCGGTTTCGTCATTAAACGGGGCACCCGTCTTGTGAGGCACCACTGTATTTGCAATAAAGGTGACTAGATGCAGGGAGAAATTTAAGGACTCTGGACTAGAACCATTACCACCTGTAACTGATTAATCTATCTCATAAGTATTATTTCAAAGGTATCTAAAGTAAATGTATCTAACATGCATGGATATTTATTATGTCTCCCTTATTTTAACTGTTTTTAGTGTTATTTTAGGTCAGTCTGACTGATTGTAACTGTTTTATCTTGTCATGGTATTTTGCAATAAATATGGTATTAACTTGCCATGGTATTTTGCAATAAATATTATACACACGTGCATATACACATCTCCTGGGCCAATAAAAATCAATGCAACCTTAGTTGGAGCTAGTGAGCCACTGATCTGTGCCAGTCAGGGAGTCTTTATTTGAAAATCTACAGAAGTTGAGAAACACCTGTAAGAAAAGGTGCTATAAAAGAACCCAAAAAGTACCTTAAAAGTAAGGATGCTCTTGAGACCAAGATCATCTGTACAGTGGTGTTCCCAATTATTATGTACCTATGGAAAGGCTACAAGGTAAAAAAAAACTGATGGGGAAATCATTCATAATAGAGTTTTATGAGAGCTTTATGGATTCCATGCACTACCAGAAAAACAAGTAATTGGGGTCTAGATTAAATCAAGCCTGAACTCTCTGTAAAAACAACTCACAAAGAAAGTCACAGGGTTGAGCTCGCAAGAACTCAGCAGGGCTGTTAAAGACAGGACCTTTTGGAGGCCACTGCTTCATAGGACCACCCTCTGTTAGAAGCAGTTTGACAGCGCATCGCCACATTAACAAACCTCTTCAACCCTAGCTGGTCTGGAAAATGGTGAGATGTTGGAAACTGTAGTCCAATATCTGAATGGACAGACTTCCTTGTACATGTTAGGTCACATCATGTGATACCTCACATCATCACAACAGATCACAGTGGTCTCAGGTATCCGAGAACCAAAATCCTATCAGTGCCTGCAAAAAATTGAGATATCAGCAGAATTTTTAACAACTGTGGCTATTTCATATGAAAATATGGGCCATTTGTTTCCCAGTTTCCAAGCTTACAGCAAAATACTCTCTATTACGGTAACTTATGAGTACTTCTCTACATCTGACAATCTGAAACAGGCTCTTGAAAAATGCATCAGCTCCAAAGTTCATGGAAGGGATGAATTCACAGAAACGGCCACTCAATGTAATATGAGGGAATTGGTTAAATATTTTCTGATTCTTCTCCTAACATTCTTCAAAAATACATAAGCTCATGGGTAACCAGATTTTGGAAACACAGCTATAGTGACAGACATTGTGTTGTCATGGACACAGCGTTAGACTAGGATTCAGGAGAGCTGGGTTCAAATTCCTGCTCAGCCACGGACATTCACAGAGGGTAACAATGGTAACTTGCTTTTTGAACATCTCATATACCTTGAAAAATCTTATCAGGGTATTCATAAGTCATAAATAATTTGACAACAAATAGCAGCAACAACAACAGCATGGTTACGTAAAATACAAAGACATTTGCACAGACATATCAGATGTGAAAAATTCATGTAAAAACCAACTAAATGACAAACTAAAATTTAATTTATTTTATTAAAATAAGATAACCGGAAGAACCTGTGTTTACAATAAATGCTTCTTCTTATGAGCAATAAAAACAAAATTAAAATGCAAATCAGCAAGGGAAAACCTGTATATGCCATATTTCCTTCTAGTGCATCTCGGAAAAAAGTTTCAAAACAGGCTAAATGCTGCTTTTTTGCAGAAATATACTGACAGCATTATTTATTTTTCCTCTTCTCCTCCCAGAAAACTATAGTTTCTCACAGGACCTTCCAGGTGCCACAAGAAACAAGTCCGAAGTACCCCAAAAAAAGCTTCTTATGTTACTCTAAAATGATTGTAGCAAGATTGTGCTAGCTTCCTTTTCTGAGCACTACTAATTACAATATATTTCTCGTCCTCAAATGAGCATTTTCTCCTATGTGCAAAACTATCTCTGGTGATGAAACTTTAAACACCATTATTAAGTCATCTTGAGAAATACTTAGTAGAAGAATCTTTCCAAACTTGCATTTCTCTCTTCCCTTAAGTCTTCTTGGTGGGTGGCCATTTTAGTTCCTCTAGACGGAAGGGCACAAAGTCTTAGTATATGACAAGAACAGCACCATCTCCGTTGACTTTTCTCAAATGCTAAGCCATTGTTACTATTATAGAAAAATACCAGTTTATTCAGCAGAATGCAATAGAGTTGAACCCAGTTGAAGCAAGAATCCTTTTTTTCATCGCTGCTTTTTACATATGGGAAAAAAATAAGGCTCAAGTGCATCTATAAAAAATAGCAATAGAACTTCTTGTATACAGTCTGTTAACTATTTCAGAATGATAATGTGTAGAAAAAGGCAACATGGAGTTTTGTCCCTGTAGGATTCAAACAGTAGAAATTCATAGCAGCTCATTCTCAAAACCAATATCCAGCTGATTCCCATGCTGGCTCTTACAATCCTCCAGACTGAAGCTTTCAAGGCATAACTGCTATAACTGTTACTGAGGACCGCAGTAAGCTGGGCACACAAATCCCCTAAAATACAAGTAGTTTTGTTGATGTCAATGTGCATGAATTTATGTCATGTGTATGGGTTGCACGATGCAGAGACGGTTCTGAAGCACTTCGGTTGATTTTGGGTAAAGAATGCTGCAGCAATTCAATGGAAGACAGTATCTGGAAGGCCAGAGAGAGAAAGGAGAAAACTTTATTACTGATGACTCTAAATCCACAAGACTTAATTCTGAATACTATCAGGTATTTAATGTATTTGACATGTTGCAGACTAATAGAAATAAACATACAGGCTTATATTTAATAGGAAATATCGCCTTCTTTCAGCAGAATTGGAGGGGATGATTTCCCCTCTCATTTACAATCCCCCATTCAGCCAAAAACCTGCTCCAGATGGGTCAAAAACCCTCCTGACATTATGTTTGGGTAGCATGAGGGAAGGGGAATAGTTTATAAGATCCTTATGCTGTACTGTCCATGCAAAATTGAATTTAGGCCTTATCTCCTGACAAATTTAACAACAGTGGGAAACAAAGGGAAAGGAACAATTAAAAGGAAGAGAAATGGGTAACAGCAGAAAGGGTAAGCAAACATAGGCTTCATTTCAATTGACAATCATATATGTACTTCATGAGCTGGCAATTTCCTTCTAGGAAAAACACAGAGGCTGACCATCACAGAGTAATGTAATTCACAAAAATATTGCAGTGTATTAAATCTCACAAAATTACAAAAAAGTGAGTTGCAAGAAGAAAACGTAGAACAGACTGACTGTTCCTTTTTTGAGGTTTCTATACAGTTTAATATGTGAACATGATACATACAGTTGCTCAACATTATGGCCCAGATACCTATAAGCTAGAAGTACATATCTGTGAGCAGGACATTAGAGACATTATATAATTCTGCCCTCCGAAACATCTATTCTTATATATTCTGCATATCATTTCTAAAAAGAAGACATAGTTGAAGGGCCCATCAGTGCAAGACTGCCTCCACTGCTGCAGTTACACTCTTTCTAGTCTGGGCAAGTCTACAATGAACACTCATGAAGTTCTTCCCAGCAGTTTCCATTTTCTCATGATCATCTCCCATCTGTAAGATATCCATCTGCCTATAAGAAATCAGTGCTATAATATTTTATTTTCTATCATGTGACTCAAAATATGCAGGCATGCTTATATACACAGGCTTGTGCTCACATAATATTCTTCATTTCTTGAATCTACTTTTCCCCCCTTACCTTATTTTATGCAAACATACCACAGAAAAAAATGTATTCCTTCTATAAAAGCTTTAAAAGGAATAATCTTGCCGAATTTACCTGTGGGAAGAGAGGTCTTTCTTCCCTCACTTTTTTCACACAATCTGCTACAAGCCTCTTCATAGCTTTGGGGCAATTTTTATACAGTTTACTGAGGTCCAGTGATGCATAACCATGACCGACCATGAAAATAATCTAAAACAGAAAAACAGAACACGAACATTTTAGCAACAGAGTAGTGAATGCCAATTATACTGAAAAAGAATGATAATAATGATATAAAACTATACTTTATTTCCATGGAAATTACAAACAGCAAATGGTCAGCTTTTTGGAAGATGTTAGGTATTTTTAAGAGGAGGGCTCATCGTTTATAGTGACAAAGACATTCTTTGTAAATAAAATTATTTCAGTTTTAATCTCTCACAGTAAAGCTGAGAAGGACTGTCTGAAACTCTTGATAAGTGCAGCTTGATGAAATTTGGCCATTGACACGGAACAAGACAATTCCCTACAGTCCACCTCAATCACTACCAAGCAGAAAAATCAGTTGCCCAGATTCACCCTAGCCAAGGAAAATAGACATATGCATGTAAGAAGCTTGGCAAGTGGGCATCTCCTGCAGACAGGAAATGGCTGTGCCACGATACACAAGCCATTTTATCTGGTTTAGTACAAAATTATACCATACTGTGTCCTGTTAATTTAGAAGAAACTGAACTCATGGTCTTGATGCCCAGCTATTTCTACATGCAGCCTACACAAGAAACTAGCTGCCAGCTCAAGAATGTTTTCTGTAAACCCAAAAATGAGTTTTAGAATGGTATTTTGGGTGGGGTGGATGCCAACTGCTAGACTTAAAGAAAGGTTTTGCCACCAGATGTATAGTGGCACAGGGGTTAAACCACAGCACTGCAGTCAGGACTGCTCACAACATAAGTTCAATCCCAACAGGTGCTGGGTGCTACTGAGTGGCATATAAGCAGCACACTTTGCCTTTGCTTTGAGACAGATGGATGTTCCTGGACAAAGAAAAATGTTTGAAAGTAAGTATTCTAATATATAAGCCAAAAAGGAAATGAGAGAAAGTAGGACCTGATGAAATGATATATAAAACTGTCAGTGTACATTATATGATACACTGCTCCTGGACTACACAGTGTGCTGAAGAATCCTCCTCATCACAAAGCAGATGACAGCTGAACAGGTGACAGACTTAACCTCTTACAAAAGGAAGGTAAGAACTCTTAAACTTTTGGGGCAAGTTCCTGGTCTGGTCCTTAACTTCAAAAAATCCAAAAATTCAGCCTTAAAGTGGCACCTGCTGTAAGAAAAAAAAATCTCTTAACTATAAACAAACATATGAATACAAGTATGATCAAATGTTTGGGGATAATAATTCTTGGTTAACTTGCTAACACAATCTCTCTGAACTTTCACTTCCTCCTAAATGGGAACAAAGAACTCCTCAATTAAAATTATCATAGTTTGGACAGAGAGGAGCAATCATCATCGTAATCATCCAATTATAACACCAAAATGAATTACTTATTGCAAAGTATTCCAATTTATATTAAGGACACTTTTGTTTTTACAATGGCAGAGTGCTAAATAAGAACATCTAAGGCAGCTAAGTACAGATGAGTGAAATTAGGAGGCTCTGGAACTCCTCATATTGGAACCTACTGCTGTGTATTCCAGTTAAAATAATTTGAATAATTTTGAATTATGCAACATATACCAGGCTTTTGAAATATCCAGAATAAATGCAGATCAAGTGAGGTGCTCCATTTTTCATTGGAATAATTAATAGTTTTTTAAATCCCCAACTCTTTTTTTAAAAGAACACATTGGTAATATAACTAAAAAGGATTAAAAGATTAATTCTCTCCATGGATCACATTCATTCATACCCTGCCCTTATCCTTAAAAGGACTAAAACTAATATATAAAACAACAAATAAATGATTACAAGATTAAAAAAGAATTGAACAGATATCAAACTAAAAACTAGCTCATACAGTTTATAAACATTCTATAAGCACATTTAAAAGAAATCTTTTTAAGAACCACCTCTTAGGCAGCACGTTACTGAAAGAAGGCCTGACTAAAGAAGAGTATCTGGCATCTAAAATATCGTACAAGGAGTCCTAAGTGTGGAGAGGCTGTCAGGGTTATGGCCTATAGTGCCACATGTGGTGGCTGCGTCCCAACATTCAAACGTTTTGCAACTCATTTTTTTCAGAGATGGAGAAAATTACAAATAAAATACCCAATCAACTCTATCTCTCAATTTGCCGACACTTTTTATTCTCCCCTGAAACACTTATTACATAAATGACTGATCTTCATTTTCTGCTATTGGGCTGCTTATCACAGCCCACTGGAATAATATGACAGACGTTACCATTTCCCAATGGTATGCCGAAATCTGGTATACAGGATTTACAGAAAAGCTAACTGCTCAAGACAGGGCTTTAAGAGGAAGTGGTGATGGCAAACAACTTTACAAAACTCATTCATACATTTCTCCTCCTGCATCACATCCTGTACAGAAAGGCCTAATCAATTGATCACAATCAGCTGATACTCTTTGCAATCCTTTGATCTTATTATGTGTGTTTGTTATTTTACAATCTTTGGAAATGTTTTAAAAGCTGCATTACTGCATTATATTAAAGAATACGGCTAAAAGGTTTTGGTTGGCTTTCTCAGCCAAGTCAAAAGGTCATGGCTGCTACTGTAGGTTCTTGCCATCTTGCTGACTGAGATAAAATACCTCTGCTCAAAAGGAGAGGCCACATCTCTAATTTTCTCATAGGAAAGACGAATGAGCACTATTCCAGATTCAGTTGGGGTGTAGGAGAGGGACTCGGAGCCAAGCAAAGGCTGAAGTCTCCAGACCTTCTCTCCAGAAGGAAAAGGAACCACGCTAACTGCACAGCTGCTCAACAGCAGCACTGAAGATTGCTGCTATGAAGCAGTGAACATTAAGCTCGTATCTGTTCTGCTCCACCACACACATTTCTGCCCCAGAAGAGGAAGAAGTGGACAGCCTACTACTTTGGCCGTCAAACTAAGAATCCCTTTTACCCAGACCTCGGAGGGGGAAAGGAGTGCCACACCAACCTCTGCAACTCCAAATCTGGGAAATGGAAAGGTGCCTATCATGATTTCCAGAGAAGAACAGTGACATCTTTTTCCAAGGCAAGTGTAAGCTACTTGTAAGCTACTTCTAAACTAGCATTCTCTTCAGCTGTTGGGTGAGTCAGAATCCCTGTAGTTTCCACTCTAATGTACACGACTGCTCTCAAGGAGTTCGGGGCCCTTCTCCCTTCAACCAGAGAGTACACATTATCACTTTGTAGATGGACTGAAAACAGAATGAAAACAGAAAATGACTGAGTATCTAAGAATTTTAAGAAACAGTTAGAAAGCAGGATCAGGTAAGACTCATGCCTGGAAAAAACAGTGGGCAACACCTTGTTCAACTACTATGCATGGAGTGGCACGCGCGCAAGCATGATGTCTACCATATGTCTAATCACACATTCGTCCCATAATAAATCCTGTGACTAACTGTGTGAATGGGAACACAACAGAGCAAATCAAGAAAACCAGTTGTGTTATTGTTATGTAGCAACAGTAAATGGAACTGAAGCAACTTATTTTCACTAAAAATAAAATTCTTTGCATCACACATACATTTCTCACCTGGTCTCTATTGTTAATATGGGAATATGGTAGCTCTCCTGTCATCAATTCATATAGCACTATTCCGTAAGAATAGACATCTGACTGGAAACTGAATGGATTGCTATCTTGCATTCGGATAACTTCTGGGGCCTGAAAGAAAGAAATTAAAAACTCATACCTAGAAAAAAAAACATATCCACAGCAATATTACAATAGTAATAATAATTAGTATTTACTAATAATTAGTAATAATATTAATAAAAGACAGCTGAGCCCACTAATTGGCCTGCAAAGCCAGCTATTAATGCAGACAAATTATATTAAATTAGTCAAGTCTTTAAACTGCCTGCATAAGCTTTTGTAAGCCAACTGACAAAATCGACTTAGTCTTCCACTGAAACTGCAACATGTTACTGAACTGTAAAACTGTTAGAAAGAGGGGGAAATAATTCTGGAAAACATATGCACGTAACTATTGAAAGGAGTAATAAAAGTTAAAAACAAATTAAGCTTGATAAAAGTCTATGATAAAATCATAACAATTAAACAGTATGAATTAATTGCATAAAAATGTAAGAAAAATATTGACTGTTTCAGATGCAACAGTCATGGTGTGTTAGTTCAGTAGTTCCCAACCTTGGTCAACCCATGTGTTCTTGGACTGCAACTCCCAGAAGCATTCACAACTAGCTGCGATGTCCTGGGTTACCCATGTTGGGGAACCACTGTGTTAGGTGAATGAGGCTGCCAAAAGTTCACATTCCTCAAGCATGAAGAAAACAGCCCACACAGACTTCATTTCAGATCAAAGACTTCCTGAAAATATAAGTCCTTTGCATCTATATTTCAAAGGCAACAGCCTGGCCCTTGTCTGCAAGAGAAACTAAGGATCATACCTATTGCTGGGATATTTATGTAATTAACACTTAGAAGGTTCATTAATTGTTAGTAACACCAGTGTCACTAGTAGTTTGCTACCACTGCTAATGCAACCGTCACTTTCTTCATCTAATTTCACTTGGCCCTCACCCCTATAGCTATGTACACGGTGTACATAAACATGTGACACTATTCTATGTGTTTGAGGAAATGGGAATGTCAGCCATGAACTTCTGCATTAAAAAGTATTTTGCACTGAGTCTTCAAGTTATCACAATACTTCTTTTGTGTTCATTTTTTAAACAGAATGTCAGAAGTTTCTAAAGCTAGGGTAGATCTGTAGCATGCTATCTGCCTCTATCCTCAAGTGTGCAAGCTCAAGGAGTGTGGCTCCTACCTTGCCGTATGCATATAAGGAGGTACTGCACAAAAGCTGGCTATAGGAGCACCTCCAGCACAGATGGAAAGTGAGTTACATTATTACCATAGTGACCTCTGAAGAACTACAGTTACAAGTCATATACAACAAAAACAAAACAAAGAAGACAACAGTCTATTTCTCTCCTTTATGGCCTCTATGCAGTCACACGTATAAGCAAATATCTAGCTAACTTTCCAGAGCTGAGCTGGCGCCCAGAAACTACAGAACTCAGTGCAGGTCCTTATGCAGGAAGCATCCACATCCATCCTTGCTCAAATATCAAGCCTGAAATACCAGGCAGATGCAGAGGGATAGGAATGAAGCGGCATCTGGCTGAAGTTTACTGTCAAGCAAGGTAGGGAAGAACATAAGAGCTTGGGCAAAACGAGATCACACAGGGAAAGAGTCAGTTAACTTAACTGCACTAGACCCAAACCACAGCTGAAATCCAGGGGAAAACTTTTGCACTGAGAATTTCCAGAGGTCTGGGGACTACACATGCCATCCCCTAAACTTAAGCTTTTTTTTTCTATTCAAAAAAAGATTCTCAGTCCTTCATGATGGGAAAATAGAAATTTTTCATTACTGGAAGTGACCTGGTCACCCCCAGTTTCAGGGGGGAAAGGCCCTCCTGAGGCCTGAAACCACTTGAGCAGGGAAAACATGAGAACATTGTCCCCAGAGGTTGTGAGGCAGTTTTCTGAATAAATCCTTTTAAAAGAAAGGAGGCAGCACCAAGAAATGACACAGGGGTGCAAATGGGCCTTAGCCAGTACTCTGCTTATCCCAGTGTAAACTGTGAAAGTCTGTCTCGTGGCACAATGGTTAAACAGCAGTACTGCAGTCAAGACTTTGCTCATGATCCGAGTTCAATCTCAATGGATTCAGGTAGCCAGCTCAAGGTTAACTCAAACTTCCATCCTTCCGACGTTGGTAAACTGAGTACTCAGCTCATGGGGTGGGGTCAATGTATAGCCTGCATAATAAAATTGTAAACCACCCAGAGTGCTTTAAGCACTATGGGACAGTATACAAGCAGCACACTTTTTTGCTTTGCTTTTGCTCCACATCCTAAGCAGGTAAAGACATATCCCACAGAGATGATCCCACAGAGACAACATTGGCAGAAGGTGATTTTATTCTGATAACTCAATTCTCCACTGTGCTTCCTTGAAAGGGGCTGGACTTGATGATCCCTTCCAGTTCTGCAGTTTTAAAATTATTATCATTATTTAAGACAGCAAGTTAAAGCTCTAACCTCCTTTGGGGTGGAACAAAAGTAAGACTGTAGCACTATCTGATCTCTTTGAAACAGGAAGTAGACAGGGCAGAGCACATTTCACTGAGTCTATAGGCAATGCAAGCCAATGTAATGTCAACCTAGGTCACAAGTGGCAAGAGGTGAAAAGGCTTTCATCATGACCGGAGTTAAAATGTTGGAGACTCTCCAAGTTGATAAGGATCTGCTCATAAAAACAGCTCACTAAGGGATGAGGTGATACAAGGTGATACTATCAGTCCCAATATCTTGAGAGGAAGAAGAAAGTCAAGAAAAAGAGACAGTGTTTTAAAAACAAGAATGCCTTGGATAATTTAAGCCATGGACTTTACACGTCTTTCAATACTGTAGGAATCTAAATATTTCACAGCACAGCAAATCCTGTGTCACTATTTTTTAATAACGTGTACCATTCTTTACTTCTTGTTGTTATGTACGGTCACATCATTTCTGACTTATAGTGACCCCACAAGTGAGTGGCCTCTAAAATGTCCTGTCTTTAACAGCCCTACTCAATTCCTGCAAAACACAAGTCTGTGGTTCCTTTATGGATTCAATCCATTTCAGATTCCTCTTTTTCTATTGCCTTCAACTTCTCCCAGCATTACTATCTTTTCTAACTAGTCTTGTCTTCTCATGATGTGCCCAGAATATAGCAACTCCAGTTTAGTCAATTCCTAGAGAATTCAGGCTTAATTTAATGTAGGACTCACTAGTTTATCTTTCTTGTGATCCATGGTATCTGCAAAGTTCTCATCCAACAGCAAATTCCAAATATTTGGCTTAATGCAAAAGACCCTTTAGGTGTCAGGTTTCTTCACTGTCTACCTTTCACACAGTAATTGTAACAGTTCTATGTGCATGACCTGGTCTACAGTGACACATCATTGCATTTGATGGTGATGAGGGCATAGAAATTCCTGAAAGGCAACTACTGGACACTAGCACTAGTAGATGGTGACAGTACAGAGGGATCTTTCACAGAAAAAAACAGTGACACGAAAAATAACTTTTGTTAGTTCTGCACAAAAGGAGACAACGTAAACTATTACCAAAGATTTCTTACAATTAAAAATCATGAATGGAACATTTACACATGAAAAAAAGACATAATGTTGGAAGATGAAACTTCTAGATAAGAAAGCACTTGAATCAGCTGCAGGAAAGAATAAATACAAATTGCACTGATGCTGATGAAGCAAAGTTGAAAGTATACCTAGAGTCAGAAAAACTGTGCTTGAACAAAGACTTTCATGACATATAACAAAGATTACAGTCCTCAGAAGAACAATAAATGCACTACATCTCAGGAATAAAAAAGAGAATTTTTGCAATAAATTGCAAATTGAAAAGATTCAAAGAAATGCCATTAATGTTAGACCATTAAACTGTAATTTTGTCTGCTATAAACAACAACAGCTCAGTTAAGTTTTTTGCTGTAGTGAATTTACTTTAAACACCTACCATCCAGAGTACAGATCCTGTGGGTTGCTCCACCTGTTGAGAACCACTCCATCTGGACTTGACTGTGGCCAAGCCAAAATCCCCTATTTTCACTGTGCGGTCTTCATGCAGAAATATATCTATGTAACTATTAAGGAACACATGTGAACAGTCACTTGCATTACCACAAGTTTCTGGGTTTTTTTCTGTGTTATCTATAATTGGGCCTCTTAATATAAACATAAGGGATGTGGTGGTGCTGTGGCTTAAAACGCAGAAGCCTCTGTGCTGGAAGGTCAGAATACCAGCCGTTTTAAGATTGAATCCACACGACGGAGTGAACTCCCGTCACTTGCCCCAGCTCCTGCCAACCTATCAGTTCAAAAGCATGTAAATGCGAGTAAATAGGTACCACCACGGTGGGACGGTAACAGTGTTCTGTGTCTAGTCATGTTGGCCACGTGATCACGGAAACTTTCTACAGAGAAACGCTGGCTCTACGGCTTGGAGACAGGGCTGAGCACTGCACCCTAGAACTGGACACGACTGGACTAAACGTCAAGGGGAACCTTTACCTTTACCTAATACAGTGGTGCCCCGCTTGATGATGACAATGCGTTCCAGTGAAATCGCTGTACAGCGAAATCACAGTCAAGCGAAAGTAAAAAAAAACCAAAAGAATGCATTAAAAACTGGCTAATGCGTTCTAATGAGGAAAATACCTCATCGACCAGCGAAGATCCTCCATAGGGTGCCCATTTTCCTGTGCCTGTAAAGCGAGCAATCAGTCTTAAACACAGCGGGGAGCCATTTTGCACAGCGGGTGGCCATTTTGCAACCCGCCGATCAGCTGTTTCAAAACTATCGTTAAGCGAAAAATTGGTTCCCAAAGCAGGGAACCAATCGTCATAAAGCGGAAAACCCGATAGGAATCATCGTTTTGCGATCACAATAGAGATTGCAAAAAACTCATCATAAAGTGGATTTGTCATCAAATGGGGTAATCGTCAAGCGGGGCACCACTGTATAAACAGTTGAATTGATTGTTTCATGTGGGCATAATGTTGATGTTTTGATAGTGGTGGCTGTTAGTTTACCTGTTTCCATCAGAAACCTGAATACAGTGAAGCCTTGCTTAACAATTGCCTCACTTAACGAAGAATTCGCTTACCGATGGATTTCTTTGAGGAATTTTCTGCATCGTTTAACGATGTTCTCTATGGGGGATTTTCACGTAACGATGTCCGTTTTCGCTCATGTAAAAGTGTCTTAAAATGTTTGAAACCTGTTTTAAATGCTGGCAATCGTTAGTCCACCTTGTGTAATGTATGCAAACTTAATTTGGTGTTGTTCTGAGTCTTCGTTAATTTTTGGTGAATTTTTTTCTCTCTCATTGAAAAAGCACTGGACGGTCCTTCCAATGCTTTTCAATGAGAGAGAAAAAAATTCACCAAAAATTAACGAAGACTCAGAACAACACCAAATTAAGTTTGCATACATTACACAAGGTGGACTAACGATTGCAAGCATTTAAAACAGGTTTCAAAGAGTTTAAGACACTTTTAAAGGAGCGAAAACGGACATCGGAAAGCCATTCAAATGCATTGAGTCGGCTTCAATGCATTTCAATGGGGAACCGCGTTTCGCTCAATGATGTTTCCTATGGCGATTTTCGCTTAAGGACGGCAATCCGTTCCAATTGGAACGGATTAACCGGTTTTCAATGCATTCCTATGGAAAATGGTGTTTCGCTTAACAATGTTTTCACATAACGATTTTTTTAATGGAACCAATTAACATCATTAAGCGAGGCACCACTGTATGTTAAAATAGTTGTTAATTGTTGAACAGTCAAAACTATGTTGCTGTGAACTTATGTTTGATATCTATCATGCCTACTGCATTTTTGTTTATTATGCTTTTTTGAGCATAACGTAGTATGGAAAATGAAGCTCACAAATAAACTGTGAGAGTGGATATGGAAACTTTCCGGAGGCATACATTATACACAATAAAAAAATTACCAGAGTAATTGCTTAGAGCAGTGGTCCCCAACATTTTTAACCCTGTGGACCGGTTGGGGAAGGCGGGGCATCCTCCCACACTCATGTGCAAGCCGGAAGGAGCGATCGTGTTCACGCACAGGCGCTCATGCACCTGTGTGAAGGAGCAGGAGGGTGCTTGTGCGGGTGCTTGTGAGCATACACAAAGGGCCCTGTGGCACTTGGGGGCACTCATATGTATGTGCAAAGGGGTGGGGAGCGCTTACACAGGGACACGCATGTATGCGCAAAGAGGCTATGTATGGGGGAGTGCGGGCAGGTGTGGGGGGAATGGTCTGTCTCCTCAGCCTGGTCCAGCTCAGGCCATGGACTGGCACCAGGTCGCAGATCGGGGCTTGGGGATCTCTGGCTTCGAGTAATTTACAGAGTAAATTTACAGAGTAAAAAAACAAATTTAAAAAATTTAAAAAACAAGTTAAAACTAAACTTGGGATGTCTAGAAAGGAGCAGTCTTCAATCCAGACTTGTATTAAAATGACAACAAAATGATACAGGGATATCCTTCTTCTTCTTCTTCTTTTTTTTTTTTTTTTTTTTTTTGTAATTAGCAGCCTTCAGTTTATCTGATCATCAGAACAAAAATACTCAATATTTTATTGACTATTTATTTAAAATACCCTTTACTATATTGATCAAACAAACATACACTAGCAGAACTTCACCAATAAGCAAAGGATACTATTTGATTTCATGTCTCTGTGTATTATATTCTTCGCGTGTAAATAGCTGCAAAGAAAGTATGATATATAAATCTAAATATATTTACAAGCCAAAAGACAGGTTACAAGGCAACAATTACCATCAAGCCAAACATAAGCAGATTATCATTTTTCAATTGCACAAAGATATATTTAAGATCTAATATTCAATGCAGGTAGATATTTGTTTTATCCTCTAGAAAATAACACAGTATATTTTAATGCTTAAGTTTAGCAGGAAGCGAAAAAAAAGTTCTCAAGGGCATAAGATAACTGCCATGTTTTTTTCAGAAATTTGATTTTCCTTTTGGGGGTCGTCAACCCTTTCTACAATGGCAATGATTCAGCCCATGTTTATGGGCAGCAGGTTTTTTCACTGGCAGTTGTTAAGCTTACTCACTCCATTCCTTGTGCTGTCTGCCTTGCAATATCAATACGCTGTAGCATCTGAAACTTGGTCTCCTGGACATGTAGGTGTTTATAAAGACTACTTCCTTCACACCACTGTGTGACAATAGCCAGGTTATCTTTAGTCATGTAGCCCATGAACAGTAAAATATTGACATGCCGTGTTTTCCTAGTGGAAGGAAACAATTGAGTATTAACATTTTAGCTGCATGTTCTTGATTTTAAAAATTGTTATCTTAGTAACTACAGGCCCCCAAAATGCCTAGAACTGATAGACAGTAATCTATACCTAACAGACAATTAAATGTTAAAAGCTGCTATAAAGAGGTTGAGAAGAATGAATGGATTAAATATCAAATTTTTTACACTACCTGTGGGAACATTCTCTACAGAACTCTGCTGGCAATGCTTCCACTGGTAGAGTGAAATTGCAACTCTAGCCCGCTGGCTTCTTCAAAAAGATGGAGTGTTTGGCTTACCTTAATACAGCCACTTCATTTCGGAAGGCTTGAAATTGTTCTGGTGTTGGATTTACAACCTTTAATATCTTTACTGCTACATCTCCTGCAAACATAATTTAAAATAATCAAAGATAATGCCAATGTGTTTGTTACAGATGCTTGTGCACAAATCAGATACTATGAATGATCGCGGACTGAGTGATATACTTTATATACAGAAAAGGCCCAGATCCAGTTTCTTCCATCTCAGATTCCATCTCTACTAGGATACCCAGTAACAGAAGCCCTGAGAAAGAAACTGCCATATTTCATACCAGAGATATGCACTGATGACAAGATTTGATTTGAATTTCAATTCTGCACTTAGAAAAGGTCTTGCTTTGGCTTAGATTGACTCAGGACTAGTTTGCTTCAAGCCAGATCCAGATCCAGAACCTAGGTCCAGAAATCAAAGATTTCTGCTTCCTTTTATCTCAAAATCCCAAAACAGGCATGTTTCCAAAATTGAGCATATTGTTCTTCTCCTTTTTTAAAATCAGAAGAATACACTGTAGATCCTTGGAAGGGACACTTCCAAGATTGTAGACAAATACATGTAGGAGTTCTTGTGTTAAAGCTTCATAGAAGTTTTATTTTTAAAAATTGAACTGCTGATAGCCCAAATCCTCTTACCTGGTTACACTGGCATAGCACAAGTGTTGGAATCATTTATGCCTCAAGTTTAAAAATCAATATACTCACTGGCAGTTGAATATTTATTTATTTATTTATTTATTTATTTATTTATTTATTTATTTATTTATTTATTTATTTATTTAATTTATATGCCGCCCACACTACCCAAAGGTCTCTGGGCGGCTTACAGCATTTAAAATACAATAAAGATATGTACAATTAAAATACAATTAAAATATATATAAAATTGCCATCAGACCCACAGTTAATATTATTTCGGTTAAAAGCCTTCTGGAACAGGAAGGTTTTGACCTGGCGCCGAAATGTCATCAGTGTCGGCGCCAGACGAATCTCAGTCGGGAGGGCATTCCATAGTCTGGGGGCAGCTGCCGAAAAGGCCCTTTGTCTGCAAGCCATCCCTCTTACCTCCTTGAGGGATGGCTCTTTCAAAAGGGCCCCCTGGCTAGATCTTAACTGCCGGGTAGGCTCATATGGAAGGAGGCGGTCCTTCAGGTATACTGAATTGTATGACTCAGGATCCAACTAGTCTAGTTTCCGGTTTAGTTTCCTCTCTTAAAGGAATCAATGTGGCCAAGATTCAGGTGAAAATGTGTAGACATTTCCTTGTAGGAGCAATCTTTTCATTTGGAGAGCAAACAAAGAGAGACAGACTGTACAGATTTCTTACAGATCACTATTCTGAAAATTATGTCATAGGGATTGCCCTGTGTAAGAAATAGAGATGGGAGTTTCATATCTGTAGACAAATACAAAGCCCGCCGACACAGGTGGGCAGCCTGATTACCTCCCAACTCCAGAATCCACCGGTTTATTTATTTATTTTTATTTATTTACAATATTTTTTAGCCGCACCATTGCCAGTGGCTTCTGGGCGGCAGTTCACTTACAGAAGGGTGCGCATGCTGGTGTCATTTACAGGGCGCCAATTATGGTAGAAGTCTGGCTGCCACAGCCCTATTTCCTGCTTGCTGAGTGGGGAAATTTGTTCTCCTGACCCCTTGCCACAGCGGCCAGGCGAGCAGGGAGACAGGGCTGCAGCCGCCGGGCTCCTGCCATGGTTAGCACGCTGATGATAGATGCCAGCCACATGCGCTGCACTATAAGTGAACTGGCAGGCTTTGGGAGGTAAACAGCCTGGCCACCTGTGCCGGTGGGTTTCATATTCGGCTACAGATACAACGCCTTCATCTGTACAGTTTGTGAAAAATAACTGCAGTGGCTTATAAGGAAGGAGACTTGTAAAACCTGAGAAGGGTTTTACTCTTCCATTTGGGGAGTGGTAGGGGTGGTGTGGAACTAAAGTATATGAAATAATCCCCATCACAGAGATTTAATACTTACATAAACAATCTTTAGGAAGGTGTAATGCAGGAAGGTGTGAAAACTAGTTTAAGAATTTACGAAATGAAACACAGGAATGCTGGAAGAATGGTCACCTCACTGTTCCACACTTATTTTGCCCCAATACAGATTTGAGACACAAACCATATAGCAGGGCCCAACATTTATTTTTTTCACTATGTCAATAAATAAGCTAGCTGATTAGCTTAGTGGTTTAGGTATCTGGTTGCAGTAGCAGGGGTTGAGACTTTGATTCTCCAGTTTGCCTCCTGGGAGAAAAGTGATCCTGTGTAGCCATGGGAAAGCTGCAAAGCCCCAGGGAGTCCCCAGAAGAAGGGAATGGCAAACCACTTCTGTGTATTCTCTACCTGGAAAGGGTCACCGTAAGTCAAATGTTGACTTGATAGCGTGCAATAATGTTGTTATGTCAATAAATATATATCCTGGAAAATTACAGATAAAACTGCTCAATACTTACCATGCCACTTTCCCCTGTAAACTGTTCCAAATGAACCTGACCCTACTCTGGTAGAGAGCATAACTTCACTTGCTTCTATTTCCCAGTAATAACTTGAATCTCTTTGTCCACGAGGTCTCTGTAGGCAAGCAAGCAAGAAGATATTTAAAATACAGACTGGAAAGTTTTACAGTCTCTGATTAAAAGTTTGCATCTTTCATGACTCATCTAACCTGGATGCATTCAATCCAAATACATATCTGTGTGTCTGTCTAGCTATTTATTTATATACCAACCTATTAGTGCAAATACACTAGTCTGGGCAGTTTACAATAAACTAAAACAATAAATGTAAATAAAGAAAAAATGAAACAGCACTCAACATATCAAGTGGTGGAAATATAAAATGAAATATGGCATGGGCATATAATCATACAGAGCAGCAAAAGGAACAGGTCATGAAGGGTTGCCAAAAGAGGCCTTTCTGTAAAGCAGTGTTTTCGAAGATTATTTAAAGGTGGGGAGGGAGGGGGGCAGGCACAGTTCCACTGGTTTCATATCGCTGGAGTCACCACAAAGAAGCCCCTACTTCAAGTAGAGGATTAACTGGTCTCCCTTGGAGTGGCTTCTCAGAGGATCACGGCCTAGGACGAACTAGTGGGTCAGGTGAATGACCTTAGGAAAAGGTGCTCCAATATGTAATGTGGTCCCAAACTATGAAAGGCTTTACATGTGATAATCAAAACCTTAAATCTGATCTGGAATGCAACAGGTAACCAATGTAGATGAGTCAAGACTGGGGAGATGTGGTCAGACCTGCACATACCGGTCACCAGTCTGGCTGCCACGTTCTGTCCCCATTACAATCTCCCAGTAAACCCAAGGGAATACCCCCATAGAGAGCATTGCAGTAACTGATGTGGGAAATGACCACTGCATGCACCAATGTCTTGAGGGACACCTCGTTCAGGAAGAGGCAGAGTTGGAGCAATAACCCTCAACTGAATGAAAGCAGTTCTGGACACAGCTATAACTTGGGAATCCCAAGATAGCACTGTGTCTAAGAGCACACCCAGATTATGAACTTAATCCCTGGCTGGAAGGACAAAGCCATCCAGTTTAGGGAAAATCCCCCAGCCTGTCCAAGCAGACCCCCAGAAGCAAAATCTCCACTCTGTCTGGGTTCAGTTTGAGCTTGATAGCCCTGGTCCATTCCAAGAGTGACTCTAGGCAGTGTCCAGACTGCATCCACTGCAGAGGTGGAAAAACAGAGATATAGCTGTGTATCATAAGCATACTGATACCTTACTCCAAATCTCTTTATGATCTCCCCAATGGTTTCACATCTATGTTAAACAGCATTGAGGATACTGATGACTAGAGATGGGGATGACTCACCATTTTGGCGAGTTGTCCCGCTTCATGAATCATGAAAAGTTGATTCCCTTAAGGCTGGCTAAGGGAATCCAGACTGCCCTTTGCAAAGATGGCAGCTGCAGCTTTCCTACCCTAAATGAAGCCGCAGCCGACATCTTTGCAAAGGGCAGCCAGTCTCCCTTTTTACACACCATAGCTGCGGAGGCCAGGTGGGAGACCTAGGCGGCGGTGATTATGATAAGGGGGTGTTGGCGGGGGGGGGGCTAAGGTAGGGAGAGGAGTGGTGGGGGTAGACTGTGGGGGTGGGTGGCTGCCTATCGGTCCGCTAAATAGGCTGATGCAAAGACCAGAATCATGACCCTAATGATACTTGAAGGGATACAGTGTCTTCTTTCCACACATATTTTTAGGATCAAGGTACCAATATGATGTGGAATAATAAATATGACAACGGTTTCGCTAATTTTGACAACTCTCACAATATCCAACTAGTTAGAATTCAGTACAAATGTCACATCTAAAAATTTCCAAGCATGCAAATTATATGCTTAACTGTACATATTATTGTTTCAAGCATGAATTATATTGCCTACTAAGTGCTATTTGGCAATACATATTTTTGATACTTACAATTTTCTTTTCTTGCGCATTAGGTCCTGTAGCTCTTTCTCTCTGAGCTGCAACTGGTGTTTTATGCTGGGACCATCCTGTTGGACTTGTATTATTCGGACTACTAGATATAGCTGATGGTGATGCTTCACATGTGCAAAGAAAAAGAAAACAGATACCAACATTAGAAAACTTTGGTACATTAAGTACTTACAATGTAGGAATGGACATGAAACCTGAAAGTCACACTATATTTAAAAAGCATGCATACATGCATCATCTTTCTGCATCAGCTATGGTCTACAGCAAGGGTGTCCAAAGTACGGCCTGTGGGCCACTTTCGGCCCGCCTGGACTTTTTATCCGGCCCGTCCATTCGCGCGAGCGGGCGGGTGTGTGGCAGTACGTGTGCAGGTCAGTCGGCGGGTGAGAGTGTGTGCATGGAGGTGGGGGGGAGTGTGTATAGGTGGGGAGTCTGTGCAGAAGTGTGTGCACGCATACATGCACATGCGTATGCATGTGTTCCTTTGGCCCTCCAAAATATCACAAATATATTATGTGGCCCTCCGTGTGAAAAGTCTGGAGACCTCTGGTCTACAGTATACTAAGAATGCATGCTAATTCATACACGTAAGTAATTTTCTACACTGAAATTTTTGGAATGTAGACTGTGATCCCTGGAGAATTCAGTTACTTTATTTAGTGAAAAACTTACCAGATTCACTGTGACTACGTATGGCATCCTGAAACAAAACAGAATAGGTATCAAAACTGCATAAACACTACTGTGGTAAACATACGGAACATAAAATTTCCCCAGATGAGAAACGGACTCAGCAGCTTTGATTCTAGATATCAAACCACTACCAGAATATTTCTAGGTAGGGATGGCAGCCATTTTAAAGGAATCCTGGTGTCTACTTGCTAAAAATATTAAGTGTGCTTAGCATTCAAAAAGTTCAAAAAAAGATCCAATTAATCCTTGACATTTTTATACGAAGAGTCCTGAAGAGTTACATTCCATAAAGGCTACCACTACAACTGGGATGGCAGAAGTATTTTAAACTCAATTTTGTGTGACATGTATCTTACATATTTTATACGTAACATTTCTATTCCAACAGATTGCTGAATCTGTTCAAGTTTTAAGTGAATGGAAATCCACATTACTTCCATTGTACCACTGCTGCAAGCTGAGCTGGTTTCTCATTTCATGCCACACATGCTACACTGTGTAAACATGCACAGCTCTAATGGAGGACATTTGGTGACACTTCCCATCTGTCCAATATCATCCAAAGCACAGCTGGGATAATTGACAGGAAGACACATGCCTAAATATCTCACAAAGCAAAACTCAAGGTCAAAATAAGGGCTAGAGAAAGGCCTAACACATGATGCCGTTTTGTCTGCCGTTGCAAACTGTCAGGAAACTGTTCAGAGCTCTTTGAAAGGGGAGAATAAGTATGATTAATAGAAGACAGGGGGGGAAAGAAGGTTCAAACTAATCTCTGATCAAGCAAGAAAAGATATTGGGCAGGACAGAATACTGTATGAGAATCTAATAGAGAAGCACTGGTGAAATTACACATAGACCAGAGTCCTAGAGTTGGTCCCCTATAGGTTCCATACCTAGCCAAAGCTAATTGATAACGTGTCAAGGTACATCTTGGTCATGCACTTAATTTTGCAACAGAGATGCACCCTGGCACATTGTCAATAAGTTGCAATCGGCCATGGCAAACTTTATGCAAATGCCAGTAGGATTCTGGATATTACTTACCATTCTAGGGAGATTCATTTGGAGAAGGGAAAGTGGGAATAGTTTCAGGAATCTAAAGAGCTCTGCGTGCAAATAGGAAACACTTTTGTGTCCACGTGAATAGTACAGCTGCAGCCACTGTGCTGGTATACCCTTGTAACATTTTAAACCCTACTTTTAGAAGCAGCCATTTGAGGGACACATGGAAAGGATGGAGGCTGGAAAGACCCTGTTAAGCACATGAGTATTTAGACCTTTATGAATATTATAGCTACTGTTTATGCATTCACTATGGCCTAAATGTTGCCAACAGAGAACAGGTTGCCTTTCAGTTCTTTAAAAAGAGCCAAATTCCTTCTGTACAGATACAAAACCTGCACATTTCAAAGTTTTTCCAATGTAGCTTTAATATTAAGTAGTCATTTTCACTGGGCAGAGGCTCCGGAGTATTCCTTTAGGGCTCTTTGGACCAGTCACAAGTTTTCATTAACCGAAATCTTGCTTTACATAAAACTGTCAGCCCAAATTTCCATAAAGCTGCCTGGTGAGAACACACTATACTGTAATTCACAACTCCAAGAAGTCTCTGGGGTGACAGTTTGGTCTCTATTTTTATATAATTAAGTATTTAATCAATACATCCACATCATTTTAAGACAACCAAATCCATCAGGCTAACACTGAAATGAACAGGCTTAGTACAGATATTATGGATTTTACATTTTATTACTGACCTAGCCTTATTTCTATTGGACATTTCCAACACTAGCTTCAGTATCAGGACCAAGCAAACGTGCTATACAGCTGTTTGTAAATGCAACTGTTAAGCTATAGTTGTGTTACCTCACACTAGTTCTGGCCAACTGTTTTAGCAATCCAGTTAACACAAGAAAGCAAAGGCATCCAGACAATACCTACTCTTCCCCTTAAACAGAATCGTCTGCACCAGGACCTGGGAGAAGCATTCAGGCTGTTATTCTAGTTCAAAGCAATGAAAAATAAGAAGAGAACAGAAGGAGTAGTAAAAAAATAGTTTCCAGCTGCTAAAAGGAAAGATGCACAGAAGACAACATGAACAAAAATAGGTTAACACATTAGCTGTGTGAATATTACTCTAACTAAAAACAGGAATTTTAAAACTAATGCAAGAGTGCTTATCCACCACACTTAAGGATAAGAAGACAGACATCTCACCAATCATTAAGCATCCCCCGAGGGATGTTTTCTAAATTACTTCCCCCTACCTCAAGGCAGGAGACTATCCAAGTTCTGCCATAAAGTCTATTTCCATCCAAGATAGATCTATGAGAAAATCCTCTTTCAAGATAATTTGTAGCATGATAAGATAAAGGTTGCACAGAAACTAACCCCAATAAGGAAGATAAATGTGAAGAGCCTGGTGGCACCTGATGCTGAATCAAACAAGATTAATCTAATCAAGCAGTAGTGAAAATCTTCAAGAATCAGTAGACCACCACATGCAACAGACTTAGTATTCTGGAGTGAAAAACAAACAGAAGACTTTAAAAAAAAAACCCGGCAGCCCAGCCTGAGATACAAGGAAAAGAAACTAATTCCCTTCCTCTCTCCATTTCTAAACAGTACCTTCCCAAACTGATGTGAAGGTCTGACACTCTTACAGTAATCTGCACTAACCCAAAAAGTAGACACACAGAGCTCACTCAACTAATACCACAGCACACAAGAAATCAAAATGGGAGAAAAGTAAACCCATGGACTAATATCCTTAAATTCTCAGAGACAATATTATCTTTCACAACTAAAAGATTAAAAAAAATCAGAATTCTGCAAGAAGGTAAGCTTTTTGCATTATACAAGTTATATTAATTAATACACACTGGCCAAAATTCTGTTGCTTTGTGTAGTAAATTGCAATAGTGTAAGCCAACTGAATCAAGGGAGATTTGATGAGTCAACTCCTCCATTCATTCCAATTATTTAAATGGGCCTACTCTAACTATTAGAGACCAAACTGCTAACATGCGCTGGATTATGAAGAAAGCCAGAGAGTTCCAGAAAAACATCTACTTCTGCTTCATTGACGGCGCAAAAGCCTTTCACTGCGTGGACCACAGCAAACTACGACAAGTTCTTAAAGAAATGGGAGTGCCTGACCACCTTATCTATCTCCTAAGAAATCTATATGCGGGACAGGAAGCAACAGTTAGAATTGGATATGGAACAACTGACTGGTTCAAAATTGGGAAAGGAGTACGACAAGGCTGTAAATTGTCCCCCCCCCCCCTTATTTAATGCATTAATTTTATGCAGAATACATCATGCGAAAGGCCGGACTGGAAGAAGCCCAAGCCGGAATTAAGATTGCCGGAAGAAATATCAACAACCTCTGATATACAGATGATACCACGCTGATGGTAGAAAGTGAGGAGCAATTAAAGAACCTTGTAATGAGGGTGAAAGAGGAGGGTGCCAAAAATGGTCTGAAGCTCAACATCAAAAAAACTAAGATCATGGCCACTGGTCCCATCACCTCCTGGCAAACAGAAGGGGAAGATATGGAGGCAGTGACAGATTTTACTTTCTTGGGCTCCATGATCACTGCAGATGGAGACAGCAGCCACGAAATTAAAAGACTCCTGCTTCTTGGAAGGAAAGCAATGACAAACCTAGATAGCATCTTAAAAAGCTGAGACATCACCTTGCCGACAAAGGCCACATAGTCAAAGCTATGGTTTTTCCTGTTGTGATGTATGGAAGTGAGAGCTGGACCATAAAGAAGGCTGACCGCCAAAGAACTGATGCCTTTGAATTGTGGTGCTGGAGGAGGCTCTTGAGAGTCCCCTGGACTGCAAGGAGAACAAACCTATCAATTCTAAAGGAAATAAAACCTGAGTGCTCACTGAAAGGAAAGATCTTGCAGCTGAGGCTCCAGTACTTTGGCCATCTCATGAGAAGAGAAGACTCCTTGGAAAAGACCTTGATGTTAGGAAAGTGTGACGGCAAGAGGAGAAGGGGAGGACAGAGGATGAGATGGTTGGGCAGTGTCATCGAAGCAACCAACATGACTTTGACACAACTACGGAGGGCAGTGGAAGACAGGAGGGCCTGGAGTGCTCTGGTCCACTGGGTCATGAAGAGTCGGACACAACTTATCAACTAAACAACAACAACTCTAACTATGACTCACTTTAGCACAGTAGTTAAGAGTAGGCCCACTGAAGAAATGAAACTGGGGATAGCTTCAGAAATCCAAAGAAGTTGACTTGTCCACGAAAGCTCACATTAAAACAGAGCAGTTAATCTTTAAGGTGGCAAAATGTATTTCTCTTCTTTATTTTGTATTTTTCTTTTGTTTTTGCCTGTTATGCAGGAACTGACTCACCAAATCCCCATTGATTTAATGGGTCTGCTCTACTACTACTATGCTAAGAAACAAGATTTTCGCCACTATATACATTACATAAATTGCATACACATATCAATTTCTTATGCTATCAATCAGGTCAAAAGCTATCCTAAGCATTGATATCCTTTTCTTGTGCAATCCTCCAACCTTCTATGTCATTCACATATTTTCAAGCTTATAACCTCAATGAAACATGCACTGCATATACAGTGGTGCCTCGCTCTGTATAGCGACGAAATCGCTTAGCGATGCTGTTTTTGCGATCGCAAAAGTGATCGCTTTGCGATGGTCCCTATGGGGAAATTTAGCTTTGCGATGATCGCAGGGAAGCGATCATCGCAAAGCCCCCATTTTCAGCCAGCTGATCGGCGGTTTCAAAATGGCCGCCCACTGTTTTCAGGCACGGATTCCTCGCTTTAGAGGCACCGAAAATGGTAGTGCTATGGACGTTCTTCGCTTAAAGGTGAGTTTTAAGCCCACAGGAACGCATGAATTGCGTTTTAATGCATTTCTATGGGCTTTTTATTTTCGCTTAGCAATGTTATCGCTTAGCAGTGATTTTTTCTGCATGAATTAACATCGCTAAGCGAGGCACCACTGTACTCTAAACCAGTGGTCCCCAACCTTGGGCCCCCGGATGTTCTTGGACTACAATTCCCAGAAGCATTCACCACCACCTCTGATGGCCAGGATTTCTGGGAGTTGAAGTCCAAGAACATCTGGAGGCCCAAGGTTGGGGACCACTGCTCTAAACTAAATTATGTGATGTCATGGTATTACAGTATTGCCAAACTATGGAATACGCAACTTTAACAACAGGAAAGTTACTTTGTTGTAAAGACAACAACTGCAAGACTATTTGTCAATTAGATAGATAGGTAAAGAAACCACCAGCAAGGCATATCCCTATAAACTCCTGCATAAAAATCTTAGCATCAAAAATATTAAAGAATGTAGATCACATGACCATATAGTGCTATTCTGCTAAAGTAACACACTTTTGTGCAGCTTACTATTCTCCAGTAAAATAACACCAGTACAGAAACACCTTATCTTACCCCAAGTTAAACCAGCTGAATCTCTCTCTGTAGTCTGCATTAATCTTGTAGTTGGTTTGGATAAGCAACACCTTTCCAAAGAGCTACCATTTCACCTTCCATCCTAAATTAATAGCCTGTTGCACAATAAGGCTGCATTGTCGAATGGCCACTCAGTCTTTAGCAACAGCATAACTGCACCACAGGCACAGTGATACACGGAACATTTAGCTTCTATTCATCCTGACAGCTGCATTACGATGTCTCATATATTTTGCGGGGAAAGAAATGTAACAGAGGTAGAAGAGGCACTTCCAGGCCCTGATGACAACAGCAGAGTGATGGTGCCTTAGCTCTAAATGGTACAGGCAGCAATTCAATCTGGAATCAAATCAACCCCAAATTAATGTAGTTGATGGTAATCTATATTCAACAGAACAAGCAAGAGAACATCCACCACTACTTCCAACACTTCTTTACAAGCCTACAAATTCTCTGCTGATGAAGATATCAGTAATCACCATCCTTTCTTTCTGAAAGCCTCAACATTCAGGTATCTGAGGTAATTTTAGCCACCTCAGCAAAATAGCTTCTAAGATTCATACTGGCCACCTCTTGCCCTATTATTTATTTTTGTGACAGAAAAAGAATTATGAAAAACCAAACCAAAAGAACTACATACAATGGTTCAAAAGAAAAATACCACAAACACTTAAAATCATGAATTGAAAGAAATGCTGTACTCATTCAGATCTATTGTTTCATTCGTACATGAACTATTCCAAGCAGCTATAGAAGTGGAAGACTTGGGGAGGGGGCAAAATGGGCTCAATCCTGCATAGATCCAACATTTGTGTGGAAAATACTATTAACCAGTTAACATAGGTGGCACCAGTTCAAAGACTGAGGTGTCTCTAAGTTAGCCATCCAATGGCTACCAACATCTTTTTCTCTAATCCTCCAAATCATATACTAGAATTAGAAACACGCTTTGAGCAATCACCAGTCAGATATCAGGCAAAAACTGACATTTGAAAATGAATTTTTCTATCTAGTCCAATACAAAAGGGAGGAGGAAGTGCACAAGCATAAAGGAATTAATTTCTGTTTCTCCAAATTGCTTGCAGAATTTGTAAACATGACATCTGAAATATCCATCAACATTTGCAAGAAGGTTTAAGGAACTATGTAATCAGAAATTTTAAAAAATCTTGGCAAAATAGAAATAGGACTACCTCAATTATCCGGTTATCTACAGGCATTGTAGTGCTGACCATGTGGACGTTTGGGGTTGACGTAGACCTCTGTCTTTGAGAAAGGGAGCACTCAGGTGAAGGATTTGCTGGGCTGAATGTGAATGCATGAGGCGTAGAATATCTATGCTGAGAACTAAAGAAGGAAAAACAGAAGGTATTATTTCCCCCTTCTCTATTAGGAAACTGCCACTTATCACTGTAGATCTGCTAAACCAGTGGTTCTTAACCTTTGTTACTCGGATGCTTTTGAACTGCAATTCCCAGAAACCCCAGTCAGGACAGCTGGTGGTGAAGGCTTCTGGGAGTTGCAGTCCAAAACTCCTGAGTAACCCAAGGTTAAGAACCAGTGTGCTAAACCACCTCAAAGTTTCTAATATTTAATCCAGTTTTTTCAGCTACTTCTTTTGAAGATAAACTTGTAAAATGAAACAGATTATTATCTTTGAACCAGACAATTCTCATTCCAATCAAACTTGATTCATCAGATCAGGAGCAAGATATCCAAACTGGGAAACAGTGAGATCTGTTTCCAAACAAGGATGTCGAGAAGACTAGATCTTTATGTCAACCAGAATTATTTTATGACGGAGTCGTCTTCCAAGTCACTTGCAAAAGTACGAGTCACAATGAAGAAAGGATTTATATAAGCTAGTTCCCAAATCTTGGCATCATCACATTTAGTTTCCACCATCTTCTTCACATCTATACCAGAAGGAAAGTTGTATTTTAATGAATCTACTAGACAAATCTGATTAAATTCTGGGTTTGATATGACAATAAAATTGATTTTTTCCCCTATTGGGTTCAAGCCTTGGAATCACTACACTGCTTTTGCTCACACACACAATTCCCTTCCCTCAAATCCTGGTTCAGATAAACCATAGTCTGGTTTCCCCTTACTCTCAAAAACTACATTAAACAGCAAGGTTTGAAATGGTCTTCCAATTCTTATATGGAGAAGAAAAAATGCAACACTTCAGCAATTTGATTACAACTGCACAACTTGCAGTTTGCCAAATTTAAGAAGAGGGCAGAATTTTAGGGTATTAGCCAGAGGACAGGCAAACCATGGTTTGGAATGGCATATGAACTGGCAGACTATTTTAAAATAAACCCTGAAAGATCAATAAAATCAATTCAATTAATAATATGTAGCTTCCAGAACACCAACTCTTATTGCTTAGAACTGCAGGCCCAGGAATAATAGCCTAATGTACAATTAGATAAAAACAGAGGTTTGCCCCAAAATTCACAATACAGTGGTGCCCCGCTTGACGACGACAATCTGTTCCAGGAAAATCACCGTTAAGCAAAATCATCAAGCGGAAAAAAATCCCCATTGAAATGCATTGAAAACTGGTTAATGCGTTCCAATGGGGGGAAATAGCTCACCATCCAGTGAAGATTGCCCATAGAGAACCGCCGATCAGCTGTTCTAATTCGCTGTAATGCGAAGCTTCCGTCTGGAAAGCAGCCATTTTGAGAAGGGAGGGAAGACATTTTGCGGGGAAAGCCATTTTGCGGAGCCGGAAAAAAACATCATTTTGCGAACAAACAGTTCACGAAGCAGGCTCCTAATCAACGTAAAGTGGATTTCTCCCATTGGAACCATCATTTTGCAATCGCAATAGCAATCGCAAAAATGTAATCGTCAAGCAATTTCGACGTCATGCGGGGTAAGCGTCTAGTGCGGCACCACTGTATGGTGTTCTTTACACATAATTATCAAGCCTCAGAATTACTGTTACAAATTATGCAAAACCAAAAAGCTTGAAGTACAACTTACTTAACAGGCATCCGAGAAACAGAATCCCGCATTCTCCGAGTTGTCAAAGGAGGCAATGTAGGGACACCACTGTCACTAACATTTGAATGAGGGAACAATCTGAAACATAGCCAACCATGCAAAATAAAATTAAGTTTTTCTAAATTCAAAAACTTTTAAATCAATTCAACTATTCAGCTGCCGTTTTCCAAAGACGAACCAAAATCAGTGTAACATACCAAACAACAGCTTGCCCTTATACCCTTTCAAGGAGCAGGGATGCATGTAAGTGGCATAAGTTAGTTGAGATCCTTCTCTTGATACTGAAATTAGAAGCCCTTCAGCAATTCATGCACTGCTGTGCTATATAAACTTGGGTCTTAACCCAAACTCTTTAGTTACACAGGCATCTAATCAAAAACATGTGTCAGAACCGTGAGAGTCAGCATAAAGACAATACTAATCCCCACGGTACTGCAGAAAATGGTGCTGACTGAAAGAGTATCTAAGAGAATTGCAGAGTGAGAAAAAAACTGGTAAAGATGTTGTTGTTTAGTCATTAAGTCGTGTCCGACTCTTCATGACCCCATGGACCAGAGCACGCCAGGACCTCCTGTCTTCCACTGCTCCCAGAGCTTAGTCAAACCTGCAGTTCAATGCATTCCAATGGGGGAGAAATTAATTCACCCAAAATTAACAAAGAGTCAGAACAAAGCCAAATTAAGTTTGCAAAGGTTTTACAAGATGCACTAATGATTCCAAGCATTTAAAACAGTTTTTGAACATTTTAAGACACTTTTAAATTAGCGAAAACGGACATCGTTAAGCAAAACAGGGGGGACCTAAACTGTCATCGTTAAGCGAAGCAAGGTCCCGAAATCACTAAGCGAAAATCGCCCATAGAGAACATCGTTAAACGATGCGGAAAATTCCTCAAAAAAAACCATCGCTAAGCGAATACATCGTTAAATGAGGCAATTGCTAAGTGAGGCACCACTGTACTAGTATTTTCAAATTCTGTTTTCAAAGTCCCTGCTTTTGCGTCTTTTGACAAACACACACCTGAAAACTTCCATTCCACAGCTCCAGCAGCGAGCTGAAGAAAACACTGCATGCAGACAAGGGTCAGCCAATTTTTACAAAAACAAGTGGTTGTTTTCTTCCTTTTTCCTGGTACTACCTGAATCTTATAAATTATGGCAAATAAACCACTTAGTTCTACAGGAGACCTGCGCAGGAAACCCAAGGTCCAATTCCTAACTGGTACTCAAAAGCAACAAATAAGAAACAGAGATAGTCATAGTCACTGTGCAGTGCCAAAAGAAACTGCACATCTACTTTAGATTTTGGCAGGAATACATCTCAATTCCTATATACTTTCAAAAATATAATCGGCAGTAATGAGAATTAAATAAGCTATGTAAAACACACAGATAAACTTGTACTTCTGTTTGTTCTTGTACAGGAGTGGCCATTTTCTATAGCAAATAGGATCAGTCTTTGAACACAATTCAGGAAATATTTTGAATTATCAGCCAGAAACTCCTACAGCTCTCATATAGAAGTTCTGAGGAAAACAGAATTGTCAGAATAACTGATTCTTGGTTGTTACAAGCCTAGCAAATATATTTGTAGCAATGTGGATCACAACATAAATGGGAAAAATGTCAACTAGTTATTTTTACATTACAGTGGTGCCTCGCTTAACGAGCGCACCGTATAACGATGAAATCGCATAGCGATCCGTTTTTTCGGATCGCTAATGCGATCGCTCAACGTTTTTCCAATAGGGGAAAATTCGCTTTGCGAAGACCAGTAAGCATTTCGCTTACCGATCTTCGCAAAATGACCCCCGACGATCAGCTGTTCGGCGGCCAAAATGGCCGCCGGAAGCCTGGAAATGGCCCAAAATGGCCGCGCGCAGCGTTTTCACGCCCTCGTTAAGCGAGGCGAGGGCGCGAAAATGGCTGCCGGCCATCCTGAAGCTTCGCTGAATGGTGAGTACTTGGCCCATTTGGAACGCATTAAACCATGTTTAATGCGTTCCAATGGAAATCCCTGCCCCGTTCAACGATGCTTCAGCATAGCGAAGGTTAATCTGGAACGGATTAACCTCGCTATGCGAGGCACCACTGTATTAAGCTTTTGCACACTATAAGCTTAGTAGTGCTTGACACTAGAAGAATTAATAGTCACTTCCTTTAGCAAAAAGGCCTTACAGCAATTGCCGAATATTGCTCCAGTCCACACACATCGTTGGAACTTTTGTGCTGCAGTGTTCGTGGAATTTATAACCACAAGTCTGACATCGGAATCCATTTAGCAAGAACTTCTGGCAGATGTCACAGTATGCAAGCTTTAGAAATGTCTTCCGTGCCTAGAAAAGATATTCAAGGAATTGATTACCATTAAAGCTGTTAACTGAACTCCAAGCTATATTCAAAAAAAGTCAGATTCTTAAGCTTTGAAAATGTTTGCTCCACTTAAAATCTTGGCATATCATATCCAAGGAATATTTAACATTACACTACTAGAATTATTTACCATATTTTCCCTCCATAAGACACAGTTTTCCCCCTTAAAAAGTAGGGTGTTTTATGGAGCGAATACTGTAAAAAAGGGTTCAAAACCTCTTCAGCCACCACCACCCAGAAGCCTCCCACCGCCATGCTGGGAGCCTCTGAACCAGCACCAGAGGCTGCTCGCTGTGGCAGCCACATTGCACCTTGCCACTCTGCTATCTGCACTGCTGGCTTTCCAAGATCTGCCTCCTGGAGCCCACCTGGAAAGCCAGCAGGGCCAACGGGCCTATGGCAGCAAATTTAAATGGCAGAGGGCAGTGAAAACAGCCAAGGACCAAAGGAGAAAGAGATCAAAGTGATTCTAGAAAGACCAGGGGAAAGCACAAACACAGTTCCCACTACCCCAAATGATGCAGTTGAGTTTCCCACATTTGGGGAAATCACAGAAATCAGCACACCTGAAGTGCAATGGATGAGCCTTAGCCTGAGAAAACCACTTTTATGATCATGGTATCTCCCCTGCCAGGTATGAGTTGGAGTGGCCCCTGCACCTCCTGCCCCCTTCTGTGCCCTGCCCCCCAGGCATGGTGCCCCCCCGGCTGCACCTCCCGTTCAGAACAGGGATGCAGACCCCCGGTCCCACCAGAGGCCAAGAGAGCTCCTCTATGTTTTGGGGTGCCCCGCGGGACCCCCATCAGGGGCCGGGTGTTCCTCCCACGATCCTCCAGTGCATAGGCACTGCATCTGCCTGCTTACGTCACCCGGATGGCTTCTCTACTGGAGAAGTAAAGCAGGAAGGAGGAGTCTCTTTCTGTTCACCTTCTGCAGAGAAATTAGCTGGAGGCTATAGCAACTCTCTACAGATGAGAGTTTTATTATCCTTTATATCTATGGGGGAAACTACAGCTGTTTTGGGCTTTAGTTTGCAAATCTTTAGTTTGCAAAGAATAAAGCTGCCATCTGTAGAGAGTTGCTGTAGCCTCCAGCTAACTTCTCCATAGAAGGTGAACAGAGACTCCTCCTTCCTGCTTTGCTTCTCCAATAGAGAAGCCATCAGGGTGACGTAAGCAGGCAGATGCAGTCAGGTATTCTAATGACTGCGCAATGGAGGATTGTGGGAGGTACATCCGGCCCCTGATGGGGGGTCCCGCGGGGCACCCCAAAACACTGAGGAGCTCTCTTGGCCTCTGGTGGGACCGGGGATGTGTGCAGCCCTGTTCTGAGTGGGAGGTGTGGCCGGGGGGGGGGGGGTCACCATGCCTTGGGGGGGCACAGGGACCACTCCAACTCATACTTACCTGGCAGGGAAGATACCATGATCATGAAGGTGGTTTTCCCAGGTTGAGGCTCGCCCATTGCACTTTGGGTATACTGATCCCTATGATTTCCCCAAATGTGTAAACTTGACTGCATTATTTGTGATAGTGAGGGACTGCGTTTGTGCTTTCCCATGGTCTTTCTAGAATCAGTTTGATCTCTTTTCCCCTCACCAGGACCCACTGCAAAGGCATTGAGTCCTGGTAATGTCTTAGATTGCATTCCCCTCTTTTTCTCCCCAGCAGCAAAGGAAGAGGGCAAAAGGCCTGATCAGAAGCCAGGGGACTGCTTTGAGTCCTTTTGCCCTCTTTCTTTGCTGCTGGGGAGAGAAAGAGGGGGAATGCAATCCAAGACTAAGACCCACTGCATTTCCAAAGGCAGTGCAGGCGAGGGGATCGCTTTTCCCCGTGCTGCTTCTGCAAAGGCTGTCGCGGTGACTTGGATCCAGCATTCCCCCTCTTTCTCTCCCCAGCAGTATGGGAAGAAAGCTATTTGGTTCAGAATATTTTTTTTCTGTTTTCCTCCCCTAAAAATTATGTGCATCCTATAGTCACGTGCATCTTATGGAGCAAAAAATACGGTACTTTTCATAAACAAGAAATCTGTGATTTTAAATGTGCTTTAATCAGAACACATACACTTATGAATGGCTAGTATTAAAATGCCCTGTACACTTTTTTGAAGCCAAACAAGTTTCAGTAGACACAATTTTAAATAGTAAATTCAAATCACTTGTATTTTCAGAAGTTATTTTACTATCAGTTGCCAGCACAACTAAAAAGAGTTGACTAATAACAACAGCAAAACCTGATATTTTCTGTAAGTTCAAGTGAGTAGAGTTAGTAGCAACAGTGGAATACAGAGACATGCACCCAAGTGAACAGTTTTCTACCTAGAAAGAGAACTGAATTTATAGCACATGCCATTTAGGAGAGAGAAATTCCTTCTCAAAAGTCAACTTTTCCAGCTGACTTTCTTTTCTTCAGACAAAAAATGCTATGCATAGCCAATTTTTACATAGGCATTGAAAAAACAGGAAGCATGGAAAACATGCTCACTTCTACAATGCCCATACAAGATTCACAACAGCATTATAACATAACCATCAACAACAGACTTCCATATTTTTGCTCATTATGGCAAGGTTGACAAGCCTCAGCCATCCACCCGACTCTGGAGCTAAAGAGACAGAGGTTTCCCTAGTAGCTGTACGGCAAACTCTGTCTTCTCCCTAGCTTCAAGGTTGAAGCTTTTTTTAGTGGCTGCATGGCCAAAGAAATCAAAGAGTATTGGCTAAACAAAGGCAAAGACACCACATTCTCCCTATTTCTTCTTCCTGCAAAACATGGCACTGTGAACTTTGCTACTTTGCCACATCTAAGGCATCTGACATGAGCAGTAGCTGAACCAGTACTACCCACAGCCCTTTCCAGCTCCAGTTCAAGAACAGGAGATCAGGGACTTCACTGACCACAGCATTTGTTCAGGTGCCTGAAGCACTTCAGCCAAATAGCAAACAAACTAGCAGAGAAGCCTGGTGACCAATGTTCCCTCTAAGCTGCGCATGTGTATGCTCACCCAGAGTTTCACTAGGGCTGTGCTCAGGCAGCTGGCCTTTTTAGTTCCTGTTTTGAATGAAGCCACGCCCACCACCACGCACAGGGAGTGAGGCTCCCACGCAGCGGGACAATTTAGAGGGAACATTGCTCGTGTACCTGATTTCTTTTCTTGCTTGCAAGTGATAATTTTACTTGTAATGCACCATAACAGGTCTTATTGCTTATTGCTTTTTTTAAATTTATTTTTTTTGCTAAAAATAACACTAATGTGACTATAACTACATTCTGTCTGGAGATTTCTGAAAAGAGGCATTTTTAACCTTGATCTGAGCATTCAGAAAACCAGTATAGTTAGAATAGCCAGCTTCTGGTGACCACAGATATATTCAGTTGAACAGTTACCATTTCTCCTCAGACCTAGATTCCAGTTCCTATGAGGAATTGCCTCAATGTTTACACCCACAGGGGGCAACCAGGAAGAAACGTGAGTAATGTTCTCTAATAGTGTCAATATTGCAGAAATCCTATCAAAAGCATGATCAAAGGAATTTAATGGTGAGCATAGGACAGCAGCATAACTTATAAGCAGTCTATTATTTAATTTTTAAGATTGGAAAGATATGGAAACAAACACTATAGCATTCTGCTTTCCATGCTTATGACTAGGAAGGTATTAAAATGCCTTTAGCATATTCTTGCTTTATCTCTTATTAAAAAATTCTGTTAAAATGCTCCCAATAAAATGTCATTTTCTATATACATAGAAGATTAGCATACAAAGTTATGTGTTGTGAGTGGAACATGGTCAAGGAAGTCCACTTGAAGTTCTTCTCCAATCAAGGATGCAGCATCTGTATTCCAATCCAGTCGTGCTTTCTTACTGCAAGATGGAAAAAAAAATCTTCAGTATGATGCAAGCATTTACTTTTCAAAGTAAATATTCACATGCCTCTGAATATTAACTTTTCCCAAGTAATTGTTAGTTTAACCTTCAAAATGCACAATAACCTCGTAGGTATGAAATCACTTAAGATAATGGACTTGAGCCGTGAGTTCATGTGGAATTTATATGTATTAAAGAACAAACACTCGCAATTTATTTGTTCTATGACTGTGTCCATGGGGGGGGTGGAGTTTCTTTTCCAATGTACAGTGGTGCCCCGCATAGCGATGATAATCCATTCCGGATAAATCGTCGCTATCCAAAACAAAAAAACCCATAGGAACGCACTGAAACCCCTTCAATGCGTTCCTATGGGAGATAAACTCACCACTATGCAGAAATCCCCCATACAGCCGCCATTTTCGCCACCCGGTATGCGAGGGAAAGGGCGCAAAAACGCTGCGGGCAGCCATTTTTTCTTCCGGCAGCCATTTTGGAGCCACCAATCAGCTGTTTCTAAAACATCACAATGCGAAGATCGGTAAGCGAAACGCTTACCGATCATCGCAATGCGATGTTTTCTCATTCAGAACATCGCAATGCGATTGCAAAATCCGCATCGCTATGTGGATTCGTCGTTAAACGGGGTGCTCGTTATGTGAGGCACCATTGTACTTTGCTTACTCAATTATTTCAATTGGATAATATATTTTTAATTGAATAGGCTCGTTAAGCATATAAACACGTGAGGGTTCATGTTAGGATTTAAACTGCTTCCCCTCCTCCTGGTGTCCTGTGTCCATCTCACCTCCTTGTTCACAACATACATTTTATGATTTTCATATCGTTTAATGTTTGAGTGTTACACATAGCAGCATCACCTTAACACTGAGAGTTTAAAAGGAAAAATCTTAACAAGAATTATCTGAGCAATTTATCTAAACATCTTTACTGAACTTGATATTTGAAATCTTACCCTTTTTGTTCATTAAGCAATTTAAAAACAGCACAACATTCTGGCTGCAAACCTCTGACTTTGAGTGCTTTCATGAGACAATCATGAAGGGTCATTCCATTACGCACATTCACCTGTTTAAAACAAAGGACAATTTTTATGTCCAACGTATTTTGAAGCATCTTCATCATTCAACTCCGCAGTGACTTTTACACAGTTTTTCTTAGACTCTGGATGACTGAAAATTATCACACAAGAGCCTGATGACATGAAACCTCCACTGTGGATGAATGCATGCCCCACACTGCTAACTTCTTAATCAAAGGTGAAGGTAATGAGCCCTACAGGATACACCTTTACTTCAAATGCTTATCTGAAGCTATAATCCTACATCCACTAAATAAGTCTCAGTAAAGTAAGTGGAAATTACCTCTAAGCTGACATGTATGAAATCATACTATTCAACTTTTTCTAGTGTTATATGGCATGAGCAGTAACAGCAATCACTGCTATCAAAGGTTCACTCCCATCTTAAGACAATGAAACTAAACAGTTTCAAAATCAGATTAAAAGGGAGGCTGAATACTGTGCAGCTATACAACTTCAATAAGACAGCAGTCAAAATTGAAAATCTTAGGGTACCTTAAAAAGGAAGCTCTTGAAGGGTGTTTAAAAGAGTATAGCTTGTTCTAAGCCTGCTATCCTGCCAGAAAATGGAAAACCACAGACGAGTGGTGCACAGAGAAAAAGAGTGAGCAAGCACATCTTTGACATGGTTCTTGTGGGTTTTTCAGGCTCTTTGGCCATGTTCTGAATGTTGCTCTTCCTGACCTTCAGTCCTCTGAAGACACCGGCCACAGAGACTGTCGAAACGTCAGGAAGAACAACCTTCAGAACACGACCAAAGAGCCAAAAAAAACCCACAACAACCATCAGATATTGGCTGTGAAAGCCTTCAAGAATACATCTTTGACATTTTTCAATGGTGGTGGGGGGGGGGGGGGTCAGGTAGCACTATGCATATACTGGATGTGTGACTAGCATGAAAACACTTGTCTTAGAGCTACAGACATAGAAGACCTACATAGAGGAAGATGCGTGAAATTGGACAAATGTGAATTAATTTGCTGGGAGAAAGGATGACACAGAAACCGTGGAGGAGTCTCTGCCCTCTCTGTTTTTTTCCTCTGCCAGTCCTCAGCAGGCTACTAGATTTTGTTCATTTGTTTTTTGCAAGCCAGTAATTTTGAAAGAGGACTTCTTTAACAGAGTGTAAGCAGCAGCTCTGCTGATGAAAATATGAGGTCTTACAATGGACACTTAGCAGCAGAAACCATATCAGATCCAGTTCATGTAGTTGATACACAATTAGCACTGTGATGTTTAACAATTTACCACTCAATTTTATGGCTGATGCAATTTTGCAAGTCTTAAGGATATACATATAACACATTTTAAAGTCAGAAGCATTCCCCAGCTAACACTGCCTTATTAACCAAAATGCATCCATCAGCAAAGGTTATTCACAGGAGACAGGGACACAAATTCAGCAAAGTGATACCAGTCTTCTTGCTCTTCCCAAATTTATGCATGTGTAAATTCAGTCAGCACACTGAACAAAACATCACTTTATCCATGTTGAAATCTACATTTAAACATTATTGGACTTCTGGGACGCTGGAATGTTTATATACTAGAAGAGAGGAAGACAGCAGATCTTTCATCTTGCACAAAACAAGAAACAAACTCACTACTGTGCGTTGCTTGTTAGGCAAGAAAACACGAATGGTACTGCTTGTCTTGGAGGAATCTGAAAGTTTCCCATCATCAGATGCTCTACGTTGATAGCCAAACTGCTGAACAATGGTAGGTGAAATACAACTGGATCCATTGAAGACAGAACCTTTTAATCCAATCCCATCAGTAAGAGTCTTCAAAACTCCATGAATGTTGTCCATTGAAGCAGTCTAAGTACCCAAACCTTTTAAAAAGAAAGACAAACACATTCAGAGATCCAAGTCTCCTTAGGGCAGAACTAAAACAGCTTTCAGTGGAGAAGAAACATACACAACAATGAAGGGCAGGCCATTTCACTGTAATTCACATCCGTGAAATTAAGAAATGGCTATCTGGACCTTTATAATACGCAACACACCAGTAAGGAAAACTGCACAATAATTATGTTCTGTTATCATTTTATAGTCCTTACATATCAGAAACATGCAGTCTTAACTACTAAAAGCAAAGCAGGTATGGGAGCAAGAAATTTTCTTGTTCCTGCCAATGGAACAAGTAGGAAGAAGTTTAGAGCTATACATAGACCATATTAATGTATTTTGAATTAACTAAACTCTTCTAGTTTTTTCTCCCAGAATAACTAGATTAATTTTTTTCCAGAACAGCTAAAAATGAGAGCACTAATCAACAATGCAGCTGCAAATTACAGTGGTGCCTCGCATAGCGACGATAATAGGTGCAGCAAAAATCGCTGCAAAGCGATTTCGTCGCTATGCGATTTTAAAAAGCCCATAGGAAGGCACTGAAACCCCTTCAATGTGTTCCTATGGGCTTCAGACTCACCTTTAAATGAAAATCCTCCATACTGCAGCCATTTTCGTTGCCCGGTAAGCGAGGAATCCATCCCAAAAAACAGCGGCCGGCCATTTTTTTTACCCACGGCCATTTTGGAACCGCCAATCAGCTGTTAAAAAAATCATCGCTTTGCGATGATCGGTAAGCGAAACAGGGTACCGATCATCGCAAAGCGATTTTTGCCCATTTAAAACATTGCAATGCAATCACTTTTGCGATCGCAAAATCTTCATCGCTATGTGATTTCGTCATTAAACAGGGCGCCCGTTAAGCGAGGCACCACTGTCATTCATATAGTACTTGTTTTAAGTATAGACTTCTTGATCAGTTGCGCACATGAATGGGTACTCTCACAATTAAGTGGCAGTGGGATCATGCCGCTGGATGATCTTGAGACCAGGCTTTCCTTTTCCTAACATCCACATGTGATGTGGGCACCTTTGTTAAAGAGAAATCATAGCCCCCTGAACAGCTATACTGAATATGTGGAAATTCAGGTGAAAAAAGCTCTGGGAATGGAGAGCAGATACGCTGTTCTTTGACAATGTGAATACCTCTTCACATGAGTAACACACATACAGAAGCTTAAATACTCAAAGTGGAAGGTGTTCAAACTTTTTTTAGGCTGCAGTCCTAAGCAAACTTACTAATGAATATAAGACACACTGAACACAGTAAGAATTACTGTTTAATAAACATGCTCAGTATTATGGTGCCAGTTAACTAACAAGCTTTAACCATTTGGCCAACTTAAACATAGCTGGATATTTCATATTGCCTAATTCCTTAAGAGTTATGCAATATGAGCAGCACACAGAAAATTCATTATAGGCATCCTTTTAGAATACTGAAAAGTAATAAAATTTACAATATAACAAGAGATTCCCCACACTGGCTGTGGCAAAGAGAAAGTCTCCTTATGCCACTATAAAGACAGCTAAGACAACATGGGGACATGTGGCTTAAAAAACCAGAAGGAATCCACTGAGTTCAGTTTGGTGCACACACAAGGCAGGTTATGGAGGGAAAGGACATGCATGAGCTCTTCATTTGATAAACTTGTGTGTGTGTGTGTGTGTGTGTGTGTGTGTGTGTGTGTGTGTGTGTGTGTGTGTGTGTGTGTGTGTGTGTGTGTGTGTGTGTGTGTGTGTGTGTGTGTGTGTGTGTGTGTGTGTGTGTGTGTGTATATATATATATATATATATATATATATATATATGTAAAAGCTGCCTTATAGAGGCAACTGTTTTTCTCAATCACCCACTCTGCAGGATTGTAATACAAAAAGATGGCAGACTCAAAATTATCAAAGACTGGAGAAGCTATCTAATATTTCCCATTAAGCAATTACATTATAATATTAGTAACTAATTTCAATACTTTGCAAAATGGTTATCAAAAATCTTTGCAGAAGTCAGTTAAGATGCTCCATTAAATTGTGAAATGTTCCTACTACATAAGAAAATCTGATCCTTGCTCTTGTAGCCCTTGCCAGTGTCAACATTTTTAAAGGTCAATAAAGGCAACACTAAACACCCATACTCTGAACTACCAGCTCTGACTGCTTATCTTTTCAGGAGCAGCAAGGAAAGCAGAATGTTAGCAATATGCGAATGTCGATATATGCATTACAACCATATTTGAAGAAAACCAGAAAACATGTCACCTCTCTACCTTTTACTCAGCTATCTTATTTATCTGTTATGTTTATATCCCCAACACCCACCCACCCTGTCCTCCAAGTAACTCAAGATGCATGCCTCTCTCCTAATTTTATTTTCACAATAAGCCTCTGGAATAAGTTAACTTGAGAAACAGAGATTGTCAAAATCACCAAGTTAGTTTCACGGCTAAACGGGGATTTTAGTACAACACTTCCCTGTTCTCTCTTGACACTCTTAGCAGCACACCATACCCAAATATTTCCAGCTCAATTTCCTCAAAGGAATTCTGGCCATACATGAGGTTATTCCATTTTTCACCAGAATACCAAAAGAGAAAGAGACTGGAACTTGCTCAAGGGCAACCAATAAGATTAATGTTTGGCTAGTTTTGCACTTCAATGCAGGACACAGGACAGTCAAACACTACTCATTCTAAAGAATGAATCTTCCACTTGTTAATCAGTCTTAGGTCCAGCTGAGCCTCCCATTGGTGGTGGTGGTGGTGGCGGCGGCGGCTATTTATGACAATCTACTTTTTTCTCTGCAACCTCCAATGCCACTTCCTACTCAGTTCAAGAGATTGTCCTAAACTGCTAAAACACATTTTCAGGAGTGCAAAGTGAATTGGCAAAAACCCAGTATCTCTTCCATCAAAAGGGACATTCAAGGAACAGAATTCTGTTTACAAGATCTCTAGATCTATTTCACTTTCGGACAAACAGGCCTAACCTACCTCACAGGATTGTTGTGAAGCTATAATCTGAGCCACTAAAACATTTTTAGAAAGAGCTAAACAGTCTCCACACTTCAATTCCAGATCTCTTCTCATTTAATTAGTAGGAAAGTAGTCATGTTGGAGGGGCGTGGTGGCGCTGCAGGTTAAACCGCAGAAGCCTCTGTGCTGCAAGGTCAGAAGACCAGTAGTTGTAAGATTGAATCCATGCGACAGAGTGAGCTCAGACACGACTGGACTAAATGTCAAGGGGAACCTTTACCTTTACCTAGTCATCTTAGCTTGTTGCGGAAAAAACAAGAAACAGTTCTGTGGCACATCAAAGCTGAGTTTTATTTGTCATATGGTTTCATGGACAAAAGCCCATTTCATCAGATGCATGGGTGAAGATCTGATGAAGTGGGTTGCTCCATAAAAACTAATGCAAATAAAATATGTTGGTTTCTAAACCATCACAAGATTTCATTCTTTTAACTATTGTTCATCTATATTCTAAATCCAGGAAAGAAAAACTGGAGTTTGACATAAGTAATTTCATATGGCAGAAGACTCAAGCAAGCTGTAATGACTTGGATCCAGAGGCATCTGATGCTGGGAACTCTGCCGGTTATCACCACCTGGGAAAAATCCTGGTAAAATTCCGCTAACTCTGTCAAGAAATGATCATCATGGGCAGGCACCAAGTTCAATGAATCAAAGAGAGCATCCAGTTCACAAAAGTTTGCTTCTTTTCATAGAATCATAAAATAAAGAAGTTGGAAGGAGCCTATAAGGCCAATGAGTCCAACCTCCTGCTCGATGCAGAAATACAAATAAAAGAATATCTGCCAGGTGGTTGTCTAAATTTATCTTGAATGGCTCCAGTGTTGGAACACTCACCACCTCTCCAGGTAATTGGTTCCACTGCCATACTGGTTGAACAGTTAGGAGGTTTTTCCTGATATTCAATTGAAATCTGGCTTCATGTAATTTCTGCCCATTATTGTGTGTCCTGCACTTGGGGTTGATTGAGCAGGTCTTGCTCCCCCTCTGTACAGTGGTGCCTCGCTTAACAATTACCTCGTTAAACGACAAAACTGCTTGATGATGAAGTTTCTGCGATCGCTTTTGCAATCGCAAAACAATGTTTTAATGGTAAAAATTCGCTTAACAATGATCGGTTCCCTGCTTCGGGAACCGATTTTTCACTAAACAACAATTTTGAAACAGCTGATTGGCGGCTCTAAAATGGCCGCCCACTGTGCAAAATGGTTCCCCACTATGTTTTCAGGACGGATTCCTCGCTTTACAGGCACCGAAAATGGCCGCCGTATGGAGGATCTTCACTGGATGCTGAGGTATTTAGCCCACTGGAATGCATTGAACTGGTTTCAATGCATTTCAATGGGCTTTTTCGTTTCGCTTGGCGAGGATTTTGCTTAACAGCTATTTCAACAGAACGAATTATCCTCGTCAAGCAAGCACCATTGTATAACAGCTTTTCAAGTATTTGAAAAGTGCTATCATATCACCACTCAGTCTTCTTTTTTCAAGGTTATACATGTCCAGTTCTTTCAGTCTTTCCTTATAGGGCTTAGTTTCCAGCCACCTGATCATCCTTGTTGCCATCCTCTAAACTTCTTCCAATATGTCAGCATCCTTCTTTAAATGCAGTGTCCAGAACTGGACACAGTACTCAAGATGAGGCCTAAACAATGCCGAATAGATGGGAACTAATACCTCGTGGGATTTGGAGACTATACTTCCTAACTGCTATACTTTCTATCTGCCAGGTATTAACTGAGTCTCATTCCTTGGAGATCGCTAGACAACAACTGGATAACCAACAAGAGAGTGGGTCACTTTTATATTTGTATGTATATGCCACTGTGTCAAAAAAGCGGGGCCTAGTATAGACACACAAAATTAGTGCTAGGTAATAACTACTTATATTTTTTTACCCATCCCAATTCCTGTCAGAAGCCATAAGGAGGAAGAGAATGATACAAATATGCCAAAGAGGAAAAAGAAGTAGCAGCCAGTAGATGAGGAATATACAGTGGTGCCTCACTTAGCGACATTAATCCGTTCTGTAAAAAACGTCGCTAAGTAATTTAATCGTTAAGCGATTTTTAAAAGCCCATAGAAATGCATTAAAATGCATTTAATGCGTTCCTATGGGCTTCAAAACTAACCTTAAACAAAGGTTCTCCGTAGGGGTGGCCATTTTCGGTGCCTCTTAAGGGAAGCAAAACAGCGGGTGGCCGTTTTGAAACCGCCCGTCAGCTGTTCAAGAAAAGTTCCCGGACCCTTTTTAAACTTTAAACTTGTTGAGGGAGCTATTTCTTCTTCTCTCTTTTTCTCTCCTGCCTGCCTGAGCCCACCGCTGCTTTCCTCCATGGAGTGTGTGTTTGCACGCGCGTGTGTGCGTTCCCCTTCTCCTTCCCCTCGCCCCAACGGAGCCCAAGGCCAGACGGCTCAGATTGGCCGCCAAGGGCTCTGAGCACCGCCCGCTTGAGCCTGGCTTGGGAGAGAGTGACAAGGAAGGGAAGGGAAAAAAGAGGGAAGACAGGGGAGACGAGGACAGCGGGGCTGCGCTCCCTGTGCTGCCTAATGTGGAGTGGGAGCCTGGCAGCGGCGGAGCAGCCGCCACCGGAGCCTGCTGGTCTGATGAGGAATCAGCCCCAGAGTACTCTCTGCTCCATGGGTGCACGTTCCCCTTCCCCTCGCCCCAACAAAGCCCAAGGCCGGACGGTGTTTGCATGCGCGCACACGTTCCCCTTCTCCTTCCCCTCGCCCCAACGGAGCCCAAGGCCAGACGGTGTTTGCGCGCGCGTGCACGTTCCCCTTCTCCTTCCCTCGCCCCAACGGAGCCCAAGGCCGGACGGTGTTTGCGTGCGCGCACGTTCCCCTTCTTCCCCTCGCCCCAACGGAGCCCAAGGCCAGATGGCCCTGAGCTCTGCCCGCTTGAAAAAGAGCGAGAGAGCAAGAAGGAAGGGAAGGGGAAAAAAGAGAAGGCAGGGGAGCGCTGCCTAGTCTGGAGTGGGAGCCTGGCAGCGGCGGAGCAGCCGCCACCGGAGCCTGATGGTCTGAGGAGGAGTCAGCCCCGGAGCCCTCTCTGCTCCTTGGGCACAAGGCAAGGCAGGCGGGGAGGCTCGCAAGAGGCACCCCTCGCGAGGAGGGGGGAGGACAGACTCCGGGCTAGAAAGCGAAAGGGGGAAGCCAGCGGAGGAGAGAGCGGCCGGTGGTGGTGGTGGGGAATCCCAGTGGGGGGTGGGCTTCCACAGGATCCCTTGGCCGGGATGACAGGCTCCCCCTTAGCTCCCCGCTGCTCTGCTGTCCTCTGGGTGGATCCTCCCACCTCCTCCCGGATGTGCAAGGGTCGCTTTGCCATGATCGCAAAGCGATTTATCCCCATAGAGGCCATCGCTAACCGATCGCTCTGGCGATGGCCGAAACCCCCTTGTTAAGCGATTTCATCGTTAAACGGAGCGATCGGTAAGCGAGGCACCACTGTACTTGGGAACATGTTAAACTAAGATCTGAATGTTCACCACCCCTTTTCCTGGTTTTTCAAAGAGATATTTATCCAAGGTAAATATTCACTTTCCAATTAAACTTAATTAACTATGAGTATTGTGGAGCCATGTACCATATTTTACCGTGTATACAATGAGACTTTTTACTTAAATAAGTAGACAAATATTTAAGGGTCCTTTCATATTTATTTATTTATTCATTTATTCATTTAATTTATATCCAGCCTATCTGGTCAGTTATGACCACTCCATGGCAGGCAGCCGCTTTCCCTGCTTTTTGTAAAGTCACAGAGTAAAGCAGCTATGAAACACTCGCACCCCTTTGATCCTAAAGCAGCCATGAAAGGGCGTTGAGATCAAAGGGGCGCGAGTGCGCTGCCCTTTCATGGCTGCATTATCCATTTCCTAAGCTCCGCAGGGCTTCGGAAGCGGGAAACGCAGCCATGAAAGGGCGGGAGGATCAAAGGGGTGCGAGCATGCAAATTTTCTAATTTGGGGGTTAGAAAAGGGGAAGTCATCTTATACTTTGGGTTGTTGTCTTGTAAATGGAAAAATACAGTAATTGTCCCATAAGCAGTCGTGCAAGTTATTAAAAGCTCTTTTTCTTTGTGAAGAGGATTTAATATTTCCTTAACAAATATTTAATAATGAAAACATTGCATTTTTAAAGAAAGTTTCAGTACATGCCGTTTATATATTTTCAGTTTATAGAACAGAACTAGAAAGAAATATAAGTTTTTGTCATTTTAGAACACTAAGCTTTTCTTTCTTCAGAAGCTATATGAAACAGTTGGCAAATGAGAGAATTAATTAAAACACTACCAATCAGAAATTAATTTATCCATCTTCCTTGGTCTATTTTCAATTAAATAGTTTCATTATTCTCAACAATAATCTGCAAGATCAGAAGAAATTTGTGATAGGTAAAAACCTCATTTACATTTAATTTATTCCCATCATATATCAATGTGAGGATTTAACTGATCCTGTCAAGTATATAAAGTTTTATATGGGAGCAACAGTTCTAGTTTTCTAAAGATCCTGCAGGAAAACCGAGATGAGTTATTGTCAAGGTTCCCTCTAAGCCACAAGTGCACACAACTCCACCTCCCTCCCGTAGCTTTCTTCTTTTTCCATGCAGCAATCATGTTAAACCCCTTTGGTTCCAGTTGCAGTTGAACCCTGCACATGGAGGCGGAGCCATATCCCGCAGGGCTGAAAATTAGAGGGTAGACTGCTTATTGTTTATATTAAAAACACACAGGGTATCAATTAGAGATGGGATATTTGTATTCGTCTCCCTGGAGACATGAATACGAATATTGCAGACACAGGTGATATGGAAGTCCAGTCCCTTCCCCTCCCCAAACTGGCTCATCTGCTTATGGGTTGCTGTGCAGCCATCAGCATCCCTGCAGTGTCAATTGTGGAAGTAGCCCAGCTGGTACTTCCCTGCCTCTCTGCACTGCTGACCAGTCAGCAGCTGAATGGGGAGACTTGTAATCCCGTCTCCTCGCTGGACTGGTCAGCAGCACAGGAAGACAGGGAAGCACCAGCCAGACTACTTCTGTGATTTGAGTGATGTAGCTGCTGCTGGCTATGCATGTCGCTCGGCAACCCATAAGTGGGTTGGGAAGAGTCTATATTTCCCTATCACCTGTGTCTGCGATACAGTGGCACCCTGCTTGACGATTACCTCATTATACGATGAATACGCTGTACGATGAGTTTTTGCAATCGCTGTTGCGATCGCAAAACGATGTGTCTATGGGGGAAATCCGCTTTACGGTGATCGGTTCCCTGTTTCGGAAACTGATTTTTCGCTTAACGACAATCAAAACAGCTGATAGTCGGGTTTCCAAAATGGCCACCTGCTTGCTGTGAAAATGGCTCCCCGCTGTGTTAGGGACGGATTCTTCACTCTACAAGGAGCACAAAATGGCCGCCTTGTGGAGGATCTTCACTTTATGATGAGGTATTTCGCCCATTAGAATGCATTAACCGGTTTCTAATGCATTCTAATGGGCTTTTTACTTTTGCTTGACGACGATTTCACTTTACAGCGATTTCGCTGGAACAGATTAATGTTGTCAAGCAAGGCACCACTGTATTTGTATTCATATCTGTAATCCCCAGGAATACAAAGATAAATATCCCATCACTAGTATCAATATTGTTGAGAACAATCAGCCAAATATCCTTCCTTCCTTCCAATGATCCAGACAATAAGCATTCCAATAAACCATCCACACTTCAAGTCAAACAACAATGGACTTCACATAGATTTAACTGGCTCCATGAAAATATTTGCATTGATTTTTTTGTGTTAACATACTTAGAAGCTCAGAAATGCTTTTCATTTTATAGTTTCTTATTTTAAGAATGTTTATATTTCTTCATGTATTTGCAAGAAAACTTTTACACCTTATAATGTTCCTGATTTCAAACAAGTGTTATAGAGATATGTTCTCTACCATTATAGGCTTTAAGCTGCTATACTTTTATGAATGTAACTTAAAATATTGTGGTATTTTATTATATTTTGCTCCTATATTTTTCCCCTAAGTATATGCTCACTTACAGCTTAAGTTCGATTTTCCTATAATTTTAAGTTATGTACCTACAGTTAAATGTAGATGTTACAACAACTCTGAAGTGCTTATGAGTATGTATATGGGCTACAGCAGCAATGTAGATGAATAAAAGCTTGTAGAAATCTGACAAGATGAAGTTGCCTGGAATTGGTGCAACAAAAAAAGAGACTTACAGTAGGGTCTCGACTTATGAACGGTTCTACATACGAACATTTTGACTTACGAACTGCTCTCATAGAAATATATGGACTCGACTTGCGAACTTATAGTCGAGTTACAATCTCTTTTCTTTCCTTTTTTAAAAAATCTAAGTCATCTTAAGTTAAAAGGAAAAAAGGAAAAATATCCCCCTCTAGTGGCAGAAGGCGGAATAGCAGCTTCCCATTAGTTTCTATGGACGGAAAAGAGCAGATACGGATTACAGTGGGGTCTTGACTTGCAAACTTAATCCGTATTGGAAGGTGGTTCGCAAGTCAAAAAGTTCGCAGGTCAAAATCTGCATTTCCATAGGAATGCATTGAAAACCATTGTAATCCGTATCTGCTCTGTACCGTCCATAGAAAGTAATGGGAAGCTGCTGTTCCGCCTTCTGCCACTAGAGGGGGATATTTTGTTTCTTTTTTTTTCTTAGGTAATCCCAGGAAGGTGAAACAGGCAGCGGCCTCCGTTTCCAGCCCCAGCCCAGGAAGGCGAAACAGGCAGCCGGCCATTTCCTCCCAGCTGCGGGGGAATGGGCCGGGTGGAGATGGAAGCAGCAGCAGCACACGGTGCCTGGCCATCGAGGCTCCCCGCAGCCCCCGCAGCGCTCCCTCCCTCCCCGCCCGGCCTCCGTTTCCAGCCAAAGCCCAGGAAGGCGAAACAGGCAGCCGGCCATTTCCTTCCAGCTCCGGGGGAATGGGCCAGGTGGAGATGGGAGCAGCAGCAGCACACGTGCCTGGCCATCAAGGCTCCACACGGCCCCCGTGGCGCTCCCTCCCTCCCCGCCCGGCCTCCGTTTCCAGCCCCAGCCCAGGAAGGCGAAACAGGCAGCCGGCCCCCACGGCGCTCCCACCCTCCCCACCCGGCCTCCTTTTCCAGCCCCAGCCGGCTTCCCTTCATTCAGGCAGCCATCGCCCACCCAACCGCGCCGCACTCGCCCTCCTCGCTCTCCTCCCCAGCCCCTCGCTCACCCAACCGCGCCCCTCGCCCTCCTCCCGTTTCCATCACCCGCTGCCCGTGCCTGCCTAGTTCCCCGGCGCAGAGCCCTCCCAGTGACAGTGCCACCCCGCAACTCTCTCCCGCCCTCCTGCGCAGGCACACCGGGGCGCTCGGATGCTCCTCCGCCGTCCTCACCGCTGCCTTTTGCCACCACCACCGGAGCTCGGCTCAGCGGGGCCCACCCAGGACAGGCGGAGGCCCCGGCCGGGCTGGAATTCTGGCGGCCAGAACGCCCTGAGGCGCCCCAATCCGGGAGCAGGAGCAGCGCCGCTGCCTCTCCGCCTCTCGCTGCGTCGCCGCCACCCAGCTCCAGGTGCTTTCCCGCTTTTCAAAAAAACTTTTGGGTTCGTACCTCAATTCTTCGTCCGCAAGTCAAAATGGATTTTTGCAGACGGAGAAGTACGTAACTCAAAAAGTTCGTACCTCGAGCCGTTCGCAACTCAAGACCCCACTGTAAATGGTTTTCAATGCATTCCTATGGGAAATGCAGATTCGACTTACGAACATTTCGACCTGAGAACCGCTTTCCAATACGGATTAAGTTCGTAAGTCGAGACCACACTGTAGATACCCAGATTTGAAATGCTTGTTTATGATTGTCTGGTTTCATTCAGAGATTAACCTTTTAAATGCTAGCTATGACTAAAATAGGTTTCCAATCTTTTCCCAGGAGGTTTATATATCTCTGTAGGACATTTTGGAAGTCAGGCATTATCTTAAGGCGGGGTGGGCAATTAATTTCTATAGGGGGCCACATGAAAAATCTGAACTGTGTTCGGGGGGGCCAACCAACTTTACTTAAAAATAAAATGATACAGTGATGTTATGATTATTTTTTATTTTAAACTTGTTAATCTTCACAAATACTAAAGAGGTTTTTTTGTGGTACGTTAAAGATAGGCAACTGATCGACTTTAGACAAAAAGTTATAAATGGTTTTGATGTCCGGCGGGCCGGACAGGAGCGGCTCACGGGCCGTATGTGGCCCTCGGGCCGCACTTTGCCCAGGTCTGTCTTAAGGATCTCTGACACACACACACTCACTGTTGGTTCTGTTTGTCCCAAGCTGAGCACAATTTCTTTGTAGAAGATAAACAAGGCAAAATAGGAATAGACAAATCCCATCTTTTCTAAAAGAGAATGTAGCCCTTGGTTTGAAGAAGTTCACAACTCCACTGAAAGCTAAGATTTTGTAAAGCTGATATGAGTTGACTGCCCTGGGTAAAAAATGATTTCTTCTTCCTCTTCCATGTTCACTGCAAGTTTACTGTAACTGCTTCTTGAATATCACAATGCTCTTCTTATCATTCTTATATAGCAGTATAAAACAGATCAAAAACTTCACTATTATCTCTTGCACTACCCAATATGGAAAACACTGTATTCTCTTCAGCTATATTTTGCAATCTTTTTATGCACAGAAGGTAAAATTATAAGTTACACTGCCAGTTAAAGCCCTATAGAATATTCCAATTAAAAATAATAAATAAATTGAACTGCCTGAGGAGTATCCATAGTGGATCCAGAATTTTAAAGCATACACTAAATTGTAGACATGGGGGGGTCAGCATTTTTTTAAAAGTTCAAACTATATCTTTCATAAACAAAATACAGTGGTGCCCCGCATAACGGGCGCCCCATTTAACGACGAATCCGCATAGCGAAGAAGATTTTGCGATCGCAAAAGTGATCGCATTGCGATGTTTTAGATAGCAAAAAATCGCTTTGCGATGACCGGTAAGCTGTTTCGCTTACCAATTTCCGCATAGCAATGTTTTTTCTAACAGCTGATCAGCGGTTCACAAATGGCCGCCGGATTAAAAAAATGGCCGCCCACTGTGTTTTCGTGCCCTTTCCTCACTTACCGGGCAGCGAAATGGCAGCCGTATGGAGGATTTTCGCTGAACTGTGAGTTTTTTGCCCATAGGAACGCATCAAACGTGTTTTAATGCATTCCTATGGGCTTTTTTGTTTCGTATAGCGACGATTCCACATAGCGACATTTTTTCCGGAACAGATTATCGTCGCTATGTGGGGCACCACTGTACACACAACTCACAAATATATGGAACAGTAGCCCAAAGGTCCTTTTAGAAAAAGCATATCCTCAGTCACAGATTACAGGACATACAGTAAGACAGAGAAAACTGAAACAAGGACAAAATTAAACACTCTGTCATACATAATGATTCAAAAGAAAACTGAGTTTTTCTTCCCTTAAACCAACAGTTCCCAACCTTGGACTGCAATTCCCAGAAGCTTTCACCACTAGCTGTGGTGGCTGGGGTTTTTTGGAGTTGTAGTCATAGAGTAACTGGGTTACCCAAGGTTGGGAACCACTACTTCAAATATTATTCCACCTTTCCTTGAGAGTTCAAAGTGGCCAACCAACATAACGGCCAAATCTAACAGACTTACAGTGAATAATAAATTTCTAGGATAAAATTTTAGGAATTTGGTAATATTACTGTCATGGAAGATGACATATAGGCCACAAACTCCACATGGGATCTGAAATGTTTCCACGGAATGCCTCCTTTTTACTTCTTAGATTTTAAACTATTATTGCAGCATATGATAACAGTTCAAAATCTAACAAGTAAAAACCTTGATTTTCTTCCCAAATTTCACTACTTTGAACAGTGAATGCAAGTGTCCAATAACTGAAATAATAATTCAAAAATAAGGGCTGCAGTACATCTACTGTTTTGCCACAGGGATGCTGCCAAAACCAATATATTGGTCATAACATACGGAAGTACTTACTGCGTGGAGCCCTGCGATCATGTTATGAACTTCCATGCTCCTGTTTTCAACAGCATCGCCACCATGGCGAATGTAGTTATGTGCTCCAGCCCTAAGAATACCAAATGCAATATGTCCATCATAACTAGGCTCACACCAGGTACACTACATAACATACCATGTATAATCTACTTAAGATATATAATGTGTCTATGCTTTTCAGCAAAGAATAATTTTTCAAGGCCCATCTTAGCTGTCAACATTTCTGCTATAGACAAATGTTTCCATATAATACATCATCTAATGAAGCCTCATCTTACTATACATATAGCAAAATGAAGCTAAATTGCACTGTTAAATGTAACAGGGAAGCCAAGTTTAACATGCCTGCATGCATCTCCCCCATGTAATTCAATTTCTGGTTTCCAGATGACTCAATTTTATTCTGAACTTTTCCGTACCAGTAAGTTTTTATATTAAGAAGCATGAAATAATCAGTTTTCTGACTGCCAAAAGTATATACCCTTATGACTATAGAAGGAACTTTACATTCTCTTTTAGAAACTTACCTGCATAGTCTTAAAACCGACTCAAACTGTAAATCACCAGGATTACAATTTTTCACTCACGCCTAATCGCACGTTTTGAAAGAATCAAGACTGGTATAGCAGATACTGTAACAGCCAAAATCCCCTTCCTTAGTTACACAAGCATAATAGCAAAACTAATGGCATAAGCTTTGGAAGCAAATTGCCCCAAGTAAGCTTAGACATTCTCTCTTGCAAATTGAGTTGCATAACATATACTGTCTACAGTGGTATCTCGATTTAAGAACTTAATCCGTATTGGGACTGTTCTTAAGTCAAAATGTTCTTAAGCTGAAGCACCATTTCCCATAGGAATGCACTGAAAACCATTTAATCTGTATCTGCTGTTTTTCATTCATAAATTGAGGCACTGTTCTTAAGTCGAAGCATTAGTTCCCATAGGAAAGAATGCAAAGCTGGTTAGTCTGTATATACCACTAGGGGGTGAATTTTTCTTCTCTTGACCTAAGGCAGTGGTTCTTAACCTTGGGTTACTCAAGTGTTTTTGGACTGCAACTCCCAGAAGTCTTCACCAGCAGCTGTGCTGGCTGGGGTTTCTGGGAGTTGCAGTTCAAAAACATCTGAGTAACCCAAGGTTAAGAACCACTGACCTAAGGTGAACTTAGGTAAAAAAAAAGGCAGGAAGGGTTTTTCTTTTTCTTTGTTTTGGTTCTTAAGTCGAGGCTGCATTCTCAAGTCGAAGCAACTTTTTGTGAATGGAGCCGTTCTTAACTCGAATCGTTCTTATGTAGAGACGTTCTCAAGTCGAGGTACAACTGTATGCTGACTTTGTAACTTGAGGTAATTCTCCTTCCAAGGTTACACCAACAGCTTTAAGCCAGCATAAATATGCAAGAGGATGTCGGTCTGTGTTGGTTTTTGATTACTGAAGGATGTATTAAAACTGTTTATAACCATGAAGCTCACTAGATGACTTTGGACCAAAATTTTTCTCAGCTCAAACTAGAATGGGTAAAGTAACGATTTTTAATATTACAAAACACTTTTTAAAATCAAATTAGCTTTTTATAGTTTTGTTGTTAAAATATTTTCAAGAAATCTGTGTTATGACTGTAAATTAAAATTATATGTTCTAGCTTTAAAACCTTGATATAGAACTACAAATTTTAATCCTACATTATAAAACAATTTTTACATAATTGTAACAAAGTTCTTGGACTGGACCTCATTGTCATGGGGTTTCATAGGATTCTGCCTTTAAGCCTATGGAGCCCCATCAAAATGTTTAATATTTACATTAAGATTTTAATTAACCATTTTCTCTCCCTAATATTCAGCGTAAGAGATACCTAAAAAAATGTAATCTCATACTCAGTATTTGTCTCCAGAGATACATACAGTATTTGTTTACAGCAATATATGGAGACAAGAAATAACAGACATAATTAGCTCTCCTTTCTAACTCTGACAATTTTTTTCCTGGAGCTGCCCCAACTCCAACACAGAATTAATTAAGTTGGAAAGGTTTGGTTGGACACCCTACCAAAATCACCAGGGTTGCTTTCTATCATTTCCACAGTTTTCTTGAGGGATGCTAATTACCCCAGGGTGGCAAGCCCTTATCTCTCTCTGTCTCACACACACACAGTGCAAACTTTCAGCTACTGGAAATGTCTATTAACAGAGGGTTACTGAAGATGACATCAATGTGGCCAATAAAACTGTGAAAAACTCAAAAAATGTATATTGTGGAAAACATCAAGATTATAAAAAACAAGAGTGCATTTTTCTCGGGGAAAAGTAATCCCATGATTAAATCAGGACTTTCTGAACAGCTTGGCCCCACTTCCTCATGTTCTTCTAAGCAATACTAAGATAACTTCAGGTGCACTGTCTTGAGCTCCTTGAAGAATACATATGTGCTCATGTGTTTCAAAATAAATAAATAAAAAAGAAAGAGCACCACTGCTTAAAAAGTTATCTTTCATTTCTACAAGTATGTATCTCAAGACTTCTACTTTCCTCCTTTGTTTAGCCAGCACGGATAAAATATCATTTTAAAAAAAGACCTTAAAATTTTACATTTTTGAAATGTTTACTGTTGAAATGTTTTGTTTTTTAAAAAGTCCTATATGAAAGTAGTCTTAACTTATAATTTGTTATAGCGCATCTTGTGATGGAATAAGGATTATATATTCCAATTCTACGTTATAAGCCAATTGATAAAATCCTTTGTGCTGGTATAATTTGGATTGGGCATTGAAAGCATTTAATTTAACCTCAAGTTTCCTATCCCTTTCAGGTTCTGTGGCTCCTTAGATTCCCCCTTGCTCTAGGGATGCCTCTAGAATCATCAGGTCAGGGATGTGTGTACCTTAATAGTAACCAAATTTCTTCTGGGAGTCCTGATACTGCCAATGGCAATTTTTTACTACCAGGAAGCAAGAAAAACCAACAACTGTATCTCGAGGCTCCAAAAAGTTTCCCCAGGGGCAAAAAGTTTTCAACACTGAATCCATATTATGCAGGCACAAATTATACACTAGGATTTTGCCCAATGTATTTATATATTTCCTAAAAGGTTTTCTAAACAGGATACAGCATTTCTTGGACTGTGGCTTCAATCTTATGAGATTTCATATAGATTATCAAGATTAGTCTTTCAGTCTCCCCTAGTATTCTGTGCTGTAGCCATCATAAGCAAAATGTGCAGTTCTCACATTTGTTTGTATCTTCAGAGATTAATAAGAATGTGAGTTATTAGAATAAGAAATAACACACTTGAGTAATCCTAATTTCAAATTCTGTCACTATTCCTATCACTCTTTGTCCTCTCAGCCATGATATAATGTTGTAAACTGTCAAAATCTCCAGGATTGTTTTCAATAGTTTTCTTGAGTGGCTCTTATTCATTTAGGATGGCAGTCCTAGCAACTAACCCTCTGCAACTCTGAGTAGACAAAGACAAGCCATTCCCAAACGCTAAAAGTGTCAATGAACCGAAAATTACTAAACAAGGAAACTGAAAGAAATATGTACTGTATTGTGAAAAGTTATAGCAAGCAAGAATACACTTTATTTGAGACAAAAAAAGCAACATTATGAAGCGTGTCTTTCAAAGGAGTGATTTAAATCAAATCCATCCAGCATAGTAACATTTGCTAACACTGACAAAATTGTTTTTACAGTACAAAATAGTTTTGCTATGATCAAAATAGATCACTCATTACACTTTTTCCAGTCCCAAAGATGTCAATCCATTCCTGCCAGCTCAGCTTTTTGACCAATGTAAATAACTTGCTTCATCTCAGAGCATCCATTCTAAGCAATATTTCACATAGCATTTGGCAATTTCTTTCAGAAATAACCAAATGGTTAGAGAAAACAAAGGCAATAATTTCCCAGAACCAGTTTTGCAGGCAAAAAAATGAAAGAGCCCTGTTGTTTGAATCCTAAGCTTCTGTGAAATGCTTCACAAAGTTTGTACTCAGTGGTAGAAAGGAAGAAGCCACGTTCATCATTTTTGCACTCCTTTACCCTGCCTCAGACGATAAAGGAATCATTAAGAACAGTATGCTAGGTGCGCTGCAGACTGCAATGGAAAAAGGGAATAAGCAGAAATCCCCTACTTTTCTCTGCCTCTGCCAGCTGGAGTCTTGCCTAAATCGGACTTAGCTCACAGAATGGAAAAAAGGAGCTGTTCTGTTGCTGGAAGGTTAAGTCAGGATCAAAGCCACATTCTCCTAGACAAGCTAGAACATTTTGAAGTGAATGCCACGTAAGCCAGTGAGTGGCAAGCAACAACCCTGCAGTTCTTTGGATCCTTTGGATCCAGAAAATTTTGGCGATAATAGTTTAATTATGGGTGAATCTGCAAATTTGGGCTGTGCCAATTTGACATATCCTCGTTGCAAATACGGTACATTTCAACCTGAGATTGTTTCAGGTTAACACAGAGAAATCTGTCCAAGAAATGCCATCACTAAAATCCATATTCATTTTTGTCTACACATTTGAATGCATTATTGCTAGTGTGGATGTTCCCCACCCCCCAAATATTTTTCTCTAACAAAATGTTGATATTGTGTGCAATTTCTATTGGGTGCACACATTATCAATAAAATGTTGATACTGTGTGCAATTTCTCCTCAGAGACATTTTATGTGCAGTTTTTCATATTGCTAATACAAATTGTGGCATACACATATATTGCCATTAACTTAGATGTTTGGCAGATCTCAATTCAGTATGTTTGTTAAAAAAATTAAGACATAACGTATTTTCCTGTATTATTAATAATAGCCAGCATTTACACAGCCTACTGTAGAAAGGTCAACAATAATATTTAGTCACTCAGACATATAGCCATTCAAAAGCATATTCACTGCCAAATAACAAGATACCATAGCAAATATATTAGCTTCAGCTTTATGGACGATCTGAATAGATGCCAGAAAGGTTGACAAATAACCTTTTACATCCTCATCTATTATTATTGTTGTTGTTGTTGTTGTTGTTGTTGTTGTTGTTGTTGTTGTTGTTGTTGTTGTTGTTGTTATTATATTGTCTTTTAAACGACCTTGGATCCTTCTAAGGAAAAGGTCAGGATAAGAGTATTTTAAATAGACAAGTAAACATAATTTATAAATATTTTCCTCTATCTCTATAGATATATACACTTTACTATTCTTTTATTCCATATATTCATCCATACTTGGGTACTTATTTCTTCTCCCAAATCATATTCCCATGTTGCTTTAAGAACATTTGGTTGGTCTTCTGTTTCTGCTAAAATCTTATAAATTCAATTTGTTATTCCTTTCAATATCTCATTTTGCTAACCTTTTTCTTCTGTACTATTTCCTCAGATCTTGTAACCGCTGTAACTGAATAAGATCAAACTAAGATATTCTTTCTGATCCTAATATAGCTATTTGCTCTTTATTATCCATTTTTTCAACCAATATTTTAATCCAAAAACCTGTTTCTTCTTTAATAAATCTTCCAAATTTTATTTCAAATTTCCTAGAAATTTCCAACTCTACAATTAGATATAATGGAAAAATTAATGGATTAAGTATGTTTCTATACTCATTTCTAATTACTGTAGTAACATTTTAAAAGTGTTCCTATTCTTTGGCAATACTCTTATTGTTTTGTTAAAAAATATTCTTGAGTCACCCACCAACTGCCTCAGATTCCAATTTTAGCTATATTAAATTATTAAGCTTAGATATAATATCTAGCATATAATTTGTTTAGCTATATAATATAACCTTATATTAGAGGGAAATAAGCTTCCTAATTTTTTTATTTATACCAACACCCTTTATTAATCCATGTTTTTGTCTCTATTACAAAACTGATTATCCATATTTTGCAAATCTTTTGACTTTTTTATTTTTAGCAATAAACAAGAAATTAATCATAGATGAATTCTTCATACCAAGCCATGAAAGCCCAACCCTTCTAAATTCATCTAACTTATTTTTACTTCCTTGTTTAAATTTATCAGAAATTTCCTTTTTCAAACATTGTAAATTATTTGGAGTATGAGTACTTTCTCATTTTTGATTCATACTAGTAACATAGAATAAAGAATGCTTTTCCCTAGGTCACAATTAAAAATTAAAATCAAAGGTACTGTTATGCTACAAGGCTTTCATACATATTACTTACTTATCACCCAACACCATTTTGCAAAAAGAAAGAAAGAAAGAAAGAAAGAAAGAAAGAAAGAAAGAAAGAAAGAAAGAAAGAAAGAAAGAAAGAAAGAAAAGGAAAAAGGAAAAAGGAAAAAGGAAAAAGGAAAGGAAAAAGGAAAAAGAAAAAAAAGATCAAAAGTACTAAAATACATAGGGCTTGAAAAATTTTCGAATGTCTCACCAGTCAGTCAAAAATTTCACCAGTCAGCATGACCGGACTATAGCCTTGCAATTTATTGGGATTGAGAATCACTGATGTATACCCTCAGACTTCTGTTGCTTTATTACCTGCGTGCCTGTGGGGTCATGAAGTTTGTATTTTGAATGCCTTTCTTTTGAATGTCTCCAGCAAAAACAAAACTGAAAGCAAAAATGTCCGGCCTCTTAAGGAGCCATGTCTCCCTCCCACTCCAGGATGTGTTCTCCTTCAGTTGAAATTGGGAGCAGGGAATCTCCATATTCTCCAGCATGGGACTACAGTGGTGCCCCACTTGATGCTTACCCCGCATGACGTCGAAATCGCTTTACGATGAGTTTTTTGCAATCGCTATTGCGATCGCAAAACAATGGTTCCAATGGGGTTTTTTTTTGCTTGACGTCGATTAGGAGGCTGCTTCACGAACCATTTGTTCGCTAAACGACGATTTTTCTGGCTCCACAAAATGGCTTCCCTTCATAAAATGGCTGTTTTCCTGACTGCTGCTTCGGAAGACAGCAATTTTAAACAGCTGATTGGCGGTTCTCTATGGGCGATTTTCGCTAAATGATGAGGTATTTCCCCACTGGAACGCTTTGACCGGTTTTCAATGCATTCCAATGGGTTTTCTTCCCACTTGATGACGATTTCTCTTAACAGTGATTTTGCTGGAACAGATTATCGTTGTCAAGCGGGGCACTACTGTACTCTACATTCTCCTGCAGAGCTATATCTCTATGTGCTGCTTAAACTCATGAGAAGAGGGCAGTTTTCCTTTTGTAACGGGAGGGGGAGGAGAGGACTGCAAGATTAAAGAGTGAGAGACAGGCAGAGGGGAAGGAGGCAAGCAGGGAGCTGTGACTCGTCAAGCAACATTTTTCACTCGTCACAGACAAGTGGACAAGCCCTGAAAACACATAACAAATAAGCTAGTTATTTAAGTATTTCAAAGCAATTTGTTTCTGCAAAAATCTTACAATTGTTACTCATACAACGAGATCCTAGCATTTATCCAGGACCACTGAATTCAACGAAATTTATTAGGGAGGGAAATGAAGTTATAGTGTGTGGGGGAAGCAAAATAAGATAGCATAGCATGGCTATGATTTGCATCACTGAGTGGATAATATGTATTAATGAAACCACAGATCTTAAAGACATTTAAAATAAATATGCTTAGTATTACAATCTTCACTACGCAAATTTATAGAAAGGAGAATTATGAGATAGCATAAACATTTTCATGTTCACACAATTTATCTTTTCTAAAACAAAATGAAATCTGCAAATATTATCCACTTAATGGAGTAAGCAAAACATCAAGTGTTCTATGTTTGAATTACACTATAAACATAATTGCATAGCCTATTGGGTTTTTTGATACTAGTGACAATAAGGAATAGGGAATGCATTATTAGTGGTGGCTTCTCAGCTACAGGGGTTTCTAGATGAGACAAACTATCTAAATAAAAAAGACTAGCCAACGACAACCATCAATCACAGTGACAGATCATCTCCCCACTTATCACAACAAAACGCCCATAACAAAAAAACACCCTGATCACAGGAAACACCCAATCTCTTGAAAAATCAAAAACCTGATCCCACAACTACAAATACTCAACAATCCCACAGGCTACACTAGAAGACAGACAGAGTTCTAGCTCCTGTCCTCTGAAGATGATGGCCACAGAGGCTGATGAAACATTACAAAGAAAAACCTCTAGAACATGACCAAGCAGCCCGAAAACCCCACAACAACCATATTGTCTGTTTTCGTTGTTTTATATTATTTTTATGGCTGTTAGCCGCCTAGAGTGGTCCGTGCGGACCAGATAGGCGGGGTATAAATCAAATAAATAAATAAATAAATAAATAAATAAATCAGTTCTTTGGTTTGTTTCTTTTTCCCTTACCACAGAAATTTGGAGCAAATTTTTGGGAAAATTAAATCTAGTGAATGCCTTTTACTTACAGAAAGGTTCTGAGTAAGCACTGCTTGGATAGAAGACACTCTAGAAAATAAGCAAACCCCCTCTGTTCTATTATGGGGAAAAAGATCAAAGTGTAGCATCGAAACAGTAAAATGCTAGCAAAATTTATTTAAAAAAATAAATTGGCATTTTCAATAATAATACTCAATGGTATCTGTTAAGTGTTTATATTTACACAAACTAAATATTAAATACTATTTGCTTTAATTGGCTACTCCTGAAATTTTCTAATTAGACTAAAAGTTTCAAAACAACCAACATGGCAAAAAAACCCTTTTATTTGGCTTATTACATAAAGTTACAATATTTGTATCATGTTTATAATAATTATGTACAGTGGTGCCTCGCTTTACGATTGTCCCGCATTATGACGAATCCGCTTTATGACGATCTTTTTGCGATCGCAAAATGATGGTCTAAGTGGGGGAATTTCGCTTTGCGATGATCGGTTCCCTGCTTCAGGAACCAATTCTTCACAAAACGATGATTTTTAAACAGCTGATCGGCGGTTTCAAAATGGCCACCAGGTAACTAAAATGGCTCCCCGCTGTGTTTAGGGATGGATTCCTCGCTATACAGGCAACGAAAATGGCCGCCGTATGGAGGATCTTCGCTGGACGGTGAGTTCTAAACCCATCGGAATGCACTGAAAGGTTTTCAATGCGTTTCAATAGGCTTTTTATTTTCGCTTTACAATGTTTTCGCTTAACAGTGAATTTCCTGGAATGGATTATCGCCGTTAAGCGAGGCACCACTGTAATAAAAACACCTAGTAATTTCCTTGCAAAATATTGAAATCTACATGTTAACAGATACTGAATTGTTTACATTCAGATTACCATACTTCCATATATCAGCCACTAATTAAAATGAGCCTGTTTCAGCAACATTCGTTTAAACTCAATTTTAAAATTTCTGATGCACTCATCATAAACATACATTTCACCAGAATATCACACAGCACATCATTCGCACAAAAGTAGAAAATCAAATACTGTTCTATCCAGTCTGGCCCCTTTATCATTTCTATTCTGTACAGCCCTGGAAAAACATAACACAAACCAGTCTTAAGTCAGCCATATCAGTCAGATGAAAGACTTTCAGTTAACATCTAATGGATAGGCCAGAATGTAGGAGACCCCTTAAAACTAAGGTTGTACTGTATAATACATTTCTGAGTACTCTGGAACACAACCAGCCATAAATATGTACATAAAATGTAATAAAATAGAGGTACAAGGAAAACATTGTTGATTAGCAAAATAAAAATCTGTGGGAGTAGAAAGGCAATTCAAAGCAAAAAAGCAAAGCAATACTTTAAAGCAGGGCAGATTTTATCTAAATTTTTTTAAATGTTTTTGATTATTTAAATTTTTAAAAATATTTTTATTTAAACTGTGATTTAAATCCATTTGATTTTTTTAAAAAATCACTGATTTTCCCCCACTCTGCTTTAACATGACACTATACAAGTCCACTTCTAATTCATTGTATTGTACTACCTTGTGTTGCTTCATCAAAGATGAAGACTGCTGCAGAGGACATAGAAGGCTACTAAGAAAGCATCAGTATTCAAAGCCATAGGTCAGAATTGCACATAAGGTTAAACACAGAACATAAGCTAGAATTCCAGAACTGTAGTCACAAGAGACCCCAAAGGAAAAGCCCAACTCTTAGCCAATGTAGGAAATCCACAACTAAGACACCCCTGACAGATGAAATCCAAAATTACCAACAAATAAGAGATCCACCATCTACTGCTGAACATTAGGTCATTTTTCCTTCTCTTATTTTTATTCCAGTCTCTTCCCATATCAATTTATTGGTTCAATCCTTCCCTCCAGGGCTACAGAAAACAAGAATTTCTCATCTGCATGTTATAGCTCTTCAAATATCTGAGGACAGATATATCAACTCTCAATCTTTTCTTCTTCTCAACTCTTCCTCACAGGGTTTGGTCTCCATACTTTGACTATCTTGGATGCCCTCCTCTCTACATATTGCAGCATGTCAATATACTTTAACTATGGTGCCCAGAACTGAACACGGTATTTCATTTGTGACCAAAGCAGTATATAATGGCACTATTACCTCCCCTGGTACTGATCTATACTTCCGTTGATGTAACCCTGCATTTTCTTTTTTGCCACCACATTACACCTCTGACCGCTGTTGCCTTATAGCTTACCAAGATCCTTGATCCTTTTCACCCATACTACTGTCAAGTCACTTATCACCCATCATATATCTGTACATTTAAATATACAACTTTACATTAATCCCTGTTGAAACTCGTTTGTTGTAACCCATTCCTCTCATCTATTAGTTTTAAATTCTGATTCTTTCTTCTGAAGGATTAACTTTCTCTCCCAATTTGATGTCAACTGCAATTTTATGAGCATCCCAATTAATCCTTCATCCAAGTACTGTAAATTGAACCAAAGCGCCAAAGACAGAATGCTGCAGCACTCCACCTACCACTGCTCTCCAAGATGAGAATCCACTAATGAACACTTTGGTGACAGCCAATCATTCAGTTACAAATCCACTATTTAATCCATATTTTACAAATTGTCCATTACAATATCACAAAAGTGCTTGTTGAAACCTTGGTGATACTCATACAGACTACATCCACAGCACTCCCCTGATCTCTATCAAAACAAGATATAAGAGTGGCCTGGCATGGCTTATTCTAGAGAACAGCATGTTGGTTCTTAGTAATCACTGTGTTCTCTGTAAGTATTCACAGACTAACTGTTTAATTATCTGAAAGTTTTCACTAAGCTCTCTGAATGGCAACATTTGGATAGTCCTTACTTAACAAGAGAATGCAATGGGCAAAAACACTCAGCATATGTTTACACTTTGTAGATTTCTGACTGTTCTAATCACATGTCAAGAGGAGCCTATGTGAACATATGGGAAACAGCATATGCAAACTGCTTTGAAGCTAAAGAGGATTTTGGCAGAAGCTCTTTTTGTCTCATCGGGCTTTCTATGGCTGGAAAACAGGTGTCTATGACTTGAGGAAATGCATAGTTTGTTACTATTTAAAATTTAAAAAAAAAACAGGAGAGAACTAAAGACCACATAGATATGAACCAGAAGCTTTCATTTGTTCTCATCATCATTCTCTTTCTAGCGTCAGAATGAAATCTTAGTAAGATATGGGACTGAGGTATGGAATCCCAAATTACTTGAGCCCATGTCACATTCAGAAACTGATGTTATTTTCCTCAAGAAAAATATCTTGTAGCAGTTCAATGAGCAAAGCTTTTACAAAGTACTATGGGTCGGCACACAGTACACCTCCTATGCAAGTGTGCATACACAGTATATTTTTCACAAAATGTTCGTGCAGCTATTCTCTTTAAACATCAAATGTTTTAATATCCAGTAAAATCTACTAGGTAAACCATCAAACTTTTAAAGCAGAATCATAATAATTATGCACTATTTGCCAAAAGCAAAACATAAAAGTTTCACAATAAATAACCCAGTCATACTATCACATGTCACAAGACAGGCCCTGAATTAATCTATATGAGTAGTGCCAAAGCCTACGTCCTAATTCTGCAAAATCTAAACTGACCTGCTTGGTAAGACAAGTTCACACAAGACACATTTCTCCCCACACAAGACTCAATACTGTACAAACAATACAGTGGTGCCTTGCTTGATAATTCGTTCTGTTCAAATCGCTGTTAAGCGAAATCCTTGTCAAGCGAAATTTAAAAACCCATTGAAATGCATTGAAAACCGGTTCAATGCATTCCAATGGGCGAAATACCTGCTCGTTTTGCGAAGATCCTCCATAGGGCGGCCATTTTCCGGTGCCTGTAAAGCAAGGAATCCATCCTAAAGCACAGCGGGGAGCCATTTTACACAGCGGGCGGCCATTTTAGAGCCGCCAATCAGCTGTTTTAAAATAGTTATCTAGCGAAAAATCGGTTCCTGAAGCAGGGGACCAATCATCGTTAAGCGATTTTTCCCCACAGGAACATCGTTTTGCAATCGCAAAAACTTCATCATAAAACGGTTTCGTTGTTTAACGAGGTAATCGTTAAGCGAGGCACCACTGCATTTGGAACAGGTAACCAGACTGCTGAAATATCAGGCTGCAGCATTCCTTCCAACAGCTGCAATCACATGAACTACTTGGTGGGATATGTGTTGTTGTGTATATCATATACAAACATTAAGTATGAAATTCAACCCTTAATGCACATAGTATACTTTCTCAGCAAATGCTAGAAACTCCACTACTAATTAGCAATGAAATACTGCTAAGAAAATCTAGAAAGGCACTACTGATAGTCCTACAACTATATTCCCTCTAACCAGAAAGATACAACATGATGCATAAGAAAAGCACTTGAAAGAGACTCACATGTTAAAATCTATAGCTATGACAAGCAAAGGAAACTATGAAAAATAAACAAAGGAAATCTAGAAATGAACTAGCTGCCAAAATTTATGAATTAGTTACTGTTAATGTAGCTGAAAACTAAATTAATGGCTAGCTAGTGCACACATCCAAACACATTCACATATGAAGCTGTGCTTTAAAATATCCAATTTCTCTCTCACTTGTTTTATTTAACATAGTGACCAATGTTCAACTACAGTACCTGAAGATCAAATCATTTCACTATCACAGTAAGTCACCTGCAGACAGATAATGCTATGTATGAACTAAGAGGTCTCAGACTGAAATTTCATATCAACCATGGTACTGCTAGTTATCAGTTGGCCTATCCTCACACCTCATAGAATCATAGAAAAGTGAAGTTCCAACCCCCTGCTCAATGCAGGAATATAATCAAAGCATATCTGACAGATGATTATCTAAGTTTTTCTTGAATTCCTCCAGTGTTGGAGCACTCACCAACTCCCAAGGTAACTGGTTCCACTGTCTCACTGCTCTAATAGTCAGGAAGCTTTTCCTAATATTCAACCAAAATCTGGCTTCCTTTAACTTGAGTCCATTGTTGTGTGTCCTGCACTCTGGGATGAGAGAGAACAGATCTTGCCCCTTCTCTGTATGACAGCCTTTCAAATACTGTATTTAAAAAGTGCTATCATATCACACCTCATACTAATGGACACTCAGGTATCACCAGCCAGACAACAGTAAAAGGTAAGTGGGCAAGGACTATCAGCAGGCCTACAAAGGACACACACCCATGTGATGTAATTTATGGAGTTATTGTAAAATTACTAAGATACTGTATAAAAATACTTTGAGGATTCTAAATCACCATTTACACAATAAGGATTTTAGGTCCAAGATTTTCAGTACATTTCCAGCCTTTTACAAATGTACTTTGTATTAAAACAAATCATATTTTAAGACTGTTATTTCTCCAAACTAATGAATAGTAACAAATAAAATCAGACATAGAAGTAGAATTGGAAATGCAATGGTTTTTTAAAAAAATCATTTATTCTTTTATCGTTTCTGAAGTAATTTCAGCATCATGAAAAAGCCATTGCTCATCAATGCTACCTTTTTTTCCTTTGCGAGTCTTTTCTGTCTATACATCAAATGAAACTTTTCAGTTGCTGTTCTTTAGCTTAAAATCACAAGAACAGATCTACTGAAATAGGTAAAAATAGCAATCCTAAAGATGCCAATGGAGACTCTTTCCTCTATATGGCCACTACTCCAAGTACATCAGCTCACTTTCTTTTTATAACCTTCTGATTATATGTATATGAAGTACTGTACAGCCATCACAGTAAACTTTAAAAGGTCAAGAAAAGAGTACCAAGCCCTCATTTTCACTTAATTCTTCCTTTTATATTTTCTTCAATTATAGTCCATTTCTAGAAGCATTTGCTTTTGTTATCTCAGCATACAATCATGCCTCCAAGTCAGACCTTGGCCTTCTTTCTTTTTCTCCTATTCAAGCATACTACAAAGAAAAACCACTTCCATTACAAAGATAACAAGCAAATTCTTCTACAATGTGTGCATGCATCTTTCTCTCTCTGCTGCACACAATATCTCAGAGTTGTTCCATTTATGACCCTCCATACTAAATGCAGTCCTCCAGCTGCACAATAAGATGTTTGCAGCTGTTACATGACTGGGACTAAAACAGCAGTTCTGAATCACCTGGTTGGCAGCAATACATGATTGGTGGCATGTAATTTAGTTTGGGGAGTTACAAGTTGTAGCCATCTGAAACAGATGGAGAGAAATAAATAAATGGAAGTTGAATCAATGGCAGAGCCTTAAGTATAGGGACTTAGAACAAGTTTCTCAACACTGTCCCCTAGGAATATGGCTCTTTAGGGATCTTCACCACTTCCCCAATTATCACTTTACCTGTATATCCAATAGAGATAAGGATGACACCCAACCAAATAGAATATAAGGTTCCAAGATTTCTCCTGACCTACTAACTACACTAACGACATGTGGCTCATATTCCTCAGTTTAAAAAAAAAATCAAAATGGGATCCCATTTGTCTGACACTGACAAAGAGCAGGCAATCTAGATCACTGGATCTTAACCTTGGGTTACTCAGGAGTTTTGGACTGCAACTCCCAGAAGCCTTCACCACCAGCTGTCCCGACTGGGGTTTCCGGGAGTTGTAGTTCAAAAGCATCCGAGTAACAAAGGTTAAGAACCACTGCTCTAGATGACACTCTCCCAACAAGGGTGGGTGAGTGTTCAGAAGGGACCTTCCAAGCAGGGGCATGAGAAAGTGGATTAACAATACATGGACGCAGGGGCATAATTGCCTTTCAGGACACAAGAATGCTGAAAATGAAAAACTGAGTTGAAGTAGCACCTCTCCTGAAAAGAGGTGCTACTATTGGGGGAGAAGGTGGGAGGAACTACAAGTAATGAGCATATAGGAAGACTATCTACACAGTAGCCTCTCTTCCTCCACTCACACTACCCCATGACTACCAGAAAAGACTGCATGTCTCCCTTCTCCCCTCCATTTTTTCCTACCATAAAAGGGAGGGAAATATGCAACCCTGCCACAGGAAGAGACACAGAGCAGCAGATAGTGAAGCCCATTGTCTACCAACAGCTACATTACCATTCACCGCATTAATAGCTATATTTCACTTAAGGAAAGGAAGTTCAAAGTGGTTAAAAACACAGGTACTGTATTATAATCTTTAATTTTGCATCTCTAGTTTAGATAGCTTTTGTTATGGGGTATCAAAATGCTTCTGATTCATGGGGATCCTATGAATGATTGATCTCCAAAATGTCCTGTCACTAATAGCGCTGCCTCAGCTGTTTCTTGTCTCTTACTATCAAAACAATATGGATTTTTAAAAAAACATTTTATAATATATGTTGAGATGAAAAACGTATAGGCCAAAATCCAAAAAAGTGTAGAGAGGTAATACAACTATCTTCTTCACTTAGCCTTCTTTTTCAGGAATCTATATGATGAGTTTTCATATGTATTACCACTCTCAAAGTCCAGGAACCGTTACACTGAAAGCAGTAATGGGAAAATCCACAAAGGGCGCAAATCTCTTCAGAAGAAACAGATGGCATGATAGAAATCTGCATGCAACAACATTTTTATAGAAGGAAAGCACTCCTAACTGCTTAGTTAGTTATGATGGGACATGGACAGGAGAGACAGAAGACACGATAGAAATGTGTATGCAACAACAATCTCTGATAGTTGCTGAAGAAAAGCAGACAGCTACAACTAGGAGAAGCAAGCATTTGGAAATGGAAAGCAGGGAGCAACACATGGCCTGAGAACAGGACAAGGGAAAAGATTAAATAATGAAATATATAAGATGAAGGACTGCCTCCTATTTGCAGAAACTGTAGAGGTGCAAGTAGCTCGGATCAACCCAGAGTTTGATCTGACTTGCTTACACCTGCTCAGTGATTACTTGTACAGTGGTGCCTCGCTTAACGAGCGCACCGTATAACGATTAAATCGCATAGCGATCCGTTTTTTCGGATCGCTAATGCGATCGCACAACGTTTTTCCTATAGGGAAAAATTCGCTTTGCGAAGACCGGTAAGCGTTTCGCTTACCGATCTTCGCAAAACGACCCCCGCCGATCAGCTGTTCGGCGGCCAAAATGGCCGCCAGAAGCAGGGGAATGGCCTAAAATGGCCGCGCGCAGCGTTTTCACGCCCTCGTTAAGCGAGGCGAGGGCGCGAAAATGGCTGCCGGCCATTAAGAAGCTTCGCTGAACGGTGAGTATTTGGCCTATTTGGAACGCATTAAACGATGTTTAATGCGTTCCAATGGAAATCGCTGCCCCGTTCAGCGATGCTTCAGCATAGCGAAGGTTAATCCGGAACGGATTAACCTCGCTATGCGAGGCACCACTGTACTTTCAAAATATTTTAGTATATTTTTGCACTCAGTTTTAATTTTAAATTATGAATTCCAAATTCAGGGGTTGAGTCTGATGATGAGGTAGGAATGTGAGGGCTTCTCAAAAATCTAAAGAGAGTATGAAGCCCAAATATGTGGTAATAGGCAGTCTATGAAACTAAGTCTGCAACAAAAAGCCTACTGCTGTAGCAATAGTCTATTGTCAAATTCATGGCAGGAAGTGGTTTGATCAATACAATTATGCAGGCTAAATAAGCAATGAGAATTAAATAAATTCAATATTTTAGATTACTGATACAAATCTGTATCCAATGTTAGGTAGATGAAATTCTGAGAAAGTTTCCATATTTTAGCTGAAGTCTTAACCACGTCGCCGTCTAGTCGTTTAGTCGTGTCCGACTCTTCGTGACCCCATGGACCAGAGCACGCCAGGCCCTCCTATCTTCCACTGCATCCCGCAGTAAACACAAAACACAGAGACCCCTTTAGTGAGGCTAAATGAAGGTAGAGTTCTCTCCCTCTCAATAGTTCTGTTTTCTACATCGATCTTAGTACATCCCTAGAATTCAGGTAGCATTAAAGATCTTTTCTTCCTCCAAATGCTTTAAATAGATTTCAAAAATTTAGCCACGTCATGCCTTCAAAAGCTGAAGTAAGATGAAACACTGAGTCCCCTTAGATCTAAAACTGAAAAACAAATTTAATTTCTGTTAATATCATACCGATCTACCAGGTTAGTGACCCAACCTCAATTCACCATTTAAAACATACAAACGTTCTTATTATGCACAGTGAATAGAGCACATTGCTAATTGATAGCATTTTATTAGGACTTGGAAGAACTTGAGCAATTTTGGTTATACCACAGCTGCACTGGAACATCAAGTTGGAAAATAAACATTATTTTCTTAAGGGTACTCCTTTTAAAAACGTAAGAAAATTTAAGTAGCAGTGAAATAGCTAACACAGATAGCTAGCAGGCATTATCCAAGAAAATAATCCTATATGTTAACGTAAAATAAAACATAGATAGCTGAAAAGCTAACTAACCACTTGACTCAAAATTCGGCAAGCTTTAACATATTAAAACCAATCATCTTATTTTATTTTAATCATATTTGTACTTTCTATTCTAGCTGAGCAATAGTCAAACTCTTCTGGAATGCTGCTACAACAAGCACAATATAGTATGTTTTGGAGGTCACTTCATTAATTCATATTAAAGCATTGCACAAGTTAAAATTATGGACATCTATGAAATATAGGTAAAATTAAAAATTACAACATTCAGATAATGAGACTCTTTTTGAACAAAAGCGTTTATTTCAATAGCATTATCACAGCCATTTACTAGATCTTCTTTTGTACACGTGCGGGGCATAAATTTCATGCACATAAGTGCTGTAATGACTGAATTTTTTTCACCATCACAGAAAATTTCTGGTGGTCACTCATTCACAGGATTGCGAAAAGCAGAGGCAAGTAAGCACATAATAATAGGACTGCCTACAAGTCAAAATAAATTTGTGGACCTGCTTGTTACTACATTACTGAAAAGACTACATAAATATATTTCAGTGTGGTGTGATGGATCTAGTGACAAACTTGAAATCAGGAGGTCTGGGTTTGTACCCCCACTCATCCATGGAAGCTCACTGGGAGTGTGGAACTGGTAAAACCACTCTTTAAATATCTCACTTACTTTGGAAGTCCTATTAGGGTTGCTATAAGCCAGTTCTGACTTGATGGCACATAACAACAACAACAAAACAAAGATTTCAAGGACAGTTTCTTGTAACAAATTCCTCTTATTAATTCACACTTCCTATATCCATAAATGATTTTTAAAAGTACAATAATCAATTTTCATAACTGAAAATTATCTATACCATGTAATTTTACTGCCTGAAGAGGCTCTCACTTCATTAAAAAAAAGCTACACAGAATGCTTCAGTAAAATAATTTCAGCATGAATGACAAAGCATTTAGTAGCATATTTTGCTAATTACTGAAACATTAAAGTTCTACAGAGCACCAGCTTTCTCAATAAAATCACAATTTACAAAGACATTCTCCAAAATGAGCTATGCCAGTCGAAAGTCAGTCTTTGTTTAGAATAGCTTTCCCCAACAAGGTACCCTTCAAGATTTGTTAGCCAACAGCACCCACTATGACTGGTTTAAAACAATAAATACTACATTATTACATTATGTAATTATTTGTTTAAGAAAAATCCATACTCTTTTCTACTTCTAAATATTTCAAAGCAAATTATAACCAAAACACAAGAAAAAAATTAAATGATGAAACAATGTGTCATTAAAATCACCCAGGCAATTGGTAAGATTAATTACGACACAATCTGTTAGGCTGTGCAAACAAACTGTTCGTCACTTGACAGTAGAGCCTGCTTAATCTCAATAGGAAGATCATTTCATACAGTGGGTACAGCAACACAAAAGGCTCTTTGCCATATTGCAAAAAAAGAAAAAAGAAAGAAAAGAAAATGAACTTAAGCAGGCCACACTAAACAGGAACTCCCACCCCACACTCAGGATATAAAGATTAGGACAATGGTTCCATACTTTGGATCCCCAGGTGCTCCTGGACTACAAGTTCCAGAAATCCTGGCCAGCACAGCTAGTGATGAAGCCTTCTGGGAGTTTTAGTCCAAGAACATCTGGGAACCCAAAGTTGGGAACCACTGAACTAGGAAGACGATCTGTATGGGAAAAAGGCAATCTCTCAGAAACACGTCATGAGCTGTTCAAAATCTTTTAACTAACAGAATTTTGAATGTGGTAGCTAGAACAATTTTCAATATAAGAGTAATATGTGACTGATGTCTGGTTCCACCAATGCTCTACAGCGGTCCGCAACCTTTCTAGCTCCACAGACCTGCTGGGGAAGGCAGGGCACCCCCCTGCGCTCGTGCACATGCGCAAAGGAGCAGGGGGTGCTTGTGCAGGCAAACACGCGCTCATGCGCATGCGCAAAAGGGTTGGGGAGTGTTCACGCAGGTGTGTGCACAGGCGCAAATGGGCTGTGCGGGGGGGTGCTGGGGGGGAGGTCTGTCTCTGCAGCCCAGTACAGCTCAGGTCACGGACCAGCACTGGGCCGCGGACCGGGGGTTGGGGACTTCTGCTCTACACTAGCTACAGCATCAAGACAAAGAATATAAAGCAGATACCTCATCCAAGACAGATATATTACCCAATTCCTTGGAAATTAGAACCTTATTACCATTAAAGCCTCCCATCTTCCAGGATTTAACTCCTGTTTTGTTCCACAGGCAGCCTGCATCAAGTATCAGCTTCAAGAATTTTTTTAATTATTCATTTTCCATTGCATAAGGAAAGATCATAGGTAAGGGGATTTAGATCAGGATACTGAGGTAAATAAAAAATACAGAGTGTGATAGAGAACAATATACAGTGGTGCCTTGACTTACGAACTTAATCCGTATTGGAACGGTGGCTGTAAGTCAAAACGTTCGTAAGTCAAAGCACCATTTTCCCTATGAATGCACTGAAAACCAATTAATCCTTTCTGGCCAAATGAAAAAAATACAAAAATAAACATTGGAGCAAGTCCCACACTGGGACTGCAAAAAATAAACCCACCAAAAAACAAAACAACACAGAAAGTAACCCCCCAGCCCAAATCTACCCTCCAAAACCCACCCAGAACAACTTTTTCAAAAGGAAAAAGTAGCACCTTACCAGTCCAAAGCCTCTGCAGAGGCTTCCCGGGCTTCCAAAGCACTGGCACCCAGCCACTTCGCCTTCCTCCTCCTGTGCTCCAGGAGAAAAAAGTTCCCTAAGCGCCTGCTCTAACCGTTGGGGCAAAAGAAGCAGCCTCTTTGCCAACAACTGTTTGAATTTCCCACCTTTTCCCCCTACCTTTTTCCTTTCGTAAGTCAAAGCTCCAGCCGCAAGTCAAAACAAATTTTTGCAGCCAGAGCTGTTCGTAAGTCAAACTGTTTGCAAGTCACCCTGCTCTTTGTTTTGCATCTTGAGGTGCTTTGATTTTTATTCTAGTCTTTTTCCTTGCCAAACAAACTTCATTAATTTTTTTTGTAAATTCTTGAAGTATTGTTTTGTAAGAACTGGTACTGTATGAAAAATAAGTATCATTTTAGGTAATATAATCATCTTCACAGCTGCAATCCTCCCCATGAATGATAGTTGCAATTTTGACCATTTTTCCCAATCTTTTTCAATCAGACCAATTAGTTTGATGTAATTGTCTTTTGGTCTGTAGCTTTTGTGACCCAACTTCCGGAGGCAGTGGAATACAGGATGGCTGGCGTGCTCTGGTCCATGGGATCATGAAGAGCAGGAAACAACTAAACAAAAAAGTTGTCTTTTATCAAGGGACTTGTTTATTTGTTTTTATAATCTGAATTCCTAGGTATTTAACTTTTTTCTCTTCTTTAAAACCTGTCATTTCTACTAAGTCTGGATACTTCTCCAATTTTTTTGCTGTTTCTGTCAATGTCCCTATTGAATTTATCAGATCCTCTAGAACAGGTGTCCCCAACCCCCAGTCCATGGCCATGGCAGGACCAGGCCACGGAGATAGACCTCCCGCCCCCGCACACACCCCCCCACTCACATGCACAACCCACCACCTGCACACACAGGTGCCCCTTCCCTCCGTGAGCATGCCCCTTCCCTCTACGCAAGCGGACCCCTCCCCTCTGTGAGCACGCCCCTCCCCTCATGTGTGTAAGCACCCCTGCCCCTCAGTGAGTGTGCCCCCTGTGAGCGCAGGGGTTCCCTCTACACATGGATCCCACCCACCAACTGATCCACGGTTCAGAAAAGGTTGGGGACCACTGCTGCAAACGCCTGTACTTTGTATTCTTTCTCTTATTTTGAGTCCTTTTATAGTGTTCTGTCTTATTGTAATAATGTTTCAATAAATAGTGCGAACAGTAAAGGAGACAATGGGCATCCTTGTCTTGTTCCTTTTTGTATTTTCATATCCTGTGTAAGGTATGCATTTATTCTGATCTTCGCTTTCTGATGTCTATAGATAGCCCTTATTGCCTCAACAAAGTCTTTTCCAGCTTCCATGATTTCTAATTGTTTTAACATAAAATCCCAATTGACATTGTCAAAGGCCTTCTTTGCATCAAGAAAAATTATAGCCATTGCTCTTCCTGGCTGTGTTTCATAATATTCTAGTGCATTTAATATTGTCCTAATATTGTTTCTCATCTGTCTTTTTGGCAGGAAGCCTGACTGATCTTCATGAATTATATGTACAAGAACTTTTTTCAGTTTGTCTGCTAATACTGAGGCATATACAGTATCTTATATCCACATTCAATAGTGAGACTGGTCTGTAGCTTTTTTCTAGTTCAATTTCTTCTTTATGAATAATTGATATTATAGCTTCTTTCCATGTAGGTGGAATTTCTCTTTTCTGTTCAATATATTTCATTAGTTTTTTATACGGGTTCATTAAAACATCATCAAAAGTTTTATAATATTCCACTGATATTCCATCTGAGCCTGGTTATTTCCCGCTCTTTTGTTTCTTTATGGCTTTTACCACTTCTCTTGTTGAAATAGGTGCATTCAATATGTTTCTCTGTTGTTCAGGAAATTTCATCTTATGTTTTCCCAATTTTTTTTTCTTTTTCCTTTAAGGTTTCTTTACCTGAATACAGATTTTGATAGAATTGTTGTTATTCTTTTTAGTTCTTCCTGTTTTATAGTTAGCTCACCTTATTTATTTTTCAAAGCTTGAATTTGTGTTTTACTTTTCTCTTTCCTTAATTTATGTGCTAGTGACCTTCCAGGTTTATTTGCATTTTCAAAAAAGTTTTGTTTTGCATATTTAATCTTGTTTCCCATTTCTTCAGTCAAAAAGTGTTTAATTGATGTTGTATTACTTTAATCTTCATTTTCAGATGTGTTTTGTTTAAACTGACATTCACTTAGTTTCAATTTTTACTCCAATTCTCTATATTTTTGTTTCTTTTCTCTTTTTAATATTGTGGCAAATCTTATTGCTAATTCTTTGAAGAAACATTTTCCAGCCTCCCATACTGTGGTTATAGGTGTAGCTTCAATAAATCTCTAATGTAGCTAAATCAACACTTTATATTGTAAATAGAGAGAAGAAAACCATTTCTCTTTCCATTATTGTATTTCAACAGAACAGTGTTTTTCAGTTCCTTACCTCCAACATGTACTACTTTTGAGTCATATAGATTATACTTCATGCATTCAGTGACCACCTCATGCTTGTATGGAAATACAAAAATGACATTACATCAAAACAGACATATGTCTACCTAGCCCAGCACTCTCTATTTTGGTCTCTATTATTAAGCTCTTTGACAGAAGTCTTCAACACCCTGTTATCCAAGATTCTTTGAACATGGACTCTGATGAGTTTTATACATCCAGAACTACTTTTAAAGTTAGGTTCCTTTCCAGAAGTATTTAGATGCAAAACAACAACAATAATAGTAATGGTGGTGGTGGTGATGATGATGATGATGGTGCATCTAAGGAGTTAACCTTGAGGCAAAATCCGGAGCTGGAGTCCCAAAGGCAGCTCGTGTCGTTCTGCCAACTCCTGCGACATTGCTGGAACCAGTTGTATTGGCTCTTGCCTTTCCATTGGACCATTTCAGCAATGTGGAGAGGGGGGATCTGCTGCTTGGGTAACAGCCTATCCTCCATATTACCTTACCTGGGCTTCATGCTTTGGAGAGGACACTCCTTGATTCAGAGCATGTTACCATAGTCTCTCGAGACTGAAGGATGCCTATGCTATGCTAAGTAACTCTGGAAAGGGACCTTAGAGAAAGTATTTAGATGCAACATTATTATTATTCTTATTTTTAAACTACTTATCAATAGTTGTTACTTCTTGTGATTTTGTGACTTTAAACAGCAATGAAATCAAATCTGTGAGCATAGCTCCTAGTACTAGACACTGCACTGTATTTTCCTCTTTTGCTAATGTCTTGTCAAAATGAGAGAAGAAACCTGCAGTGGGTAAACAGGAGGCGAACAAGTGGAAAATTAGGTTTTCTGGTCCCCTCACAAAATTCTGTGACTGAGGCAGGAGCACCACACACACGTCATTACTGTGCTGTTTAAGTAATAGGTCATTCTGTTTTGGGGATACATGGTGTGTGTTTTTTACATCCACAAAAATTCATAGCATCCATAAGATGAGGATGAAAGGTCTATCAAGACATCTGTCCTTCTTCATCCCTGAAGAGTTCACCTTTACTTCTGCAGCATCACAATAAGCAAACAGCTACTGAATTCCCTCCTCCTTGCTTCTATTTAAGCAACCCCAGCCTCCTCTCCTGCACTCTACGCCCCTCACTTCAGCCGTGCCCGTATCTAAGGAATGCGTTTATTTCACAGACCCATCCAAGAGGCAAAAGGATTTCGTTCAGAGGATGCTACGATTACCGGCAGTGAACAGAGCAGCTCATTAAGAAAAACACACGGTGCTTGGAATGAGCGGCGCCGATCCACCCCATCGTCAAGTTGACCACCCACCCACCCCAAATCCCCGCGCAGATCCGTGGCCGAAAAAGACAAAGAAGTGTGACTCGTGTCTTGCCTCAGCGGGCGTGACGCCCAACCCGAGTCAAAGCAAGCCCGACAAGTACGAGGCGACCCCGAAACACAAGAAAGCGCTGACCTGCTGCCTCACGGTAGTGACCAACCACCACCAGCAGAAGCAGCATCCAGTCCCACCTTTGTCAACAGAGCGGAAAACCTGCGACATCACCTCACGGGCCGCCAAAAGAACCGACGCCGCTTGCCTGCCTGCCCGCCCCTCCACACCCGCTCCCTAAAGAGGGTTTTTTTTTTCTCTTTCTCTCTTCGGAAAAAAAATGAGGAAGGAACTGGGAGGGGGGGTGGAATTAAGCAAGAAACCGAGAAGTGGGCAGGGCCCGAAGAAGGAATAACGCCAAAAGCTGGATGCCTTCACAAGGGAGAGCCTCTGACGGGGCTGCAAAGCGGGCATCCCGTCCAAAAGCAGGGAGGACTAAGCGGCGCGGTTTCGCCCCAGCAAAGAATCTCACAACCACCATTACCACCACCACTCAGCCCCGGACGTCCCACGGCGTCCCTCACCCCTCGGGGATTCCTTGGAAAAGACCCGCCTTCCACACTGAACGACTCTTCGAAGGAAAGGACTTAAAACACAAAAGAAACAGAGAGGCGCCCCGGAGCAGCTCCTTCACCGGCCGGCGCCTGCAGTCTCATCCCCCACTTCACTACAGGCGTGCATTTACACTTTTACACACACACACACACACACACACACACACGTATTTATCTAGGGATATTCACCTCGACGCAGCGGCACTTTCCCCATCTCTGCGGGCGACTCAAGCTCGGTCCCGCGGCTCCCGCTACATCACCCCCGCCCCCTCAATGCCGCCACCCGCGAAAGCGGCTCAGTACCTGCTCGCCTGTCGGGTTTCGCCTCCGGGTCCGAGACGTCTGCCCGCACTCGGTGCCGCCCGCTCCGCTCCCCACCTAAAATGGCGGCCTTACTAAGAGCGAGACATTTGTATTCTGAGCCGATCCAGCCGCTGGGTGCTCGACTCCCTCCGTCTGGATGGCCGACACCTCGGCGTCTCCAGCACTCTCCTTCGCCCCGCCCCTTTCGCCTCGCCTGGAGTCGTCGGCTGGTCTCGCCGCCATTTGAAACGCCTGCCTGGTCGAGTGGGGAGGGTGGGAGTCGAAGAAGGGTTGCTTGTCCTTGTGAGGGAAGGCGAGCGTCCCAGCCGGCGGAGAGGCGCGGAAGACATGGCGTGCCCACCCGCAGCTTGCCCACCCTTGTCTAGACTGAGATTAAGTATGCCAGATGTCCCTTGTTTTTAGGGATTCCACTTTATTTATCTTCATAATATCGCGTTTAATGGAACAAAAAAAAAAGAGAGAGAGAGAGGTACCTTACTGTACAGTACTATGCCCTTCCTTTAAAGCTGCAAAGTTGAAGGAAACAAGCCCAGAATTGCAAATGTATGTGCAAAATTTAAAGGCGAGTGGAGCACTGCGTCCAAAATCGAAATGACTGAAGTAAATTCAGCGTGGAACAACAGTTAAAAAAAGAATGTTAAAAAATGAGCCAAGTCGATCGCAATTCGTTTTGTAACAGGTCTAGACAGGTTTTACTCTGTTGGAGTCAAAAAGAAAAGAGAAGTGAGTTTTGGCTCCGCTTTGCCTAACCAGTTTTCTGAAGGCATGAGCTCTTGCGACCTACAGCCCACTTCATCACGGGTACAGCTTGTAATATGTTTGGCCGCATACGAACCCAGAAGGATAACTACTGCACCGTAGTCTGTTACCAGTAGCAAGAGGCCCTCCTATTTCTATCTTCAAGCCTCCCTCATGGAAACACTGAAAAGTTCCATAGCCTTCATTTGTACTCTCTTTTCAATAATTTTAATCTGCAGGAATGGTCTAAATACAAGAGCCTTGTAATAAAGCTGAAGGAGAATTTGACTCTCTAGATTCCAGGAATAATGCAAATTATAACCATTCTAATCTATAACATTCCAGGACAAAAGCATTAAACATTAGCCTTGTCACATTTCTCCAGAGTCTTTAACATTTTAAAATATATTCCCATTTTTAAGATGGCAAAGTCCAAACAGTACTATATGGAAGAGATCTGGGTTTGATTTTTGAGCTGGTGAGCCTACTTTATGTGCCTCCAATATTCTTCGATTATTTCTTCCAGAAAATAACTTAAAATTAATCAAAACTGGTAAAAGGCTAATTTGGTGTTAATGTCCCTGTACTTTTCTGTAGCCTGATTACTTGACAGGGTTGGGTGTTTTAATTGGTTGAGTAACTGAAGAATCCAATTCCCAACAGCAGCCAAAGAGCAAGAGGCCCATAAAAAGAGAGAGAGAATCTTCCTCCATCAAGATCGTGCAAGATTCCTTTTCTTGCCTGGAAACCTGGCATATTTAAAATCTAACTTCAGTAGATTATCAAGAGCAATCACACGCCTTGAAACTGTAGAAGCCCAGAATTAAGAAAACAGAGCAAGGCATACTTGCCCCGAGAACAACCCTGGGAGGATACCTTTCCCACCCAGATCATGCCAGGATCCAGGTCGGAAGATCTGGGGGGCTGAGTATATCACCACTAGCACAAGAAAGGCCAGAAGTAGGCTTGATGTTCTCCTTAAGTATTTTGGGACAAGGTGGAGAAATGTTTTCCTCTTGGAGAGTTTCAAGAAGTTAAGACTGATAAAACATTGGCAGGAGAAGTTATCCGAACGTTGAGACTGTTAATGTTGAGGTACACCTGTTTGTTTGTTTTTTCATTTTTACATAAACCTGTTGAATTGAAAATGGAAATTGTTGGCCATTTGTAAGAAGGAAGGTGGCTTTGAGGGAGGAGCATGGACAACCTGACACCCAGCCAGAATTTTGTAAGGATCTCTGTACAATGATGGTTATTTCAAATATTCCCTTAAATAAATTAGGCAGTGGTAGCCTCAGACATTCCTTGGAAAAGTATACCAGTCGCCTGATTCCAAATGAATCAACTATAAGGAAAAATTACATCTCTGCCTGCTATGAAGATAAGATTGGCTGATGACAACAATAAGATGGGTTTTGATGGATGAAACTGATGCAATTGGCACTTAAATGTGACAAGCCTGTTGAAGTATTTTTTTGACGTGAAACTGTACAAAAGGTAAACAATTCCACTATCGCTATCTTCTTTGATGATTTTGTGAAACTACTCTGGCCAAGATGGTGTAAAAAGGGGAAATATCTTCCTCTTTGTAACGGATGACACTCCATACATGACAAAGGCAGCCAAGGGACATATGATATGGTTCATTTTGTATGGCTTTTTCTCTCCAATCTATTGTGGTGTGTTGGAAGACTTGGATGAATTCAGCTGTGTATCCTTCCACAATTTATGATTCCTTGAAGCAGAAATTTAAAAGAAATTGACTGTTGGGAATCTTCCTCCATCAAGATCGTGCAAGATTCCTTTTCTTGCCTGGAAACCTGGCATATTTAAAATCTAACTTCAGTAGATTATCAAGAGCAATCACACGCCTTGAAACTGTAGGAATGAAATTTATTGATCCACTGAAAACAAAAAAAAAAACAGTGTGGTTTAAAGGTAGCAAAAGAGAAAGTGGCTGAAAAAAATCAGTGATAACTGCGAAGAGTGCTGCGAACTAATCTGGGTTACTCAACACTTGGCAAAATAAGTAACATTCTAAATGGATTTGCAGCAAAATTTGATGACTTTGAGCTAGAATTTTCTCCAAATTAGTTGCATTTTTCAAACTTGTTCATATAACCTCTTGCGATGTCAAACTTGAGTTTCTCCAGATGCAAAAACATACTGACAGACAACAGAAGGAGTTCTGAGTTTGATAACCTCAAGATACACATGATCATCTAGTGAAATTCTGATATATTTTACTCTCAAACTGTTCATTTGATTCCTTCAGTACTAAAACTGCACTGAAAATGAGGAACACACATTTTAATTTTTATGTTCATGTATAAGTGCAGATTTTTAAAAATTGGGTTCTCATCTCAGAAAATTTGTAAAGTCATATTTTTTGTTTAATTCATTATATTTAAACTGTTTTAAAGTAATAAATGCTTGCATATTTCTGACATTTTAGGTCATAGAAATCCTTACAATCGTTACAGTGGACCCTCGACTTACAGACGGCTCGACTTACAGACTTTTCGAGTTACAGACTTCTCTGGCTGCAAAATTTAGATTCGACTTGCAGCCAGAGAATCGACTTACAGACCAGAAAAAAACCAAAATGGAATAAAAATAGAATAAAAACCACTGGTTATGGGATTAATCGGTTTTCAGTGCATTGTAGGTCAATGGAGATTCGACTTACAGACTTTTCGACTTGCAGCCACCATTCCAATACAGATTAATTCCTTAAGTAGAGGGTCCACTGTATTAGTTTGCAGACACACATGAGTACGTATAGGCCAAAGAAGGACTTAGAATTCTTGAAGCAATGTCTGAGAGGCAGCTTTCCATGGATAAGGATAACGAGGTTGAGGCTTAATCTATACAAGATGCAGGTATTGTTAGTAGAAAAACTGTCTCTTCCGGGTGGAGGATTGCAACTACGTTTAGTTGTATTTGCTTTCAAGGCCCAAGTGTGCATTTTACAAATCCTACTCAATGATATTTGGGAAAGTTAAAATGATAGACAGTTGTGTTTTTTAGCAGCTTAGGTTGTTATATTGACCACAGCTCTTATCTGGAGAGGACTGACCTTGCCTCTGCTATCTCTGCATTAGGTACCTCCAGACTAGCCTACTGTAATGCATTCTGTGCAGGGCTGCCTTTAGATTTTCTATATCCTACTTCAATCATCAATCCAGAAGGAGACTGCAGTCAAGAAATCAGATGAAGGGTTTGGAAGGGTAGATATGTAAGAGCTACTAAAGATCCTCAAGTGTGAAGATGTGTTATAGAGATCAAAGTCAAGATCATCCATAGTTTGATATTCCCAGTTACTATGTGCAGATGTGAAACCTGGACAGTGAAGAAAGCCAACACAAAAAAGAAGTGAAGAAAGCCAACACAAAAAAGATAATTTGAAATGTGGTAATGGAGGGGAGCTTTACAATGAACAGTCAGAAAGGCAAATAAGTAGGTTCCTAGTCAAATCTGAACTTTCTCTAGAAGCAAAAATAACTAAATTGAGGCTATGTAGCTTGAGTACATCATGAGAAAACAAGACTTGGTGGGAAAGAAAATAATGCTGAGAAAATCTGAAGGCACCAGGACAACTAAATAAGAAATCCATGACTCAGTAAAGGAAGCCACGTTCTGTTAATGGCAGGGCTGTTAATGGCAGGACCTTCTAGAGATCACTAATTAATAGACTCCCTGTAAGAAGTGACTTATCAGTACATAACAACAGTTGGGATTATTGGGATTATAATGTAGCATTTACTTGATTAGAAGCTCCAAAAAGGATGCAACAATGTGACCATGTTTTGTGGGGGGGTGAATTTTTGGTCTGAATTTCCGTATGTTTAGGGGAAAGCTTCAACCATATTAATTTGCTTTAAAGAATTTATTTAGTGAAAGATGTCTATTCATTCTAACAGTTTAAAATACGGAGATTCCTCAAAGAGGGAAAAAACCTTTGGTTTAAAGCAAACTAGTATGATTGAAGCTGTCCCCTCAAAATATAATACTGGTACTTTGGGTTATGTTGGGAAGCAACTGGAGAAGTAATGCAGAGAAGCCAGCAAGGATAAATATTTTATATCCATAACATAATGTGTTTGATATAAAGCAGGGATGGACAAACTCCAAAGGTCTAAAAGGACATCTGCCCCACGTTTTTCTCACAGTGGTAGGGTTTTTAAGTTGAAACCCCACCCATGTCAATATAGGGAAGGGTTTTTTAAAAAGAAAAGTGGAGTATTTGGTGGGCCTCAAATCAAGGCTAAATTGCAACCCAGGGGGCCAGTTTTTCTTTGACTCTATTTGTTTCACTATACAGTACGCAAATTATATGTGCACAGGTGGCTAGTCAGACATATTGCAAACCCAACACTGCTTTTCTATAACTCAGAGCATATGTAATGGTGTTTAGTTGCTTTCCGTTAGAATGGAAAAACAATGTTGAATATAGGAGCATATGTAACTTATTGCTCATTTCAATGCTGCATAAAGACATTAAGAGGATGATCTTGTGCGGAGAAACACTGAAATCACAGGTTTTATTGTATGAATGCAACACTGACATAGCTGACTGTACAGTCATTCCAGCCTGTTTATACTCTGAAGCACAACAGGTCATAAAATACTTATGAATTAGGGAATTTGACATTGTATAAACATGATATTTGACAGTCTTGGTAAGCAGTGCCATTTGTGTCTTCACACATATTAAGCATCAAGCCAAAGATATGTATTTTAGGAGGCTAAAACACATCCAGCCACTACCACACACTTTGCCCCAGCACATTTTGTGATCCACAGAGCTTCCATATTTTCTGGTTTAAATTTCATTTTGCTTTCTTTCACCATATGAATATCTGACTAAAGGTGAGTGAACAAGCTGTGGTTACTCTTGAGTAAGCATATAGTGGAAAAGCATCTTTGGCTGTTGTGGGTTTTTTTGGCTCTTTGGCCGGGTTCTGAAGGTTGTTCTTCCTGATGTTTCGCCAGTCTCTGTGGCCGGCATCTTAGATGGCAAAACGTCAGGAAGAACAACCTTCAGAACATGGCCAAAGAGCCCGAAAAACCCACAGCACGTATTAGATCCCGGCCATGAAAGCCTTCGCGAATACATCCTTGGCTATTTCTCTGGGTGTCTGTGAATTTCGTTGTATGTGTATATACTTACAATGACAATAAATTATTATTATTATTATTAGTTTGAATTGGCATAAACAGTAAGAACTCCCTTTTAATCACCAGGCTTTCCTAACTGAGTTTTCACAAGACCTGCCTCTCAGACCTGTGAGTTCATTTAACAGTGAGTTCACTATATTGCGGTCTACCTTTCTTTGGTCCTGACCTGATAGTTCTCCCAGGGGAAAGTGAAAACAACATGGAGGATATATCAGGGGCCTCCAATTAACTCTCCTCAGACTGAAGAAGCTACTTGGATGAGTAACGAAACTTTTCAACCTAATAAGAAATAAGTCCAGTTGCCATGACTCAACTTCCATGTATTTCCTGCACCTTGGATGTAACTTGGAAATGGAACTATGTAACTAGTTCAGTTACAACCTTCCCTCGTAGGACAAAGAATCTTTCAGATATACAGTACTTTAATTCCAAGTGACCTGAATATTTTCTTTCTTTTTCTTATTCTGCCTTTTTCTTCTAGTGTCCCCTGTCTTTGAACTGTCTGCCTACACTCTAAGTTTAAATGCTGTCTTTTGTTATATGTCAGTTATAAAATGTATTTCTCAGTTTATAATATCGCTGTCAGAATGGATGACAATGTAATTTAATAAGATCACTTAGAATTTCTCATAAACCCAAGGTGCATAGAAAATCAACTGCATAGAAAATCATATTGTAGAAAATATACGCCCATTCACAACTATCAATCCATCATCAGCAAGCAAGGTTACTTCATGGAACTAGTTAAATCAAAGTTAAGTCTTACTTGTGCTTTCATTACTAGGAAGATGCTATTAGGTGTTGAATTAATTCCTACCATTTATATACATATTATGTTGTGTTTTTTAACCACTCCTTCCCTCTAGTTATTTATCTCTAGAGGACCACGGCACACAGTTGTACTGGCATATGATACATGGGCGATATATAATCAGTTTTGATAATGAGGAAGATCATATGTATAAATACATTTTTTAGAAATAGCGTATGTTAGGGTTGTGCATGCTACAGTATTAGTGTGGCAAGAGATGCAGGCTTTCACATGCTTATAATGTTTGATTTTTTAAAAAATGTTTAGTTAATTTACTGTATTCTGTAAAGATATTTATGTTGGTGTTATCTGGGTGAGGACTGTTTGCTTCTGGGGGGGCAGGGTGAGCTGGGGGTGGACTTTGTGACTACATCCCTGGATTGTGTTATCTGGGAAGAGTTTGTGGCATTTCTCTTTTGTTGTTCTTGGTGTTGTGTTGTTGTTGGTTCTGGTGAGTCTTTGGGTGCCACACAGCCTATTCTTGGGTGAGTGGCTGCTTCCTTGTCTTTTCTACTATGCTGCCCATGTCCACAGTGGGTGGCACTAAACTGATTCTGTTGTTTTCTTCTTTCTCGGTTATTGTTGCCTACTTTGGGAATAGATTGATTTTCTATTGCCTTGCCTCTACTTTTTAGGAGTAGTTTTTAGGATTCTTTAAGGCATTTGGAGTGGTGGAAAACAGAAACAGGGAACATGAAATGGATAAGAAACTTGAAAGAGGCTTTCCCTTTCATGTAAAATGAAATGACTGGTACGTAAAACATATGAAAACAATAGAGGCACCACATAGAAGAACCCATAACAAAAGAAATATGAAACAGTTTCCATGCAAAAATTTAGCCTTACTGCATAGCCTTGGCATATTGTGTAAGTAATGCCACTGAAGTTCATTATGTCACACAGAAAAATACCATTGTGAAACACTGCATGTAAAACTGTGATAAAATACAGGCTGTTGAATTTGATTGATTTCCTAACATTTTGCCTTAATCCACATCAGCCTTACTCGAGCACCGTAACAAGTTCTCTGTCTTAACAAATCTGAAGTGGTTGTGACAAACAGGGGCTCCCAAAAACAATGTAAATGCCATTCAAGTTTTGGTTTCCGACCACCATCAAACTATTATTTCAGTCCTTGTCTGATTGAAGGCCTCCCAAACTTTGCAACAGTTCCTATGGACCTGCGCCAAACTATTCCATGCAGCTTCAGCCTGCCACATCAGCTCATCTCTCCATCTGGCTCACAGCCATCCTTGTGTTTCATCTGCAGCTCACTCAAACCTTCAGCCTATAGTATTGACTTTTCTGTTTTAAGTATGAAGTTCATCTATTTCCAGAGACTCTAGTTCAGTCACCATGCCTTTTCCTTTGGCCTGTGAGTTTCTGATTTCAACAACAGTTTGTTCATTTTGTGTTATCTACTCTTTACATAACACGATTCCTGTGGGACTCACTGGAATGTACTAGAAACTGAATGTTGTAAGATTTATAATTAAAATATTTTCCTTGCTGACAATGTCCACCACTTTGTCTCATGAATGTTATTGTAACCAGATTCTTTCAGGAAGTCTGGACTATTTGTAATATTATTATCTGATAGCCTATGCTGCAATATTCTGTTTTCTTTGTTCTAAAAAGCACTATGCAGATGGATTACCATCATCCAGAATATATAGCTCCTTTTATTTGAATCTTGTATTGGTTAACATTTTCAAGTTTTATTCCCAGAAACTGATAAATAACGTATGTCTTTAAAGCTCATATTCAACTACATGAAACGTTGCCCAAATTGAAAAAAATTATTTACAAAAAAAAAAAAAATCACTACACATATATCCACCTCACCAGAAAATATATGTTTTTGTGAGAATGATAAAAGCTCCCACAAGGACCAGGGCTTGGAGAAGTGACCATGCTGCCTGAGGGATTCTGGGAGTTTTCATCCAAATTATGTAATTCTTCCGAGCTGGGCTAACAACACTTTCTGAGGCAAAGTTCCAAGTTCCTCTTGGATTCTACCTCAGTATAGCTTGTGCTGCTGTCTGTGCACAGACAGACAAATCACACATACACACATGCAGTGGGTTGTAGCATTCTAGTTCCCCTGGCTGTTCTATTTTGGGGGAGGCTATTGTTTGTTTGTTTTTCTGGGAAGATCACTAGGAAACTATCTGAAATATTTTCTAGTATATATAGCACAGTAGTTCATGCTTATAGCTCTGGGGCTTTTTCCTGAACTTTAAGCCAGGGAGCCATCCCTCAGCACTGCAGCAATTAAGTGTAATTTAATTTAGAAAGTACGCTTCCCCCTCCCCATCACCCAGGTTACTTGGAATGCTCTTATGAAGAAGCTACAGCCACTTACAGAGTATGGGGGCAGCAGCAAATATTGTTCTCTCTCTCTCCTTCTCTCTCTCTCTTTCTCTGAGTGTTGCTGATGACTGCTCCTTTCATGCACACACAGCATTTTTTTCACTATTACATCCAGTAAGGTAAAGCTTCCACAGATATTGCTAACTATCTGTTTTAGTTCATGTATGTGCTGTTCCTGATAGCAGTTTCCCAGCATGCATGTAACAAACAGAAGCATAGTTTTGATGATACATGTGTTGTCCTGTCACCAAAAATGTCTTGCTGGGTGTCCTACACTACAGCACCTTAGACAGATGAACAGATTGCTTGCTTTTCAGAATACTGGCTTGACAGGTATACAGTATTTCTATTAACAAGTACAGAGCACTCCCAACTTCTCCAAGCAATTATGAGTTCTAGTGGTGCACAGCTTACCCGGTTCTAGTTGCATCTGGAAAGGAGAAAGAGGCTTATGGCATTTGGATATGAGTGTGTTCATTGGCAAAGATACAGTCTACAAGAGATTGACAAACTCCACTGTTCGTATAGCACATCTCCAGGAAAGCAGCTCAAGACACTGTAAGCTTTTAGAAACTGCCACACTCGGCTTGTTCACTTTGAGTGCTTCCAAACATACAATTTCTAACACAAATCAGAAGAATCTGTGAGACTTCTGTATTTTCTTCCTCAATAAATTTTTTCTTCTCCCATTCTCCCCCGCCCCAGTTTGAAAGAGAAAAAAAACAGTGGGTGATGGTCAACATTCCAAGTAGCATAGATGTGTGACTGCACAGCACTGCATTGGTGCCATACACCCTTAGAGAATGTTGTGCTCATTTGGTTCTAGTAGCAGCTGGAACCCTGTGCATTCAGAGAAAATTAGAAGAATTATGGTGATGGTATAAACAGCAAGGGATCTAGTCCCCCAAAGGCGGGGCGATTACAAAGAGATCTGTTCATAACTTCTGTCTCACTTAATAGCAGCCCATGTTCTTCTCCTCGCTTGCCCTGTCTCCCAAGCTAGAAGGAGGAATTGAATGTGAGGCATCTCAGCCATTATCTATGCTTGGGAGAACATTCAGCCTCCACAGCTAATATGGCCTGCAAATTAAGACTTCCAATCTGTGTAGTGAGTTGTTTTCTTCTGTCTCAAGCCACACACGCTCTAGTCGGAAGGACATTCCCTTGTGCAACCTTGCCAACTGGGGCAAGAGAAATTCAGAGAGATCTATTATTCCCAATGATTGATCATTGATAATAGAAGGATCCCCCACTCTCCTATGTCTCTTAATGTCTTCTAGTCTACGGAGGTCTACAGAATGAGGTATTATCCATAAATTTCTCCACAGTGATTCCTAACCCCTGACTGTTTTTGTTTGTTTGTTTGTGTGTGTGTTTTTTTTTCTATCTCAATATTCATACGAATATATTACCTGGCTATTCATTTATAAAAAGGAGTGTACAAAGGTAGGCCTGTCCAGAGCTATTATGGTAATCTGCACAATCTCCAATATTTAGAACAACACAAGTTGGAAGTGACCCTAGAGGTCTTCCAGTACAAACACAAAGACACACTGTTTACAGGAATATTATTTAAGAGCCACGGGCCTGTAATGCTCTTCTCTCCCCATCTACCCCAAAAAAGAAAGAAAAAGAAGGAAAAAGGTGGCCATAAGTGAGATCTCTATGACAACATACATAAACATTTAGTGATTTGTGGTTGTCGTCATTTAGTCGTGTCCGACTTCGTGACCCCATGGACCAGAGCACCCCAGGCCCCCCTGTCTTCCACTGCCTCCCGTAGTTGTGTCAAATTCATGTTGGTAGTTTTGATGACACTGTCCAGCCATCTCATTCTCTGTCGTCCCCTTCTCCTCTTGCCGTCACACTTTCCCAACATCAAGGTCTTTTCCAAGGAGTCTTCTCTTCTCATGAGATGGCCAAAGTACTGGAGCCTCAGCTTCAGGATCTGTCCTTCCAGTGAGCACTTAGGGTTAATTTCCTTTAGAACTGATAGGTTTGTTCTCCTTGCAGTCCAGGGGACTCTCAAGAACCTCCTCCAGCACCACAATTCAAAGGCATCAATTATTCGGTGGTCTGCTTTCTTTATGGTCCAGCTCTCACTCCCATACATCACTACAGGAAAAACCATAGCTTTGACTATTCAGACTTTTGTTGGCAAGATGATGTCTCTGCTTTTTAAGATTCTGTTTAGGTTTGTCATCGCTTTCCTCCCAAGAAGCAGGCATCTTTTAATTTCGTGGCTGCTGTCTCCATCTGCAGTGAACATGGAGCCCAAGAAAATAAAATCTGTCACTGCCTCCATATCTTCCCCTTCTATTTCCCAGGAGGTGATGGGACCAGTGGCCATGATCTTAGTTTTTTTGATGTTGAATTTCAGACCGTTTTTTGCACTTTATTCTTTCACCCTCATTACAAGGTTCTTTAATTCCTCCTCACTTTCTGCCATCAGAGTGGTATCTGCATATCGGAGGTTGTTGATATTTCTTCCGGCAATCTTAATTCCGGCTTGGGATTCCTCCAGTCCAGCCTTCCGCATGATGTATTCTGCATGATGTATTAAGTTAAATAAGCTGGGGGACAATATACAGCCTTGTTGTACTCCTTTCCCAATTTTGAACCAATCATTTGTGATTTGTGGTAGTTGCACATTATTACACAAACACTGTATAATCCGCAGGACACAGAAATTAGGCAACGTACCAAGGCAATATACTCATCCTCTTTGTAACCTTTCATACATTTGTGTAACATGAAGCAGCTGCGTAATAACTCTGACCCATAATCTGTATTCTAATTAGGCATGGGAAAGTAATTATGCATAGTCTATTTTTAAACATAAATGACCATAATTTATGTAGACTAAATTAAATCAGGCTAAATTGAGAAATGAGAGATTGCATACCTCATGATCCACAAGGAATAGATTCCAAGCACTGTGACATTTTTCTGGGAGGCCTGCAATCATCTAGCATGGCATAGCAACAGCAGTCATGAGATGTATGGTCCCACAAAAGTTGATGTAAGAATCAACTTCAAATAAAACTGCCTGTTCCTTCATGCCATTGCAGTCCCATGCCTGGATTCCAACACAGAGACAGCTCACAGCAGAGAACCGTGAAGTCCTTGTGAGTGTGCAAGAGCCATTCTTTCCAATATCAGTAAAGTTGCTTCCATCTATAGCAGGAGTGGGGAATGTGTCACCTTCCAGATGTTGTTGCAATAAAAGTTCCACCAGCCCTCACCAATACAAGCAATGATGCAAGATGTTAGGATCTCCAGTCCAACAACCTCTGAAGGGCCATGGTTTGCCTCCCAGTTGTAGACAGGAAAGATCTTTTCTTGTTTCCTTTTTCTGTATGATCATCTCATCCCTTGTTGCAAGTTTCATCTCTTTTGATAACTCTGTTCCTTGTCCTGCATTTGGCTTAAATCCATATTTCTACTTCCTCCCCACTTCTGCCTGTGTAGGACTACTATTATGGCCTGCGGACCATGTCTGTTGATCTTATGGTGGCTGCTTAAAATTTTAACATAATTGATCTTACGCTGCATATCATTTAGTTATTGACTAGTTATCTGATCTCCATTCTGGGATGATACCAGTTTTTCTTGATTTGGAGCAAGTTTAATTATAACTAGTCCTCCTTCTGCCATCTTTCCCTTGACTGTATTGAGAGACAGCACTGAGGAGTGGTGGGATCACTTTTCCTCCCCGCGATAAAGTACAGCATGAGCTACAACTTCTCTGTACGGTGAAAAATCCTTTTTCTGCAAATTGACATTATTTCAGCCATAAAATTCTTACCCTCTCACTGTCTGCCTTGCTAATGCATTGGGGGGGGGGGCGTGCCAGGATAATTTCATGTACTAAATCATTCTCCTTCTGTGGCAATTTATATTGAAATTATTGCTGGAGTGAACTGATGTACAAATGGCTCCAAAGAGAAAAAACGATAAGGACAGCAGAATCCATATTTTAGAACAGAGAAGTAGCAGTGCCAATGCAGAGGAAGGCTTTTAGTACAGCCAATCTGACAGCATTACAAATCGACTCTCTGCTGCATTACTCTTGAGCTGTGATACAAGGCTTATGTGTTACTTTTGGGTTTTGGCACAGCTTTTTGTTCTGGTATGCTAGAGGCCTGGAATCTAGTCTTGATGTGATGTAACCAGTCTGGTAGCTTATAAATAACATGAGGTAGCAGTACATTGTATTCTGTTATTGTTGTCTCTTGTTTTTACGACTTAGTGCACCAAAGGAGGGAAAATCCTGAATCATGAAAAGCATGTGTGTTTTCAGAGATCCTTTTACCTGATAGTTCACAGGTGTCTGGCCAGCTCCTTGGCAAATGGTATGAAGGATCAGACACTGCAAACTTAATATATCAGATATGTTGAATTACATTTAAAACACACATTTCTGTGCCTTTGTACATGAATAGACACATAGTTCTCTCTCAAATAATTAACACGGATCATTGTTTAATGAAACTGTATATGCAGTTGCGCTGCACAAGGCTAAATCATGTCACAGAGCAGGAGAAATGGATCCAAGCTGTTTATTACACCTGAAACAAAGAAATAGGAACAGAGTTTGGAAAAGTTACTTTTTAAAACCACCAGCTCTTGAAGCCCTCCAGCAAGCATGGTCAGCATGGTCCTAAAAGTAATTTTTACACATGTTGCACTTGTTTGTGCTTCATTTTCTTCCTAGATAAAATATAGAGAGGATCAAACTAGGGTGAATACTTGGTCAGCCTTGCTGTTTAGTCGTTTAGTCATGTCCGACTCTTCGTGAACCCCATGGACCAGAGCAGGCCAGGCCCTCCTGTCTTCCACTGCCTCCCTTGGTCAGCCTATCTCTGGTCAAATAAAAGAACTAATATGCATTGCATACATATGTGTGCAGAGCCTGGAAAAGGAACTTTTTCTACTACATCTCCCAGACTCCCCCAGAATCTGCCAGCTGTGGAGATTCTGAAAATTGTCCTTCAAAAACTTGTAGCTTTCTATGCTCTACATTTCATAGATGACCATTTGTAACCTCCACCCCACCCCAGAATGCCTTGTGCTGTTAGAGCATGAAACCCAGACAATTGAGTTGCCCAATAATCTTCTACACAGCAACATATCTAATTAGTAGAAATATGCATATGATAGACTTTTACAAGAAAAGCTGCAGTTAAAATCTGATTAAAATTAACATTCTAAATCTTCAATGAACGTATTAAGAAATTAACTTGCTGTTAATCTGATAATGCTTTCAGAGATTTATGAGGATTTACTTAATACTAAAGGTGCATTTCAGTGGCATACAGTCAAGTAATCTGTTTTATTGCTGTATGCTTTAAGACAGACAAGTTAAAACAAACTAATATTTTGTGTAACCCAATAATGTAAAACTACTCATGGTTTTCTCCTCTGATGAATCATCTCACATATTCCACTGGTCCCGAGTGCCAGATATCCCTGGCTTTGTGACTATATCAGGTAACTGCAGGACAGCTCTAGAATATAAACCTGGCTGCAATTTGTAGACGGGCTATGTTACTTGCAGAAGTTTGAATATTGTACATGCTCCTTGTTTTTCATTTTTTCCCCTTCATTTTTCTCTGTTTTGTACTGATTGATCTTGATTTCTGTATAGGTTATATGACCGCAATAAACATGATGATGATGATCTTTCCTTACAGAAACCCCCATCAAAATTCTGCAGTGTCCTTCAGGCTGAGCTGGTACGCCTGCTGCTCAACACATAGATTATTGGCAACATGGAAGAATGAAGGTATCCACACAAATCCTCGTCCGACCAATTTATGTGATTTCTCAACTATTTCTACCTGCTTCATTTGACTAAAATCTTATTCATACTACTGAGGTAGCAATTGCATCCTGCATTTTAATCTGTTTTATAGTCCGTTGCAGCATTCACTATTCGGAATCCATCTGAAAACACCGACCAGATCATGGAGCACAAGTGTTGTAGGAAGACAACAGTTTACTTTTTAAAATTAACAGTTTTTTAAAAAAATGAAAATATGGTTCAGCTCTCCCTTCTTTGTATAACTATGGAAAACATGGAACTCAGAATGGAGAACATGAGATCAAGAGCAGAAGGACAAGACTGAAAAACAGATCTGTGATAGAGACAAATGCCCCTCACTTCCGTTTTGTCACAGTGTCATCCACCCATTTTTGTGTGAAGGAAGGCATCCAGGACATCATTCATTCTGCCATGAACTGAGCGCAACACATGTAGAAAACATTCTTTGCTTGGGAGCCTTTCTGCTAAGCAGTCAGACTCCCCGATGCCCTGAGCTCTGCAGACAAGCTCCTTAAAAGAAGAGTAAGAGCCAGACTGGGATTCCATAGCCAGACAACACAGGGATGCTTCACCTGCCAGAAATCAGGAAAGGTACCTTTTTTGGACTGCATTGAATGTTTCAGCTGTTGGATTCTGGGAGACATAATCCTGAAAAAGTAACTTCTCCAATCTTTCCCTTGGATACCAAGGAGCTTCTTCAACTCTGTTTGAAGACTTGCCTTGGTTCCTGACTCTCTACTTCGTGCTGCATCTCTCCTGGCCACAGGTACAGAGAGATCCAGTAGGACAGTCTAGAGTCCTTGGTGCGGTGTGCACTTGGCTGCTGGAAGACGCTTTCTTCCTTGGCTTACAACAGAGGAAAGATCAACTGCAGAGAAGGAGAAAGGCCCATGTGCAAAAAAAAAAAAACTAGAAGCACACTCAGCTGCGATCACCAGCCCAGGGTGTGAAGAAATCGGTAGCCATTGCAGAAGCCCCTGGTTTCTTACAAGCCTTTGCTGGGTTAAGTCTTCATTAGTTGCCAAGTATGTGCCCTGAAGGGAATACTGTATCTCTTTCCTCCTGTTTGAAGCAAATTACATCATAGAAACCAACAAAGGAAGGCAATACTTTCTGCCAAACAATGGAATCAGCTGCTTATCAGGTTGAAGATAAGGAGCAAATGTTTTATTTTCTTTGTGAATAAGCACATGTGAGTTTTAAAGGAATGAAAAAACAGCTCTGCTCTCTATGTAGAATGTTGGTTACCTGGTTTTCTTGTAAATTAATTGTTCTTTAAAGAAAGTGGCAAGATGTTTGTTTTGCACCATAAACTATGAGAAGAATTTGTAACAAAGCCCAGCCCTGCTGTTGAGAAGTGGCATGGAACAGTCAATAATAAGGGTCAACAAGCCATTAACAACTGCAGATTGATAATCTTGACGACTGTTATCTGACAAATCACTGCTGTATTGTGGGCTCTGGCAATCCTGTTAGAAGGAGACTAAAGGTTTAACACTGATGGTCAGAACATTTAACCTACAGTACAATTAAACAACTGCCACTATGTACAGCAAGTGCAAGTTGATGATTGATGCTCATGTACTTCTTTTACAGGGAACCATTTTACAGCAAATGAGATGCCAGACTGAAAAGGTATGGTTGCAAACTACACCTTTTCAGATTTCAGGAAGAAAACTATGTTTTCAAATGATGGTAGATATTAAAAGACTCCTAGATGTATTAAACATCTAGAGGAAGGGCTATGTTAAACCGTTCTGCTTCTTTTGCTAGTTTACCGCACATGCACTCATGGCATGTGAAATCAAAGAGAAAAAACAACTTCCCATCCCCAAACAGTATGATGTGTTGCAATTCAGATTTCTTGCATGTAATGTGTTAAGAATAACAAACCCAGAGAATTGGCAACTCTGAGGAGTCTTAGGTTCTTTGTTGCTGTCAGGAAAAGCACGTTTAATGGCATGCCCTTAACCACAGAGTCTACTCCCCTTACTTTGATTAGTTACCGTTGTTCCCATACAGGTCTTGGATAAAACACAAGGCTAAAATACACAGCTTATACTACACATGGCCTAGGTCTGGGTTGGCCATACTAGAAGGTTTTTGGTGTCATGAAAGAGCAGCAAGTTATTGTTTAATCTGTTGTATTTTTAACAACCACTGACCATGTTAGGCACATCCAGATAGAGGAAATTGGAGCAGTCTGGTTCGCATTTAAAAGGCTACTCTCTTGGATGAAATTTATATGATTTCTCACTTGAGTGATTCTTCTATTCACACTGATCAATGTTTTTCTCCCATTGTCTCAATTTGTTCTCTTTTCCATTAACAATTTCCCCCTTTCTGCTCCCTTTCCCACCTGTCCCAGCAGCCATCATTCAGAGGGCCATGGCAACTTTCATCTTTTTTAAAAAATTAAATAAAATAAGACACATAGCAATAGAGCAAAGCATCTACCTAGTATGGTACACTTAATACCTTCCAGTGTATCTCATTTATCTAAAATAGGAGTGCATCAATAGGAAAATATATTTTAAAAATTTAAAGTGGTGAAGTAGATGAAAATAGAGGAGGGGTGATTCTCTGTCATCTCTTTCGGGGTTTTCACCTCAGAAAACACCACACACAGCTCAATTTTGGGGCAGACCAGCCATCGGCAAGGCTACAGAACAGGCTAATTAGTAATGTTCCGAATGTCACCCCCAAAACCCTCTAGCGGTACTACTGTGCCAAAAAGGAACAGGACAGTTCTAAAAAGGGCCAGGAAGATTGCTCTAAGTCAAAACACGTGTGAACACCATAAACCAAATATCACCAAAAGTGATCTAAATTTCAAGCTATTCTGCCAATGAGGACATGTGATGGAAGCTGTAGACCGTGATGTCAAAGAGCAAAGTATTCTACAGCCCTCAGCCACATAAAGGCCAGAAGTGATAGATATCTCCAGCAAGAGTCTTGGTTTGTTTGTTTGTTTGTTTGTTTGTTTATTTATTTATTTATTTATTTATTTATTTATTTATTTATATCCCGCCTATCTGGTCGGGTCAGGACCACTCTAGGCGGCTAACAACATAGAGTAATACAATAAATACATATAAAAACAATTTTTACATACTAAAACATTAACCAAGATAGAGGAAATAATAACAGGGGGAAGAAAAGGACGTCAGGAATTATCTGATGGGAAGGCCTGCCAAAACATCCACATTTTTAATTGATTCTTAAAAATACCCAGCGAGGGAGCCACGCAAATCTCAGGAGGTAGGTTGTTCCAAAGGCGAGGAGCCACTGCCGAGAAGGCCCGATTTCTTGTCTTTTCCTTCCGGGCCACTCTCACTGTTAGGCTCCTCAGCCTCACCTCCTGGCTCGCGCGAGTGACACGGGTAGATCTTGGTGGGTGTAGGCGTTCCGCCAAGTATCGAGGCCCTAAACCGTTTAGGGCTTTGTACGTAAGCATCAGCACTTTGAAGTCGATGCGGAATCGGATGGGCAGCCAATGCAATGCGGCCAGAGTGGGCGAAATATGTTGGTATTTTTTCATTCCACTAAGTAATCTGGCCGCCGCATTCTGCACCACCTGTAGTTTCCGCAGCAACCTCAAAGGTAGCCCCACATAGAGCACATTACAGTGGTCTAATCTCGAGATTACGAGCACATGCACCAAGGTAGTGAGTGCCCCAACATCAAGGTAGGACCGCAGCTGGGCTATCCGCCTGAGATGAAAAAAGGCGGAATGGACCACCGACGCCACCTGGGATTCCATAGGAAGCACGGGGTCCAGGTGGATCCCCAGGCTGCGGACCCCATCCCTGGTGGGCAGAGTCACCCCCCCCAAAAGAGAGGGAGTTTCCCAAATCCCCAGCTGTGTGGGCGCCCACCCTCAGTACCTCCGTCTTGTCCGGGTTCAGCCTCAGCCCGTTCTCCTGCATCCATTGCAGCAAGAAAGCTGCCATTTAATGCACAGCTCCAGGCAGAATGCTTTAGATTGACCAACGTAGAAGGATAGGCTGACCGTGTGTCATTTTAGCAGCCATTTCAGAACTTCTGATCTACTAACCCTGTTCCTTATCTGTGTAACTATTGTCCATGAGTTGTGGAAAATATGTTATCCATTGCTCCGTCTTAAGCAGCAAAATGTCTTGACTCAGCCTTGGCCCCCAACTATTCCAGGAGGAATTCAATATGGATATCAAAATTAAGAAGAAGAACTTCTGCTGAGACTCAAACATGCATGTTTCCTTTGCCTGGGGTTACAAACCATGTCCATGGTTTGAATAAGTGCTGTATTCAACAGCTATCAAGAGAGTCCAGAAACAGGAAGCTAGAAATAGTTTGATTATAAAACGCTGGAGCGTTTTCAAGTGCTGAGAGAACATGAAGTTGGCACTGTAGAGTTTGCCAGTCTTTTCTTTTCTTTTTCTTGGCTTCCACCACTAGTAGAACAATAACAAAGCAGAGCTGGCTATCCATGGACCTTACTGAAGGAAACAATGAGACATGTAGCTTGCTGCTAGAGATGAGGGCTGAAATCCTGCTGCTTAGTGTAGTAACTTGCACTAGAGTATGTCAGTTCAGAATGTCAGTTAAGTATGTAAGAAGAGAAGGGAAACAAAATGCAAGGGGGATAGGGAAAGTTACAGAAAATTGAATGCAGTCTTCCAAAGAATAGCAAGGAGACACAAGAAGGTCTTCTTAAATGAACAGTGCAAACAAAATGGGGGAAAAGAATAGAAAGGGAAAAACCAGAGATCTGTTCAAGAAAATTGGAGATATCAAGGGAACATTTTGTACAAAGATGGACATGATAATGGACGAAAATGGTAGGGATCTCACAGAAGCATAAGACATCAAGAAGAGGTGGCAAGAATACACAGAGGAATTATACCAGAAAGATCTGGATGTCCTGGACAACCCTGATAGTGTGATTGCTGACCTTGAGCCAGACATCCTGGAGAGTGAAGTCAAGCAGGCCTTAGAAAGCAGGGCTAACAACAAGGCCAGTGGAGGTGATGGCATACCAGTTGAACTATTTAAAATCTTAAAAGATGATGCAGTTAAGGTACTATACTCAATATGTCAGCATGTTTGGAAAACTCAGCAGCGGCCAGAGGATTGGAAAAGATCAGTCTACATCCCAATCCCAAAGAAAGGCAGTGCCAAAGAATGCTCCAACTACCATACAACTGCACTCATTTCACACGCTAGCAAGGTTATGCTCACAATCCTCCAAGGCAGTTTTCAGCAGTATGTGGACCGAGAACTCCCAGAAGTACAAGCTGGATTTCAAACGTGTAGAGGAAATTGCCAACATGCGCTGGATTATGGAGAAAGCAGAGAGTTCCAGAAAAACATCTACTGTACTTCTGCTTCATTGACTATGCAAAAGCCTTTAACTGTGTGGACCACAGCAAACTATGGCAAGTTCTTAAAGAAATGGGAGCGCCTGACCACCTTATCTATCTCCTGAGACATCTATGTGTAGGATAGGAAGCAACAGTTAGAACTGGATATGGAATAACTGATTGGTTCAAAATTGGGAAAGGAGTAGGACAAGGCTGTATATTGTCCCCCAGCTTATTTAACTTAATACATCATGCAGAATACATCATGCGGAAGGCTGGACTGGAGAAATCCCAAACTGGAATTAAGATTGCCGGAAGAAATATCAACAACCTCAGGTATGCAGATGATACTACTCTGATGGCAGAAAGTGAGGAGGAATTAAAGAACTTTGTAATGAGGGTGAAAGAGAAAAGTGCAAAAAACGGTCTGAAACACAACATCAAAAAGACTAAGATCATGGCCACTGGTTCCATCACCTCCTGGGAAATAGAAGGGGAAGATATGGAGGCAGTGACAGATTTTACTTTCTTGGGCTCCATGATCACTGCAGATGGTGACAGCAGCCATGAAATTAAAAGACGCCTGCTTCTTGGGAGGAAAGTGATGACAAACCTAGACAGAATCTTAAAAAGCAGAGACATCACCTTGCCGACAAAGGTCCACATAGCCAAAGCTATGGTTTTTCCAGTAGCGTTGTATGGAAGTGAGAGCTGGATCATAAAGAAGGCTGACCGCCGATGAATTGATGCTTTTGAATTGTGGTGCTGGAGCAGAATCTTCAGAGTCCCCTGTGCTAGTTATATTGTGCAAGGAGATCAAACCTATCAATTCTGAAGGAAATCAACCCTGAGTGCTCACTGGAAGGACAGATCCTGAAGCTGAGGCTCCAATACTTTGGCCATCTCATGAGAAGAGAAATCTCCCTGGAAAAGCCCCTGATGTTGGGAAAGTGTGAGGGCAAGAGGAGAAGGGGACGACAGAGGACGAGATGGTTGGACAGTGTCATCGAAGCTACCAACATGAATTTGACCCAACTCCGGGAGGCAGTGGAAGACAGGAGGGCCTGGCGTGCTCTGGTCCATGGGGTCATGAAGAGTTGGACACAATTTAATGACTAAACAACAAATGTCAGCTGAATCACTGGAATTTGGTTACTCAATTCTTACATAAATTCCATTGATTCAAACAGGTCTACTTCAGTTGTGACTTACTGTGTAATAAATCACAACAAGATTAGGCACATTTGAATCAAATGAACTGACAGAACTCACCAAATCCTCACTGATTCAATGGGCCTACTCTAGTAACACTACATTACACTAAACAACAGAATTTCAGCCCATAAAAGGAGGTTGAGCCAGACTGACTCCAGCAGAATGCCTAACAACTTGGCTTTGTGGCAGTGTTAAACTATCAACAAATCAGCCACTCAGTGATGTCATAAAGAAAGAATTGAAACAGAGGCAGTCAAGGTAGTGCAAAAGGAAGATGAAAAAGAAAAGCAATGCATTTATTTTGATTAACCAAGATATCATAAAAGAATGAGCAAGCTTTGGGGTTTTCCAGAACACTTCATCAAGTTAGATGATAAGCAAAGCAAGAGTGTAGGATTATTTCTGACTTAACATCTACAGGAATTTGCCACTGATAACAATGAGGAAGCAGCAAAAATGAGCAAACAGTCATACTCCTGTAGTAAACAATGTGTTCATGTGTAGCTTGCCGTTTAAATTCTTTATCGTCTCTTCAATGCCTCCTTTCTTCAGCTAGTTTTCTGTTTCATGTCACCTGCATGCATTGTGCTGCTTTTCCTCTAAACGGAAAATAACTGCAAAGCCAGCCTACGGCATGTTGTGCTGTTTATTTTTTAAAACAGATTTTTTAGGGTTTTTAAGGGTTATCCTAAGCGAGCCGCCTTGTACTTAGCAACTGCATTCTGTGACATTTATGATGGTTTATCATTTGATTCTAGTTGGATGAATTTTTTGTAGATTTGTTTAATCAGTTATTTTAGTAACTGCTTTCAACTCCCTAAAGCTGCTTGTTCTTCCAGTAAGAACCACAGAGTCTCATTCCACATGACTGTTAATTAACAGCATGTCTAAGGCAAAAAGTACAGCTATGAAGAAAAGGAGCTGTGGATTAGGGTTTAGGTAATCTCAGATTTGATCAAACTCCAGGAGGGAGTGGAAGACAGGAGGGCCTGGCGTACTCTGGTCCATTGGGTCACGAAGAGTCAGACACGACTTAACAACTAAACAACAACAACAATCTCAGCTACTTCTGTCTCAAACTCATTTTTTTAAAAGTGGGACGTTCAAGCAGCAATGGACTACACATGATGGAAGTCTTTATTTATTTATTTATTTATTTATTTATTTATTTATTTATTTATTTATTTATTTGATTTATTTGATTTATACCCCGCCTATCTGGCCCACCGGACCACTCTAGGCGGCTTCCAATATAAAATCAGATAATAAAAACATAGACAAATACATAATAATCAAACAGCAACAGCAGTAAAATAAAGAAGGAAAAGTAAGAGAGAAATCAAGAATTGGCTGGAGGGAAGGCCTGGATAACCATGTTTTAAGTTGGGTTTTAAAGGTGCCCAGCGTGGGGGCCGCGTGAATCTCCGGAGGGAGATCGTTCCAGAGGCGAGGATTATAGATTTGAAGCTTCTCCAGGTAGCATTTGTATAGTCTTATCTTTTTTTACCTGATTTAAAAAAAATAAGGAAAGCAGGCAGATATCTTAAAGATATGCTACTTACTTGGGAATAAATCCCACCAAGCACCAGATGAACACATACAGAACCAGGTTGTAAAATACAAGAAGCAGAACTGTTTGCACCAGAGCTTGGAAACATTCCATTTTGATCTCTACCTCCCGAATCCCACAACTAGCATGATCTGTGTCCAGGTTCACCACAGAATTCTTGGATCAATAGTCCAGAAAAGTCGCTTTTTCAAATTCAGATTTTGCACACATACTTCGAGTCCTCTCATGTGTCCTCCAGCATCCAGAAAGGTCCCACATGCCCTGTCACACCTATAGTGTGGATATACAGAGGCAGATGGTGAACCAGAGTAACCAAGATAAGTACCCCTGACAGTAGAATATGGCTGTCAATATCATTCCAGAACCCACACCATGGGAATATATTTCTCTCCACCACCACTGTTCTAAGGAATCAGTCTAAGAGATTTTTATAATACCTGTGAATGAGTCTTGAATTGCTCTGATTTTTCTCTTATTTATTTCTCATATAACATTCTGGAATAATTCTGTTTCTCCCTTTGCAGTAAATGTCAAAATTGGAAATGTCTTCCATATCACACAACATGATAGTAATTTATATTCTACTTCTCAGCCAAAAAGAAATACCAAATTAATAAAAAATGTAAACCAAATAACAGGATATATATAAGGAAACAGCACACAAAACCTCAAGTAACATCTTAAAAAGCAGAAGAAACATAAAACTAGAAGTAAAGGTAGGTAGGCCAATCAATCAATCTCCATTAAGGCAGAAGAGACATAAGATCAGGAGCAAGAACATACTTAGATTTCATTAACTGCTTAGCTAATAAAGACATTTTTCCTCCCCCAGTGGAAGGACTGGGAAGGTGAGCACAAATATTCCTTCTGAGGGAAGGAATTTCCAAAGTCCAGATGCCACTGCATAGGAAGCTCAATTCCACTCAGATACACAGCAGTATATCTCTAATGATGACAAGACATGGAATGGATATGTTTCTAGACATCTCAGCTGACTGGCAGTATCTTAGAGATGCAAGTGACCCTTCAGACATCCTGGATCTAAGCCACTAAGGCCTTTCAGGGTCAGCATCAGCACTCAGATTCAGATTGTTGGAATAAACTGGTATGTTACACAGCAGACAAGTACAGGAGCAATAATTTCCAAATAACTGCTGTTCATCTCTCATATATAGACCTAACAGCCTCATTCTCTACCAGTTGTAGTCAACTTCCAGCCACTTCACATGTAACCTAGTGCAGAGCACATTAAAAGGTTAAAGGTTCCCCTTGACATTTTTAGTCCAGTCGTGTCCGACTCTAGGGTGCAGTGCTCATCCCGTTTTTCAAGCCGTAGAGCCAGCGCTTGTCCTAAGACAGTTTTCATTGTCATGTGGCAAGCACAACTAGACAGGGAACGTTGTTACCTTCCCACCGAGGTGGTACCTATTTATCTACTCACATTTACATGCTTTCGAATGGCTAGGTTGGCAGGAGCTGGGACAAGCTACAGGAGCTCACTCTGTCGCATGGATTTGATCTTACAACTGCTGGTTTTCTGACCTTGCAGCACAGAGGCTTCTGTGTTTTAGCCCACAGCCCACCACGTCCCTGCAGAGCACATTACAATAATGTAATCAAAGCAAGTACAATGAGTGGCACATCTACTTCTTCTAGGAAAGCCACTGATAGTGCACCAACCAAAGCTGTGCAGGAGCACACCTAGCCACAGCACACCCTTTCAAATGTAGGACCAACACTTGCACTTGGAGAAGTCTCAGACTGTGTGCATGATCCTGCAATTCCAGACTAATTGCACAAGGTGACTATATATAGGTCCATGCACTTTACTGCAAGCGTAAAGTTCTGCTCTTTGCCACATAGGGCAGCAATAAACAATGGCTAGCATGTAGATGGAAGTCATTTCGTCTACCCCCACAAAGGAGCACACTGATCATCACTACAGTCCACTGAGTCTTCCTCCCCATGTTGCAGATCAAGCTGAAAGTTCCTAACAACTTGGAGTAGCTCTACTGGCCCATGTGGTGATAGTGGGGAGTAAATCTTTCCTAGTACTATCACTCTCCCAGGTGTGACTGTCACTAGAATTAGTTACAACCTGTGTTTGATCAAAAAATCTTCCTTCAAGTCACTGCAAACATGGTCCCTGTCAGTTTGTTGCCCCCAGCTCCACCAAATAAACAAAGTACTGAAAAGTTAGAGAGGATTATTTGGGAGCAGTTTCCATTTCCTACCCCTGAGGACAGCTAAATATTTGATAGAATCACCAGTTCTACTGACAAGATTTTGCTTGTTTGCTTGCTTGCTTGTTTAAGGAACTTGGAGATAACAAAAGTTATCTGGGTGGTGTATGAAACATTAAGGCCAGTATCCTACTGAGCTTCCACTGAGTGAAAAATCCCACCAGTGCAGTAATATGGGACTGGGTTGCTTGTCCAAGCATCACTGACAAGGTTTGAAATTTTCTTTGTATAGAGTGTTGAAATAATTAAGGAGAATGTAGAAAATGCAACCCTGAAAATGTTCATTGTGCATATACCGTATTTCATAGGACAGCCATTAGCTCTTCCAGCATGCCTCCATTGTTTACAGTTTAAGGGAAATGTAAATAATAAGATAAATATAAATAAGATAAATATAAATAAAAGGAAGCAAGACATAGTCACAAGCATATGAAATACCAACAACTCCAGGCACTAGGTAGCCACACAGCAGCCATGCCACTTCAGAACAGAAGAGGACAAAATGGATTTCTGACCATAGATACAAACTGGCACATGACTCTCTTGGCTGGGTGAGCATATTCTGTAGTGTATTTTTCATGTGTGTACTAAAAGGTTAAGAAATATATTTCTATTATAGATTTTTTACTTGTTTAAGAGATGTGCCTTTTAAACCTATAATGTCCTGTACTTTTGTATTGAAATATAAGTTAAATTCTTGTCTGTAATTTTTTCAGCTAAAGACTTAAAACTGAATTGTATTTTTTTACTTAAGTATTTGCCTGCAACTTAAGTTTAGTATTCATAGGTTTTAAGCATCTGTACCTACATGTTCTCCTCATATGTTTTCCTCATAGTAGTTAGAATGATTTTCGTAAGATGAAGTAACATACCTGAGACTTTTCAAAACATGACACGTTTTCAGTGTAATTTAAATTTTTGTGCATAGAAGCAATGTAGATGAATAAAGCTTTTAAAAATAGACAAGCTGGTGTTGCCTGGAATCATCGCAACAACAAAGCAACTTTTACCTTGAGACTCAGATGAACATGGATAGGATTTATAAGAATACTGTATCTGATTTCATACTGGAATAACAATTTCAGCACTGAACAAGCAGTGATGTACGTGAAGAAAACTCACCATCTCTCATGTACGTGTGAGACCCGAGGCGAGGCTTATAGAAATGCTCGCCGGAGTGTCATCCTCCTTTAAGAGAGAGAAGGAGACTCAAACGGAATCTACAGCTACTCGCCTCGCAGTCAGACATCAGGGTACAGACACCTATGATTTGGAACAGGGCGTGACGAGACTGTCAATGGCTACCCAGACAGGGATAGAAAAGGTGGGAACACGGATGGGAGAGCGACCGTTGGTAGAGGCGGGACATGGGGATATAAAAATAGAGCAAGACAACATACCGGGAGGTTGGGAGTTGATATGGGTGGAGGATCCCTGGACAAGGAGATGTGAGAAAGTGAGGGTGCCTCGAGAAGAGGCAGATTACAGACGACGAAGAGGTTTACCCCCCCCAACCGTCCTATGGGGAGAATCAGAAGCTAGAGAGTGGCGGAGAAGGTTGAGAGAGGAAAAGGAGGCGGTAGAGAGGGAAAGGAAAGTATGGCGTCTGGAGGAGGCTCGCCGGAGGTCCCCTAGGCAGAGGGAGCCGACCCCTATGACCTGGAGAGGGGAGATGAGGAGACCTTACCCCGATAGCTGTCGACTGTGAAGCTTAGGAACCGGGTGAGACTAACCCGTTTTCCAAAGGACCCTGGTATGATCCAAGTTACAATCCCTTTTTTGCAAGATGTATGGACACCCTCGTTTAACCCGTTGGTGACGAGAGAAAAGAACAATGACAAGTTTAATGTTGACACTTCTTTATTTGATGTTCCAATAAATCCTCGTTCTGTTTTTCAAAAAACCGAGCAGCCCGTGTTTGTGTCTGATAAGCCTGAGGTAACTATTGAACCCTCACAGTAAGCAGTGAGATCCCACATTATTGCTGGATTTCCAGTCAAGCAAGAGTAGCAGGACTTCCAACTCAGCAAATGTCTGGTACCAGCCAAATAGATATATAATGTGCTGCTTTTAGTTCTTACCATGCTCACGCACGCACGCACACGCACACACGCACACGCACACACGCACGCACTTACACACAGAGTAGTTTTATGTTTGGCAGTATTTTTATATGTTGCTTCTATTTTTATCTTGGTTTCATTATATGCTGCCTGTAGCCTAGATTTTATTGTTAATAATACTGTATATATATTATTAACAATAAAATATAGGCTACAGGCAGCATATAATGAAACCAAGATAGAAATAGAAGCAACCAAGATAATAATAGAAGCAACCAAGATAAAAATAGAAGCAACAAGGAAAAAATAGAAGCAACATATAAAAATACTGCCAAACATAAAACTACTCTATGTGTAAGTGTGTGCGTGCGTGCGTGCATGTGTGTGAGCATGGTAAGAACTAAAAGCAGCACATACAGTTCTTACAATGTCCAAGGGTATAAAAAGGATTTAACCTGGTGTCAAAAGGACCTTTCAGCTGGCACCAGGCAGGCCAGCCTCTGTAGCAATATCACTCTACAGATTACATACCGCCAATTTAAATGTCATTTCTTATGTAGCATCTACCTCCACCGTAAGTAGGGACGGCCAGATTAGCAGCATCCCATTGTTTAATGATTTCAGGGTTACCTGAGGCAAAGTCCTTAAAATAGATAAACACTATAGATGTAGGCTCTGATCCTGTTCATGTGTCTTTATCTGGTGGAAGCTGATGATCTCATCCAGTTGTGCTGCTAACATTTATTGTAAATTAATTAATATATATTAATTGTATTTTAATTGTTATGAATTTTTATTGTATTTTAAATGTTGTAAGCTGCCCAGAGACCTTTGGGTAGTGTGGGCGGCATATTAAATAAATAAATAAATAAATAAATAAATAAATAAATAAATAAATAAATAAATAAATAAATAAATGCTTCCTCCTCTCCTCTGCTATAGGTGTTGAGGCTTCTTGAGGCTCCTTTTGCCCCAGGAAAGACTTTGGGAGCCTCAGGAGGGGTAGGGAGGCACCTTTAACTGCCAGCTCGCCACTGCCAGGATTAGGACCACCAGTTGTGATTTGGTAGTGATTTTTGTCAATTAAAGGCTCCCCGCACACCCATCCTGAGGTTCTTAAAGACAGGACAGAGAGCCTCGGAATGTACAATAGGGAGATAAGAAGCAGTTAATTAATTTAAAATAAACTTTAATGGTGTGAACCAAAGACATTATCAGCTTCCACCACATAAAATTACATGAACAGGATTTGGGTTAATAAATTATATATTCATGACAAGAGACAAAATTGCCCCACTCCTTCATCATTATTATTCCCAAACAGATAGGACCCAACTTCTCTTGCTGCCTGAGGTAAGAAGTAAAAAATACTGACCCACTTAGGGAGCCAACAAACTAGGTACATGACACTTGTACCACTGAACAGGGGACCATACATCCAACTATACAATGTAGATTATTATATCCGTAGCGAGTACAAGTCCCCCTATTGAGCATCAGAGTGTGGGGTATTCAGTTTGTTGGTCAAGTCAATCTGTTTCTTTACAGTATGCTCCGGCAATAGGGAAGCAGCATGAGACCTCCTGTAGCAAGAGAGTGTGTTGGATTTTCTGCACCTTTACTACCCAAGGCAATTGCCTCAACTAATAGCAGGGCTGGCTCTGTCCACTGATCCACAGTATGTCCTACCACATAGGTATGGCTTGACATGAAGGCAAATCTGTGGCTGTCATACATTCCTGCACTCATTCCATGAAAGGGGGGCTCAGCATGAATGCTGACCACCCTCAAGTGCATCAGCCCATCACTTCCCATCTCTACCATCTCAAGGAAGGAGCCAGTTGTGGATTTTATGGTACACCAGCAAAATCCCTGGTCTGCACCAGAGGCTCACCTGTGGGTACAGATACATATCACTGGTGGTTGCAAGACAGAGCACCTTGTTGAGCCCTATGAACATATACTGCCACTCTGCCTTCGTACAACGGACACAGCACATATTGCTTTGAATGTCAAACAAGTGGGCACATGGTAGTAATTATGCACATAGAAATATATATGCACAGTATAATAAACAGAAACATTGCAGGATGTGAGGATGTTTACAAGAAACTGTCTGTGTGTCAACATTTACCCTTCTAAGATGTTCAAACTCTGTGTAGTTAGAAAAGTCCTTCTGCCTCATGGAGATATATATCATTTTCAGAGCAGAAATGATGCTGGTGTTCTGCCATATGCCATAGTAACAAAACAAACACAGATTTATTTATTTTCTTTGAGTGCTGTCACTGTCTCAAATAAAAGCTCCTTGTTTTCAGCCATGCCAAGTCACACACTTTCACACGTAATTCCAAAATGGAGTGGGGTGGCAAAGAGTATTGAAACACACTGTGCAAAATCCTGCTGGCGTAGTTAAACCATATCCAGGTGCTAGAAATAATTAATTTAAACAAATTGAAAGTTTTGTATTTCCTAACCCCCTCCTCATTTCATTTCCAACACTCTTTAGGACTCCCTTTTGCCCTAGGGAAGCTTTTGAGCTCTCCAAGATGGTGGAACACCTTTAATAATCAAAAATCATGGCCAAATTATTAATGCCAGGTTTGAGACTGCTGGCCATGATTTTTAAATATTAATGGCTCCCCATCCCCTTTCAGGTCCAGGGGGCCCCAAAGGCTTCCCCAGACAAAAACCTTCAAACGCAAAAGCAGGGAGGTAGGAACTTTCAGTCTGTTTGAATTAATTCGTGAATACAAATTATTACTACTGTTTACACTCGTGCAACTATACCAACAGGATTTTGTCTGGTGTATTTCATTCTGATATTCATTGAAGGATGGCCTCTCTCAGTTTACATATAGTGCAAATATATTTTCTAGGATAGGAGGTAACTGATTAAAATAATGGCATTTGGCAAGTTAAATGTCTAATGATATAATCAAATAGAGAGATGATAGCTTTCACCCTATGACTGTTCTACTTAGAATCCCTGTGGCTCACCAACAGGTCTACATTTAGAAAGCTCTGACAGCACACTCTCAGAATATCCTAACCTTTAAGCAATAAGTTATCTTAAGTATGGAAACTTGCTTTAAAACAAAAATACCTTAATAGATGAGATCAGGGTCTCTTTAATAATATGATTTTTAATGTATGAAAGAGGTATGCCTCCCATCCGAAGCCAAATCTTCTGTAGAGTCAGACCCCCACTAACTGCATGTAAATCCATGAGATGAGGCATGCCTAGCTCTGAGATGGTGCCCCATAACTGGAGGTTTTCAAGAAAAGGTTGGACAGCCATCTGTCCCAGATGGTATGAGGTCCAGGATGGCCTCCTGCCTTGGTCAGGGGGTTGGACTAGAAGACCTCCAAGGTCCCTTCCAACCCTACGATGATTCTATGATATCAGACTGATGCACTATCAACCTATTGGTTCTTGTCAATTTTACAAGTGCATAGCCATGTACAATAAGCATACTAATTTTTCTTCTCAGTGGATAACCAGCACACACATGTACAGAAGTACACAACTCTAGGAGATGTATAGTATAGTATAGTATAGTATAGTATAGTATAGTATAGTATAGTATAGTATAGTACAGTACAGTACAGTACAGTACAGTACAGTACAGTATATACATCTCTAGTATAGACATGTGCAACAGTCAGTTTATGTTACTCCTGTTTTTTAAAAGCAAACTTTCGGACTGTGTCACTGTCACAGCCCTGCCCATTTTGTTTATATGTGCATCTACTTTTTTGTTTGTTTGTTTAATATAGCCATAGGGAACTCACAGTTCACTAAAACTGCAGAATAAAAACGCCATTAAGAAATAACACTGAAAAACAATCAAACATCTAATAAATATTAAATTTCAAAACATTTTGATAGCATTTTGAAAAACAGATAGAACATTCCGAAAATCCTTGCTGTTGCTAAAAAATATGCCTGAAAAGGAAGGTATCTTCCTGGTGATGGAAGAAGATTGGAGGGATCCAACGTGGCTTTTCAGTGGAAGGCACGCCACAATCTAGGAGCAGCCACTGAGAAGGTTCATCCTCATGTCCTCACAAATCAGCCCCTGAGGGTGGTGAGATTGAGAGAAGGGTCTCCCCCAGGAGATCTTAAAAGCTGAGGAGGCTCATATGGAGTGATATGTACCTTCAGATAGACTGGATCCAAGCCATGTAGGATTTTATAGGTCATAGCCAGCACTTTGAATTTGGCCCAGAAACAGACTAGCAGCCAGTGAAGCTGTTGTAACAAAGGAGTTACATACTTTCTTTAACCAGCCAATAGTCCAGCTGAAGCATTTTGAACCAGCTGATGTTTACAGACACTCTTAAAAGGCAACCCCCACATAAAGTGAATTCAGACAGGAGGTAACTAAGGCATGTATCTCCATGACCACATCAGTCTTGTGAAGAAACAGGCATCATGGGCACAACTGTAGCCTATAGAGAAGCCTACACTGAGGGAGGGGGGGACTCTCAAAACTGAGAGATTAAGAGCACAAATGCAGAAGAGTGTTATGTTCAAGCTTCAACAAGTGGTATTATGAATGCCAACACAACTTTGATTGAAGTAAAGGAGACAACATGGGGCAGGAAAATCCTGGTTTGGCTGCTGTAAATTTTCTTGCACTCATTCTGCAATGAGAAGCCAAAATGGCAGCTGGCTGACAGGGGAAGTCCATGCATTAGACAGCAGCAGCCGCTAAGAAAAATACTCTTATTTTTATTTTCTTCCTTAACATCTCTTCTTCTCATCTACAGCAGCATATGACTGCCAAGCAAACTGAGTTCCTTTCATGGTTATTTGAAGGTATCTCGAGGCTTCTGAAGGCAATCATAAAGAATTGTTTTCCCTGGTCATACCCCCATATTTGAAGTAACAATTAGACTTGATTGCACTAGCTTTGCATAATTATTTATGCTATGTGAGTGTATCCCTGGGATTTACTATAAGATGTGTTTATATGAGATCCTCTGATAATTTGAGCATTAACATTTGCCATGTCAGCTTCATTCTTCAAGGCTACAGAGTTCTCAAAAGCAATTTCTTGACACATACGTACATTACCATCCTGAGTCCTAATTCCCATGTACAGTAACTTGAATGTTGTATAATGAACAATAAGCTCATGTAACTCATCCATCTTATTTACTGTTGAGCAATCTGATGTACAGCCTTCCGGTTTAATTTTGGGAGCCTGAATGCATGAAAGGTCAATGCTACTAAAAACATTCAACCAGCATGGAAAGTTAATGATGCTACGCTTTTAGCATGCTATCATTTTCCATGGAGGTAACATTATAAAAGCTTAATTGGCTGACACAGTCTGTCATGGAGAAGGGCGAAACCCACACATTCTGACAGAAAATCAGCTGCTCCAAAAGATGAACACACCATGTCCTTGTTAACTATTGGCCTTTTCACAATTGTTTCCCATATCCAAGGGCATATAGAAAAGCATGAAACTTTCGTTTGCGTTACTTTATTGACTTGAATTTGAATTCTAGGCTATCTGAATTCCATGGTGCGTAACTAGATCTGTAGTCCTCATTAGAACAGTGAAAAAAAGAAACTTTACAAACTATACTGAAGACCAGGAGAGGGAAAATATGTTACTCATTTCTAGTAAAGACAGAGTCATAAATCAAAAACCTTTTGCTCTACATTACTTACAACACAGATTACTTACAACAGTGATGGTAGTGTGACTTGTAACTAATTTCAGGTTTTCTTTCATTTCCCCCCTGGATATTGGTTAAAGAAATGGTGTCTAAACAATAGGATACCCTTCCCTTATGAGGGAGAGGCATAACAGAACATGTGAAGGGAAGGGTGCAAAAAATTCCTGAGGCAGAATCCTAAAGTAGGTGGGCCCCTCCTTTCTGTGGGTTGAAAATGCTGTGGCAGGGGATCCTAGGTGATCTGCATTGGATCTGTGGGGATGATGGCACTTTTCTTGCCCCATCACCCTAACCTGATTTGGAAAGTAGTGTTGCAGCTGCTACTGCTTTGTATAAATAACAGTTTGCTCTATGTTGTTTTAAGACAAATGATGGGAAACTATGCCAGCCTGCAACTCCCATAATCTCTTGCCATTTACTATGCTGTTTAAACTGCAGGGAGTTGCCCATCTTCCTAACCTGATTTGTCAAGGAAAAAAATGTATTGGAGTTCAAACAGCCTTAAGCAGTCCAGAGATATTCCATTAAATCCCTTTGTTTTTATTATTAATTTCCTAACTCAGAAATCCTCACTACTGCAAATGACAATCTCCACATCTTATTCTGTGGTTGTAAAAATCACTGGTGTCAGATTAAGTAGAAACAAGAACAGAGTGGAATAAGTACACACACACAAATATAACTTTTTTAGGAGCAACAACCTGCTTCTTCGGGGCATACTATTAATAAGTACAGAAACAGTTTTAAGAAGAAATAGAATTGCCCTTAGAATTATGGAACTATTTTTGGGATAGTCAGGACACAAGGAAGTAAATTAAGAAAGAAGGCATAATTTTAAACAAACCTAACAAATTTCAGCTTAAAGCAGAGGTTCTTAACCTGTGGCGTGAGGACCCCTGGGGGGCCATAATGTCCTCACAGAGAGTCCATAAAGGCTTGAAGAACTGTTATTATATTCTGCAATTAAAAAAGAAAGAAAGAAAGAAATGTATAAAATCTTAATTTCCCTTGCTTGTTTGTGTAAAACTTGGCTTTTATAACCTACCGCTTCCTTTAAAAACAAACAAAAGTAAAAATTGGTAATGAAAATAACTTCGATAGCAAATAACTGTTTGATATTTCCCCACATGGAGAGAATATGCAAGTGATTGATGCTGAATGACTGAAAGGCAGCACATGACATAGTGAGTGTTCAGATGGACTTCGTGATCATGTTTCTTCTTCAATTTCTGCTAATAAAACTGTTTGGTTATTTTCAGGTAAATTGACTTTTTGATATTATCCTAGTGAATTTTCCAACAGTACGTTTTAGCTGAGCCTCAGAATGGTTCACTGGCTGAATTTCAGATGTTAAAGAACTTATGCAGTTGATGAGGGTGCATCCTGTTCACAGGACAATGTAACTTCTTTCAGTCGTCTAAAAAAGTGTTGCCATTACTGTATAGCAAGGAATATCAATGAGACCCTTAATGAGAAACTCTGAATAAATATTTGATGCACTTTAGGGTTTTAAACCTTGAGTTACATCTTGATGGTTCATGGGAACAAAAGATATTTAAAGGGGGTCCGTGGTAAAGAAGCGGTCAAGAACCACTGGCTTAAAGCATCAGAGGACAATTAACAGCTCTCTGGATTTTGCTGGACTGTAATTCTCATCATCCCACAAGATTGGCTATGTTAGCCGGACCTGATGGGAGGTATGGTACAATACAACATTTTGAGAACTACACGTCTCCAGTCCCATTTAAGGCAACAGCCTGGCACAATGGGGGAGAACAGGCAGAATAAATATGTATACAGTACATGCTATAGGTTTATGGCTCTAAAATATCACTACTGAAACATTACTGTCTATCCATGGTTTCACAACTGCAACATATTGTTTTACATTCCACCCTTCCTAAATAAGTGAATTGTTTTGGGAGCAAAGCTGACCTGCTGGGTCTTTCCTTTAGGAAGAAAGATGAACATAGATGTAAAGGTTTTCTGTAACTGAGGTTATGTACAGATAAATTGTGAGTAGGTACTGCTCCTCTCAGCTGTAAAACTGACTATTTCAGATTACATTCCCTCTCAGAGAACACTGCCTCCCTCTGACTGAAAATATGTACAAGTTTTATAAAATTCTTTCTGACAGTCCAAAATGAAATAAGAGATAGTGCTGCAAGATGAGACTCCAAAGTTAGAAAGTACTCAATCAACTACTGAGAAAGAGCAAACAACCAGTACAAATAGCACTATCATTAATGACCTAACTAATGACTGTGTGGATTGTTAGAAATGTTGGGTTGTTCTGAAAGAAATGGGTGTGTCTCAGCACTTGATTATCTTGACATGAAATCTGTATTGCGAACACGAAGCTACTGCTGCGACAGAAGATGGAGAAAGATAATGGTTTCCAATATGAAAAGGTATCAGACAAGGGTGTATTTGGTCTCCCTACTATTCAATCTGTACACAGAATAAATTATACTGAAAGATGGACTTGATTCAGATAAAGGAAGAGTTAAAACTGATGGAAGAAACATCAGTAGTTTAAGATGTGCAGAAAGGATCAATGACCTGAAACAACTTCTAATAAAGAGTAAAATAAGAAAGTGCCAAAGCAGGACTGCAGTGGAACATTCTTTATTTACTTATTTTAATTATTTAGTATCATTTGTAGATCACCTTTTTCCTGATGAACAGCAGACTCACCACTGCCTGATAGGGTCCCCACTGCTACTGTTGCTGTTTTGCACCATGGCTGTTCTCTAAGTACCAGATTCTTTGAGCCAGGCATTGTGGGAGAAAGCTTCCCTGGGACACTGTGCCTACGTTTCAGGTGATGGGGGAGCTTGGGCTGGCCCTGCAGGTCAGTGTAATATAAAGAACTGTTTTTCACCGAAAACCTCCTTTCATTAACCTGCTTTTCCCTCACACATAACAGCTATTGGGATTTAACCACACATGGATAACATGGGGTTTGTGCCTCCTCCAAGAAATTGTGTTACTGACGTCTAAGTATGCAGTTATCACATGCTGTGGGAAAATCCACATATCTTAATCCTGGTGAGTTTTCCAGTTTTGTGAACATAGAACACTGTGAACCAATTTTGTACAAACGTATATGTATATACTAAAGAAAGCATGATCAGTCATTACCCAGCTGCATCTGTATATCAATGTGTAACTTTTGTTTGTTCTATGCCATCAAGTCATTTTGATTTATTATTTGTTTAAAATATTTTTGTCTCAACTTTTTCCTGAAATAGGACCTGAGACAGCTGACATCATTAAAATACAAGCTTAAAAAGGCAAGTATACAAATACTAGAAAGGGTCAAGCACCATACTACGCAGTAAACAAAAACAACACTAAAACCACATTCAAAGCAGTAAGGTACAACAATCCATTTAACAATCCCACTCAGGCAGCTAGTCACTGAAGAAAAGCTTGCCTGAAGAGAAAGGACTTTGTCTGCTTGCAGAAGGGCAGCAAAGGTAGAGCCTGTCTGGCCTCTTGTGGGAAGGAGTTCCAAAGTCTGGGAGCAGCAACAGAGAAGGCCCTCTCCCCTGTCTCCATGAAATCCACCTTTACTCATAAAGGGGATGCGGTCCTTGAGATAGCTTGGGCCAACGCCGTTTTAGTGCTTTATCAGTTAGTACCAGCACTTTGAATTGTGCCCATAAACGGATTGGCAACCAACCCTAACCAGGTCCTTAATGTATGTCCAAAGAGCAGTATACCATTACTGGCCTTACCCTAGTGAGTTCTGATGGCCATGCAGAGGTTAGAATCAGGTATCCTGAATCCTGTTCTAACAATCTCTTCACTACACCACAACGGTTGTGAATGTGCAACTACAGAGGTAAACTTGGAGGAAATCTGAAAGCAGCAGTGTGAAACAGAGTGATCAATTGATCATCATGTAGATGATCTATCACTCTGTGGTGGAGTTGCATAACTCGTTGTTTTTCCAAGAACAACTCGGCTCGATAAACATTGACAGATTATAATGCTTATCTAGAGGTTGTGAAAAGTTTCTTCAGTTGATTTATGCTGATCAGACTGCTATCAGAAGCATAGAATGAAGTCTAGCCTAGTCTTTTCTGATCAGTCACCGACACTCAATGGTGAGAAATGCAAAAGTGACAAATTTAAATTAGTTGGTGAGGACAGAATGACATTATATGGATTACTTGCAAAGTAATCCATATAATGTCAATTACGTCAAAGGCATTGCCTCAGAGTTTACTAACTGTTACTGGGAAAGAAAATCTTGCCTGAGGAGGAAGTGTCAGCTTGAATGGCTTGTAGGCTCCCTTCCAAGATTAGATATGTTGATTATTGTGCTTACCTTCACAGTTAACCAAACTGATAGACTGCTGTTTGTCTTTGAATAAGCACTTTGAAGAGAGTTGCTCACTTTTATTGGCCCTATTGGATGCTTTTTGAAAAAATACTAACCTAAGACACAGACTTCCAGCAAATGAAGCCTTCCTTCCCCATCACCTTGTTCTAAGCCAGCCTTTGGTAAGACTAGCACAACATCCTCTTGCTGGATCTGCATGTCTCATTTAATTCTGTGTGGATTTTCTTCTCTCATCAGTGATGCATATGGACACATCCCCACGTCCAACCTGACCACTCTGTATATTGGCCTTTAAATCTATGTTTCATATTCCCGATCAAATTCAGGATTCTCAAGGAAAATGCAGGTCGTATTTACCTTTTGATTTTTGTTTGTGCGGGCCCGTGCATTATGTGCTGTAAAGTTGGAACCAACTTACAGTGATACCAAAAGGGATTTCACTGTGAGATATTCAAGAAGGATTTTGTATTAGGACGTGGTGGAGCTGCAGGTTAAACCGCAGAATCCTCTGTGCTGGAAGGTCAGAACACCTGCAGTCGTAAGATCAAATCCACACGACAGAATGAGCCCCCATCGCTTGTCCTAGCTCCCGCCAACCTAGCGGTTCAAAAGCATGCAAAATGCAAGTAGATAAATAGGTACCACCACGGTGGGAAGGTAACAGCATTCCATGTCTAGTCGCACTGGCCACGTGACCACGGAAGATTGTCTTTGGACCAACGCTGGCTCTAGGGCTTGGAAATGGAGATGAGAACAGTCCCCTAGATTCGGACACGACTGGACAAATTGTCAAGGGGAACCTTTGCCTTTGCCTTTACCTCCCTCCCTTGTGAGTTTCCTGGAGATTCCACCCCAGGTCTCCTGAGTCCTATTTCATCACTCTATCTACACAACACCACATTTGATTTTTACCACCTCTTTTTTACCACCTGCCAGTAGACAATAACCAGCCAATCCCACTTCATGCTTCTTTTCCCGTCCTTTATCCCCAAACCTCTATTTTGGGGGCTCAGAAACTCCAATTTGTTTAGTGTCACACTACCTTTTAATTTTTTTTATCTTTCAGCCACATTACTTCACATTTGTGAAGCAATTCAGTCTTGTTGTTTGTTTTTGCACTGCATGTATCGTCTATCCAAAGACAGGTGTCAAGTGAAAGTCTGGCATAGACAGCGACATCCAATCCACATGGGATGCTTCAGTCTGTTCCCACCCACCCCCTGCACACTGGTGCTTGCCAGTGGTAAGTTAGGTAGGCTGCAGAAATCCACATTAACTGAAGAAAAAAATTCAAGATTCCTGCGTGTGTCTGTAACTGGGGATGTAGCAAAGTGTCAATTTGGCTTCTAACCTAATATATAAGTTAACAGTGCATGTTCATGCATTTTTGCAATGAGTTGTAGTATTCAGTTTTTATTACAAACCACACGCTTACCAAATTATACAAATATTAAAAACATTTTTAGACCATAATGCTCAGTGTTGAAAAAAAAAGACCTTGGAGAATTTGTAACGCTAGCTGTAACATTTTTATCACGTTGTTAAATTAATTATTGGGTGAAACTCATCTGATAGATTTATTAATTGTACTGTGGTGCTTTCTTCATAAAGAACGAAAGGAAAACTAATTAAATGCAAAGTGGATTGTCTCAGATGGACAAACCTGCACGTACCATCACCTTAAAAGCCAAAGCCAACCCCATGCACATTCCATAAAACCTGTAGTACCTGCAAAAGCCTTGCCAGTACAAGTAATCTAGAGCCACCTCTGAATATACCATATTTCAATTTTGCAGCTATTTTTGTAATTCAACTTGTTAGTATGAATACTCAAGCAAAACAAGAAAGGGGGGGGGAGACTAGATTATATTTTCCTCACTTGTATGTCGTAGTAACTAACTGCTCATCTATCTCTTCATTTGAACCTAAAAAAATTGTTTCTGTCATTTCAAAATCAAATCTATATATACTGTACTGAGTGCATTTGCATCTCTCACTGCCCCTCCTGTTTCTTTTCCTGGAATTTGGAAGGCAGCCCAGGTCTCAGAATGCTGTGGAGCTGGTTTCAGTGCAAATGATCATAATGACCTGACCCAATTATGTTCCATTTCTCTCCCTTTTGAACTCCTTAACTAACCTGTAATTTTTCATCTCACATGCCCAGAGCTAAACAAAGTGTCTGATACACCCAAAGAATACCTAACCCTACCACTGCTGATGAGACTGGGAGGTGGCTTCACCTAAAATGACTACTGGAGGGCTGTAACTAGGTTTCGTATTTAGGTTAAACAAGGCTATCCAGGTCACAGAAGAATATGGACAAATAAGTATGTCAGCTCATTGACTTACTGAGGCCAATATTTCTCTAACTACTTAAGTCTTTGAGTGTTTAAGGAAAGGATCCAATTAATTAAAAAATGTAGCTCCAGATGCATAAGAAGTATTTGATGGATTTTATTGTGAAACCACATTTAGTACCAACTGGGCTTGAGTTAGAACGAATGTCAAGAAGAGAATGGCAGAGCTCAAGTGTGAATCTGTCTGGTCTAACTCCATTTGCACCTAGCCTGCTGCATGTACGAGAGCTCATGTATAAGAATAATCGAATGCTACATCAAAGGACCAGGAAAGGAACTGAAGAGTAGGGCCTTTTCAATGGGCAGGGAGGCATAAGGGGCACAACACATCTAGGGAACATATTAACATTCAGTCATCACAGCATGAGAAAAATTGTCGCAGCCAGAGGCAGGGCACATCCCGGATGAACCTTGTCTCAGCTCTGCCAGGCACAATGCTAGACAACATTAAAAATTACCGTATTTATACCTTGCCTTCTTTCCGCAAAGGAACCCAAGACTAGACCATTCTCCCCCAAATCATGAGAAGGGCTGCAGAAGCTTTTGTGGTATTTTACCCAAATGACCTGCAAATTTCCTCCGAACTGAATGATTTTATTCTTTTCTTATATACTGCAAATCACTGGTTTCCCAAACTGAAGATCTAAAAACACTGGTGGAGGGTGCCTGAAAATTCAGTCAGGGTGAGTTAGGGAAGTAAAGCTGAGAGGGCGCTGGGTTGGGCACTGCATATCGATCATGAGCCTGAAACAAAGGGGGAGGCACAGAGGCAGGCATTCAAGCAGTGCAGTCCTTTTCCTTTTTTGTTGCTGCTGCTGGTTCGTTCAGTGGAGCACAAGAAGAAAAAGGTGGCAACAAGGCACCCATTTCCGCAACATCCCAGGACAAAGAAGGTGAAGGAGAAGGAGGTGAAAACAAATCCTGGCCACCTGCTGCTCAAAGGGACTTGCTCACTGCCTGCCCACCTAGCCCCCGAAGGTGACTTTTAAAGCCACCCTTCCCACGGCACCTGGATACGTGATGAGCAGAGAAAGGCAAAGACCAGCAGATGGCCAGGGCCACCACCCATTGTTGCCTACCACCTGCCATTGGGACTAATTTTCACCTTGACTAGGTTTTGGGATGATGGAAGTGGGGACCATCATCTTCCCCCCCCCCTTCCTCTGCTGTACCCATGAAAGGCTGCATAAGAATCTAATTTAGGTGTTTGGTTGTGACTTCTGAGGGCTCCCTCTCTCCCTGTGGAGCCCAAATGGCAGTAAGCAGTGAGGAGAAACCAAGATTGCTATCCCGTGGACACCAAATGTAGGAATACACCCACTTTTCTGTGTCATGAGAGAAGCTCCTTTAGCTGCTTGTTTTCTTTTACCACAATGACTTGGAAAAAATCCTTTTGGGGGGGGGATTATAAGTGCTAGAATCTTCCATAAAGCACATCCACTGGCAGTCCCTTACAAGAAGTAACACAAGAGGTGAAAGAAGGCAAGGTGGTCATGCAGGAGGTGAAGGAAGTGCAGGAGGAAGAAAAGATCTGACCACCGCTATTTAAAATGACTAGCTGCCATTGTCTGACTTCTGTTTTTATCACTCTGCCCTAGGGACCTGTGTGTTTAGATTTGGCCTTGAAACCCACAGAAACCAGATCAAGTGACTGCTAAATTCCACAGGAGGACACCCCTTTTAATCTTGTCTCTCCACCCAAAGTTTTTTACAACCTCTAAGAGGCTAGCCCAGGTCTATCTGAAAAACCTTCCACATGCTCAAAAAACCTTCCCAGGAACTGTCATGAACCTTAGGCAAGAAAAAGTATTTGCACTTCTCTTTCATTTATTTATTCATTCATTTATTTATGTATTTATTTATGTATTTATTTATTTATTTATTCATTCATTCATTCATTCATTCATTCATTCATTCATTCATTCATTTATTTATTTATTTATGTATTTATTTATTTATTTATTTATTTATTTATTTATTTATTTATTTATTTATTTTACTAACCTAGATAGCTCTGCTACTGATATGGCTTGTTGTTTTGACTTTGTCCCAATGCACATCTCCCTTTGAGACCTCATTTGGGACAAAATGTGTTTTACTGAATCCTGTATCATTTGCAAAGCCAGAGAGAGGGAGTGAAATTAAGCCTCCCTTTTATGGTAGTAGGTTCTAACATGGCGGCACAAATATCAGGCAGGCAGGTTTTCAGCACTCTACATGAGAAATGCAGCACTTGAATATGAAATTTAATGCACGTTTTGACGCAGCCATAAAATTGATAAATTATTGTAGAACACATCAACCAAATAAAAAGTTCAGCTGCTTACATTCTGGTACAGGAAAAACTCCTCAGAGCTAAAGAGGTTCTTTACAAGATCAACAACTTCACCCTGTTGCTTAATGCTGGGTTATCTCCTAGGAATGAGGGTTGGAATTGTGAGGTTGACACCATTCCGTTCTTGAAATTTCAGGGCCCAGCTCTGAGATTGGGGTGGGCCCTTGTGATGGTACAGAGGTGAGGCGGGCATGGGATGGGAACTGAGGCTAGCTTAACTTGGAACCATCCATAAGAAGAATCTAGGCTAGGGTTGCCAGATGTCAGCCTAATGTCCTCCATTCGGCAGGCAAATATAAAAACCTTTAAAATGTCAGGATTTTGTATAGTTTCTGTTATAATTTTGGATGGGAGGGGAGAGGTGGAAGGACCCCCTTCCCCCTGTCTTTCCCTGTCCCCATCCACCTGCCTGCCTGTCCTCCATTACTGGGCATGGGAGTGCAGCCCTTGCCCCCTCCTGCGGCGGTGGTGGCTGCTCAGTGATCCGCCATGCCCGCCTAGCCCACATGGAGCCCAGAAAGGCAGTGCGAATGGAGCGCCACCCGCTGAGCCAGGCAGGAGCAAGCAGTGCCCGAGCGCATCGATGGGAAGGTGAGCGCCCAGACTGTGTGTTCAAAGTCCCTTTCAGGGACTCCCACACTTGAACCTATGACCCTTGGGAGAGGGGAGGCTGCCTCGTTTGGCTTTGCCCAAAGTCACTTTTTCCCTGCCTGCACTGGAGCCTTGTTTGGGCATCCCGATTAGCAAGGTTGCCTCTGAGCCTGTGCAGACCTCTGAGCCTGTGCAGAGTGCAAGCGGCTGGGGATCCCGCAGCCAGGCCAGGGTGGGTTTGGGTACAATTGGCTGTTTAAATAATTTTTTTAGTGTTTTGAAAGAAGCCTCCATTGAATTTATTTTTATTTTTTAACATCTTGGTCAGTTCACTAAGAGACATTTATTGGCAATTATTGTAATATTAATTGCGGGTTTAATCCAGAACAATTCAAATGAAACACTGAATACGTCCTCTGTCCTCTTCTTTGTCTTTCCATGTCCTCCTTTTGGTACCCATGTATCTGGCAACCCTAATCTAGGCAAGACCCAGAATCCAGCTAAAACCCAAGTAACCAAATAAAATGTGCCTGGCTGCTTCTGTGGTTGCTCTCATTTCCACAAGGACTTGCGTGCCATCCTGCCTTATTTTACAGCACACAAAACACATGGGAAATTTCTCTAGGCTAAACACTGTTGCTGGGGCTTGTGGGAAAGCTCCCTGCCAGCCAAAGGGAGTTTCTCTAATAAGTCCTGCACTGCTGTGGCTGATGCTCGTGTGACAAGAGTGCTCGCAAGCTGCAGTGCTGGTGCTCCTACCCTGCCCTGTTTCAAATGGCAAAGTCAGTCCAAAAACATGTATGCACTGGCTTTCCCCCCAATCCTCCTCCTCCTGGCTTTCTGGTGTGCCAATATTGCACAGGAACAGTATACTGTATATAAAAACTATGTTTGCGCTGAGCCCTGAACCTAGCTGCCAGCTGGAAATGGGTGGGTCTGAGCGCCTAGGCTTTAATGCCACATTACACAGAAAACCTTCCTTCACCCAGAGAGGCATAGCAATTCTCCGAAATCCCAGCTGTTGCCCTGAGACCTGGTAACCCCAACCAAGGCAGCCAAGGATCCTACTCCACACCGGATCAGTCTCGGTTTTGCAGCATCTTTTGTTTAAAGGACAGTCCAATCCACCCAGTGGTTTAAGGACAAAAAAAAGCCGTAAGAACCAGGTACCCATCAGTCTTTTTAGGGAGAAAGGCAGGGTAAGTATATTTTAAGTAAAGAAATACTAGTATGTGGCAGAACAGCTGGACAGATAGGTCTCCTGGTACAATTTCCCCCACTATTATATTTCTGTTTAAATTACAGCAATTATCTTCACATTTGTTTCCCTATGCACAAATCAGCATCTGTGCCCTCTTTAGTACTTGCTTGTTGGTGCTCTGTATGTGGTCACCCTAATCATCACTCCTATAATGTCGTATCCCCAGTAGTATTCCTTATGAAAGGCATGTGGAGAGGCAAGGGACCTGGCCATCCTTTGAAACATGACAACTTTCCCCCAAAATCCCCTAGAGAGAGCACAAAGAAATTTTCTGAGCCCAAATAGTTTTTTCTGCATGTCACCCATGAGCTACATGTTGCTCATCCCTGCCCTAAAAGGCACATACACAATTTTTAATATTTGTTTTAAATTTGTAAGTGACTTTGGGTCCTCTTGAGGGGAAAGGCAGGGTATAAGTATTTTGGATTAAAGAATGAACATCTGTATGCATGCTCTCTAATAGCAGAAACATGGATGGGATGCAATTTAGGGTGAAAAGAACATCTGGATTTGCTTAAAAGCACTGGGTTCTTACCTCCAAGCTCCTCCCAGGCTAAGTTTTGATAGGCCTTGGCTCAAATTAAGGTGCATAGCAGGGATGGGACTCAAGTCGCAGGATTCACTGTCAAGTCAGACTTAAGTCTCGACTCTCAGACTCAACTCAGGGTTGTTGTTGTTTCCCCCAATTACTCAAACTCGGCTCGTGATTTGGAACACACCCACCCCTAGAATCAAGCAGTACTAGATGTTTACTTCTTCATTTTTAAAAAAAAACATGTACAACTTCTCATATATTTATCACTCAAATCAATCCTGAGAATGCAAAAGTAACACACGTCCCGCAGCGTATATATCTGTGACAGGCAGCCTACGGCGGTCCCTGTCACTCGCGCCATTAGAATTGCATGCACTACCGTACAGACATGCCTTTTAAACGTAGCAAGGCCTGGTGCTGAGAGAAGATGATGAAAAGCAGGAATGGGCTGACCTGACACTTTCCGCATTGGCCAACTAATGTAGAAAAGGTGGGTGTACCAGCTGCTGCACAATGCAAATGCCTAACATGATGATGTAAGGCAGCATTCCAAGGACACTGCAGGGTAACTGTGGAAAAGGCGAGCCCGTTCTCCGCTTAGGGCCCCTGTTTCTTTAACAGCTGTATAACACACAGATACTGGGCAGGTGTTTTTTTCCCCTTCACCCTGCACAAAAGCTTTTGCTGATGAGTTGCTGTTTCTTATAAAGATATTTGAGGTGCTTGAAGCATGAGAGAGTTCCTTTTTGGCAACCTGCTGTGAGAAGATTTATATTTGTGAACTCCTGAGGCAGGGATTCTTGACACTGACATGAACCAGAAGTGAGAACCTTGGTCTATCCAGCTTTTTCTTGGGGGGGGGGGGGACTACAACTTCTACAGTCCATTGCCATCAGCCATACAGTGGGGTCTTGACTTAAGAACGGCTTGAGTTAAGAACTTTTTGACTTAAGAACCGCTCTCACAGGAAAATATTGACTTGACTTAAGTACTTAGATTTGAGTTAAGAACTGAAAAAAACCCATGTGGGAGGCAGGGAAAGTGCAAAAAGTGAACTTTCAGTTAACTGTTGGCCAGTGAAAAGGGTGCCTGTCTGCTTCCTCACTCCTCCCAGCGTTTAGAGAGTGCATTGGGAGACAGTCTTCGGACTGCCTGGTACTGCCTGGACTGTATTTTCCCTGCCTTCCCTGAACCTTTCTTGACCTAAGAAAAAAAGAAACAAAATATCCCCCTCTAGTGGTCAAAGGCGGAATAGCAGCTTCCCATTAGTTTCTATGGACGGAAAAGAGCAGATACGGATCAAATGGTTTTCAATGCATTCCTATGGGAAATGCAGATTTGACCTGAGAACTTTTTGACTTGAGAACCGCCTTCCAATACGGATTAAGTTCTCAAGTCAAGACCCCACTGTATTCTGCTTGTTGAAATCCAAAATATCTAGAAAAACCCCAACCCTACCCTAATATACAATAAGAGCTTATGACACTGTTTACTCTGAATTTTAAAAAAATACCCACACTCATTTTAAATGATTTTTTTTAAAAAAACTAGCATATCTTTGACTTAATTTGAACAGTGATCAAAATAATGGTGGAAAATGGATCCCCACCCCCACCCCGCCCAGCCCCTTTGAATGTTACACCATGGGGATCCAGGGTTTAGTCCCCATCGAGCAATGAATCCAATTGAATAATCTCGGGCGCACTCAACTTGATCTACCTGATGAGTTTGTTGAAAGGATCTAGTGAGGACAAACAGATCCATGTCCAGTGCTTTGAATTCATTAGAGTAAAGATGTATGACGTGACAAACAGTTGTTCCAAATACTTTGAATATGCTAAAGAAGATTTGCAGGCAGAAATTGTGCGTGCATAGTTTTTTTTTTTAATTGGTGAGGCACTGACAGGTTCTATGCCAGACCATTCTGAGGATATTTTCTGTGTCTATAGAGAATTTACTGGTAACCTGAACTGGAGAGAGTACTCTCATGGGACAGGTGAGCCAAGATGTTTCTGATTCATGTGTTACTTTGACTGTAAATTATACCACTAACCTATAAAGATGCATTATTTTCTTCAGCCTCTTCTATCCACCTATAGGTCAAAGGTGCACCAGCTTTGCTTAATACTAAAGAATACTTATTTGTCAAAACTGAAAATTGACTTTCTAGGGAAAACACACACACACACACACACACACACACACACACACACTTTGAATTTGTTGTAGTTTCTGCAGTTCCTAGCAATTCCTGAAGGTAGGAGATCAGTTCCCAAACTCACCAAAGTTTGCCCCTTAAAGCAAGGCTAAGGAAATTGAGGGACTGACTCTGCACCTCTGCCTCAGGGAGTTATTGCAAGGGATTTCCAAGATAACATATATGAAATATTTTCAATATGTGAAATGCATAACAGAAATGAAAAATATTATTGGCCACAGGTAGCACTTGTAACACCTCAATATGTGATAAGGTTGTCACTCATCATTGCACATACCAGTCAATTGTGCTTTACACTAAAACGGTGATGCTGCACTGTTTTGGTTCCCACATGGAAGTGAATGATTGTGGATTAGTCAGATTCTAGTGGCTACTGTCTTTTATAGACCACAAATACAGTAATCTGTTAATTCCTATAGAACTTGTATGTTAAGAACAGATCACTGTGCTTTAAATATGCACTGGCAACATTTTAAAAACTAGTTACAGTACTTCAGAACAGAGTCAGCACCCACCCAGCACAGACATACATTTGAGGCCACCAGCCAAGAGGCGCCTATCCAACAGCCAGCCAGATAGTTCACCCATTGACGTCAGTGGGGTTAATTAAGTGCATTTCATTTCTGTTTTGGATGGTAGCCTTCATATTACATTTGTTACTTTACACATGGTTTTTCTTTTTATTAAATGTAAGTGCATACATTTGGGGGGGGGAATACTTTATAGAACGTGTTCTCAGCTATTTCTTTTCACATCAGAGAACGACCTTCCAAGGATGTTGGGAGGTTTGGGCTCCAGGTTCCGAGTCCGAATCATTGGTACCAACCCCCGAATCCCAAACCCCAAGTCTGAATCCCTATTGAAAACAAGCTTTTTCCCCCAGAAAAAAAGAAGGTGATGGGTGGGTTCCAAGTCAGGAGTTGAGTCCAAATCATTGGTGGGAAAAACCCAAATCGATTCCAAGTCAAGCTACTCATGTGACTTAAGTCTGACTTGACACCAAGTGTCATGACTCAAGTCCCTATCCATGGCGCCTTCTATATATTTTTCCCTTAAACCTTCTGCTCACATTTTCCATCCAACCTCAATTGTTGTAATCCAGCCCTAACCAGGTTTATTTGTGGTTGTCTGAATCAAATTAACCTAGGAAAACCTGACTTTCCAGGTATGACCTCACAGAACATAAATCCGCATTTTTCCCACTTTGTAGTTGCATCCTTCTTGGGTATAATTTAAAGTGGCCTTCAGATACCTTGTACATTCCCAAACATTTGATGTTCAGAGATATATACACACAGAGACACATATATTCTCTACACATGCATATCTCAATCAACTACCCCCGATAGCCGTTAGTCAGAATCCTGTTACTGATTTACATTTTCATAAGGGAAATCACTTAGGTTGTGGTGCAAATTGTCCTTCACCCAGGAATGTGCCTCCTTAAAGAGCAGTAATTTGCCACAAGGATATGAAATCAAGCAGTGGGATTCCAGCCCATTGAGCCATGTAGACATCATAAATTTGCCAGATCCCTCACAGCAATCTTTTCCAACCTGAGCCTCTCCAAGGATTACATATCCCACCATTCTCAGATAGTATGACCAATGGTCGAGGGGATTTTAGTCCAGAACACCTGCAAGGTATCAGTTAGGGGGAGGCTACTAGAGCTTGTGAAACAGCCTTGTGTTTACTACAGAACAAAAATGGACACAGTCAACAAGGCACCAGGGGGATTCATAATAGCATAGCCTCCTCACCCGGCAGTGTTATAAAGACAAATCAAAAAAGGTACATTGGTGAATCCTCACTACCGACTTTCCCTAGAGTAATTTTCTCTCATCTGGTCTTGTACTGGGTTATAGGTGCCAGAAAAAAAGTCTATTGGAGAAATCTCCATATTCTATACCTGTAAAATGAAGCTTTGTTCTGCTACTTCACTAGCATACCCATGCTATGCAAACTGCCCTTTCTCCAGTGGGGTGCGAATCATGAGGATAGGCTAGAGTACTGTTTTCAGGATTGTTGTTCACAAGCCAGTCAAAAGGAATAGCAATGTAGCTGTGGTGATGGTCCCCGGAGGCTGTGGTTCTTAACCTTTGTTACTCAGGTGCTTTTGAACTGCAGCTCCCAGAAACCCCAGCCAACAGAGCTGATGGTGAAGGCTTCTGGGAGTTGCAGTCCAAAAACATCTGAGTAACAAAGGTTAAGAACCAGTGCCCTAAGGGACTCCTCTCAAAAGGCTCCTACAATGAACTGATTTAAATACAAAAATATGAAGCTGCTTTATAATTGAGTGCCAAACTAGATGTGATTGTGGCAGCTCCACATATCTCAAATCCAGATTTGCTCCAGTCCCGTAGAAAGCATGGTGGGGTTCTATTCAAACAACTGGAGAGCCTTGGGGGTAAGGAGTGTCTGAAGGTCATCTTTCTTTAGAAAGTCTTGCAAGAGACTTTTTTTTTTCTCAAGGACCATAATCTAATATTGGATCAACTGAGAGAAAACCACTTACATGGCAGTGGAGATTCCCTGTTTTGCACCAGTCTCCTCCTTTTGTCCCCCCACCCCCCATGAGACCCTGTGTATTTCAACCCACAGATCTCTCACAGTTCTACAGTTTGGTATAAAGCTTGGCACCCATTTTTTAAAAGTGATTTGGTACTTATTATTCACTTCAAAATAATATGGTGATCTTACAAAACTCAAAACATTATTTCCTGCACCCTGTTTTCTTAGAAACTCATATGTATTCAAATGAGAGAAATGTGCTCTGCAGATAAACCCCTTGTCACCAATTTGTAAGTGTGAGGAAGGACCATGTGGCTCAGATTTGGATAAAGAGAAACTCATGCACATCAAGTGATCTAAAGTGGACAATTATGTTTACACGTAGCACCAAATCAGCATTTTGCTTGAGGGCAGTTTGTGGAGATACATTGTGAAAAGCAAGGGAAAGCTTCCTCCCCCCCTTTCCAATGTAACATTTGTTGTTGTTGTTGTTGTCGTCGTCTATGTAGCCTGATTAGTGTTGCTACTCTCTAGGTGGTTCACAATACACAAAAGCATCATATGATGAGAACAAAGAAAATACAATAAATCCTGTTGCTAGTTAAAACTACCTTTATATAAAAATACAGAAATTAAAATCCATTTGAACATCTCAGGATAATATTCACACTAGTAGAAGGCAGATTTATATAACTTGGTCTTAATTAACTTCCCAAAAACAGAAAAGGATGGTGCCAGGCAAAACTCTCTAAGAAGCTTATTCCAGAAGGAAGGGGCCATGGCTGAGAAAGCTTGGTTCTTTGTGCTGGCTGTTTTGGGTGTTACAATTCTTAACATCAAGCGCTGTGGTGAGCAGGTAGAACAGGTAGCTACTTTGTGGGAGAGACGTGCTGCCAAATATTGAGGTCCTAAACTGTTAAAGGCTTTATAGGTCATGACCAACACCATAAATTGGGCATGGAAACTAACAGAGAGCCAGTGAAGGCGTGCCAAGACTGGGGAGATGTGTTTATATCTGCTAGTTCCTATTATAAGTCTGGCTGCCGCATTTTGGACCTTCTGAAGTTTCTGTACAGACTTCAATGGCAGCCCTACATAGAGAGCATTCCAGTAGTTTATTTTAGAGGCTACTACTACATCAACCACTGTTGTTAGGCCTCTCTTATCCAGATAAGGGTGCAACTGGGCAATAAATTTTATGCTTGCACATGTAAATTTGATGCTCAGATTGCTGCATCTGCATTAAATGCAAAGACTAATCTAATTATCAGTAATTAAAACCATTACTCCTTCAGACAAGAGAGCTCTTATGCAGCAATCTTGGCCGCTCAGAATTTCTTTAAAAATAATAAATTATCAGATCGAAATCAAAATAAAAGAAAGGAAAAAAGAAACATTAGAACAAAATCTTAATTTTCCTTGCTTGTTTGTGTAAAACTTGGTTCTAACAAAGAACACATCTTAGTCTTAATAGTTATTATGGTGTAAAGTCCTCAACCGAGACAGAAATGTAAACTTCTACAATAATTTAATTTTCCCCTAGGAAAAATTTATATCATACATTTCATATACTGTAGTCATAAAAATGTGCTACAAGCACTGCTAACAAAGTCATGATCCATGTGATTTAACACAACACTAATTATCCATGCTCAATCTGGGGCATTTTGCTTCAACAGGTGCTACATAAAAATACCCCATAAAAGAATGCACAAAACCGCAAAGACAGTTTAAAAACCTTTGCCAGGCACTACTGCCATTACCAAAGAGTAAGCCAACTTGAGACTTACCCACAGATGTCTCAGGAGCTTAACCTCTTAAAAGGCTGATCAAGAGAGAGGCCGTCTGCAACACAATCTGATTTGCTTTGAGAGCTCCTGAACAAGCGCAAGAGGCTCAGCAGAGCTGAAGAGAAGGTGCAGCTGATGTTGAAACAGGAGGATGGGTCGCCAGGCCCAAGACAGACAGCTCAATTTGCCTTTCCCAGATTCCCAAGCAGATCGGCCAGCCGCTCAAGCGGATCACATGGCTGCTGTACTCTTGACAAACAAACAAGGCAGTCGGCCTACAGCAACCATTTAAATACTATCTGGACTTTTCTACGTTCTCTGGAGCTGCTGCGTGTTTTGTGTGATCTTGTTTTATAACGTCTCCCCTCTCGTCTTTCCCTCCCCTCCTCCCTCCCGCCTCCATTTTAATACCTTGTTTGCTTGCTTTGGCTCCACTCTTTGCTCACTTTCTTATTTTTAGACTCTCAGTATAATACTGTGGCTTGCAAGAGGCTGCAATGACACCATCCAGTGTAACCGGATCCCAAGCCAAGCCCTCGAGTGCCAGAAATTGCAGCCTGGGCTCTGTCAGCACTTCACGGAGGGCACCAGCTTTTCACACACTGAGCGAAACAAAAGCAGTTGTGATGCCTCTGTTTTACAATCAAGTCTAGAACGTCAAGAAGGAAAGACTGCCAGAAGAATGTGTCCTGTGTTTCAAGTGCTGCCCAATTTCCAGTCCAAGCCTGATTCGAAGTGGAAGAACCATAAGAAGGGAGATCAAGGGCCTTGAAGCTGCCCATCCACAGTTAGCACCCTCGTCACCTGATCACTGCCTTCCTTACTCTGTCTGAATTCTAGACATCATTTCTAGTTTTATCTTCAGTTAGAAAAATTATGCACATCAGTATCTTCTTTTGGGGTGTTGTGTAAATGATCATCCCACTGACAAAAGAAGCAAAAGCTGTATACATGTGGTATAGTGGCATCAGGGCTCACAGGACTTACATCCTGGGACTGTTTGAACAGCAGGGTTTATGACCACATTTACCACCTCCCCAAGTCTTCCCTGCTCCCTCTGAGTGTAGCTGCATTTCCAAGGAATAATATATTCTTACAAACTGTCCAGGTTGTAATGTGAAGTATCTGTGAGTGGCTTTGTCTCCAGCGGGCAATTAGAGCTAGTGATAACCCCAAGGTTGTAGGTTCATTCTCCATACTGACCACCAGTCTCATTCAGAGAGGATTCATTTAAAAACAACCTGCCCCTCATTTGTTGACCTGGACTGATCTAGCAGCCTATGTTTCTGGGCTCTTACGCAGGGACTGGGAATGTGGGGAGCTGGTGATGGAGACAGGTATGATGAAGACTTGCACTTCTAAACTTACCACTGATATGCCACTGATTGAGGTATTAGATTCTGGCAGTATGCTTCCTCCTTCCAAGGCAGAAAGAGTTCCAGTAAAACATCCTTCCCTATCTTGGTACCATCCAGGTGTATTGGGCTATACTTTTTTTTAAAGTCAAGCAGAACATGCTGCTTATATACCACCTCATAGCACTTAAAGCAACCTCTGGGCAGTTTATAAGTTAATTATGCAGGCTACACATTGCCCCCCCACAAGCTAATTTTACTCATTTTACCAACCTTGGAAAGATAGAAGGCTGAGTCAGCCTTGAGCCGGATACCTGGGATTGAACTCCAGGTCATGAGCACAGTTTTGGCTGTAGTACAGCAGTTTAACTACTGCACCACCAGGCTCTTCCCATCATTCCTCAGCCAGCTTGCCATCTGAGCTGCAGACTCTTCATGTGCCTGGGTGTTTGGGTTACTTCACTCCAATATTGCTGCTACTTTTCAGCCCTGGAACCAAAGGGACTGAAAACTATCACTGTGGGTGCACAAAGGAGAAGGAGCCCTGTGCGCAGGGGGGGGGCAGAGTCACATGAACATGCATACATTGCTTCCCTCCCTTCCCCTAGAATAAGGATATAGTCACAAGGTGTGGCAAGAGGTTCTTTGGACTGCTCTAATTGATCAGTGAAGTGAATGGAGGTCATGGATGCTGTGAGGATGATGGTCCTTCACTTTGTCTGCTATGTGATCCAGCTGAAGGCAATTTCTCAAATTGCTCTTCAGGCAAGACAATTTTAAACAAAATTACAAGTGATGCAGCACATCAGCGTTGGTCAGTCCTAAAATCTTTTTCACTTCCCCAGGAAGCAGAGGAAATGTTCAGTTTATTGATATACCGAAGTGACTTGCTTCTTAATTGCATGATATTGGAAATTCAAAACAGAAGGAGCCAGACCAAAAAGGGTCACTTAAGCTCCAATATGTGAGGATTGTACCAAATGGCAGATTGCACCTCCACCTAATGCCAAGCAACCCTATTTAGCCTGCACCAGCCCACTTCCAAAATGACCAGTCAGATGAGCTCTAAGAAACAGAGTAACATTCATCCATTGCCTTTAAATACATAAGCATTGTGTGAAAATAACCTATACTCATCTGTAGTAACAAAATATTGATCCTTCTAAATTCCCCTTGCATCATCTCTCAAGTTGACTCTGAAGGACCTCAATATTAGAGGCCACCCAGAAAGCTCCTGTATATTTCAATACCATGAACACTTGACATGGATTGTTCTATACTAGGTGTTTCACTCTTTGTTCACTGACTATTCGGAGGGCTTCCATAGGAGGCTGGCATCAAATAATTATTCTTCTGTTCCCCCCTCCGCCCTATTCTTCTGACTTCTTCAGAGCTCACAAAATTCAGACTTATTCATTGCTGAACGGATATGATAGCACCACAAAGCAAACGAGACAGCCTTGTCTAGTCTGGTTTGGATATTTGCATCAATACTTCACTCTATCAATATTTCACCATATCTTGTCATTTCAGCACAACTCCAGAATTAGCCTACCAGTAAACACCATTTCAGCAGAGTGGCTTTTGAAATCACTCTATATTTCATGTCAAAACTCTCTTCAGTTTTCATAAAAACATCAGCAGGAAAACATTTGGGTGCAAACTTTTAAAACGGATTTTCAAAATAAATTCAGTGTTAAAATAGCATGCTGCAGCACATTATCATTTGCCCAGCCCTGTTGCTAAGTTACACCCACTAACGTGGCTGGAAAATAGGGGGATGCGCTAAGAGAGAGTCATTTACAAGTCTGTATATAGTTCATAGTGTATATAGTACATAGTCTGTATATAGTTCATAGGAGAAGCAATGACTGGTTACTGTTAAAAGCCACCAGTTTGACAGCAGACATACAAGGCGCTGTAGCATTTGCTGTTAACTTGCTGTATAAACGTATAGGTGTCAAGTTATCTTTAAACTGTTAACCAACACATGCTTCTCCAGAAAGGAACATATTCACAAATTTCACTAATAAATGGGATCCATAGGATCTTAATGAATGGGATCCATAGGAAGTCAATTATACTTCAATTATCCTTTCAGAATCTGACAGCCTTTAACAATATGATACCTCCCATCATCAGCAAGCATTACCCTTCCTATCATCCTTAGCCATATGAATATGATGGGAAGTATTGGGAAAACTAGTTGAGGGAATATTATGTTATTCAAATTGAAATCCATGGAACATCAGGTTCATATAGCTGGCTACTTAACAACCTTGTATCAATGAAGTCCACAGGACTAAAGTGTACAGTAATTCATTTGTTCTGGATCCCACCCATTATTTCCCCTGATTATTGTGATCCAGTTTTTTAGGCAGACAATGCTATAATCATAATCAAGTTATGTATTCTGCTCATGGCCATATACTATCTCTGGCCAGAACAAGGGGAGAAACCAAAGCTGTCTATTTTGCTTATGGTGGATAATTTATGTGACCACAGGTTATAAACTAACCTTCATCCTTTGGGACGTTGAATGTCCAGGGACATGTCAAGGCTTGTCTGCTAGTTAACAATCCAGTTACAAGTCTAATGGTGCAATGTAAAATATATTTACTTAGAGGAAAGTCTTGTTTTGTCCCGTGAGGCTCACCTCCTAGAAAGTGTGTTTAGGACTGCATCCTAAGAGCTAGAAAGGAGAATGTTTCTTGCCCAGGAAACTCCACTTGGTCTGTGTCTTTCGTCACCCTGATCGAGAGATCAATGTGCTGAGCAGTTTCAACAGAAAGTAACAATCCACATGTTAAAAGACTTCTCCTTCCAGGATCTAAAAGGGCTGAAGCACACACATCTCTGGACCAAAACAATCACACAGGTTTTCTGAAAAGAACCATTAGCTGCATCCCTGCTCATAAATACCAGTGTGGTCAATTTATGTGAAAGATGGACACCCACAAAGCTCATAAACACTGGGCATATAAATATTTATATTAATAGTGAATCTTGCACACTGGTGTAAACACCAGCTCTGCTGCTATTCGGCCAAGTCTGAGTATGTTTTACTCTCAATATGCAGTGTTATCTCTGCTGGTAAACAGTGCCTTACAACTGATCTCTGTGAAAGATTGTTCCCCACACTGTCATCCCTCCTGCATTTATAAACAGCTGTAACATTTTTCCCACAATGACCTTGCTTCCTGGGGGAGGGGGCGGTAATGGAAGGAGAACAAGAAACAGGAACTGGACATTTTGAAGTAAAAGTGATCTCAGTGTAGTGAGACAAGAATGATCACTGGCCTGGCTGACGTGAAAACAGATCCAGGAAATCATGATCCAGGTACAGTAGTGCCTCGCTTAACAATGTTAATTGGTTCAAAAAAACCACATCGCTATGGGAAAACATCGCTAAGCGAAACACCATTTCCCATAGGAATACATTGAAAGCAGGTTAATCCGTTCCAATGAGAACGGATTACCGTCCTTAAGCGAAAATCGCCATAGGAAAAATCACTAAGCGAAACAATGTTTCCCCCGTTGGAATGCATTGAAGCCTATTCAATGCATTTCAATGGCTTTACGATGTCCGTTTTCACTCATTTAAAAGTGTCTTAACATGTTTGAAACCTGTTTTAAATGCTTGGAATCGTTAGTGCACCTTGTAAAACATTTGCAAACTTAATTTGGCTTTGTTCTGAGTCTTCGTTAATTTTTGGTGAATTCCCCCCCCCCCATTGGAATGCATTGAACTGTCTGTTCAATGCATTCCAATGGAGGGGGGGAAATTCACCAAAAATTAAGTTTGCAAATGTTTTACAAGGTGCACTAACGATTCCAAGCATTTAAAACAGGTTTCAAACATGTTAAGACACTTTTAAATGAGTGAAAACAGACATCGTTAAGTGAAAATCACCCATAGAGAACATCGTTAAACGATGTGGAAAATTCCTCAAAAAATCCCATCGCTAAGTGAATACATCGTTAAACGAAGCAATCGCTAAGCGAGGCAGCACTGTAATACTTTTCACTGTCTGCCTGCTTGTAGAGGTGGGCTGAGCTGAGGTATTGACCTGCATAGTTCTCTCCTATTTCAAAAGCTATCATCTGAGCTACTTTTATCCTGTCCCTATTTAAATGGCTAGATTCACAGGCTCTGATCCCAATATGGTTTCACACACTTCAACGCAAGGACAGCCTGTGATAGTGGTAACTTATACATTGTATTTACTTTATTTATTAGTTTATTTTCATGGCTCAGTGCAGTTTTACATACAAATGCAATGACACAGAAAACTACAAAAGCAATAAACATGATGACAAAAGAATAAACCCACGCAATACATGGGCGTAGCTTGCATACTAACTTAGAGCAGCCTCATACCAGCCTTCAAAAAGCCACCCATGGTAGATACCACGTTTTGAGAAGCAGAACAGTTTCTTTTTAAACTTCTTTCAAGGTTTGTTCAGAAGGAAGGCCCAAGTCGTGACCTCCACGGACTTGAAACTGGAGCTCAAAGGTAGATCCCATCCTCTGCAGGTAGAAACTTGTGTTCTCAAAATCCCTTCTGCACCCCTGTCTGAAAAGTGATTCATGGACTGAGCCACAGCTTTTCATGCAGCTGGAGCCTGCAGAGTATGCTCCACACTGAAAGACACGCAGAGTATTCAGAAAGGTTTCCAGGTGTATCTTCGCAGGTCAAACTTGCCAGCCAAACAGGACCTGATGTCAATTCAGAGGTTCCTCAACACAGGGCTTCACAAATGTCCTTGTACTACAACTCCCAGAAGCCCTGAATATTGGCTGTGCTGGCTAGAGGTTCTGGGACTTGTGGTCCAAAAACATCTGAGCTGCTAAGTTCGGAACCCCTGTGTATGCATTCTTTCAACCTGAATGTTTTTGTTCTATATACAGCATCCACATGGAAGCCTGATTAGACTTGCTGGGGTTGGTCAGGAGAGATCGATCGCTTGATCTATCGATCTAGCTAGCTATCAGCTAAGGATAAAATCTAATTAAGGATAAAATGAAGAAATTTAAACTCAAGACATTTACAAACAATTTAAAACAACAAAACAATGGGAGGGGGAAATAGCATCCACTTAGATTTAAATGCCTCTCTGCAGCAACTCAGCTTAGCTGCCAAAGGCAGGTCTGACCTTTATTCTTTCTCTGGCTGTCACAGCCTCAACACTACCTTCTCTCTGAAACTAGGCTTTGCACTTAAAGAGAGCCAAAGTTGTGGCTACACTGCAAACCCATGCAGTTTGTATCAGAGTTTTAAAAACTGGTCAGGGACTAAGGGTGCAACTAAACTGAGGAAAGTCGAATTGTTCCCGATCATTTGCTGTTATTTGATTTGCAGCCTGTACTGTATTATGTCTGAAATCACAATCGGGGCTCACACAGAGTCTACAGACTGAATCAAGAATTTACCATTCATTCTTGTTTGTGATGGGAATTGCATTTCAGTCCACAGCCCCTCCTTTTGTCCTTCCTTCCTACCCCTGGTCCCGCCTCTGCCAATCTTTTCTTTCTTCCTGTAGTCTTACCTACACTGATCCTTTAATGGTTTGCAGTGAAGCTGCTTTGTCATTTAGAGCTTCAGACTATCACTTTTTTCAAAAAAATTCTATAGAAAAATAATACAGAAAGGCACTTAACATTATAATAGTACAGAACTTCAAAAGTTTGAACAGTTATTTTGAAAAACACATCAAAACTTAAACATCAGAATGATTCCATAATCACTGTGGAGGGTTTTATTTACCCACAGATTGGGTTCCTCTTACCACTCAGTCACACTACTTTCTGTGCCAGGAGGTTAGTGCATGATGATTGAGAAATGACGCCTGAGGCCCATGCCTCTCCCTAGCATGCTCTGGGTCCCTTACTCATGGGTGCTCAGGGAAAATACACACAAGCAGATTGTTGTTCCTGGTTGTAAACCAACTTTGCACAGAGCTTAATGTAATCTAAAATGATTCAAAATATCTGAATGTGCTCAGACACTGAATTAATACCTTCAACCTCTTGTCAGCTGTCTGAATAAACTACAGCTTGGGTACAATTTTATTATTTTATTAAAAGGGAGAAAGTAGCATAGTATAGGAAAAAGTTCCAATAATTTCAGCAGTGATTACATAAACCATCATCAGGCAACGTAAGCAGTACTTACAGAGCTCAAGGCATTATAAAAGTGTTCCCACAGAAAACAATGAAAAACTAACTCTCTAAACTGTACTCGCAGACATGTACAGAGTTCGGCATAGCAAGCAGCACAACAGCATAGTGTGAACATGCTAAGTCACAATGACCAGCCCATGAGAATAATTCAAGGTTGTGGGTTTTGTTTTGTTTTTTGTTCTCTCTAACTCTTTCTTAAATCTCACCCACCGATCATTCATTACTCTTTTTTGTTACTTTCAAGTAACAAATGCAGGATCTGCCTCCTCTCTTGTCACATGTATCAACAGAGATGAGGTAGTTCTTACATGCCTTACTTGAAAGAAAGGGAAAGGAGTAATGGATGGCTAATGGGAAGTGTTGATCCTGTATGGAATCATTCTGAGTTGTGAATCATGACTTATTTTGCAAAATCATTTTTCAAAATTTTGATGTTATGTATTTTAAGACTCTGTGAAGTACCTTTCCACATTATCTTTCTATTATTTTTTTTCCAGAAATGCAGTAGTCCGACAGTGAGCTATAATTGCGGCACTTTGTTTCTGCATGTCTCTCCAATTCCATCGTGCACATCACACATACCAGCTACGTATATCCAAACACCACCTACAGGCACACACCCTGTCTTTACAGAACCTGTCACAACCACTGCACAGGGAAAAGCCTGTTCAGATCCTTCCAGCTTGAAAAAGTAGAGGCTCTGAGCAGCAGAGGGGAAAAAGCCACGTTGGAAGCCAATTTGACCCAGCCTCTATGTTGTGTATTCAGTAAACAATACTTTGAATTTATCCATATAAGCGGAACAAATACCGCAGTATTTGACCATGTAGTTGCACTCTAAGTAGTTCTGCTGCTGAAAGCACTGTATTAATTTAAACAAATATGATTAATTATTCAGGTTCAAAAGTCCATACCATACTTCCAACAGTACTGAAAAGAGTACATGCTGTGCTGCAACAAATATTGCTTTGTAAGGTTCCACTAACCCCAGAACTGTTTTTATTGAGTATGATACCTGATAACATAGATAAGGAAAAGAAGTACATATAGTTATATACATAGTCACTGCAGCTAGAATTCTTTATGCAAAAATTGGAAAAGTCCGATGGTACCGAAACAAGAAGATCTTATAGAGAAGATACGGGAAACAGCGGAAATGGACATTTTATCAGAAGTGATGAAGGACTGTCCTCTACAAAAGGCAACTGAAAGATGGGACTTATTCTACAAATGGTTTGAGTCATTAGACATCGCTTGAAGAACATTCATTAGAATGAGAACTTAAATCTGGAGGGCAGAAAATAGCCAAAAGAGCAATTTGAATGTTGATATGGCAATATGTATAGAATGGATATTAGTATGTCATTGTTTCTCCTCTTCCCTTTAACTTCAATCCCTTTTTCCTCCCTGTTATCCTTTGTTAAAAATAATTTTTTAAAAAAGTCCATACCATACTTCCTAATTCATACAGTTTTCAGCAGAATCACAACGCCATCCTATCAACACCACATTCTCCACCTTTCCCCCACCCCTTTTCTGTCATTTGTCCCCTTCATGTGGAAGCACAGCATCTATGTCCCAGGAATTTTGGACTGTTTTTTAATCTTTTTCTGAAGCAACTCAGCAATGCATCGATTTAACATCATCAGCCTAATGACATGGACTAGTTTTGTCAGTTTCATATGGTTCCCAGTCAAGCTTTCATACCAGGACAAGAAGGTATGGGCAGGGAGGGAGGTGGGAGTGTCTCCCAGACTTTCAGATCAGGGCTAGTACATGAGTTAGCAGGGCAGCAGTTATCTGACACAATGCTAAACCTGACAAGTATATTTGTAAAATAACAGAAAAATTGTTTGTGGGAGAGACAAAAAAGTGCTCACTTGGGGATTATCCCACTTTAATGACATATTGTACCTCACTGGAGATGTAACCATTAATATCACCATAGGACACCCCCCAAATCCCTCACTGGATGGAGACAGGTGATCACACATGCCAGAAAACGGTGGGGGGAGGAGGATGCTGGCTGAATTGGTACAAAATAAGCAACCCTTGATGGCCGAACAAAAATACATGAATACAATTGAAATAAGTAAGGACTTCTGCGCAATTAGTTCTGCATTGTTCAATCACAAGAAAATAACAAGCATATACAGTTGCACTCTGAGGTGCAAACAGATTTATGTAGAGGTGATTCTGTCACTCTCCAACATTACAATCCCAGGCATGCTCAGGTTTGGTGTTGTTTACAGGGCAAAAAAAAAAAAAACAACCACCTTGCATACTGATTGAATCCCCAAAATTACAGCAACATTTCCCACCATATATTGAGCACAAATACCTGAGAAGTGAATGACTTTGTCTCGCATATCAATGGCACACTGTACCACCATGCTGGGAAAGGATGCAGGCCTCATTGTGGGTATCTAAACATGATTTAAAGAATTGCGGTACAAGATGCATAGGGGCTCTCCACAGGTTGCAGATACACCACCCAAATATTTTCAGGGCTGCACTGATTCCCATGATCTCCACCACCTTAAAAAAGTTCTAACCCAAATGAGTGTTAAAAAAGCAAAAACAAAAAAAAGCCCTCTTGTGTCCTCTAGAGGTCAATTAAAAAAGAAAATGAGGGGGAGATACAGCATGCAGGTGTACTGAGAGACCCATAAAATGGCAAAATTGTTAGGTGACCTCCCGATATGCAGAACTATAACTCCATCATCTAGGGAATGATGGGGGCTGTAGTTCAAGACACATGGATGTCATAAATCTGGAGGAGGTTCCAACATGCTAGAACTGTAATGTGACAACCAGGAGCCCACACAGATCATTAATATTTGGTGGGTTGTGGTTCGTGACTGGTGGATGGGACACAAGCTACCAGCACCACTGAGGGAGAGAAGAATATGCTGCTGCTAATCGAGAAGAAGCCTCTCATCATTCCCACAGGGTGATGACAAGATGGGAGTGGAAGTGGTGGCTCATCAACGGCACCATGCTAGTACTTAGTTGCTATCGAATTACAGTGCTCTGAGGTAGATTACTGACATCAATGAGACATCCAGATTGTTGCTGTTTACTGCTTCACTGCATGTGTCCCTTCAGTCAAGGGAAAGGGTGACAGTAGGTAGATGTGTTAGGCAAAAATGAAAGGAAAATAAAGAAGGCAAAAACATTGTGGCACCTTAAAGAGTAACTGCTACATTGTAATGTGAGCTTTCGTGGACAAGTCCACTTCTTCAGTTTGAAGTGCCACAACATTTTTGTCTTATTTTCTTTTGATTTTTTTTTGCCTGATATGCTAGCACAGAGTAACATGGCTACCTCTTCTAAAACAGCGAATTTCTGCTGTAGTATCTCTGAATGGATTTTCTGAAGCAATAAACAGAAGTTTTCTATCGTTACCTGCTGTGAGTATCCAGAATAATTACTCCTGTTCAATAGCAATAAGCTCAGCACTAACCTGCTGCATTCTGCTAGTATCAAAACAAAATGCTCTTACAACTACCGTAGCTCGCTCCCAATGGCGGCTGAGCCTCAAATTTGATGCAATGTTGACTAGATGACCCCGCTTAATGGGCAATTGCTTCATCAGGTCACTGCTCCAACTAGCCCATGTGCTACTTGGGAATGTTGCTTCTCTAGTGTCATGAGCCTGAGCTGCCTAACGTTCTCCTGTTTCTTCTTATCTCTGGAACTCCCAGCACTGGGACACTTTCCTTCCTCCGTAGAAATCACCCTTCTTTGTGAAATATGGAAAGTGTCATGTACGTGAAGTATCATGGAAACTGGCACAACGCATTGCTCAGAGGACAGAAGAGGACATTGATTTGAATGTTAATTAATAATTGTCATTTAATGGCTGTTGTGGGTTTTTTGGGCTCTTTGGATGTGTTCTGAAGGTTGTTCTTCCTAATGTTTCGCCAGTCTCTGTGGCCAGCATCTTCAGAGGACAGTCCTCTATTTAAATTGTCATTTAAATAGAAATACTGAATGGTACCTCCCCACTATAGTGAGGAAGCCTATCACCAGGCAGACTGCATGCGTGCTTCGTTTGCAGTCTGGCTGCTAACTGCTGATGGACCAACCATCTCAGGGCCCCAGCTTTCCCTGTCATGGTTCCCTGTCTTCAAATTGGACTTGTACAAAACAGTCCTTCAAACAGTGGATACCTTGAAATACTGTTTTCTGTGCAGTAGAACATAAAGGCCCTTTAGATCCACTCTTCATGTCCCTTTCCCTCTTTTAAAACAAAACAAAACAAGCTGTTGGGGTGGGTGATGAAAGCCAAGGAGACAAGGGCAGCTGCAGGCTTAATGTGACTGCTAATTCAGGGCAAAAGAAGTATCTGGAACTCCCAAGGGGTGATGGAAAAGAAATGGGCCACAACAGTTGTAGGAGGCAGGCAAAGTTACCTAGATGTATGTCTCTCTTGGGCTGTTTAAACGTTTTACAGCTTGAAACAAGGAATTCACGTTATCCTCTGACGACAATAGACAACCAAAGTAAATGCAGGAGCATTAGGGGTTAACATCTGTTCTCAGCACACACACACACACACACACACACACACACACACACACACACACACACACACACACACACACACACACACACACACACACACACACACACACACACACACACACACACTCTCAAAACTATTGTGTCATGAACCAGTGAAGATTCTTTGTAAAATAAATAAATAAATAAATAAATATTCTATACGATATCTTTCAGATATCACAGTCACTGGCCCTGTTGATGGGGGATTCCAAGAATCATCAGGAAGAAAATTTACTTTCCCAAGTTGTGTTCAATACACACTTGCCCCACAACTGAAATATAGCTGGGTTTATCTTTTGCACATGAACCAGCTGCTTCAGATGGGCTCAGCTGCTCAGATGTCCAAAGAGACATTGCAAGCCTGAGACTAGGCCACTGACTGGTTTAATGAGAAAAACATGGACAGGGAGGTCTGCAGAGCACTTCCATCAAATTTGAATTAGGCGATCTACATGCCGAACACTTTCTATGGACACCTTGTGATTATCATCCAGCTGAAGATAAGCACCACTTTATACACAAAATGCAAAGAATTTTCCTTGGGAAATCCATATCATTCCAAGCCGTGATAGTCTAGCTGAACATCTGTCACCATTGCTGCTTGCCAGATCAATCTGAGATGCCAATCTTAGAACTGCAGAGCTGGAAGGGACCTTATGGATCATCGAGTCCTGCCCCTCTCAGGGAAGGGAAGGGTTGTGGGGGCTACCTCTGGTTCCACAGTCAGATACCTAAACCACTGAGCTATCCAGCAGTTCTTGTGCTGACACATTTTTGTTCAGATGCCATAAGTACTCTTTGTGCTTCCTTATAAGAATTATGCAAGTGCAGGAAAATGATGTGCAACTGTGAAAACAATTCCAACTGGTTTGGTGACCAGCAAGACTCCCTGCCTTTGCAAAGAGCTGTTTACAACAAACAGTACCTGCACCTGAACAGCCAGCCCTACACAGCTGCATTCCCATCCATCACCAATCATCTCTTTAGCGATTTCTCCCCCCTCTTGATATTTTATTTTATCAGATCACTTTCCTCAGTATCTTCCTGGTTCATTTGGTGTGATTTATCTCTGTTCTGTTGTACTCCTATGCCAACCTAGTACAAGCTGGTTTGCCTGCCTAGGACAGAGTTGGACATCTGTCGAAGTGTAGTCAGATACACAACAAGAGTTCCGTTTTCCCTCTCACCTGAGAGTAAGCCCCATTGAACTCAATGGGACTTACTTTTGAATAGACACATACAGGATTTTGATGGGTGCCATATCATTAGAGGAGAAGGGGACGACAGAGGATGAGATGGTTGGACAGTGTCATCGAAGCGACCAACATGAATTTGACACAACTCCGGGAGGCAGTGGAGGATAGGAGGGCCCGGCGTGCTCTGATCCATGGGGTCACGAAGAGTCGGACATGACTAAACGACTAAACAACAACAACACATCATTAGTGGAAATCAGTTTGCAAAAGAATCAGCAGTGTCTGCAAAATGAGATGCAACATGATGCTGCAGTTTTTGGTCCCTTCTATCTGTATACAGTAGATATCACTCCCCAATTTACATAGCCTGTAAATATTTATCTCACCAAGAGGGTACCTGAATGGAGACACCCCAAAATTGTGCATTTTCAAGAAACACAAGATGAAAATTGAGAACACTGGCTTTGCCATATCTATCAATGTTAGGATTATTACTCATGCAAAGAAACCTCAGCTGGTAAAGGGAATAATCTACCTATTAAATTGGCATGCGTCAATTGGGTTGCCAGCCCAGCATCGTCCCATTCCCTGAGATTTCAGAGCTAAAACTAAAACACAACGTTGACCATTTGATGTCAAATAGACACAGGGCAGAAAAGGGCTGGGATGAAGTTTGGACCTGCTTCTGGACCAGCTCATTGTGGGACAAAAGAGAATACAGGTAAATGGGACAAGAATCTAGATTAAACTCACCTAACTAAGTTATAAAGCAACCAAGAGCTGTGGGTGCAGGATGGTCTGCTGGACAGGTTGTGGAACGTGGGCCACTGCTCTGCTGCTGTTGCCATTTCTGCTACAGTTTGCCTTCAGGACACAAGTGGTCTAACCTACAAGACACACCACACATGGAGTTTTCCCATGCCGTCTACTGCTGCTGCTAGAACTTGTTGAAGTCTCACTACCACTCACTTGGGACTTCCTCTCCCCCCCCCCCCGCCCTGCTTCTGCCAGGGTTTTTGTATAAGAATAAAAATAAAAAGCTCAGAAGGCTCCACTGCCGGCTTTCCTCCAAGTGGTGCAATAAGCCCACATGCACGTGTCCACTGACTTGTTCCTCAGACTACTCTTCTCGCTCCTGGGTCTTTGATGTTGATGTTTCACAAACACATCTCTCAGATTTGAGGTGGCTTCAAAGCCTGGGCATATGAGTGCCCAGGCTTTAAAGCCACTTCAAACACAAAAATGGGTGTCTTTTAACACTGCTAGGCATGAGCTTTGTCTTCCTGGCTAGTGAGTCAGAGAAACATTATACTTCTGTGAGGCTTCAGATGGCACCTTGAGTCCTAGTAATCTTATGCACAGCACTGCAAAAGGTCTGGAGTGCATTTGCGTGGTGTGAATTGTGACGTATAAGCACCAGTGCCAAGAAAGTTCAGGGAACTCTTTTGTATTAGCATTAAGTGAAATGCATCTTGTGCCAGATATATCTCAGCATACCATTATTGTTGATGTTTGGAAGAAACCAGGACACTTGGAAACTGTGTGTTGGTAGGAATGAAGAGAGGAGAGAGACAGAAATCCCAAGATGAAGTGGTGGATTATGATGCTATGGGTGAAACCTGAAATCTAGTGTCATTGCTTCAGGGCTTCTTCCTATTTGTGAGGAATGACTCAGAAACAAAACTCTCCGTCTGGGCCAAGATGAGATTTACAACCTCTCTGGAGTCAATAGGTCTGAGGGAACTCCACCTTCCTTGAACAGAACCCTAGTCAAACATCGGAGAAGCTAAGCTTGTTTCTCTAGGGACGGGGATGGGGGGGCTTCAATAATGCTGAACATGAGCAGATCTTTTTTTCTCTCCTATTGTCTGTAACCCAATTCAGCTGAATATTTGGTGCCATGCATACAGTAAGACTCCAAGGAGCCAAGGTGCCACCTGAAGCCTCACAGAATTACAATATTTCTCTGGCTCACCATCCTTCCAGTAGACGTGCCTCTCAGTTACAGGACGTACATTTCACTGTCGTCACCATTGTTTCTTTACACTAAAGAAGAAAGCTTCTGTGCAGACAGCCAGGTTAACAGCAGCAAATGGGGTCACAAATAGAGATGAATCTTTCCAAAACAAAGACACAGAAAGTTAGTACAGTATGTCTATTATGAAGTGTTAGCAGAATATGTTTGGCTCATCCAAGATTTTAGATTTTAGGCATCCTTCAGTCTTGAGAGACTATAGTAACGTGCTCTGTATGGAGGACTTGGAATAATGTCTAGTGTGGCTGAGAAGGCCAATTTGAGAGTGACAATCCCTTCCACACCTAAAACAAATACAATCTGTCCCCTTTCCAGCTCCCTGATTTTGCTGCTTTTGGGACTGCCTCTTTGCCTCAGCCTGCTGGACATACATAGGCATCCTTCAGTCTCGAGAGACTATGGTAACATGCTCTGAATTGAGGAGTGTCCTCTCCAGAGCATGAAGGTAATATGGAGGATAGGCTGTTACCCAAGCAGCAGATCCCCCCTCTCCACATTGCTGAAATGGTCCAATGGAAAGGCAAGAGCCAATACAACTGGTTCCAGCAATGTCGCAGGAGTTGGCAGAACGACACATGCTGCCTTCGGGACTCCGGCTCCGGATTTTGCCTCGAGGTTAACTCCTGAAGCCTTTTCCATGAGTGGATATAGCCACAAGGCAGTGGAAGTTTGAAATCGGAGTTTTCCTTCTCCTAGATGGGCTGCCTTCCATGACTGATGAGCCCCACCTACCCGGCCCTCTCTTTAATAGTGCGAAAGTATGATCTGACCCTTAAAACTTTCCTGCCTCCCAGGCTTATGCAAATCTAATTGGCTTTCCAATTTACCATATTATGGCTAGAGATGCTGGACAAGGGTCTCTTCAAATTGGGAGAGGCCGTGATGTAACGCCTGCCTCCAGGCTGAACGCTCAGATGTCAAAGTTTCCCATCTGTTGAGGTCCATTCCTAAGGCCTTCAGATCCTGCTTGCAGATATCCTTATACTGTATCGCAGCTGTGGTCTCCTCTTGGACACTTTCCCTGCATTAATTCTCCATACAGGAGATCTTCTGGAATCCGACCATCAGCCATGCCCATACTGTTTCAGTAATGTACACATGCTAAAAATTCCAGCTCATTCTAGGACTACTCTATTTGGAACTTAATCCTGCCAGGTGATACCAAAAATGTGTTAGAGACAACGCTGTGATTGTGCCGCTTGTCATCTACCACCCCTTTCTTTAATTTGTCCAAAGAAGAATTCGTCACACCCAATTCTTCTAATAAAACCGGTTTATTGTTTAACATGGCTTCTTTGATATTTTGGTCTTATTTGTCATAATCCAACTTCAACAACAAATCATACATGTTTACATTATTAAAACTGGGTATCTCTTCCTAGTAAGACAATGGGGAATAACTGTTAACTTCTTCGGTCCATTTGGGTCTAGCACCCATCAACTCTGGTGTGTTCTCAGCCCACTTCAAATTTGTGGATGAGTCATCGTAGTTCCCTGCAGTTCCCCCTTTGTCAAACCATATATCTTTCTCTATTGGAGTTTGAAGGGGCTGAGCCCACGGAATTCTCAGGAATCACTATACAGTACATTTTTGCCTTTCTTTCCTTTGTTCTTCGCTCTTCACCCATGCCCTATATTCCTTCCTTTGCTTTCACTCTTCAGTCTCCCCCCAGTATGGTGGCTTCCTATACACCTGTCGCCTCCATTCCCTTTCAGCATACTCACGAGGCACCTTGAACTCTACCTACTCTCCTGTCCAAAGATCTTCCTCGATCAACTCTACTAGCTCTTCCTTTCTCCTCTCTTTCACAACATGCTTCTGCCTCTTCCCCTCCTTCTCTCTCCTTCTTATACTCTTTCTTTCCTGCCTGATTTGCGCCCTCTTCAGCCTCTTCTTTCATTTCTAGTTTACTTAATTCCTTTTCTATCACTCCTATCTCTTGTGCTTCTGTCTTTATTTGAGAGGCGGACGGTACACTCCCCTGATCCTGAGGTGGCACATATGGAACATGTTCAACGTCTTCTGTTGTGCACAAAGGGTCCCGGACTCACTGCAGTACTACTCCGAGCTCTATTCCAAAGAGAATGTAGGACTCATCCAAGACAACATTCCTTATTTTTAGTTGGCCAGGCTGGCAAAATGTTCTGTTTCCTTATGGTCACTGCAAAGCTTGTCTACAAAATCCTGATCACAGAATTCAGTCCTATGCAGGCAAGAGAGAGACTTTGCATGTGTTGCTCAAAGGCTAAAAACAGCCTCTTGGTTTGGAATGCTTCCCCCCTCCCCCCACGCACTCAACTCTCCAGCAGCTTTTAAGTTTAATTCCCCTATTATTTATAGCGTTAGAAATATTTGGCTCCTGAAGAGCGATAGCAACATAAAGCATGCATTAATTATAGTATATTTACTACTTCTGAAACTGTGGGGTATTATGAGTGGTTATTTAAGCCCCAACACTATTTTTAAAAGGCTATTTTTAACCATGTATTAAATGCTGGACTTAATGGTTTTCTGTAATTGCCTAGGACTACAATCTTGTCACCAGGATGGAAGGACACTTCAGACCAGATGAACATGTACTGACAAGAGACGTGTTTTTTTTTTCTGGCCCTTTCCCCCCCCCCCCCAACTGGTCAGCCTGTCAAAGGCTCTTTGGAATTTCAGACAAGAGACACTCATATGGAGACACCAAAGATAGAAGCTGGGACCTTCTGTATGCCAAGCTTCTGCTCAGCCACCAAGCTAGATGTAATAAATGTGCAAGACCCTACTAATGATGTTGTACTAGACCGTAGTATGGATCTTGCACAAGGTCTGCTACGGACACCGCAGAGATAAATGTTTGCTTTCCTTGTGTCAGTGTCTTTCTCTAACTTTTGCCTGATGTTTTTAATTTCAGTAGTAAGGTAAAGGTTTCCCTTGACAATTTTTTTGTCCATTCGTGTTTGACTCTAGGGGGCGGTGCTCATCCAAGCCATAGAGCCAGCGTTTTTGTCCGAAGACAATCTTCCATGAGCCTCGTGGCGCAGTGGTTAAACCGCTGTACTGGAGCTAAAACTGTGCTCACGACCTGGGGTTCAAATCCCAGGTAGCCGGCTCAAGGTTGACTCAGCCTTCTATCCTTCTGAGGTCAGTAAAATGAGTACCCAGCTTGAACTTTCAGTTAACTGTTGGCCAGTGAAAAGGGTGCCTGTCTGCTTCCTCACTCCTCCCAGCGTTTAGAGAGTGGATTGGGAGACAGTCTTCGGACTGCCTGGTACTGCCTGGACTGTATTTTCCCTGCCTTCCCTGAATCTTTCTTGACCTAAGAAAAAAAAGAAACAAAATATCCCCCTCTAGTGGTCGAAGGCGGAATAGCAGCTTCCCATTAGTTTCTATGGACGGAAAAGAGCAGATACGGATCAAATGGTTTTCAATGCATTCCTATGGGAAATGCAGATTTGACCTGAGAACTTTTTGACTTGAGAACTGCCTTCCAATACGGATTAAGTTCTCAAGTCAAGACCCCACTGTGTGTGTATATATATATGTATATATATGTATATGTATATGTATATGTATATATATATATATATATATATATATATATATATATATATAGAGAGAGAGAGAGAGAGAGAGAGAGAGAGAGAGACAGACAGACAGACAGACAGACAGACAGACAGACAGACACACACACACACACACACACACACACACACACACACTCATTTTACCGACCTCGGAAGGATAGAAGGCTGAGTCAACCTTGAGCCGGCTACCTCGTGTGTGTGTGTGTGTGTGTGTGTGTGTGTGTGTGTGTAGTGAAATGAGAACCTTATACACAAGGCAGAAAAAAGTAAATAGAATGATTTTGGATTTGATATGGCAATAGGTATAGATTGGATATGCTATGATTTCCCCTCTCCCTCACAAATCCCCTTCCCTCACAAACCCTAACACCCATGTTCCTATGTCACCCTTTATGTAAAAAATAAAATAAAATTATTTTAAAAAAAGAATGAAGCTTGAGGTACAGACACAAGTAACAGCCTACTACTCAGCTGTGGCAATGTACAGTGGTGCCTCGCTAGACAGTTACCCCGCATGACAGTTTTTTCGCTAGACATTGACTTTTTGCGATTGCTATAGCGATTCTCAAAACAGTGATTCCTATGAGGGAATTTCGCTGGACAATGTTTGGTCCCTGCTTCACAAACCAATTTTTGCTAGACGACGATTTTGACAGCTTCCTTCATGCTCGCAAAACAGGTGTTTTCGGGATCTAAGCTTCGCAAGACAGCGATTTAAACAGCTGATTGGCGGTTTGCAAAGTGGCTTTCCTATGGCTGATCTTCGCTAGACAACGACGATTCTCCCCCATTGGAGCGCATAAAACAGGTTTCAATGCATTCCAATGGGGAAATGCTTTTCACTAGACAATGATTTCGCTAAACAGCAATTTCAGTGGAACGGATTATCATCGTCTAGCAAGGCACCACTGTATAGGCTTAGACTAGGCACTTTACACTTCCTGTTTGAAACTCCTATACAGCAGCTTCCAATTGGCCTACCAGCTATTCTCTCAACTTTTTCTTGGCCACTGCCATTTTAGAAGCTCTCCTCAGGTTCCAAGATGCCCTGTCAGAAAAGGATACAACACATGCAGGTGACTAGAAAAACTGAATAGAGAATTTTTCAACCTGTGGCCTCCTTCAAATATGTCAGAGGACTCCAGGGAGCCATATGGACCCCATTGAGAATCACTAGCCCGGACAATACAGAACTACTGTACAAGGACCCGTAGCCTGATGTGGTAGAAGCTATTTTCCTATGTTTCCAACATTTTCTCCTTTGTCTACGTGAATCTATTGCTCTATTGGCACATGATCAGTCCAAGCCCAACTGCAGTACAAAACAGGTAAGACTTGAGCTTTTTAGCCACCTGTCAAGCCCCTAAAATGGGGATGACAAATATGTGGCCCTCTAGATGTCCTTGGACTGTGACTTCTGCCAACCCTTCCCACTGGCTATGATGGGTTTCAGAACTTAACAACATCTGGAGGCTACAGGTATTCCACCCCTGCCCTAGAAGACATTGCTCTTCTGAAAGGGCCCTTAGAAAAATATTCCTTCAAATCCCAAGTGTTTGGCAGGTTTTTCATTCCACGATCTATTGTTTCACAGAGTTTCTTTTAATTTATCTGACATTGCAGTCTGGAAAATTTAAGTGAATGTCAATTTTCTCAAAGAACACAGTCGCGTCTCTCTAAAAGGCAGGAAATTAATTGAGACTGTGGAGAAAGCTGTACTTGGCGATTTGATGGCCTTTCCCCCAGAACAAATATAAATGATTCATTAGCATTGTCTTCCTATGTTTGATTATTTTCAGGAGGAATCTAAATTCTCTGTGACGCTCCTTTCCCTCTTTCTTATATAACTACTGTATGTATCTGCATGCAAAGTAAAACAAGCCAGGCTACTTTGCATACTTTGCCGTTCCTTCGTCATGCCTGTAACAGGGCCAAGAGTGCTCTGCCGACTCAGCACTGGCGCGGCAAAACGTACGCTAACATTTCTATGTGATTTCATGCCACCAACCCTCTCCCTTTTCCTGAATAGTCCCGGTGCTAGGAAAAATAGGTAATTCTCCAAGCTTAGTAGGCAGTACTGCAGCAGGGCTGATGATCTCTCAGACAGAATTTGAAAAAGTTACTTTTTTGGACTAATCAGCTGGGGGATTCTGGGCTTGTAGTCTTACAAAGAACTTCTTCAAGCTCAGGTTACAGCGTGCAATATCGCTTCAGATTTTTCCATTCGGTCACAAAGTGGTGAATGTTTTTCTCTTCCAGGACTAACTAGGGAGAGATTTGACATGGAACCGACTTCCTTAGCGCAACTTACCAGCAAGCTCTGGAGTGCAAGGAAATGTCCTTGACATCAGAGCATGGAAGTCTTGCACACATTGGCAAGGTCTGTGCAGAGAGCAACTCGCCATCTTAAGAGAAATCATCAAAATCTGGGCTGGAAATAAAATGTGCTGTCATATTGGAGAACCCCATCCCACAAAGCTAGCTAGCTGGCTGGCTGGATTGATTGATTGACTGATTGATTGACCAAACATCTGGCAGCCAGGGCCACTCTGGGCAGTTTACAACAGTAACAAAACCATAAAATAACAATACAGTGGTACTACCTTGATCTGTACCATTCACACTTCCTGGGTGGTGGAAAGAGCTCTTCCATTCCCTTAGGGATGCGGGGGGGGGTACCCATGAATTATTAGCCAGGAACTGCAAGTCCACATCTTTGGCAGGTGTTCAAGGGAGAGCGACAGCAACATTTTTCTCTAGCTCTCTGACAGGTGTCCTCCAAGGGCCAAATTAAACATTAAAAGAATGGTATACTCTTTACCATCTATCAGTTTACCATTTACCTCCCACAATGTAATTTCCTTAATGTTAATCTGCCTCAGAAATCAGACTTGCAAATTAAGCCCATGTTTACTACCCAGTAATGAATTGCAAAACAAAGCTAATTGGAATGCAATTCATGAGAGTCAGGGCAAACAACTGTTGTAACAGACAGATATTTTTCACTATTTCGGGGAACATAGTTTCTATGTGCAGTCTAAGCATATTGTCTAATTTAAGTCTAAGTCTTCCCGGCAGACAATATTAAAAAGCTCAATATTCTGAAGTACATTTTATAGATTTAGAAATGAAATAGGTTTGGTTCTATTTTGCTTCCACATCAATTCAGCGAGATGGATACTAGAAACTGCCATTACTTGTTGTATCAGGTCAGACTGAAAATAGAACATAAAGCGTGCTGCTTATATACCACCCCATAGCGCTTCAAGCACTCTCTGGGCGGTTTACAAGTTAATTATGCAGGCTACACATTGCCCCCCCCCCCAGCAAGCTGGGTACTCATTTTACCGACCTCCGAAGGATAGAAGGCTGAGTCAACCTTGAGCCGGCTACCTGGGATTTGAACCCCAGGTCGTGAGCACAGTTTTGGCTGCAGTACAGCGGTTTAACCACTGTGCCACAAGGCTTCTTCATACGATATAAAGCCCAATTACCACTGTTGAAGTTTTCCTGAGGCTAAAGTTATTTTACCTAGTTTGGGTATACATTGTTCAGAGTCACTTCGGTTCACAGGCATCTAATAAATCACCCTACAAGCATTAAATAAAGCAGTAGCCCTCGGATAATATGAGGAACTGATGCTGGCAGCAAATCAGACGTTTTCTAATACTTCTGACACATGAAAAGTAATGGTATGTAAGCTGTCTATTAATGTATTCAAATGTATTTTTAGAATGTTGTATGTTTAGAATATTTCTATTTATCTTTACACAGCACATATGCCAAGTTAAAGTTAATTATTGAAGATTGGCAGATGGTAGACAGATTAACTTTCTGCAGAAGATCATTAATACACACTAGACATTAATCAGATAAATTAGGTCTAGGGAAGTCCCACTGATTTCACTGAGAAAGACTAGTAACTTAAGAAAACATTTCTTTTACCTTTCACCTCTTACTGTGGGTGACGTGGACCAGGATGGGGATACTTCACCCCTAAATTCTAGGGGAGCTCCTCCTTCCCTGGTCATGAGCTGTCACTGCCTCCTTCCCATTCCTCCTTTCTTTCTTTCAAAATGTACAGTGTATGTTCCTTGGGCAGAGAACCTACAATTTTTTTTACCATAATCCGTGCAGCCTTAATAATGTTAATTTAAAAACAAAATAAAAACAAAAGTAGATGTTTTGGTCCATGACCAAAACAACAAGAACCGAGAAATCCACAGCCCGATAATTCTTTTTAGGAGGATGAATTAGCATGCCACAAAACTGTGTCGTGTTTTCAAGTTTTCCAGAGCTCTCCTTTCGGTTGGATGTGAGTGACATGTCACAAGTATCTGATAATTATGTTGCATCTTCAGATTGTCACCTGTCTTCCCTGTCCTTCCTTTCTCAGCCATGTATAGAATGAAATCAGGATACATGGCTTGGAATAGGATCAGATAAGTTGGAACCAACTATGTCCTGTAATGCAGATGGATTTTGTAAAATGCAGTAAAATGAAGATGGATTTTACTTTCCTGGGCTCCATGATCACTGCAGATGGTGACAGCAGCCACAAAATTAAAAGACGCCTGCTTCTTGGAAGGAAAGCAATGACGGACCTAGAGAGCATCTTAAAAAGCAGAGACATCACCTTGCCAACAAAGGTCTGCATAGTCAAAGCTATGGTTTTTCCAGTAGCGATGTATGGAAGTGAGAGTTGAACCATAAAGAAGGCTGACCACTGAAGAATTGAAGCTTTTGAATTGTGGTGCTGGAGGAGACTCTTGAGAGTCCCGTTGACTGCAAGGAGAACAAACCTATCCATTTTGAAGGAAATCAACCCTGAGTGCTCACTGGAAGGACAGATCCTGAAGCTGAGGCTCCAATACTTTGGCCATCTCATGAGAAGAGGAGACTCCCTGGAAAAGACCCTGATGTTGGAAAAGTGTGAGGGCAAGAGGAGAAGGGGACGACAGAGGACGAGATGGATGGACCAGTGTCACCAAAGCTACCAACATGAATTTGACCTAACTCCGGGAGGCAGTGGAAGACAGGAGGGCCTGGCGTGCTCTGGTTCATGGGGTTACAAAGAGTCGGACATGACTTAACGACTAAACAACAACAATGCAGATGGAATAGCTTCACCAGTTGACTACAGCAATGCATACTATGCAGAATAAACCCTGAACACTGTTGAAAGGCCTCCTCAACCCACATTTCCCCAGGCTTTTACAGTCTGTGGAAGCTTCAGGATTTGAGGCATAGGTGTCTTGAGACTAGAGCAAAGGAGCAGCATCCTTCTCTGAAATTTTGGAAGAAAACCCTTTCTGTGCTCAGAACACAGGTTACTTCTAATTAAAGGCACAGTGCAAGATACCAGTTTAATCAATTAATCCCCAAGAGGTTTTTCTCTCCTACTCTGTGTGCCACTGTGTTTTTCTAGTCAACAGAGACGTATCTTTACAGGCTCCTTCGTATACCAAATCCAAACGTTGATACTATACAGCAGTGAACCTCCTTCACCCAAAGACTTGCAAAAAACAAATTCCTATGTGGTTTCTGATATTAAGACAAGGCCCTTTCCTCACATATTTTTCACTTAATAAATTTGTATTGAGCAGCCATTGACCTCTCCCAGAGAACTGTTATGAGGATAATATACAGGAGATAGACAGCCAGGCGTACTTCCTTGAGTTCTTCAGAAAAAAGACATGGTATAAATACAGAGGTGAAATGTACTTCTCAGTCCCCATATTTTTCATTCTGATTTCTACCCTTTCATTTACAGTTTTCTATGCAGAGATCCCCAGTGTAGTGTAGTGGATAGAGTGAAAGACTAGGAGTCTGGTGAACTGGGTTCAATTCACCACTTGGCCACGGAAACTCACTGGAGATTGGGAGACATACACAGACAGATATCTAGAGTAAAGTATACAAACAAATGTTTGAGCTGTTCCTCAAGCTAATGTCGTCCTTCTATATGGGGGAATGCAAGGAAGTCAGGCATGAGTCAATATGGTCTGCGGACTAGGACTTAGCTGTCAAGGTGGGCAGATTTATAACGGAATTCCCCAAGCAACATAGATTCCTGGAAAATTCTGTGAGTTCTGGTCCAGAGTCTGCACCCATGTCCTTGTCTGATCCAGCTCAACATTTCAGATATAAAACTCATTGGTGACCTTGAGCAGGCAGCAAGCAGCAGGCAAGCCTGAGAGCAGCCCTCCCCACCAATCCAAGTCACTGAACTGAGCCCTGTGAAGGAGCCAGCCAGCTCTGGAGGAAGAGGACGAGGAGACCCAGCGAAGATGCAGATGCCCCGGCACAAACAAAGGTGTATTCACCTTCATCAAGGCAGCTACTGGGCAGCTGAAGATGACACTGGTGGAGGAAACAATGGGGATGACACTCAAGCTAATTTTTGTCAGTAATGTGCAGAAGGTGGCAACGGTAAACCCCTGCTGAGCTTTCCTTACTATAATACCCAGTAATGAGGCAGTCCAAAATGAAACAAAATATCATGCTGGAAGATGAGGCTCCAAGGTCAGAAAACACTGAATTAGCCACTGGGAAAGAACAAAGGACAAGAATAAATAGTGCTGTTGCTAATAACACCACTAGACCTTAGCCAAAAGGAGGTCTAGTGGCTGATGCGCACAGAGGTGAAAGGAAAGTCCGATTCAACACATACAATTGGAACATAATGCATAACAAGTATGAATCAAGGTAAAATGGAAACTGTCAAATGGAACATGTAAACATTACAGTGCTTAGGATCAGTGAACTAAAGTGGACTGGAACAGGATAATTTCAGTCAGACAACTACGAAGTGCTCTACTCTGGAAATGACAAATCCAGACAGATTGAAGTGGCTCTAATACTGAGGCAAGATGTAGCTCAGGCACTTAGAGACTATAATGCAAGGTCTGACCAAATAATATCCATCAGACTGCACAAACCTGTCAACATAATAACAGAGAAAAATCTATGCTCATTCAAGTCTATGCTTACCAGTGCTGAAGATGAAAGTGAAAGCTTTTATGCAGGCATCCAGGAGGAAATTGATCATATGCTAGAACAAGACTACTTATAATCATAGGTTACTGGAATGCAAAAGTAAGGAACAAAGCAAAACCAAATGTTAGAAAATATGGACGTGAGCAGAAGAATAGCTCATAGAGTTCTATGAAGTCAACAATCTGTTTATTGAAAATACGTGCTTGAAACAACTGAACAGATGGCTGTCCACGTGGACCTCAGTGGATGAGCACTACAGAAATCAAATGACTACATAACTGGAAGCAGGGGATGGAGAAGATGTATTCTCTCTGCCAAAACAAGACCAGGACCAGATTGTGGTACTGATCATGAAATGTTAATATCCAACATTACAGGAAAGCTGAAAAAAGAATGCTAAAAGAATCATAATTAGAACCAAAACATAATTTAACTAACAAAAATAATTTAAACAATAATTGATGAATTTGAAACCCACATAAGGAACAGATTTGGATTGTTAAACTCAACTGAGCATGAAATAAGAAAACTGTGGATTGAAACCAGAGATATTATTGAGGAAAAATGCAAAAAGACAATTCCTGTAGTAAAAAGAAAAGGAAAACCTGGATGACTGAAGAAACACTTATAATTGTGAAGGTGAGAAGCAAAAGTAAAAAATGTCAGAAATAGGGTTGAAACCCTGAATGCAGTTTTTCAACAACTATCAGGTTGAGACAGAGAACTATTGCAACAAACAGTGCAAAATAAATAAATAAATAAATAAATAAATAAATAAATAAATAAATAAATAAATAAATAAATAAATAAATAAATAAATAAATAAATAAATAAGAAAAGAACAACAAAAGAGGGAAGCCGCCCAGAGACCTCTGGGTAGTGTGGGCGGCATATAAATTGACAAAATAAAATAAAAAAATAATAAATAAAAGAAGATATCTCTTCCAGAAGATCTAAGAAATCAAAGGGAAATATAAGCCTAGATTAGGAATGCTGAATGACCAACAGGGAAGTACACTATCTGACCAGTAGGAAATAAAGCAAAGGTGGAAACAGTATACTGCAGATCTGTACAGAAGAGATAAAAGGGTGGCAGACTATTTTGAAGAGGAATCCTATGGTGAAGAACCTGTAGTTTTAGAAAGTGAAGTGACAGCAGCTCTGAAAGCACTAGAAAGAACTAAATCACTGGGGTAGATGGAATGCCAATAGAACTATTTCAAGCCACAGAGACTGAATTTGTTGAAATCCTAAAAATAATACGCCAACAAATAGGGAAAACAAAACAATGGCCAACAGACTGGCAATGTTTGATCTACACTCCAATTGCCAAGAAAGGAGATTCCAGGAACTGCAGCGACTATAGGACCATTACTCTAATTTCCAATGCCAGCAAATGATGCTCAAAATGTTGCAACAAAACCTTTTACTTTATATGCAGTGATAAATGCCTGATGTTCAAGCTGGATTCTGAAAAAGAAGAGACACTCAAGATCATTTTGCAAATTACTTGTATTGTGGACTGTGAGACCCGAAGCGAGGCTATAGAAGTCCTTGCCGGAGTGTCGTCCTCAGTTAAGAGAGAGAAGGAAACTCAGACAGCGTCTATGACTTCTCGCGTCGCATTCAGACACCAGGGGGTAGACACAGGGCATTTGGAACAGGGTATAAAGAAGATGTCTGTAGATACCCAGACCAAGACAGAAAAGGCAGGAACCCGGGTGGAAGAGTGACCGTTGGTAGAGGCGGGGCATGGAGAGTTAAGGGAGGAGAAAGATAAGATACCCAGGGGTTGGGAATTAATCTGGGTGGAGGATCCCTGGACAGGGAGAAGTGAAAAGGTTAGGGTGCTTTGGGAAGAGGCTGACTACCAAAGAAGGTTTGCCCCCAAGACCATCTTACTGGGGTGAAACAGAGGCTAAAGAGTGGAGGAGGCGTTTGAGGGAGGAAAAGGAGAAGGTAGAGAGAGAAGAGAGGCAAAGGAGAGCATGGCATCTGGAGGAGGCTCGCCGGAGGAGGTATTCACCGGACCTGCTGGGACCCCTACTCTGAGGGAGCCAACCCCTTCGACCTGGAGAGGGGAGACGAGGAGACAGAGAGGTTACTTACCTGTAACCATGGTTCTTCAAGTGGTCATTCTGTGAATTCACACAATGAAGGGTTAAGTCAGCGCCTGCGCGGGTCCCTCGGAACGTTCTCGAGCTCTGTAAAAGAAACATAATTAGGAGTGCCTATACTGCGCATGCTCCGCCCGCTCCAACCTCAGTTCCATTTATCCGCCAATCAAAGCAATAATGATAGTGATAGTGCAGTGACGGATAGTGGGGAGGTCGGGCGGGCTTGTGTGAATTCACAGAATGACCACTTGAAGAACCATGGTTACAGGTAAGTAACCTCTCTTTCTTCAGCGTGGTCTTCTGTGAATGCACACAATGAAGGGTGACTAGCAAGCTTGCTTACCGGAAGGTGGGCCGTCACTGTAGGGCGGATGCCAAGACAGCTCTACCAAATCTTGTTTCCCTTTTAGCCCTCGTGTCCAGCCTGTAATGGGAGATGAATGTGGACACTCTGGACCAGGTGGCCGTCCTGCATATGTCAGGTAAGTCAATCCCTCTTAAGAGTGCCGTTGACGAAGCTACCGCCCTGGTGGAGTGGGCGCGGAGGCCAGCAGGAGGAGATTGATGCTGAAGCTGATAGGCCAAAGCTATGGTAGTAACCAGCCAGCGGGATATTGAGGAGGGAGAGGCTGGGAGACCCTTTTTACAACCAAAATAGCAGAGGAAGAGCCTTGGGGATAGACGAAAGTCCTTGGTACGGGCAACATAAAAGGAAAGTGCCCTCCTGACGTCGAGGGTATGGAGCATGCGCTCGGTATCGTTGGTAGGCTGAGAGAATAATGTGGGAAGTATCAATGGTTGATTCAGGTGAAACTCGGAAACGACCTTGGGAAGAAAGGAGATATCGGTATGTAGGACAACTTTATCTTTGAAAAATTGCAGGAATGGTTGGTCAGCTCTGAGGGCAGCCAGTTCGCTGGCTCTGCGGGCAGATGTGATGGCTACGAGAAACAAAACTTTAAGAGACAACAACTTAAGAGAACAGGTAGCCAGAGGTTCAAATGGAGAACGCATAAGTGCATTGAGGACCAGGTGTAAGGACCACTGGGGTACCAAACGTCTCAGCGGTGGATGCAGGTGTGTAACTCCCTTGAGAAAGGTTTTAACCGTGGGATGAGAAAAAAACCGAGAGGAAGGGGAATCTCTTGGTTGAAAAGAAACAATAGCCGCTAAGTAAACCTTCAGAGTAGAGAGGGATAACTTGAGGTCAAATAAATGACGCAGGAACTGCAGCGTGGTGGAAAGGGACGCTGGTGAGGCTTGAAGTCCTCTGGATCTGGTAAATTTAAGGAAACTTTTCCATTTATGAGAATATAACGTGGAGGTGGACGGTTTTATGGAATTCTCTAATATCTCCTTGATCTCGGGGAGATCCTCCACGCAGTGAGGTGTAGCGTGTTCAGGTCCGGATGGCAAACCTTGCCTGCATCCTGAGTGAGTAGAGCTGGAAAGCTGGGGAGTCTCGAGTCTATTGCCAAGTCCATGAGAGTTGGAAACCAGGGCTGTCGAGGCCAGAAAGGTGTCACCAGAATTGCTTCTGCTGACTGAAATCGTAGTTGAACCAAAGCTTTCTGAATGAGAGGGAATGGCGGAAACAGGTAGAGCAGACGGTGCCTCCATGAGATCATGAAAGCATCGCCCATTGAGTTCTTTCCCCGTCCTGCCCTGGACGCATACAGAGGACATTTGGCATTTCGATGGGTGGCAAATAAGTCTATCTCGGGAGTGCCCCATCGATGGAAAAGCTGGTGGAAGACTGAGTCGTGGAGCTCCCATTCGTGCATCTGGTTCATGGACCGGCTCAGCCTGTCTGCAATTACGTTCTCGGTAGTCGATATGTGGACTGCTCTGAGAAATATGTGGTTTTTGTAGCACCATTCCCATAGAGTTACTGTTATGAACAGCAGGGACTGAGAACGCGTGCCTCCCTGTTTGTTTATGTAGTGGAGTGCTGTGGTGTTGTCGGTGACAATCTGGACTCCACGGCCGCGCACCAGGGGAAGAAAGGCGTTGAGCGCCTTGAAGACAGCCAAAATTTCTAAATGATTGATGTGCAGTGTGCGTTGCTGTGGCGACCAAAGAGCATGGACACGATGTGGACCACAATGCGCCCCCCATCCGGTAGGACTGGCGTCCGTGGTGACTTGAACAGTTAGGCGGAGAGGACGAAAGGGTCGTCCTATCTGTAGATGCGGTACATATGTCCACCATTGAAGTTGTAACGCTAGTTCCTGTGTGACAAGGAGGGGCTTCCTGGGATGGTCCTGAAGAGGATCGAATAGAGATAGGAACCATACTTGTAGGGACCGTAGCTTGAGACGTGCATGCGCCAATGCTGGGGTGGTTGATGACATAAGTCCCAGTAGATGTTGAGCAAGTTTGGCTGGCACTGTACGTCCGGGTCGAAACTTCGCTATTGCTCTGCGGATTTTCAGGATTCTGTCCTTTGGTAGGAAGATCCTTCCCTTGCGGGCATCGATTGTGGCACCAATATAATTTACTACCCTGGAAGGCCTGAGATGTGACTTTTTGTAGTTCACCGTGAGACCCAGACTGTTTAGGACATGAAGGGTGAACTTTGTGTCCTGTATGGCCTTTTTGCTGGAGGACGAGACCACTAACCAATCGTCTATGTATGGGAAAACATGGACCCCGTTGAGCCTGAGGTATGCCGCCACCGGGGCCATGCACTTCGTAAAAGTCCGAGGTGCCGTCGCTAACCCGAATGGTAGGGCAAGGTACTGATAAATCGTGTCCCGGAAGATGAAGCGGAGGAATTTGCGATGATCGCGGTGAATGGTGATATGAAAATAAGCGTCCTTTAAATCGATGACTACAAACCAATCGTTTTCTTTTAATAGGTGAATAATGGATTCCAACGTTACCATCCGGAACCGTCGGGGATGCAGGTAAGTATTTAACTCTCTGAGATCGAGGATGGGTCTCATGCCTCCATCCTTTTTGGTTACTGCAAAATACCTTGAATAGAAGCCATTTGCAATGTCCCTTTTTGGTACCTTTTGAATGGCACCCTTTCGTAGCAAGGAGTGAACCTCCTCCTCTAGGACAGGGTCGAATGTAGTATACTCTGCCCGACCTAAAGGAGGATATTCTGTGAACTCTAGACGATACCCTAAAGAGACGATACTTAGAACCCAGGAGTCGGTTGTAATGGTGGACCAGTTTGGAAAAAATGGCAGTAGTCTTGTATCTGGAACGGAAGTTATCTGTGATACCTCTGAGTCAAAGATATTGCTTGTGCTTTCTCGTAGGATGCTTGAAAGACTGTCGACGTTGGGATGGCACGTGCGAACGGTAAGTAGACGTTGCGGAAGCGACGGGGGGAGTTCTCGATTGTGGTTGGGTCTTGAATTGTCTGTATTGCTGAACCGGCTGATTATATTGAGGGGAGGACTTCTTCCATTGGTATCTGCCAAATCTAGGTTGGGGTTGGATGTAATACGATTTGGCAGTTCTTTTAGCCTTATGGAGTTCTTCAAGATGATTATCCGTCTTTTCACTGAAAAGACCAGAACTGTCAAAGGGCAAACCTTCCACCTTAGCTTTCACATCCTCAAAAATATTTGCAGCACGCAGCCAAGCGTGCCTGCGGAGAGTGACAGCTGTGACCAATATCCTTGCTGCTGCCTCAACTGAGTGTCTAGTAGCAATCCTCTGATGCTTCGAAACAGTCTGCGCTTCCTCGTAGATGTTAAGGAAAGCCTGGCGGGTGTCCTCAGGTATCATCTTCAAACCTGAAAGGGTCTTAAGCCATAACTGTTTTTGATAAGCTTCCAGTGCGGTTTGATGGTTAGCCACACGGAGAATGAAGGAGATCAGAGAATAGAGACGTCTGCCAATCATTTCCAACTTCTTTCCCTCCTTATTGGTGGGGACAACGTGGGCCTTGCCGGATGGTCTAGTACAACTTGTCTCCACGATAAGAGAATTGGGGATTGGATGCTTAAGTAAAAATTTTGCATCAGTCCCATTGATTTTGTACATATTCTCTGTACGTTTTGCCAAAGGTGTGGAGGCTGAGGGGTGCTCCCATTGTTCTTTAACGATGTCCAATAAGGCTGGCAAAAAAGGGATGCTAGGGGGCGGGGAGCGGTCCTTATGAATATCACCGAAAATAAGGTCCTCCTGAATAGGGGCTGAATCATCTACCCGCAGCTTCAAAGTTTTAGCAAGGCGCGACATCATCTGTGAATACGATGTAAAGTCCTCTGAGGGAGAGGGGTCGTGCGGGTCACCTGTGTCCGACCCCACAGTCTCCCCCTCTGGCAAGTCCTGAGGTTCAGGTTGGGGAGCAGGCTCTGCCTCCGAGCTTGAAGACCGAGAAGAAAATGAAATGTCCTCGTCCGATGAAGAAACACGCCCCCTCTTCCGACGTGGAGATTGACCATGCGGTAATGTAGGAGTGGGGCGCTGTGGTGGGATGGGTGCGCCCGACGTCGAAGGTGGGAGAGAAGGACCGAGCGGAGGTTGCGGTATCGACGGAGGCTGTGGAGGGTTAGCCTCGGCGCCCCTGCGGCGTCGGCGTCGACGCCTCCTGGGCGGGGTCGACGCGGAAGATGTAGAGGAGACGTAGATGTATTTAATCTTGCGCCGATGCCGATGGCATTCGGGCGACGTCGACGCCGAAGATGTGGATGAACGGTGTCGACGGCGATGCCTACGTCTCTTGCGCCGGTCAATTAAAGAGGAGTCATCCGACGTCGATCCATATCGACGTCGGGAACGTCCGTGTCTCCCAGCGCCATCCCTGTGAGGGGATCGATGGCGATCTCGGGAGCAGTGTCTCGTCTTTCTCACCCGTTTCCTTGGTGGTGAAGGGTGGTGAGAAGACACTGGAGACACAGAGTGAGCCGGAGAGCCCCGCCCACTGGATGCGGGACTGACAGGGGTAAAACCCAAGCTTGTAGTGGCTTGTACAAGCTGACTTGGCGTCGGTGATGTAATGCCAAGGGGTAAAAGCGGCTCAACTTGTCGAGGGGGAAGCGGCGCAAACGCTTCAGACACAGAGTCCTTATCCCTGGAAGAGTCCTCCAAAATAGGGGACGGGAGATTGGTGGCTACAGCGGACATCTGAGAAGTAGGGTCCTTGGATTTAGTCGACCCTTTTGATTTTTCCTTCTTCCCAGGTTTCGCAGCGGGGGCTGTCTTAGGAGCAGGCTACTTCTTCGGAGCGGACGACTTTTTGGCTGTTTTTTCAGCAGGTATGTCTGCCGCTTTGGTGGTTAAAGACTGGGTTGCTGAGCCTTCCGTATGGGAAGTAGAGGAAAAAGCAGGGAGCTCCATAGAGGATGGTGTAGAGGCAGAAAGAGCGGTGTTCCACAGGTGTAATTTTAGCCTTTGCTGCCTCGCCTTCAAGGCGGCCCTAGTAAATGCCTGGCAATGCTCGCAGTTTTGGGGAGAATGAGATTCCCCTAAACAAAAAAGGCAAGTATCGTGTCCGTCCTGGAACGGGATCTTTGCAGAGCAAAGGACACACCGACTGAAAGGGCCAGAGGGTGGAGGCGGCATAGACACCCTAGGGAAAATGGCCGGTAAAAAGGGCGGGAAAAGGGGTAACGACTCACAAATGAGTCGAGGAAAACCGTAGGCACCAGAAAACAAATCCTAAGGCTTAAAGAAGGTCCGTAACAGTCCAAGGTCGAAATCCAAGCAGACAATCCGAGAAAAAACAATAGAACAAGCGAAAAATAGCAAGAGCTCAAGCCGAAAGAACCACTTCACACGGCGGAGAAATGGAACTGAGGTTGGAGCGGGCAGAGCATGCGCAGTATAGGCACTCCTAATTATGTTTCTTTTACAGAGCTCGAGAACGTTCCGAGGGACCCGCGCAGGCGCTGACTTAACCCTTCATTGTGTGCATTCACAGAAGACCACGCTGAAGAACTTACCCTTAATTGAGGTGGACATTGAAGCAAAAGGACCGGGTGAAGCTAACCCGTTTACCAAGGGACCTGGGAACGACCCAAGTTTCAACCATTTTTTACAAGATGCCTGGACACCCTCACTTGACCTGTTGGCGGCGAGAGAAAAGAACACTACCCAGTTTAATGTTAATACTTCTTTATTTGATGTTCCAATAAACCCTAGTTCTGTTTTCCAAGATCATGCGCTTCCGGTGTTTGTGTCAGGCAAGCCTGAGGTAACCATTAATCCCTCACATGGACAAGAAGCTACCATTATGACAGAATTGTTTCCTATAGGCAAAGGTGTCAGACAAAGGTGCATTTTATCCCCATATGTGTTCAATCTATATGGAGAACATATCATACAGAAAGTCAGATTAGATTCAGATGAAGAACGAGTTAAAACTGGTGGAAAGAACATCAATAATGTAAAATATGCAGATGATCACCATCTTACTAGCAAAAAGCAGCCATAACTTGAAATGATTTTTAGTGAACGTAAAAGAATTTCAGCTGAACATAAAGAAGACAAAAATTATGACTAGAGTAGAGCTACACAACTTTAATGTTGTCAATGAAGAAATTGTAATAATTGAAGATTTTATATACCTTGATTCAAAGGGAGAGAGTAGCCAAGAAATAGAAGATGGAGACTATGAAAAGCAGCAATGAAGGAACTAGGAAAAAAATAATCAAGTGTAACGATGTGTCACTGGAGACCAAGACCAAGATCATCCACACTTTTCTATTTCTAACCACCATGTATGAGCATGAAAGTTGGACAGATAAGAAAGCTGACAGGAAAAAATTGATCCATTTGAAAGGCGGCACTGGAGGTGAGCTTTGTGGATACCCTGGACTACCAAATGGGGTTTGGATCAAATCAAACTTGAACTATCTATCTGTTGAATCAAAAATATTGAAACTGTCCCACTTTGGGCACATCATGAGAAAGCATTATTCTCTGAGAAAGACAATGATACTCGGAAAAGTCGAAGGCAACAGGAACAGAGGAAGATCGAATAAGAGATGGATTGACTCCCTAAAGGAACCCACAGGCTTGGGTTTACAAAAAGCTGAGCTGGGCAGTTGCAGCCAGGACATTCTGGAGAGGGTTCACTTCCCCATGCATTGTGTGATTGCAGGAAACAGATTGCACCAGACTGCTCCTCAAGTCCAAACTCTGATCTATTTCTTCATGTAATCATGTCCTAGCTAATTAATGATTCCTTTATGAGCTTGTTCCCTTTTGCTTCATTTCTAACCTCCCCCCCCCCCCCCCCGAAGATTAAATAAACTGAACTGGCATTCAAAATGTTCCTCATCATTATTGGAAAAGAAAATAAAGGAAGAGAAAGGAAGTTCTCTTTTATTTTTCTTTGGCTTTCTCTCAAGTCTTTGCTTTTTGTCTTATAAATTAAAGTTGGGTTATGTCATTTAAGTGAGATACAACATGCCAGTAGCTCCCTCTTGTGGCTAAAGAACATTGTTTCTCTATGGCGTTAAATGGGATGTGATTCATAGTGAACCTAATTAGAATTTCAAGGTAAGGAGTGGTTTTACCACCATCATACACCCCCAGTGAGCTTTCATGGCCCAGTTGAGATTTAACCCAGATCTCCTGACTCCTAGTCCATCACTCTACTCACAGTACCACATAGTAAAGGTAAAGGTTCCCTGTATTCGCGAAGGCTTTCACAGCCGGGATCTAATGGTTGTTGTGGGTTTTTCGGGCTCTTTGGCCGTGTTCTGAAGGTTGTTCTTCCTAACGTTTCACCAGTCTCTGTGGCCAGGATCTTCAGAGGACCGTCCTCTGAAGATGCCGGCCACAGAGACTGGCGAAATGTTAGGAAGAACAACCTTCAGAACACGGCCAAAGAGCCCGAAAAACCCACAACAACCAGTAAAGGTTTCCCTTGACATTCAGTCCAGTCGTGTCCGACTCTAGAGCGCAGTGCTCATCTCTGTTTCCAAGCCATAGAGCCAGCGTTTGTCCAAAGACAGTTTCCATGGTCACATGGCCAGTGCAACTAGGCACAGAACACCATTACTGTCCCACTGAGGTCGAACCTATTTATCTACTCGCATTTGCATGTTTTCGAACTGCTAGGTTGGCAGGAGCTGGGACAAGCGACGGGAGCTCACTCCATTGTGTGGATTTGATCTTATGACGGCTGGTCTTCTGACCTTGCAGCACAGAGGCTTCTGCAGTTTAACCCGCAGCACCACCACATCCTTGTACAGTACCACATACAGAGTATCTAAAGGACACCAGCTCTCAGTAATAATGTCATCAGGAACTTTATTACCTTTCCAGACTAGTATAAGTTTCTGTACCAGAAAAAATCAAGCAACTCTTCTCTGAAACTTTGTATTTCATATTACACGATTTAGCCATTCAAGAAACCTACCTACAGCCTGTCTCATTCACCACCAGCCTGTGAGATAGTGTAGGCTGAGATGAATGACCCTGGGCCATTCAGGTCAAAATCTAGTACACATCTACTGAGGAGGAAGTCCCATTAAACTCACTGGGATTTATTTCTGAATAGACACGCATAGGATAGGATCAACTGGTTGGGACATGAAGCTACTGGTAAATCTAATTTTCATCCCAGCCCACTTAAATCATTGCACTGGGACAATGGGACTTATATTTGTGTTGATTTAACAAGCCCCCATTTAGTTCAATGGCTTGACTCTGGCTGGGTCTAAATTGGATTCAGCCCATGTATCACACAGTGGGAAATTTGAAACACAGTCTCATATACTTACACACTGTGCCGCACAGGTTCTTAGAATAGCACTCATTGCATCAGACAAGCATTTGTGTGAAAACCAAATATGGTTTTGTCCTTGATCCATCTTTATTGGGACCTGGCTGTGAAGTGCTATGTAACATTCTGCATTTATTCAGTTTAATATTTAGGACTCACTATGCGCTTCCAATGTTCTGGCCACCATTTCCTGTTGTCCTCATCACCATTTTCCTCTCCTGTAAATGTGGAGGTTATTAACAGAAAATGGAAACATTAAGTTTTTGGACTGATGGCTGCCCTGGCTGAATGGATTCTGAAAGTAATAATCCAGAAATGTAACTCTGCCAAGCTATACAGCCCCTCTAAAGAAAGGACAACCGTACATGATCATCAATTCTGAAACCACGTTCACACATTCAGGGGTTCATTTCAAAGTACTGTACAATGAGAAAGAAAAGGCTCAAATGATTGTTCTGTATGCTTTTGCTCTCCTCTTGTTTTTTCCCCAGGGTGGGTACTTGCAGCTAGATGGAGTTGTAGCAAAGCCCCATGTGTGCCAGCCTACCCAATGTTCCTGTAGCATTATTTCTTTGGACATAGCAGAAAAGTAATTCCTTCTTCACTTCCTCACATTGGAACAAAGAAGATGAATATCCAGAGCAACTAGAAAGATAATACTGGCTGGCACAAAGACTCTGGTTTTCAAATACTTGCAGAGCTTAGAAAAGTTGCTGTTTTGAACTGCAATTTCTTGAATCCCCAGGCTGATCCCAGCTGTGATTTGCAACCAGGCCAACCTGTGAGTCCACATGGCTTCAAAGGCAAATGAGTCACATTTTTTCTCAGAAAGGATCATGCCCACCAACATCTCAATGATGCCAATAGTGACCACGGATGAAATTGTAAGAGGTTCGGCTGAGCAACTGGAGGATGTGGTCAAGGGCGTGGTGGCCAGACAACCCAAAGGCTGGTCAAGTACCACTGTTATTAAGAAGGAAAAATGCACAACAACACTGTGGCACTGTGCTGTGCTTCACTTCCTGTCTCTTGCCTGCACATTTGCTCTCCACATGCTGCTCAGTGCGCGGGCCCGGTGTGCATCCCCTGGCAAAGGGAGGCAAGCTCCTGCATCGTGCAGCATGCTCAGATCCTCTGCGTTAGGGCTGCCACTTTCCAGTTCTCCACATCTGGGTGGCCTAATTTGTATAATAAAGGACACAAGTTGTTACATTATTTTTCTACCATTATGTTTTAGATTTAATACTGCTTATGTAGTAACTACTCATCTGAGAGAGCTGGTATAAGGTAATAGCTAGAGTGCTGGATTTGGAGCAGTGAGACTCAAGTTCAAAACTCTGCCAGGGCAATAAATGGATCACTATCATTCAGCCAAATCTACCTTACTAGGTTGTTGTAGGGAGAGATGGTGAGAGGGTCAACATGGGTGCTTTATTTTCTTATTTCCCCCTTTCAGTTCTGCGCCCCCCAGTGCTTTCTATGCACCTTTTCAGGCAACTCTTCCATCCAGCACAAGAGCCAGTACGGTGTGTCAGATTAACACTCAGGAAACCCGGGTTCAAACCCCTGCTTGAACATGGAAACTCACTGGGAAGTGGCATCTCACCTTCCTCAAAAACTCTGCCAGGGGCGTTGTAAGTCGAAAATGACATGCAGGCACATAACCACCACCATAATGTAGACCTTAGTTGTCTGCAGATAGGCTAGGCTTTCCCAAAATTGCAATATTTGCCTAGGAATTGGGAGAGAATTGGTTGTTTTACTTCAGAAATCAATGGTCCTGCCTATCAAAGTATCAAAGGCTTCACCCATTGGCAAACTACCCTGAAGGTAGTCACAGGTTCATTTCTTGCAAAACAAACCAACACAAAAGATGCTTCTCATCATGGCTTCTAAGAGCTAGTATATTGTTGTTGTTGTTGTTGTTTTTAAATTAAAGCATAGGAATTCAGAGATTTCATGATACATGGAGCAAAGTGGAACTCCACTAGGTAACCTGGGAAAATCCTGGCAAATGTGGGGCAGCTGAAGGGTGTGCCAAGTATTTCATTTTTATCAATAGATCAATCAGCCCTTTAAAATATAGCATAATATAGTAAACAGAAGAGTAGTCTTGCAGAACACTAGAAAGACCGGTAGTCAGCTTCTTGGGTCTGGAAGCAGGAAAGATAGATTCAGATCCCTGCCTAGTCATAATATACAGTGGGTAGCTTGGTTAATTCTCTGTCTGTGGTTGTTTCAGTGGATTGCTGTGATAGCTCCATGTAAACCACTATGGGTTTGTTGGCACATGGACAATCCAGCTCAATCAATAGGTACACATACACAAATCTATAGTAATTTCTCAGAGCAAACTCTAAAATTATGGATACATACAAGCTGGATGTTACAACCGACCTCACAGAGACCTCTTAGAGCACAACAGCAGATGAATGCCAGAAGCAGAAACAGGATTAACTTGTAACTGGATCTGCTAAAATGCCACCCATCCTGTCTCGCATGCCAGGGAAAACTTCTGAGGCAGCTTGCTGTATTTCATATTACACTGAGCCACAGGCACATCACTCCCATGTAGCTCAGCCTTGTAATTGTTCAAATATAGAATGGCCACCACCCTGTTAGCTATCAGCTTAGGACGCATCATGTCCAAAGGGTGCTCAGCCGAGAACCTGAAACTTTATAGCACCTCATAGAATAGCTGCGGGTAAAGAGTGACCAAAGATTCTCAAAATGGAGACTTGGTTCATGCAACTTTGCTTTTAAGAGCCAGGCATATGGGTAAGCTTCCTACGGGATTCAGAGATGAGAAACTAGCCCTGAGCATTGCCGTTTCCCCCCACAGTAGCTTCTCACATTACAATTTAAGGTCAACTTAAAGTCTCTCTCCCCCCCCCCCCGCCCCCACTTCTCTTGACAAGAGGTGCAATGCATCCCAGAAGAATTACAGCTACAGTATGTGCAAATAGACCACAGGATACAAATGTTAATCATCTCAAGTGTCTTACTGGAAGAAAGCAGTATCTTAGTAGTCTATCCCTTGATTCATAAGACATTGATATATATTTGTCTTACACACAAGACACAGACACACATTGCTGGAATATGCTTCTCTTTTTTAAAAAATCATCTCTATATCCCGAGTGAAAGATTATCATTTGTCACATGGAGATAGAGGGGAACAAAAGGGGAAGGAATATTAAACAGAAAAGGACGTGATGTTTTGTGTTGCAATATTTGATGGTAAGAGACTAGAAAACAGGTTCCTGTGGAAAAAGTACCTGTACATCTATCTCATGTGGCCTACACAGGTCTTGTGGTCTAATACAGCATGCAACTTTTCATGCTCTTATATTCACTCTTGAATAAAGTTTATTAAACTTGTCTGCTTTGCTTGAGTGTAAAAGGTTTTTGGTATTCTCCTTCCGCCTAAACAATGTGTTTAATTTTCAATTCAGAGACTGTCATCAAACAGTGGCTGAAATCCTATTGCTTAGTGTAGTAGGTCACAGCTAGAGTAGGCCCATAGAATCATTGGGGATTCATAAGTTTCATTTGGAGAAAGTCCTGGATAATTATCTGATTCAGGACAGTCTACACCGTTGCATGTAGATGCCTGTCAGAAAGTACTGACAGCCACTGTGTTAACTATTTTGTAAAGACAAGCTGCCTTGGAGTGGGCCATTTTGTGAAGTAAAGACGCAGATGAGAAGGTGCTCCACCTTTTCCTTGCTACCAATTCCTCTCTTCAAATTACTGCTGTAATTGCTTTTCATTTAAAAAAAATGAAAAAGGGGAGGCTGACAAAACATTATTACCCATATTTGCATATCTTAATGCCCCAGTTTATCTCAGAGTTTCTAACCTTACTGGCTTCTATGGTTCTACCCTTTATTATCTGTTAGCCTTTATTATCAACACTAGTGACTCTAACCTTGAATTACTTCTTTCCAAGGGTGTGATCTCTGATCTCATAGCCCTGACTCTGTAGGGCGAGTGACCTATTTATGGATTGCTTCTGGAATTCCTGTCTCTCTGACCTACTATTGCCAGCATTCCTTGGGATGCCGATTACTGAAACCAGCCAGTCTGCCTCCAATAAACAACAAACAAATCCAAGGGGCTGGCTTCCGGAACCGTATGAAGTTTCTTTCCTACGGAGTTTGTTTGCCACAGTTCACGAAACCAGAAAGAGAACAGTTTTGCTACAGCTGCAAATACTTTTCTTCCATCTGGCTTATGCACTGTGGTCTCAAGAGAGATAACAGCAGCTTTCCATACTATTAGCCCAGTTGCTTTGATCCCAAATATTCAGATCTCAGAAGTAAAGCAGCAGGTGTAGCAAGGGCATCTTCCGAACATTTAGTGTACAGCTAAAGGCATGGGAGCCTTGTTACCAGTGTGAGAGGCAGCCCCTCAGATTTGGGGGTAAGTCTTTCCTCATTCCAGGGATGTGGTGGCGCTGCGGGTCCCAAACCGTTTAGGGCTTTATAAGTAATCATTAGCTATGCAAAATGCCTGTGACAGTGACTGCAAGTATGTTGCGCCCTGTTACCTCAGAGTTCCTCCTCCCCAGTACATCAGCAGTTGGAGTGTCAAAAGGCAGGCTTGGGCTTCACTGAGAGACTAAGATCTCATTTCCCTTTTCCACTGGCACCAGCTCAGTTTTGCTCAATACTGTGTATTACTTTCACCATACATTTCCTTGCTTGAAATCATGCGTGTCATTTTTATTTCTACATTTTTACCATCACAAATGCTGATTTGAACACGAAGTGTCTGTGCAGAGTGCTGTTCCACCCCATGGGTAACTGGGGGTTACTTGTTTTACCCCATGATTGCCAAACGGCAGCACAACTCCTTTTGAGTTGGTTAATAGTTATAGTGCACATCCCTAATTAAAAGCATTTGTATGTAATAATTTTGTTGCAAGCCACCATTATTTCCAGTTTTGAGAGAAGGGTTAGAGATAAACAAATAAATTAAACAAAATTATTCATGATTATGTTCTAAACAAGGTACATATTGGCTGAAGTCGTGTTGCTTGGCATAGTAAACTGCAACTAGAGTAGTGAATCAGTGGAGATTTGGTGAGTTAATTCTTCCATAGTTGCATTGCTTCAACGGCCGATTCTAGTTGTGATTTACTATGCTAAGCAGCAGGATTTAATCTACAGTGCAGAATAAACTGGTAAGTACAGTTTTACCAGTGAATCCTAAAATTAGAGGACCCTCATGGCTCAGTGGTGAAACTGCAGTACTGAAGTGAAGGCTCTGCTCCTGACCTGAGTTTGATCCTAGGCTCACGTAGAAGGCTCAAAGTTGACTCAGCCTTTCATCTTTCTGAGTTTGGCAAATGGAGTACCCAGCAATGTGTGCCCTGCATAATTAAATTGTAAACCACCTAGAGAGTGCTCTAAGCACTTTGGGGAGGTACATAAGCAGCACACTTTAAATTATAATTTTTTAATCTACATTACAGAATTTGGGCTCATGTTCAGCTTGTAAGTACACTCCCACTATTTTGTTCACATATACTGATGCCATGTCAAATACATCCCCCTTCAAATGCCTGGGAATTTTTAAAAATGCAAATGTAAAATTTTGCATTGGCACCACTGGATGTCATTTTTTTCTAGTATTTGCCCAGTTTCACATACTCAAACATTTTATACTGCTGTAGGTATCAGCTCTTTCAGTTTGGTGCCATCTGCAAATTTGCAAGTATATTAAAATAAGCATCAGTTACAATATTGACTAGAAAAGTGCTTGCTTTTTTTTTTGGCCAAATCTCCTGTGTGCTTTAAAGGCCTCTATGACTGACAAAAATGCAGCGACAAAGGCATTTCTCTGGAAAAGCTGCACCTGAACTTTGGTCTCTCATATCAGAGGCAAGGATACTGTCAAGAAAAATGAAGGAATAAAGAGAGAGAAACTTTACCTGTCTAATTTACTTTGCTTTCATGTTTGCATCTGTTGCTGGAGATGAGAACAAGCCATGCACAATCACACCCAGTTCAGAGGTAGAGTTCTTAGTGCCACAGCAGTCGTGGATGGGCTGAGGACTTTCAGGTGTCTGTGTAAAGATGCCATGAAGACATTTTAAAAGCCAGAGTTTGGAAAAGTGACTTTTTGGATTACATATCTCAAAATTCTACAACCAGTAGGCTAGACAATCCTGGCAGTTGTAATCCAAAAACCTAATATTTCCAAGCTGCTACTGCATGACTAATGAATATAAGAGGCCCATGCAATCTCCATTTGAAACTACCATTTCCCCAAAAATAAGACCTAACCTGAAAACAAGCCCTAGTACGACTTTTGTAGGATGCTCATAATATAAGCCATACCTCAAAAATATGCCCCAGTTAAGTGAAACCCCACCCTCCACTGTTGCGCAGCAACCAGAAGATGATGTGATTGTATTTGAATAAATGTAGATTGTTGTACAGTACACGAAAAGAATAAAATCTCCCCAGAAAATAAGCCCTAATGTATTTTTGGAACAAAAATTAATATAAGACCCTGTCTTATTTTCAGGGAAACATGGTATCTAGGCCAGGGGTATTATTGCTGTGGATTTCATAAAAACAGGCACTGTGTGAAGAAGCATTTTCATTTCTTGATACTAGTCAATTAAACATCGCCTAGAAAGATGTAATGTGGATGAACTGTCAACCAGATCAACAGTGCTAGGTGCGTGTGGATTATTAACCCTTTCCCTCATACTACTTCCTCACTCTAAATCACCTACCCCACACCTGTTACTAACTGCACTGGAGAAAATTGCATAGTACAGTATCTATTTTGTACTTTTGTTTTTCTTCTCCTGGGTGGCTCATAATGGGGACGGGGGCATTAGACGACAGTAGGAAAAATCTGACTCCCTTCATCCAGATCTGTTCTGATCAAAACTGAAGATTTCCTCCCACGGCTGCTTTAATGTTTTCAAAATGTCACCTCCAACTCGTAGGCCAGCCTACAAGACACCTTTCGTCTGCATTCTCTAGAATTACATTGCCACAACTCTTGCATTTAATGCTACTAATTTTCAATAATACATAACCTGGACATGTAAGAATCCAGGCTTATGACTTTTATATGTTAATGATAGGCTTATTTTCTACAGCTTCTTTTAAATTCTTTAATATCCAGAGTTGTGTTTGCCAAGCAATCCAGCACACTAGTGAGGCCAAACTTCAGACTAGTTTGAAGAAGTAAATTAGCCTCAGCTTCCAATTAAGTATATTAATTCAGAAGTTCCAGACAGCCAGTTGCTTTTTAAAACAAAATCATAAGCTCTAATTAGCAAAAAAGTGTATCAGGAACATGAATTTTTCAAGAAGATCCTAGGAATAAATCCTGAGGCCAGGTACAGTTATCATTGAGTACGATGGTTTTGTCTAGTGTTTTGACCATTTGCTATCTATACAAAGAAAAAGCATGTTTCTTTCACAGTCATTCCTTTGGGATCTGGATATTTCCTAGAAAGGAAAACTGAATCTGACTAATTAATAAGCTTAGGAGGACCTGTGGATGAGTCCTGCAGGTACTTAGTTTACATAAGGCTGAATGAAGATCAGGGGTGAATGGAATCCCCCTCCTCCATGCTAGATAGCAAGATCTATGGAAATTACAAGGTCTAACAGGTTTGCTGTTTCTATGGGACTGTCTCTCAAACAGCATTACTACTATGATTTTTAAAATTCTATTTTCACAAGTTTAATGCACTTCTGAATGCCATAGTTACTGAATAAAACTTGCCATATTCATTATGAGGAAATTAACATATTTAAACCACATAAAAATAATTTGTACAGGGCTGCAGTGAACTTGGGTGCTTTACTGACAAGAATCAATTACTACAGAAAGTTCATTTCACACTTGTCAGGTTTTGACTGAATTTTACAAAGGAGAATGAAACAAAATGACTGCAAGAATATATTTCATTCATTTTCAGACTATCACACTGAGTCTTACTACATCATACTTTCTCATTATTCAAAGCCTGTAGTTTCCTATGATTCAATAAAAGTTCTTTTTAAATTGTAACTGTGGCCTGATTTATATATTACTACATATATTAAAACTGGAGCTTCATATTATAAGTACTGTACAGTTGTGACGTGAAGTCCATACACCTAACCTAGATAAATGTTCATGTCAGCAACCATATACATATGGGTGGCACTGACCTGACGGAAGAACTAAATTCCCTTGTGATGCTTCCAGATTTTATCATTTTAGTGGAGAATTTTAGCCACACAGAAGCTTGTATATTATGGCTGGTTTCAATCAACTGAATGAACTGCTGAACAATAAATCAATACTGTACTTCCAAGTAAGACTGTAGCAGCTTCATTTTCGTACAGGAAGCTAGTACTGTACAAAGTTAGGCCTATGCTAGGCCATGAAGCCTTCAAACCAGGCCTTTTCTCCAGGCTATCAACATTTAGAAGTCTCTAGGTGTGAGTCTGTCAGGCTGAACTCCCAGAATGGGGACTTCTGGGATTTGCAGTCCAAAAAATCAGAACAGTAAATCCCCAGAAAGGCACGTGATTACAATAACATATAAAATAGCTCTGTTTCAATGTCGCTTCTACAGGATAAGAACCAGTGAATTAAATTCTATTCCTTTGTTCATGCATTGGGGCTTGAAGATAGTTTAAAGAAAGTTCACTTTGTGCAGAATGTGGCTTCACACCTATTGAAAGCTTCTCATTGACATTCTCATATAACAGCTATATTAAGACTTCTGCACTAGTGCCGATTTTTATCTTTAGTGCCTTAAATAAAGTCTTAGTTATCTACAGGTCTGTCTCATTCTTCATTAACCCATTCTTGTTGTATACCTACACTGCCTTGAAGGTTCCACTTTTGTGAGGAACCCACAAGGGATTGTACAGGACACTGGATATCCTCTCTACAGTGGTGCCTTGCATTACGATGTTAATTCGTTCCAGCGAAATCGCTATAGAATGAAAACATCGTAAAGCGAAATTAAAAAGCCCACAGAAACGCATTAAAACCTGATTAATGCGTTCCTATGAGCTTGAAACTCACCGTCCAGCGAAGATCCTCCATGGCGCGGCCATTTTCGCTGCCCATGCAGCGAGGAATCCGTCCCAGAACATAGCGAGCGGCCTTTTTTTTTAACCCGGCGGCCATTTTGAAACTGCTGATCAGCTGTAGGAAAATCGTCGTTTTGCGAGAATTGGTTCCCAAAGCAGGGAACCGATCATCGCAAAGCAAAATTCCCCCATAGGAAACATCGTTTTGCGATCGCTTTTGTGATCGCAAAAACTTCGTCGTTATGCGATTTTGTTGTAAAACGGAGCACCCGTTAAGCGAGGCACCACTGTATTAGAAAGTAACCAAAGGCTCCTCTTTATTTTTCTTCTGAAGACAGGTTAGAAACCTATTTCCCAAATATCCCACTTAATTGTTAAGCTGCCCCTGTTCTGCTATCTTTTGATCAGTTTTAGTGTTATTATTGCAACTTTAAAACTGTTGGTTTGATTTTTTTTCATGAACAAAAAGCAGTACTTAAATATTAAAATAAAAACAAACAGTAACAAGGTGTGACAGAAATACTGAATTCTAGTTTTGCCTCCTAGACTATCTAACCTTTAACAAGCACATGACTTTTAAATTAATTATTGAGTTCTTCCAAAATGAATACTTTCTAAAACTCTCTGATCTGCATCTTTAGATAATTCTGCTAACTCTCATTTCTTTTAAAATGAGACCATGGCTATTTTTGGTATATAAAAGTCTGCAAGGCACTAGAGGTCTACTCAGCAGAGCTGATAGAATTGTCCTTACATTTTTATTTAAACTAATGTGGTACTTTAGTAACACAAGGTTTAACTGATGTAGTTATTGATCATCTGTTTGAGCGAACAGTTTAATGCTTTAATTTCTCCCTTGTCCATATGTAACCCATATGACTCACTCCCTAGAATTGCATGCTATCCCCATTAGGACTCAATAGTATACAACCACAATAGACTTATTTAGGAAAAAATGCTCTTTATAAAATGCTTAAAACTTTGTTTACCTCTAAATAACTGCAAGAGTAGTAAGAAGGTATAATAGCATTAAGCACCAGTATAATCTTTATTTCTATTTTTACGACTGTGGGGATTTAACAGAAATGCATCATTTACTTCTATTCTTAGAATTTGATGCACTATTGCTTTCTATACACCAAGGCCAGTATTGCTTCCTATAGACCAAGGACAGCTATACGTAGGAGGCAAGCACACACATAGTTAGAAGCATTTTGGAACACTAGACTGTACAGTGGAGTCTTGACTTAAGTGTGGCTCCACTTATGAAATTTTAGACCTATGGACGTCTCCGGTCGCAGTTTCACTTCGTCTTGCAGCCGGAGAATCGACCTACAGACCAGAAGGCAGAGGCGGGGAAAGCGCCAAATTCAAATCTGGCGCTTTCCCCACCTCCCCCTTACAGTCTGTAGGCTGCAGGTCATGCCTCCGGATGCCTTCCAGGGCTTCTCCGCCTCCATGGGAGGCATCTCGGAGGTCCCCCCATCGCCGATGATAGTGCTTCAGAGGCACTATCGGCAGCAGGGGGTGGGCCTCCGAGATGCCTCACATGGTGGCGGAGAAGCCCTGGAAGGCATCCAGAGGTCCCCTGCCGCCGCCGCCACTGCTGGGAGCCGAACTGCGCTGGGCGATCCAGGAGTCCGAGCATGGCGGCGGGGGACCTCCAGATGATTTCCCCACCACCATGGGAGGCCTCTTGGAGGTTCCCCCCGCCGCAGATAGTGCCTCCGAAGCACTACCGCCAGCGGCTAGGGGATCTCCGAGATGCCTCCCATGGTAGCGGGGAAGGCCTCCAGAGGTTCTCCCGCCGCCAACGCAGGTGTGGACCGGGCCTACCAGGGGAGGGCTTCCCCCGGTAGGCCCAGTCTACTCCCTGGGAAAGCCTGGGGAGTAGACCGGGCCTACCGGCGGAAGCCCTCCCTGGTAGGCCTGGTCCATCCTGGGAAAGCCTGCATCAGCGGGTTACGGATTAATTGGTTTTCAATGCATTCCTATGGGGAATGTATTTTCGACCTACAGACCCCGTTCCAGTACGGATTAATTCCATAGGTCGAGACCCCACTGTATCCCATCAAGCAACAGCATGAAAGCCAATGCACTGTGATTGCATCTTTAAAACCCAATTAAAAACATGGTTGTTTATCCAGTCCTTCCCTCCAGCCAATTCTTGACTTTCCCTTACTTTTCCTATTTTTATTTTATTGTAGTCGCTTTGTATTATTATTTATTTGACAGTGTTTTTACTTTCTGATTTTATATTGGAAGCCGCCTAGAGTGGACCGTTGGTCCAGATAGGCGGGATAAAAATCAAATAAATAATTAAATAAATAAATAAAATGATTGGATTAGGCCTCAGGATACCTAGTTCAAATACCCACTTGGGCCATTTATTGGATGACCTTGGGACATTGGACACTCTCAGTCAGACTTCACAGATCAATGTCACAGGTTTGCTGTAAGGATAATGTTGGGACAGAGCTCCATATACATTGATTGGAGCTCATTGAAGGAAAGCCAACAAAGAAATGTACCAAATACAGCTCTGTTTAAAGCACAATTTCCTTTTAGTAATTAAAATTTTGTTTAAAACCCTATTAAGTGCCCGCAAGATTATTACTCCTCCTTCACATAGCACTGTCCCCTTTATAGGCAGAACACTAATTTTTCTCCTCCTTACGTGTTCATTCTATTCCGAAATAACTCCCAACTAACTTCCAAGCATTTAAAAATGCTAAATTTCTAAATAGCATTTAGAAATGGCTGCAGTGCGAGGTAGTCAGACAGGGTGAACCTCCATGGTCAACATCACTGGTGGAAATGGGGCCAGATTAAATAGGTGGTGCACCTGCCAGAGATGGTCCTGATCCTGCTTCAGGATCCTTGTCTCCCCGGAAGCCCAAAAGCACCCAGGGTTGAGCAGGGAAGAGCCTGTTGGCCTCTGGTCAAAACAGAGATAATGGAGGAAGGGCGCAGATGACTGGAAGTGGCAAAGAAAAGGGAGGCATGTCTGCAGAAGCAGGGGGATCTCAGACAGATCCAACACCAGCCCAAGCCCAGGAGGTAAAGGTCTGCCAGGCCATGCTTCCATCATCCACCAGCAAAGCAAGTGGGCCCAGCCGGGCCAAGCTGTCCCTCACAGAAACCAGCAAGTCTCCGACATCTATCCAGAGTTTGGCAATGTGGCTGCTGAGTATGCCCGGGTCATGCCTTCCTGGGGACACTGGAATGCCCAGGGCAGAAACTCCGGCCCTGGCCCCAATCCTGGCCTCCGGTGCAAGCAGTGGAAGAAGCCAAGCCCAAGGTTCATCAGGCTCGGAAGACCATGTCGAAACCTCACAGTGCTCAGGTCCCGAAAAACCGAGTCTCAGAGAGGCTGTATTTTCGAGTCCCAGATGACCTGACGAACATTGAAGAGCCAGAACCTGCCAAACGCAGGAAGTACGGTTATATGGCTGACGCGATGCACAAAAGGACACCTCTCTCACTCCAGTGGCCAAATCCCAGAGCAACAACAGAGACAGATCCAGTGTTTCACCGTTGGACCCGTCAACCCAGGGGACAAGACATTCAACCTCATGGACCAGCCAAGTTGTTCCCAGTCAGGGATGTTGACTCATAAGATCACAGAATGAGCCATTGTTCCATGAATTATCTAGCTGATGTTGCCATCTCATTCTGGAGCTTTTGATCGCCTGTCTTAGTCAGAAGGTGTACCACCAGTGACCACATGAAAAAATCTTGAAGAGATTAGCCTTTTCCACTTTTCCACTGTTATTGTCCGCCTCACTGTTAAATAGAATCAAGATGTGTTTTCTTTCTGAAAAGAAAAAGAGAGAAATGGAGAGCACGAAAGTAGATTATTAAACTAAGGGTTATTACCATCATCGTCCATGCCATGAGGGAACAGGCCAGGTAGGTGGGACTTGTTCAGTCGTGGAAGGCAGCCCATCTAGGAGAAGGAAAACTCTGATTTCAAACCCCTACTGAGGCGCCGTCATCGTCGTCCATGCCATGAGGGAACAAGCCGGGTAGGTGGGACTCATCAGCCCTGGAAGGCAGCCCATGTAGGAGAAGGAAAACTCTGACTTCAAACCTCCACTGCCTTGTGGCTATATCCACCCATGGAAAAGGCTTCAGGAGTTAACCTGGAGGCAAAATCCTGAGCCGGAGTCCCGGAGGCAGTTCATGTCGTTCTATCAACTCCTGGAACCTTAGTCAGAAGGTGTACCACCAGTGACCACATGAAAAAATCTTGAAGAGATTAGCCTTTTCCACTTTTCCACTGTTATTGTCCGCCTCACTGTTAAATAGAATCAAGATGTGTTTTCTTTCTGAAAAGAAAAAGAGAGAAATGGAGAGCACGAAAGTAGATTATTAAACTAAGGGTTATTACCATCATCGTCCATGCCATGAGGGAACAGGCCAGGTAGGTGGGACTTGTTCAGTCGTGGAAGGCAGCCCATCTAGGAGAAGGAAAACTCTGATTTCAAACCCCTACTGAGGCGCCGTCATCGTCGTCCATGCCATGAGGGAACAAGCCGGGTAGGTGGGACTCATCAGCCCTGGAAGGCAGCCCATGTAGGAGAAGGAAAACTCTGACTTCAAACCTCCACTGCCTTGTGGCTATATCCACCCATGGAAAAGGCTTCAGGAGTTAACCTGGAGGCAAAATCCTGAGCCGGAGTCCCGGAGGCAGTTCATGTCGTTCTATCAACTCCTGGAACCAATTGTATTGGCTCGTTGCCTTTCCATTGGAGTATTTCAGCAATATGAAGAGGGGGGATTTGCTGGTTGGGTAACAGCCTATCCTCCATATTATTTTACCCAGATTTCGTGTCCTGGAGAGGACACTCCAGCTTCACGTACAGCATCAAAACACTAGATGTTCTTCCAAGTCCTCCATACCGAGCACGTTACCATAGTCTCTCGAGACTGAAAGATGCCTATGATATGACTAGTACTGTACCAGGAAAATGTGTATATAGGTTTGTAGTCTTAAGGCTTCCCATATGACGTACATAGAAGTACAACGTTTAATATGACCTGTAGAAAGCCTATGTACTCGCTATGTATCTTTATACTTAGTTTCGGGACATTTCTTTATAAGCAACTCTGTAGTGTATGTGACGCATCTTGTCCCCTGAGACGTCCACCCATGCGACAATGCACGCTTCCGTCCCTTGAACGTGCCACCAAGACTGCAAAGGATCGCCTTTGCCAATATGTGACCGAGCGATCGCGCACGCGCACCATCAGTGGAAAAAAAGATGGGCGTCCTGACTAGCAGCGCGCGGGAAAACAACAACCGCCCTCGCGCTTCTTGCCTCCTCCCGCTCAGTTCAGCCTAAAAGAATGAACGTAGGATATTCCGGTAGGCGGACTCCTCCCCCCTTTCCACGACGCTGATTGGCCCTTTCTACGCTTGTCGTCAACGGGCCACGCGGAAGCACTCGCCGTTTGCGATTGGTCCCGCCGTCGGGATAGGGAGCCGTGCGCAGATCGGCAAGGGAGGGTGCGTGGAGTCGTGTGCAAACCGCGTGTGGCGCAGCCAGCAGGCGCTCAACGGCAGCGGGTGGAAAGAGGCCAGGGAAGTCTTGCGCGCGCGCGCGGAGGGGGGGAGAGGCAGGCGGCGGCACAGGAGGAGGCGAGGAAAGTCTACGGTCGCACGGAAGGTCCAGGTTCAACCTAGAACAGAGCCGAGCGCCCGAGAAAGAGAGAGAGAAAGAGAGAGGTGAGTGCGGCGCAGGAGGAGGCGGCCAAACAGAATTGGCCTGCGAGTTGGCGAAACGGGGGAAGAGAAGAGCTCCTTGGGCGGGGTGAGGAGAAGGAGGGAAGGAAGGAGGGCGCTGGCTCGTTCCGGCCTACTGCGCGGGAAAAAAACTGACCCCCACCACACGCCTTGGCCTTTTACCTCCGAGGAGGGCGGGAAGTGAGGGGGGGGAGAGATCACGGGGGCCGACCGTCTGTGTGAGAGGACTGAGGGGAAGAGCTGGGTGAGTTAACGTAGCGTTGCCTCGTTCTCGCCTCCTTTTTTGGGGGGGTTTGTGTGTGTGTGTGGTTGGTGCCTTTTTTTTGCGTTGGCGGGGGGGGGAGTTAGGTTGGAAGGCTTCGAAGTGGCCACGTTGGGGCCTTCACGGCGGTCGAGGGAGAAGACGGAGCCCGCAAAAGGAAGGGATTGGGTTTTCCTGCCTTCGCGGTGGACCTTTTCGGAAGCCTTACCATGTTGATTTTATTTAAGGCGACCATTACTAAGAGTTCTGCGCGGGCCGAGCGTGAGTGAGGCGGGGAAAGGCCCTCCTCCGCTCGTTTGCCCCCCTTGTGGTCGGTCACCGTAGTAAGGGAGCGCGAACCCCATGGGAGGAAGAGGCGCGGCGGGCACGCTCTGGGCTCAGCTGAAAGGTGCGGGGGGGGGACTGCTTTCTGTTGGACGAAGGGCCCGGAGAGGCGGCCCTTCCTCGCCGGGGCCCGTAGTGGCGCCACTGCTTTCTCTAGGCCTTCCCCCCTCCTTTCCCCCCTCCCTCCGTCCCTCGTGGGCTCTCCACGTGGTCAACTTGAGTAACACTCGCAAGAGGAGCCCCGTTCCTTTGCCGATCTTCCAAGACTGGCGTGTGTAACTTTCGAAGTTGGTGTAGGCTACCTCGTGGTGGTTTGACAGCGGGAGTGTATGGTTAAGAGAGAAATGTGGCCTGTTGGGTAGAAACGGGCGTGAATTCTACGCAATCTGCGCACAGAGTTGCCCGACGTGAAATGCTGACCAAACTCTTAATAGAAAAAGCAGTAGACCTTCGGATGTTTGAAAAAGTATCAGATTCTGTGGGACATTTAGAAAATGTAAAGCCTAACGAAGCAATTGACGGCTTTATTGTAGTGCCTTTGGTTACTAATGGCCTTTAAACGGGTAGACTGAGGAAGACTTCAAATGAGATAGTTACATTCTAGTGAAAAGGCACAATGAGGAATACTGTAGTGAAATCTGGAAGAGCAGAAGGCAATATTACTTCCAACATTTTCCAGGATACATGAGGTTTTGCAGGTTGAGAAGAGTTTTTGGTTTATAGTCATCCTTGTTCAGTCAGAATTGAATACTAAATGTTTTGTTGAGTGTTGACTGAAAGAATATCTTTGTGATTTGACTAAAAGAGAAACTATTTCTCTGGTAGCAATTGCAGATTCTTTGAATGCAAGACAGCACATACTGTATGTGTTTTGGAAATGCTACTCAGTAAAGTTTGTTTCAGACTTTGATCCATTCCTCACAGACATATGCCCCAATTATTCTTGACTGTTTCAGGGTTTGTTGGAGGCACTTAGCTCTGAGAATTTGGCTAGAATTTGTAGATATGTGAAACTGTTAAGTTATAATAGAATGATAATAGTGGCACATATTGAGGTTTTCCCTTCAGAATAGAGCTATGGGAAGGAATCATAGAATCACAGTTGAAAGAGACTCCAAGGGTCACCACATTCATGCTCCTGCCAAAACAGAAAATCCATAGCTAAAGCATTTCTGATAGTTTTATTGTCAGACAGAAAGTAAAAACTCTCTTTGGAGTTTTCTTTCCAAGTTTTAAAAGTATCTTAAGCCCAGAGAAGTCACTCTGAAATATTTTCTTGTGACACACCTTGAGCATGCAGGAATATTTTGAAGGTAAAGGTTGCTTCCTACATTATAAAGCATTAATTACTATGTCTGTTAAAGCTGTGACATATTCTGCGGTTGTCAACCTGTGGCTGACTCTGGTTGCTTGATGTTGAGTAATTGGCAATGGATTTGAATGTTAATGCAAAGGGTTGCCAGACAATATTGAATATTCTCAGTTCTGGTTACCCTGAATCTTCACTGCTTTGCATAATGTCCTAGTAACTTTTGACTCTGGTGGATTTTAAAAAATCAATGATTTTTTAAAGATCAGACTGATTTAAATCATGGTTTAAATTAAATTTTGATTTTTTAAAATTTAAATTGTCAAAAATTTGATTTCATTTAAATCATGCTTTAAATCAAATCCACACTGCTTTTGACAGGTGTCTTGTGCTTCTGAAGCAGGAAAAATTCAGATCAAGGAGGTCTACAACTTTAGGAATGTAGCGTTAAGTGTTGTCAAATCATTAAGAGACCACTTGTGTGCATTTTGGAAATGTGACAATTATCTAAACCTGTTTTGATGTTCCTTTGGTACCTCTGAGGAGAGTTAATTAATGTCTAGGTGAGCTCTGTGATGAAGACTGAGAATAATTGTGTTTAAATGTAGAATATTAGAGGAGCTTTGAATTCTGTATTAAGTGAAACAGTGGTTAGAAAAGCATTTCTGGGTGGTACATGAAGAACTTGTAGAAACGCTAATACTGTATGTACGTACATGCCATTAAATATGTGCCACTCAGCTCTTTTAAGACTCCAGCTCCCAGCATTCTGTAAGAATTCTGTCAGTCCACAGACCTACACTTCAGAAACCCGTGTTTCCCTTACCTGGAGTGGGGTCTAGGCCTCCAATTCTGTATTCTAGGTCTTCGTTTCCTTCCAAAGTGGTTTCTGGGAGGAAGCTGCTGCAGTACTTCTCAGGGAGGACACTCTGTAGAATCTAAAGGGCAGCAGGTACAATGCTCAGGAAGCATTGTAACAGGAAATGAAGGTCTTGAACACATCCCTGGAGGCCTAGGCCCTGCTCCAGCTGAGGGAAAGATAGATGCTTGAAAGTGTGGGTCTGGATTGGAACTACTAGAATTATGCCAGGAAAAGTCCAAAAAATCTTAATTGCACATATTGGTATGATCATCTTAGGTACTATATTTTGTGGCGTCCTTAGACATTTATATGGGGAAGGAGAGGCCAGAGACTCACTGGTGCAATAGCAATGTTGATGCCACAACTTCTCCATTAAGTGTTTCTTGGTCTGCCTTCTGGCTGTAGTCTGGAGGTGTTTTCAGTTGCCTTCAAAGCTGAGACTTTAAACTTGATCCCCTCGATGTCTTCTGTGGGTCTCGAAGAATTTTCAGAGAAATGTGTTGTTGCCTGGCTACTAAGGCCAGCCCAAACCTGTGGAAATAGCCTGATCAGGCACAAACATTGCTTGTCATTCAAACTTTATGGGCATAAGCACTTTTTGCTGGGAGAAATCTGTATGTAATACTCCATGTATGTCTTCTGAATCAATTCATTGATGTGGGCAGGAGAGGTGTGGTTGCACAGTTGAGTTCCCAAAGGGTGTGGAGGGACATAAAACAGAACTGTGCAGTTATGCAAGTTTGTATACCTTTGACATCAAGTGCCAATAGAATGATTCCTCTGACCAGTAGATGTTTGAAGTGCTGGCACCCTGACCAAAACTGACTGACAAGGACTGGGTATTCTTGTGCTGACAGTGTAAATGTTTGCCTAGCATCTGCAATACTCAAATGTATGCCATAGAATGAATGGTCTGGGCAAGAGATGACTAGTTCTCTATGTAACTAGCCTTGAAATAAATGATCAAGAATGTTGTGATGAACACCTATGGGCACATTGCCATGGGCAAAAATCTAAACCTGAGTACAGAATTTTGAGAAGCTGTATATTCTCCAGGTTTACTGAAATAAAAGCAAGTTCTTAAAGGATTCTCCTACCTAGGTTATGTTTTCAGTCATGTTCCAGTGCAAATGTGTAGGAATAATGATGGACTGCAACTTAATTGTGCTGCGAAAAGGGAGGCATACTGAATTGCAGGCTGAGAAAGGCCAGATTGGGCAGCAAATAGACCAGGAATCTTTTACAATCCAGATGTTTTGGACTACAGCTCTTAACAGTCCATCATTGGTAATACAGGCTGGGGATTCTGGCAATTATCCAAAACATTGGAGTGTCAGAGGTTCACTACCTTGAAATAGGCAGTGTATTGGGGAATATGTGGCCCTCCAAATGAGAATGGGCTGCTTCTCCCATTATCTTTCATGCTGGCTAGATCTGCTAGATAGTGAAGTCTACCAATACCTGGAAGGTGAAATGTTCTATACTCCTGAGATAGGGAAATGGGACCCTGAGTGGAGTACTAGGAGAAGGAAAAACCAAGAAGGATGGTGTGATGGAGCCAGTAGATGACGATGAAAATACCATTTCAGGGCTAGTATCTAGTTCAGCTGTAGTAAGTCTTGATGATCCATATAAGTGGCACAGCAAGATGCCTAGCAGATAGTGAACATGCATATACTTAAGTTCCATTAACAGTGCATTAGATCACTTGATGGCAAAGAAGTAAAAACTTTAATTATCATTTTGCAAGGCCAAAAGTACCTATGAAAGTTAAACCAGAGTGTGGTACTTTTAGACCTGAAGTACATTTCAAATAAATAAATTCTGTTGTGAGCTGTAAACAAGCCATATATCAATTTTCTGTTCCATAAAGTCCTGTGTTTGGATTAAAGAATCCCATCTGGTTGTCTTTTTGAAGTGTTGGCTGGCTTGTTACAGGTTTGACGGTGTTTCAGGTATGAAAGAGGAGAACATGATTTGGAATGTTTTGACATGTGTTTTAACATATATAGGTGAGGCAACTTTGGGCCAGCTGTGGTTAATCAAGCTTCTTAACTGGCCTGTTCATAAGTTAGAACTACAGGAAAGTGATATCTAGATTTAGAGAGTCATATTCTAGAATAAAGAATAGGTATAGGCATGTGCACCTCTCATTACAAATGTTCTAATAAATAATCTAAGGTTTAGACTGCTGGAAGATAAATCCTTTCAGCAGAAGAATCTTGATTTTTTTTCCCCAGAAAGTGAGGCTTTGTATCCAAATTGTTTGTGTGTCATTGTCTTGTCTAGTCTGAACTTTAGTTTTGCAGTACTGTGTTAAACTTCTTGTTTTATTTGTTCTGTCCTGTTTTCAAAACATGTAGGCACCTAGTGCTTATTTTCTGTAATTGAATATAGTTATAGAAGATTAGAGTACAAATAAAAACTATTAAACAAGCAATGTTGATAATTGTGCATAGTGATGAATTGTCATTAAAATCTATCTTTTGTTTTAACTTACTTGATAGTGGGAATTTGGGATGGAATTGTAGTGATGCATGGTGGGATAGGATTGGAGCATAATGCAGGTAATTCTTAACTTGAAATCCAGGTATGAATGAAATGATGTGTTTCCAACCTCTGCTTTTATCTTTAATGATTTTCATGTCTTGTCCCCTACCCCTGATCAGTAACCTGCTCTTCTTTGGCGAATAATTTAATTTGAGCACAAGCTGAATAGTATTGCCTTCTGCCTTAACTGTTGCAGTGAGTTGGAGTGAACCGGAGAGCTCTTGGGTGCAGCCCACCGGTGCCCCTGTTCTCTTGATACAAGTTCATGAGCACAGACAAATGGAAATAAGCAAGTGAGGTATACAAAAAGAATTCAGGATTCATGCAGGAATAAGCAGACGTTCTGATGTGAGTTTGCAGCCACCATTTGTCTCTTATCAAGTGCTTAGGCATCAATCAGTGAAGATTTCATGTACATCTTGGGGATGTGCTTCCAGGTCCTGAGTTTTTTTTTAGAAATCATGATTAATTGATTAGTGCATCATAAGTACTATAATTGTGCTGGTGAGACAAAGTTAGCCTTATTGTGGTGCTATAGGGAGAGCAATTTCTGCCAGTGACATTGGTAGTAGCTGTGTTCTGTAGTGCAAGAAAGTGACTGTCCTCTGTTACTATAGCATTATGAGATTGTGGAGCAGACTATCTTGCATGGTCCCATGACAACTACTGGTGGGGCAGTGATTAAGTGTTTAACTGGTTATTTTGCCTGACACAGCAGGGAGTATTTTGGCAATGTGGGTTGTGGTGCTTTAAGACTAGCCACTGCAAAATTCAGTATAGGATGCAAAAGGCCCATGTGTGTTGGCCAGATCTAGTTGAATGGCTCTAGTCACTTCATTCCTGGTAATTAGTTTCTTACTGACCACTTCAGAACAGCCACAGTTAATATAGCCTTCCCCCCCGTGGGCTAAACCGCAGAAGCCTGTGCTGCAGGGTCAGAAGACCAGCAGTCGTAAGATCGAATCCACGCAACGGAGTGAGCTCCCGTTGCTTTGTCCCAGCTCCTCGCCAGCCTAGTAGTTCGAAAGCATGCATATGTGAGTAGATAAATAGGTACCACCTCGGTGGGAAGGTAAAACGGCGTTCCCTAGTCACGCTGGCCACGTGGCAACAGAAACTGTCTTCAGACAAGCACTGGCTCTACGGCTTGAAAAACGAGATGAGTATCGCCCCCTAGAGTCGGACACGACTGGACTAAAAAATGTCAAGGGGAACCTTTACTCCCCCCCCCATATAATGGGCTCCTATCTTGGCCCAGATTTTGGTTTAATCTCATAATGTATAACGAAAATCCTGTTTATATCTGGACTGTAAGCATAGTGTTTTACAAGAGCCTGAATAGTTTGTGCAAGCTTGTTACCATGAATAGTTCAGTATGTGAGTCTAATAATTGTTTCATTTCCCCCCTTCAGGAAAATCAGTTGCAGCAATGAGCAGTAACGAGTGCTTCAAGTGTGGGCGTACTGGCCATTGGGCTCGGGAGTGCCCAACTGGAATTGGTCGTGGCCGTGGAATGCGAAGCCGTGGCCGAGGTTAGCTTCCTCTTCCTCAAGAAACTTCTATATGAATTATTATTTTTCCTAGTAAATGTGTAATGAAAGGCTTCATACTATACTGTAATTTTGTGGAATTTTAAGGTTTTTAACTGATACATGTAATATTTCCACTGAAGTTTAAATAGCTTTGCCTTTCTAAACAGGTTTCCAGTTTATGTCTTCATCACTTCCAGACATCTGTTATCGTTGTGGAGAATCTGGTCATCTTGCCAAGGATTGTGATCTTCAGGAGGATGGTAAATATTAATAAAACCTGGGGAGTAAAGATAAGAATAAATTTATTAATAATAGTAAATTGTGAGTTAACCTTCTGTTAAGTACATGTTCTGTAATGCCATCAAGGTTTTATAGTCTTGTTTGTTTTCTTTTTCTTATTGTGGAAGCCTGCTATAACTGCGGTAGAGGTGGCCATATTGCGAAGGACTGCAAGGAGCCCAAAAGAGAGCGAGAGCAATGCTGTTATAACTGTGGCAAGCCTGGCCACTTGGCCCGTGACTGTGACCACGCAGATGAGCAAAAATGCTATTCTTGTGGAGAATTTGGACACATTCAAAAGGATTGCACCAAAGTGAAATGCTATAGGTAAAAATTCATTTTAAAGCAATACATGTGAAATTTGATTCCCTTCTGCTAATATTTCAGTCCTGTGCAACAGTTTCTATAATCTTACAGTATGACGTTAAATTAGTTTTCCATAAAATTGTTTTGAGAGCTTTCTGTTTTCATAAGTTGCTAAGATCTCAAAGCTTACTGGTGTGAATTTCCAAGTTCTTATGTTGTACTTGATGTTTCAGTATGTTTATTCCCTTAAGAACAGGACATATTTATTCTGTGGCTGGCACCCAAGCTAATATCCACAGTATGTAGGATATTTATCTGCAAAATCGCAAGCACTACACTTCAGTGTTTCTTTGTGTGTACTTTGTTAATAGGGCTAAAGTTCTGTTTTGTTTGATTTCAGGTGTGGTGAAACCGGCCATGTAGCCATCAACTGCAGCAAGACTAGTGAAGTCAACTGCTATCGTTGTGGAGAATCAGGACATCTTGCACGGGAATGCACAATTGAGGCTACAGCTTAACTGTTTTCCTTTGTCGCCCCTCCTTTTTCTGATTGATGGTTGTATTATTTTTCTCTGAATCCTCTTCACTGGCCAAAGGTTGGCAGATAGAGGCTACTCCCAGGCCAGTGAGCTTTACTTGCCGTGTAAAAGGAGGAAAGGGGTGGAAAATCGACTTTCTGCATTTAACTACAAAAATGTTTATGTTTAGTTTGGTAGAGGTGTTATGTATAATGCTTTGTTAAAGAACCCCCTTTCCGTGCCACTGGTGAATAGGGATGGATGAGTGGAAAGAGTTAAGTCAGACCAGCAAAGCCTCCTTGGGTTCCATGGAAGCGATCGTATGCAGGAGGAAAACAAACAGGAAGTGTCTGAACTTCCACAGTAACTAATTATATTACAATAATGGCCTTGGATTTTCTGACCTCAGTAACAGTTATAACATCAAGTATCTATATCAGGCCTTACATAGAGCATATAGCTAAGTGGGATAAACAAAACAATGCACATGCCATTAATGGCCATGAGAGTGAGGGAGAAATTGAGAATTGAAGTAGCAGTAATACAATAAATGAATGTCTAATAAGAGATAACAAGGTAATGGGAAACATTAAATATTTCAAACTAAATCAAACCCAGAACATCAGTGCTTAGAGCATACACAATTTGGAGTTATTCAGGACTTGCAAAGAAATGCATTTTCACAGAAATCAAGATGTTATTTTTGTATACTATATCACTTAGATGACTGTTGAGTTTCATTTGCTTGTAATCAGTTTTTAAAGTCAGATGGTAAAAGCAATTGAAGTCCTAGAATATAGAAATGTAATTTTAAACTATCAATAAAGCTGGAGGAGGAAGGGGAGTTTGGCTGAAGTTCTTTGTTCAGGGCTTGTTTTTCAGGTACATAATGCAAAATAACAAAGGCAAATATGGAAAAAATAAAAGCTGGACATTGACTATTGTACCACAAATGTATTATACAGAGTTAATTCTTGTATCATTTAAACTGTAGAATTGTCAAATACATCACTTCAGCAGCACTATTTGCTTTGGTTTTTCTCTGCATAAACTTGACACCTGCAATGTGACAGTTAAGTTTTCATAAAGACACTTTCTGTTAAGTTGTAAGGCAGCTTCCAGAGGAGAGATGTATTCTGGAATAAGATTATAGTTATTAGTTTTAAATCATGTCCCCAGTGGTATTGGGGGGGGGGAGGTGTGGAAACAAAGTGCTGGGTGGGGGACAATATAAGGAAGTACTTTCCTTCAAGGAACTGGTGTCTGCCAGTAAAGAAATATCTAGGCAAACTTTGACGGATACTGTCTCTCTGACCTCCATCTGCCAGCACTAGAAGCAATAAAACTGTCCATTAATATTAGTTACATATAAACACATTTTTCAGTGTCCCACCAAGTAGTGCTTGACTGCATGTTGAGTATAGAGCTAAAAACAGGTAAATGAAGCTTCATAATAGAGGGGTCGGTGTGGAAGACAAAAGCCTTTCTCCTTGTTCATGCAGACCTTTCTAGAGGGAGCAGAATTAGAGATGGATGAGCTGATGAAGCAGGAGCCTCATATGTATGTATATATTTCTGGGTGGTTGAGAGCATGGTGGTGGAGTGCCTTGGATTTTTCAAAGAACCAGCTTGGGAGGAGAAGAGATGGATACATGGCATCCTCGACTTTTGCAGTCACACTACTATAACTCTGTCCCTTTTACATGAAAGCTGGAAGGACTTGATCAGCCAGTAGAAACTGCTACATTTAGAATTCAGTGATGGTGTTTTATAAGAGCATAGAGGGCTAAAATACTACTGGTTAGTTACACCAACATAAGTGCAGTGGAGAATTGTCACCAATTAAAAAGTTACTAATATAGTAGCAATAATTTACTGTTAATATACACCAATTCTTAAAATGGTCATGCAGCAAGGGATGAAAGAGACAGCTTGTTAACTAGCAACAATTCATTGCTGCAGTTTATGCTTGCCGATCCAGGAGCTGTGTTGGATCGAACTAAACAATAATAGTAGAATGACAATTAATGAGACATATGTTTAGCCTTTTGTTTTAATTAATAAAACCTTTCCACTGTTTTGTTCCATGCTTAAATCCAGCAACTTGAAAGGACAGAGTAGCTAGAAAATAACATCCAGAGAAAAGAAAAACCAAATTCCTGTGGCACCTTAAAATACTATTTATTTCATTGTGAGCTTCTGTGGATGCTTTTTCTGCTGTGACACTGAAAAAGTGGATGTGTCCGTGAAAACTCACAGACAACATTCTGTCAGGTGTCTGTTTTTTGTCTTTACCTAGATATGCTTGCACAGGCTAAATCAGCTACTGTACTTTGAAAACAGTTCATATGCTATGGTAGCAATGGAACTGAAATAAGGAGTAGTTCAACAAAGGGAACAACATTTCCTTAACTACAGTACTAGTGCTCAAAACTGAAATGTTTGCAAATAATTGGCAAAGGCCAGTTGGATATGAATACAAGAGTTTATGTACCCTTATATACAACCGACTGCCGTTTACAATTGGTGGTGTCCAGGAGTAGGCTTTACTCAAAATAGAGGAACATGGGGGTCCAGCACTGGATATAGAATTTGCTGCTATTGGTATTGGGATCTGGTTTTAATAAAGCACACAGGCTATGATATATAATGAATGCATATAAATTAGAATGGCTGGATAGCTTACTGAGTTGAGGCACTGTAGAGCCAAGGATCGGGTGTTCCATTCCTTGTGCCTCCTGTGAGAAAAGCCAACTTGTGTGGCCTTGGACAAGCTACAAAGTCCCAGAGACCCCCTAGAACAGTGGTTCTTAACCTTTGTTACTCAGGTGTTTTTTAACTGCAACTCCCAGAAACCCCAGCCAGCAGAGCTGATCGTGAAGGCTTCTGGGAGTCGCAGTCCAAAAACATCTGAGTAACAAAGGTTAAGAACCAGTGCCCTAGAAGAGGGAATGAGTAAAGTACTTCTGAGTACTTTATATCTAGAAGACCCTGGAAAGGGTTGCAATTAGTGAGAATTGACGATGCCATGCAGTGATTAAATTATTGGAAAGATTGTTATTGAGCTAACATCACCATGCTCGAGACAGAAGAAAAAATATACATATGGATGAGGAAGAATTTATTCAACTTTGCCGAAAAAGTCCCATAATGCTGTGGTTAAAACTGCTCATGATCAGAGTTTGATTTTGACAGGTTCAGGTAGCTAGCTCAAGCCTTTGATCCTTCTGAGTTTAGTAAAATTAGTACAGTACATGGCTCACTGGTACTGGGAGGTGGAAGTTGCATAATTATGTTGTAAACTGCCCAGAGAGTGCTCTAGCACTGCAGGGTGATATGTCGAAATAACTTCTCTTGTGGGGGCAAAGTTGTAGAAAATGTAACTATTAGTATAAAATGCACCTTATAAAGGATTGGTTCTTCAGCAGCTGAGGGAGATGAAACAGAGTGGCCTGGAACAGATAAAGGTAAAGCTGGAGGTGAAAGATGTACTTCTGTGGCTTAAACAGCAAGAGGCTGTGTGACAGCACAAGAAGAAGATGGCCCAGCCAACAACGTGGCAAATCACGTTAATTCCAAAAGATTCCACAGTGTTCTTCCCAGGAGGAGACACAGTGATTCCTGGCCTTTCTGAGAAAATGGCCCAAAATCAGATGTCTGTAAATCATTTACTCAGTGTAATCATGGGGGACTTTAGTTATCCTCAGACTGGCTCAATGCGTGCTCAGGTCAAGAAAAAGAGACCTGGTTTCTTGACAGGCTAAATGAGTGTGCCTTGGAGCAACTTGTCATGGAGCCCACCAGAGGAGGGGTGACTGGATTTAATATTGTGTGGTACTCAGGACCTGGTTAGGGACGTGAATGTCACTGAGTCACTAGGGAATAGTGACCATGCTCAGATCTCTTCCACCATGCATGTTGTGGGTAGATTGTCAAACAAATCTGGCACAAAACCCCTTGTGGGCAGAATTCCCTCAGATGAGGAAACTAGTTAGAAGTTGAAAGGAAAAGTAAAAAGAATCAAATCTCTCCAGAGTGCATGGAGCCTGTATAAACAACAGTAGAGGCCCAGCAGAAGTGTATACTGTAAAGAAAGAAGGGCTCAACTAAGTCCAAGAGGGTGCCGGCATGATTAACAGTCGGAGTTACAGAGGCTTTAAAGGTTAAGAGGTCCTTCCGTAAATGGAAATCTTCCCCAAATGAGGAAAATAAAAAGGAACACGAACTCTGGCAAAAGAAATGTAAGAAGATGATACAGAAGGCAAAGAATGACTTTGAGGAACATATGGCCAACAATATAAAGGGGAATAATAAAAGCTTCTTTAAATATGTTAGAAGTAGGAAACCTGCCAGAGAAGCGGCTGGCCCTCTGGAAGGTGAGGGGGTAAAGGAAAGGTAAAGGGGGACTTGGAGATTGCAGAGAAATTAAATGAGTTCTTTGCATCTGTCTTCACAACGGAAGACCTTGGGCAGATTCCACTGCCCAAACAGCCCCTCCTGACATTAGTTAAATCAGATACAGGTTAAAAGAGAGGATGTTTTAGACGTAAATAAATTTAGACGTGATAAATTGAAGATCAATAAGTCACCAGGCACAGATGGCATCCACTCAAGGGTTACAGTATTAAAGAACTGAGGAATGAAGTTGCTGATCTCTTAACTAAAATACTTGTTCCTTAAAGTGGCCAAGTTTGCGTTTGTGTGTTTAGTCGTTTAGTCGTGTCCGACTCTTCGTGACCCCATGGACCAGAGCACGCCAGGCCCTCCTGTCTTCTACTGCCTCCCGGAGTTGTGTCAGGTTCATGTTGGTTGCTTCGGTGACACTGTCCAGCCATCTCATCCTCGGTCGTCCCCTTCTCCTCTTGCCTTCACACTTTCCCAGCATCAGGGTCTTTTCCAGGGAGTCTTTTCTTCTCATTAGATGGCCAAAGTACTGGAGCCTCAGCTTCAGGATCTGTCCTTCCAGTGAGCACTCAGGGTTGATTTCCTTTAGAACTGATAGGTTTGTTCTCCTTGCAGTCCAGGGGATTCTCAAGAGCCTCCTCCAGCACCACAATTCAAAGGCATCAATTCTTCGGCGGTCTGCTTTCTTTATGGTCCAGCTCTCACTTCCATACATCACGACAGGAAAAACCATAGCTTTGACTATTCGGACTTTTGTTGGCAAGGTGATGTCTCTGCTTTTCAAGATGCTGTCCAGATTTGTCATCGCTTTCCTCCCAAGAAGAAGGCGCCTTTTAATTTCAGGGCTGCTGTCTCCATCTGCAGTGATCATGGAGCCCAGGAAGATAAAATTTGACACTGCCTCCATATCTTCCCCTTCTATTTCCCAGGAGGTGATGGGACCAGTGGCCATGATCTTAGTTTTTTTGATGTTGAGTTTCAGACCGTTTTTTGCACTCTCCTCTTTCACTCTCATTACAAGGTTCTTTAATTCCACCTCACTTTCTGCCATCAGAGTGGTATCATCTGCATATCGGAGGTTGTTGATATTTCTTCCGGCAATCTTAATTCCGACTTGGGTTTCTTCCAGTCCAGCCTTCCGCATGATGTATTCTGCATATAAGTTAAATAAGCTGGGGGACAATATACAGCCTTGCCGTACTCCTTTCCCAATTTTGAACCACTCAGTTGTTCCATGACCAGTTCTAACTCTTGCTTCCTGTCCCACATATAGGTTTCTCAGGAGACAGATAAAGTGGTCAGGCACTCCCATTTCTTTAAGAACTTGCCATAGTTTGCTGTGGTCCACACAGTCAAAGGCTTTCGCATAGTCAATGAAGCAGAAGTAGATATTTTTCTGGAACTCTCTGGCTTTCTCCATAATCCAGCGCAAGTTAGCAATTTGGTCTCGAGTTCCTCTGCCTCTTCGGAATCCAGCTTGTACTTCTGGGAGTTCTCGGTCCACATACTGCTGAAGCCTACCTTGGAGGATTTTGAGCATAACCTTGCTAGCGTGTGAAATGAGTGCAATTGTACGGTAGTTGGAGCATTCTTTGGCACTGCCTTTCTTTGGGATTGGGATGTAGACTGATCTTTTCCAATCCTCTGGCCACTGTTGAGTTTTCCAAACTTGCTGGCATATTGAATGTAGCACCTTAACAGCATCATCTTTCAAGATTTTAAATAGTTCAACTGGAATGCCATCACCTCCACTGGCCTTGTTGTTAGCCAGGCTTTCTAAGGCCCACTTGACTTCGCTCTCCAGGATGTCTGGCTCAAGGTCAGCAACTACATTGTCTGGGTTGTCTGGGATATCCACATCTTTCTGATATAATTCCTCTGTGTATTCTTGCCACCTCTTCTTGACGTCTTCTGCTTCTGTTAGGTCCCTCCCATTTTTGTCTTTTATCATGTTCATCTTTGCGCAAAATGTTCCTCTAATATGTCCAATTTTCCTGAACAGATCTCTGGTCTTTCCTTTTCTGTTATCTTCCTCTATTTCTTTGCATTGTTCATTTAAGAAGGCCCTCTTGTCTCTCCTTGCTATTCTTTGGAAGTCTGCATTAAAGTTTCTGTAACTTTCCCTATCTCCCTTGCATTTTGCTTCCCTTCTCCTCTCTGCTATTTCTAAGGCCTCGTTGGACAGCCACTTTGCTTTCTTGCATTTCCTTTTCTTTGGGATGGTTTTCGTTGCTGCCTCCTGGACAATGTTACGAGCCTCTATCCAAAGTTCTTCAGGCACTCTGTCCACCAAATCTAGTTCCTTAAATCTGTTCTTTACTTCCACTGTGTATTCATAAGGGATTTGGTTTAGATTATACCTGAGTGGCCCAGTGGTTTTTCCTAATCTCTTCAGTGTAAGCTTGAATTTTGCTATGAGAAGCTGATGATCAGAACCGCAGTCAGCTCCAGGTCTTGTTTTTGCTGACTGTATAGAGCTTCTCCATCTTTGGCTGCAGAGAATATAATCAATCTGATTTCGATATTGCCCATCTGGTGATTTCCATGTATAGAGTCGCCTCTTGTGTTGTTGGAAAAGAGTGTTTGTGATGACCAGCTTATTCTCTTGACAAAACTCTATTAGCCTTTGTCCTGCTTCGTTCTGAACTCCAAGGCCAAACTTCCCTGTTGTTCCTTTTATCTCTTGGCTCCCTACTTTAGCATTCCAGTCCCCTAGAATGAGAAGAACATCTTTCTTTGGTGTCAGTTCTAGAAGGTGTTGTAAATCTTCATAGAATTGTTCAGTTTCAGTCTCCTCAGCAATGCTGGTTGGTGCATAAACTTGGATTATTGTGATGTTGAATGGTCTGCCTTGGATTCGTATTGACATCATTCTATCATTTTTGAGATTGTATCCCATTACAGCTTTTCCCACTCTTTTGTTGACTATGAGGGCTACTCCATTCCTTCTACGGGATTCTTGTCCACAATAGTAGATATGATAATCATCTGAGCTGAGTTCGCCCATTCCTGTCCATTTTAGTTCACTGATGCCCAGGATGTCGATGTTTATTCTTGCCATCTCCTGTTTGACCACCTCCAGCTTCCCAATGTTCATAGATCTTACATTCCAGGTTCCTATGCAGTATTTTTCTTTGCAGCATTGGATTTTCCTTTCACTTCCAGGCACGTCCACAGCTGAGCGTCCTTTCGGCTTTGGCCCAACCACTTCATTAGCTCTGGAGCTACTTGTACTTGTCCTCCGCTCTTCCTCAGTAGCATGTTGGACGCCTTCCGACCTGAGGGGCCCATCTTCCAGCGTCATATCTTTTAGCCTTTTGTTTCTGATCATGGGGCGTTCTTGGCAAAGATACTGGAGTGGCTTGCCATTTCCTACTCCAGGTGGATTGCGTTTAGTCGGAACTCTCCACTATGTCCTGTCCGTCTTGGGTGTCCCTGCACGGCATAGCCCATAGTTTCTCTGAGTTACTCAAGCCCCTTCGCCACGACAAGGCAGCAATCCATGAAGAGGGGCCAAGTTTGCAGATGAGACAAAACTTTTCTGGGTGGTAAAGACCAGAAGGAGGAGACTCTTGAGAATCCCCTGCACTGCAAAGAGGACAACCCTATCAATTCTGAAGGAAATTAACCCTGAGTGCTCACTAGAAGGACAGATCCTGAAGCTGAGGCTCCAATACTTTGGCCATCTCATGAGAAGAGAAGACTCCCTGGAAAAGACTCTGGTGTTGGGGCATTCACACTAGTTAGGCTCAATGTCTTTCCTTCTAAGCTTCTGGAGGGAAGATTTAGAGGTTTGCCTGGATCAGATTGTCTCTGCCCTTGTAATAATGATAAGGTTGAATCAGTTGGTCATGTTCTCCTTTTCTGTTCTTGCTTTCGGGATCTCTGTATGGAGCTTTTATCACCCATTACAGTATTTGTAAATCTGGGAGATCAGAGGAGGATTATGTGCAGTGGCTACTCTCAGACAATACTCCTTATATCACAGGGGTCAGGGAACTTTTTTATCTCTCCCCCCCCAAATTATATACACCAACATTATCCCACCCCCTCCCAGCACCGCCCCTCCGCTCTTGCCATCTGTGGCCGACCCCCCCTCCCCGCCTCTGTGCTCGCCTGGGACCTGTGGCTGCCACCCAAGCAGCCAGTCTGGATCTGCCATGCCACCAGGAAAGCGCATCCTTGATGAAGGGAGTCGGGCACCGCAGGGCCGGCAGGTCCACCGGCCATGAGCTCAGGTGAGGCGGGGAGGGAAGGGGGGCTCCTCACCAGCGCTTGCTCTCCCTGTGACAGAATGCCCGCCTACACACAATATCGTTGGAAATAAAATGCCTGGGGATAATGAGGAGGGTCACACTGCCGCAACTGTCCTCATTACCCCCAGGATTTTCATTTTTACCCCATTTGGGGTAATTTACCCCTGTTCCCTGATCACTGTTATATCACAAGACAAGTGGCCAAATTCTGTGCTGCAGCAATGGTTGTTCATAAACATGTTTGGGTAGGTGATTTTAAATGGATAATATGTTTTTAATATAACACTGCCAGACGGTTTACCAATATTAAGGATATATGATGTTATTAATTGGAAAGAAGGGGTTGTTTTATCATGTTTTAATTGAATTTTATTATCCTGCCCGAAACAATAACTGTATGTCTATTTTATACTGTTTTGGTTTTACTGGTCTTAGACCGTAATAAAGTACTACTACTATTCTGGTGTTGAGAAAGTGTGAAGGCAAGAGGAGAAGGGGACGACAGAGGACAAGAAGGCTGGACAGTGTCATCAAAGCTACCAACATGAATTTAACCCAACTCCGGGAGGCAGTGGAAGACAGGAGGGCCCGGCGTGCTCTGGTCCATGGGGTCACAAAGAGTCGGACACGACTTAGTGACTAAACAACAACAATAAGACCAGAAGGGGTTGTGAAGAGCTCCAGAAGAAACTCTCCAAACTGGGAGAATGGGCAGCAAAATAGCAACTGTGTTTCAATATAAGAAAATGTAAAGTAATGCACATTGGGGCAAAAAAATCAAAACTTTATTTATTAGCTGATGGGTTCTGAGCTGTCTGTGACTGATCAGGAAAAAAAAATCTTGGTGAGCTGATGGACAAGCTCGAAAGTGTGAACCCAGTGTGCGGCAGCAGTGAAGAAGGCCAACTTCATGCTAGGGATAATTAAAAAGTAGATTGAAAATAAAACAGCGAACATTATAATGCCATTGTACAAAATGCTGGTAAGGTCGCACCTGGAGTATTGCATACAGTTCTGGTCACCACACCTCAAAAAAGACATAGTGAAACTGGAAAAGGTGCAGAAGAGAGTTACCAAAATGATGACTGGGTTGGGGCACTCCACTTATGAGGAAAGGCTACAGTGTTTGGGGCTCTTTAGTCTAGACAAAAGATGCCTGAGGGGGGACATGACTCAGACATATAAAATTATGTAGGGGATGGATAAAATGGACAGAGGGAAGCTCTTTTTCCTCTCATGCAATACTAGAACCTAGAACCAGGGGACATTCACTCTAATTGAGTGTTGGGAGAGTGACAACAGACAAAAGAAAGTATTTCTTTCCCCAGCATGTTGTTAGTCTGTGGAACTCATTGTCATAGGATGTAGTGATGGCATCTGACCTAGATGCCTTTAAAATGGGATTGGACAGATTTTTGGAGGAAAAGGCCATCGCAAGTTACAAGCCATAATAGGGATGGATAATCTCCAGGCTTAAAAGGAAGGTGCTTCAAAATGCCAGATGCAGGGGAGTGGGATCAGGAGGAGAGAGGTATCTAGTCTTGTGTGCTCCCAGAGGCATCTGGTGGGCCCACGGTGAGATACAGGAAGCTGGACTAGATGGGCCATTGGCTTGATCCAGCAGGGCTCTTCTTATGTAATCTGAGGAGAAATTGTATACTGTATATAAAATGTGCCAATAGAAAATTGTGTCTTATGCCTGACTTAAAAAGCTACAAATACTGTACTTCGAGCAACGTCCTGCATATTATGGCTTAAGCAACTGCATCTTCACGTACCAAATCAAAGGTTCTGTTTGGGGCCTAGAACCTACTCTCTCAAAGAGTAGGTTCCACAAGTGGGTATATAAATGGTCCTTCCTCAAAGTTTAACAGCCACTTCAGCTTCAGTCAGACTGGAAATTCGTTTTTGGACTTGCTAGCTGGGTGGTTGTGGTTGTTATAATTGAAAAAGCTGAGACTTCCAGACTGGTTTCAACAGATATTATTGTACTTGTAGAAAGTCATCCAGTGACAGGACGAAAGCATCAGATACTCAACAATTCCACACACTACACCAGAACACAGACAGAGTTCCAGCTCCCATCTTCTGAAGATGCCAGCCAGAGACTGGCGAAACATGAGGAAGAAAAACCTCCAGAACATGGCCAAACAGCCCGAAAAAACCTACAACAATAATTAGATGCTTGTTTAATTTCTCTGAGGGAGTAGATTGTAATCCATGTAATCCTACACAAAAAGAAATCTCTCAATCTTTAAGAATGATGAAGAATGTGTGTGTGTGTGTGTGCGTGCGTGCGTGCTGCACATGCTAAAACAGGCTAACACAACTACTGCTTTGAAAAGTGTTCACTTGGGGCATAGACCTCCATCTTGCAGTCAGTTTTTCAACTATTTGAAGATGGCTACCACATCGCCTCTCAGTCTTCTCTCAAGGCTAAGCATACCCAGATGCTTCAACCAATCCTCATAGGTCTGCTTTCCAGAGCTTTTGCTTTCCTGGTCGCCCTGCTCTAGACTTGTTCCAGCTTGTCAATCTCTTTCTTCAACTGTGGTGCCCAGAACTAGACACAGCATTCCAGGTAAGTTTGACCAAAGCAGGAGAGTGGTATTATTATTTTTCTTGATCTGGACACTATGTCCCTTGAGCCAACTAAGTATTACATTTGCTCCCCACCCATACCGCAGACTTCCATTAAGCTCATGGTTTATTAAGATCCATTTTACTAATGACAACGCAGCAGTCACTCATTTTATATTTGTGCATTTAGTTTTCCTGACTGAATGTGGAACATTACCCCTTTTCTGTATTGAAGCTTGTTTTGGTGCAGTTCTCCAGTCTGTTTAGGTAGTCTTGAATCCTGATTCTATCAACTGGAGTATTAGTTGTCCTTCCTAGTTTGGTGTCATCTGTGAATTTGATGGATATCTTCACCATACTCTTCATCTAAATATATTGAACAATGCAGGGCCCAGTTGTGCAATAGAGGGTCTGCAAAGTGGGGGGACGTGTGTTTACTTTTACATGATACATTGTGTAACTACATAGGAATCCAGCAGGATTTTACCCCATAAATTTATATCTCTCTGCCAGCTCCAAGGAAAAAGCTTCCATAACTATCACTAAAAACTTGAGCCTCGTGGCGCAGTGGTTAAAACGCTGTACTGCAGCTAAAACTGTGCTCACGACCTGGGGTTCAAATCCCAGGTAGCCGGCTCAAGGTTGACTCAGCCTTCTATCCTTCCGAGGTCAGTAAAATGAGTACCCAGCTTGCTGAAGGGGCAATGTGTAGCCTGTATAATTAAATTGTAAACCGCCCGGAGAGTGCTTGTAGCGCTATGGGGCGGTATATATATATATATAACCAAATGTTGCAAACAGACATCACTTCAGGTTTTATTAGAATTTGGAAACCAGTCTACAGATGCTGTTGAAGTCCAGCTCCTATTAACTCAGTCAGCAGGTGAGGGGAATCTGGGAATTGTAGTCCATCAAGGCACCCTTGCATCAGAGTTGAGGTGAACAAGGTTTACCCTTCCACATCTTATTGTAACGATATTCCTAACATTTTTCACCATTGATTGTATTGATCAGGGCTGAAAGGAGTCACAGGTCAACAGCCAGAGGGTTGAATTTTACCCTGTGTTGTTTAGAATTTTTCATACGGTGGCTAAAATTGTTCAGTCCTGGGGATTTATCAAGGCCAAAGCTCCTTGAAACCAGCTTTCCATAGAATAAATTAAAACAGCAAGGTAACTCCTGAGTTTTCCATGCTTAGTCTTCACGGGGATGTTGAGGGGAGGAACTGCCTGCCTGCCTGCCTTCCTAACTGTTCCCTGCCTTCCTTGCAACCCTTATGGCTCTTCAAAAATTTCGTTTCGGCTTCAGTACCTCTGGCACTCGCTGCCTGAGTCCGTCATTAGAAAGAGTGGTCCCAGCACCAGATGCAAATCTTGGCAAGAGGAAAAAAAAGAGTCACTCTCTTTCTGTGCCTGTTGAGAGTGAACACATTTCACCCACGCAGGCGTTTCGTTCCGCCCCATGGGGGCAGAACGGCGCTCTCGCTGAACGCCGGAAGTCAAGCTAGCGACGCGGTCAGACTGAAGCCCAGGGCGTGCTACACATGCTTTAAAAAAAACCCCACATTCACTTCCGGGTCGTGCACATTGGAAGAACGCTTTCCAGTTTGTTCGCTGGTTTCGGCCGAGGGTGGTGTTCCTTAGACCGTGGTCGCTATGGTGAGTGAGCGGGAGGGTGAGGAGGTGCTTCCTCTCCTCCCCCCCAAACCCCCCCCCCCTCAGGTTCCGGGCGTTGAAACCTTGCCCAGTCCTTCGTCTGTGTATGGATAAGCTCGCCCTTGTGTGCTGGGGGAGCGCGGGAAAGGGGAAGAGACCGCATGGCAGGTGGGCTTGGTTTAGAGATGCCCTAAACTCCCAGTTCAGACGGCTTCGGATCTGGGACCCTGTAGAACTGGCTCTGGAGGGGTCACGTCCCGTTCACTCGAAAAATAAATGAATTTCGTCTACTCGGGAGGGAGGAAGGAGGGAAAATACATTGCGGGAGCTAAAGAGAGAACTCGCGGAGTTTCCTAGTCTTGCAATTAAAAAAAAACCCGTGGACTTTTATTATTTTTAACAGTCTTGTAGGCCCCTGTGGATTATTGCAAACAGTGGATTATTTGGGAATAGAACAAAAAAAGTTGTGGCATTTGGAAGAGGAATAGATTTAATCAAGTGGATTATAGCCTATTTCCTCGAACACATTGAACTACAGTCCTCGAAAATTGACACAGTCTTTAAGGTGCTGCAACTCTTGTGTTGTAGAGGTGGGCTTGGTTAGGTTAGGCATGTTGAAGAAGATCGAGACAGATAACTTGTTAAATCAGAGCGGAACAGTAGGAGAAAATTATTTATAATAAATAAATGGTTGCCAGGAATTCAGTAGATGTTCTTCATGTGGCATATAAATATCTAAAGTGCAGTTTAATTCTGAATAGATAACTAATTGCATTGAAGCAATTGAGTAAGACAATGGAAGCTTTATTCAAAGTTATTGTTGTTATTGGCTGAGCTTTAATGCCACAATAATAGTCACTTCCATTGCCTATCCAAAAAATTGGAATGCGTGCTGTTACTTCATTCCTGTGCTAGTTCTCAAATAGAAATAAAACAACCAACCAAGGAACTTCTTTCAGTGCCATTTTGTTGATGTGATTCATTGTTAGATTGGGTGCTGACAGTTGTAACTGAAGACAGTTACACTGGTAGTCTTTTGGCTGCAAATAGTGAACAAGTCATGTAGGAAGTTTTGCGCTCTCAGTGGGTGAAATTGTTGTGATACACTTTCTTCCAGAAGTTGCAGTTCAACACATAAGCTGCTTACATCCACAAAATTGGATTTGAATAACCATGCATAGAAGTCAGAAACTTTAGCTAAAATATAATTGTTACTGTTGTAAATAAGCAGTTGACAGTGGCCTCTGACATCTGTTTTCATCTGATCTTATTCTGAGCAAAATCCTGTTGGCATGATTTTGTACAAGCAAAGGGGACACCAGAAACATTTACATATATATTAGGCAAAATCCAAAGAAAACAAAACAAAAACACGTGGCACCTTAAAGACTATTGTATTTTAATGTGAGCTTTCATGGATTATATCCACTTCTTCAGACATTTGGAATAAAATGAAATATAGAATTCCATATATCTGAAGAAATGGAAGTGATCCACAAAAACTCACATTAAAATATAATTGTTAGTCTTTAAGATGCCATATGGTTTTATTTATTTATTTATTTAACTTATATGCCGCCCACACTACCCAAAGGTCTCTGGGCAGCTTACAACATTTAAAATACAATAAAAAGATAAAACAATTAAAATGCCATTAAAATATATACTCTAAAAATTGCCATCAGGACCCACAGCTGATATTATTTCAATTAAAAGCCTTCTGGAACAAGAAGGTTTTGTCCTGGTGCCGAAATGTCATCAGCGTTGGCGCCAGATGAATCTTAGTTGGGACGGCATTCCGTAGTCTGGGGGCAGCTGCTGAAAAGGCAGTTTGTTTTTATCTTATTTTGTTTTATTTCTTTGGATTTTGCCTGATGTGCTTACACAGACTAACTTGGCTACCTCTGTAGCCTATCAGGTTGTGTACTGCTGGGTTCTGGGATGCACTGGTATTAAAAATCACTGAACCAGCCCCCCAGCTGATGACCAACCTGCTGTTCACAGGGAGCTTATTTACAACCACTTTCAAATTGAATTTAATGAAACTGTACAACCACTGCAATCATAAATCCTGAATTCAGACCAGTATTTCAACTGTGGCCAAATACCACAGTAATGCTCTATGAAACAAAAAACTTTCTCCTGTTCTCTTTTCTCCCCCTAGGCCCGAAATGCAGAGAAGGCCATGTAAGTACTGCTTCTGTTGCTGAGAATTTTTAAAGCTATTGATATCTTTGTTTTGCATGGAAGAACCCTTTGATAACTAAGAAGTGCCATATGGCATTTCTTCCATTTATAGTATAATAGTGTTGGTATTCTCTTTCTCTGTTTATTGCTCACATTTTGTGCCGAGAAAATAGTGTATAACTATTATTTCTTCACATACTGTACATGAATTTGATCTGCTTTTCTATTTCTCAGGTTAATCAAATCTGGTTCTTTCAATGCTTGGTATCATAATTATAGAAACCATCATGAATATGTTGGAAACAGGGATGTTACATCTTACATAATGCTACATATTTTAGATGGGATCTGATTCCCATGAGCTCTCAGAAATGTCAACCACATAAACTAATGGATGTTTATCCCCCCCTTTTTTTAGGACGGCCTTGGCAAGATTTCGCCAAGCTCAGTTAGAAGAAGGAAAGGTTAAGGTAACTACAGCAATGTGTTTATATGTAAAGTGCCATGGGACCTCTTGTTACAAATTTTGAAATAGATTGCTTTGAATTTCAATTCATTGTAAGCCCTAATGTGGCTGACATCTTTCTTTCCTCAGATATTGCCCTTTCAACACAATAGCTCTTATCTAAGTAATAATACTAAGGTTTTAATCCAGGAGGTATGTACAATGGTGCCTCGCATTGCGACGTTAATTCGTTCCAGCGAAATCGCTGCTAAACGAAAAGGTCACAATGCGAAAATAAAAAGCCCATAGAAATGCATTAAAACGCGATTAATGCGTTCCTAGGGGCTTCAGACTCACTGTTCAGTGAAGATCCTCCATAGCGCAGCCATTTTCGCTGCCTCTTAAGTGAGGAATCCGTCCCAGAAAACAGCGGGTGGCCATTTTGAAACTGCCGATCAGCTGTTAAAAAAGCATTGCTTTGCGATAATCAGTTCCCCAAGCAGGGAACCAATCATGGCAAAGCGAAATTCCACCGGGGCGCAGACCGGAGGGGCGGGACGTGTCCGGCCCACCGCCTGGGCAGCCGCTGGGCAAACCCAGCGAGCCTTTCCAGGGTCGGCCCCGCAGACAGGGCATCAGCTGTCCAAGGCGCTCGGCTCCGGCCTCTGCCTCCACCCCCCTCCTGCCCGCGGTGCCCGGCCAGTCAACGTGGGCATGACCGCGCTCCCAGGGCGCCGCAAGGAAGGTCTCCAGAGTTTATCCGACTTGGACGGCGAGCGGCGGGAGGAGGGCTCGGAGGCAGGCAGCCACCTAGAGCTGGAAGGGGCGCGCCACCCACCGCCAGCCAGCCAACCCCGGACGCCCAGTCTCCTTGGCGCAGACAGGGCGAGGAGGGGGTCTCTGGCATACCGTCCAGCTCCTGCCACCCTGGTCCTGGGCGGGCACCTCCTCCTTTGCAGTGCCTCCCGCCGTGATGGCTCTCTGGCTCGGCGCCCCAGGGATATGCGCGGGGATCAGGGCCAGGCCCTTCGCCCCTCCTTCCTCCCGAGGCGCCAATCCGGAGTGCCCCTGCTCCCCCCTCCCGCCATCCCATATTTATGCACGAGCTCTTGGGGGGGTAGCATGCGGCGCCGATCAACTGTTTAAAAAGCATTGCTTTGCCATGATCGGTTCCCCAAGCAGGGAACTGATCATCACAAAGCAAAATTCCCCCATAGGGAACATAGCAAACTGATCGCAAAATCTTCATCGCTATATGAAGCAATCGCTATGCGAGGCACCATTGTGTATTGTCAGATGACTGAAACATAGTAATCTAAGATGGGGTTCAGCTGAAAGAGTCTTTTAAATAAGTGGAGCAAACTGTGCACCAGTTAGAAATAAAAGATGATAATAGGCTGAAGCACATGAAAACAGCACAAATAAATGAATGTCAGGAAAGGCTTGTTAATTCTTATTCTTATTATAGGTATTAATTTTGGTCACTTCTTAATGGCTACTTTAACCTATAAATTCCTGAACAGCTTGGGTCCAAGCTATCTCAGGGACCTTGTCTCTTTTTATGAGCCTGCCCAGGTATTGAGATTGACAGGGGTGGCCTTTCTCTTGATCTCACCCCACTGATAGTTGCATTTGATGGGGACATAGGAGAAGGCCTAGCTGATCCCAGATTCTGGAACGCCTTCCCACAGGAAGCAAATCTGTCCACGTCTGTGCTCGCCTTCCATATCAGGCGAAGACTTTCCCTCAAGAGGACTTTCCCTTAGTAAATAATTATGTAGCAGGATCTGTTTAAATAGATTGTTGTGCCTTGTTGCTTTTAACTGTGTTTTTAGTATTGATTTTATTTACTGTTTTAATATAATATTTTAAAAATTCTTTTAAAGAATTTGTATACTTACTGGTTTTGGTTTTAAATTTTTTCTTTTTAACGATGTATGCTGTCTTGGGTCCTTTGTAAGGATAAGAGTGGGGTAAAAATATTTTAAATAAATAAAAAAAATTATCCATGCCTGAGTCAGAATCCATGTGCACAAGTCACATATATTAAGTCATAATTTAAATTTGGCTCAAAGAGACTACTTCCCTATAGTTACTGTATACCTGTTAATTTTACTGTGCTTGTATACCTCAGAGTTACTATACATAGCCATATGTTAAATCTGATATGCTTGAACTTCAAGCTGAAAATAAATTGTGGGGTGGAACTAACCAAGTTAGGCAAAGTGGCTGCTATTAAGTTGATCATCATTCCCAAAATTAACTTTATTTCATTCCACACATTCAGTTCCTCTGAATGTGTGGAATGAAATGAGTTAACAAAGTTGCTACTTGTCAACTGACTGATGGATACAGGCCTGGGATTACGTTGTTTAAAAGTTGATTATGTATTCCATATCCCTACCACTTCAGAGTTATAAAGGTTAATTATTATGGGATATACAGTATTTTTCCGTGTATAAAATGACACTTTAAAAATAAGCCAAAAAATTGAGGGTCGTTTTATACACGGAAGGCAGCTGCTTTTCCCTGCCTCGCGGGGCTTAGGAAGTGGGTAAAGCAGCCGTTAAAGGGTACCAGGAGCAAAGGGGTGCGATTGTGCAGATTTTCAAATTTTCTAATTTGGGGGTTAAAAAGGGGGTAGTCATCTTATACATTGGGTCATCTTATAAACATAAAAATATGGTAGTTTCCTATAGAACAGTGGTTTCCAGCCTTGAGTAACCTGAGTGTACTTGGACTGCAGCTCCCAGAAACGCCAACCAGCACAGCTGGTAGTGAAGACCTCTGGGAACTGCAGGCAAAGAACATCTGGGTTACCCAAATTTGGGGGTCACTGCTATCGAATACCAGGTAGATGAGTCTAGTCTGTTTGCAAGTTGCCTCACTAATTTTTTTTGAAAGCTAAGTATATGTGACATATTACTAACCTGGTTATGGACAATTCATCGAGGGACTGGATTAAATACAAAAATAGACCTTCTCTCTACTGGCCCCCTTTCTGCACCATTCTTTGTTTTTTCAATTCTTTTTTTTAATGACAACTTGAACCACTTCAACAAATGAAAATCAATAGGATTATTTTATTTACAAAAGTCTGAGTACAAATAATAGGCCCAGATCAGGGACTGTGATTGGGTTCTTTTCCTGAAGAGGGCGGACCAAGGGAATCGGCGGGAATAATAGCCGGAGTCGATGTAACAGTCAAAAACGGATTGGTTTTATTAACTTTAACATCAGATAACTCTGGACCGAATGGGTCCGGCAACTCTTCGTCTGTTAACAAGTTATACTTCTTGGGTTTAGTCCCAGGCGCCACATCTTTATGTTTCATTGTTTCCTCACCCCAAAACGAACGGTTGCGTTCGGGTTCGCGACCGACGCAGTCAGAACTGAGCAGGTAGTCCTGCAACAGGGATGGACCACGGTCGACCCCTCCAATCTGGGTAGGTAAGGGCTGACACCACCAGGGGTTGCCTTGTCCATCGTAGGGCGAAAAGCCATACCCCCTCCCGGTTTCCATCCCTCTTTGGACTCACGGACTCCCGCCTGACTCAACTCTTTAGGCAGAGGCAGCAAGCCGTCTTCTTTCATAAGGTTGGGAAAGTTCTTAACCAGAGTCGCGATTCTTTCCCTCTCTGCTCCTGTCTCTCTCGTTTGGGTGCCCTTTTCCTCCTTTTCTCTGTCTGTTCCCCTTTCTTCCTTCCCCTCCTTTATAACCTCATCCCATCTCCACTCGCTCGACTCCTCCCCCCAGTCTCTCGTCCTCTCCGCTAGGAACACCTCTATGGCTTTATTGACGCCCCCTTCTTCCTCATCTAGTTTTATCAATTCTCCCACAGCGCATCCTCCGCCTCCTTCTTCTGTTGACACTTGTGAGGACGGCTCACTTTCCTTCCTTCGCTCACACGCCCCCCCTGAGGAGTGGGCCGTCCTCTCTTCGGTTTGCTGTAGCATCTCTCCCTGTCGGGAAAAGTAATCCGCATTAGCATGGGCACTTCCCTTACGATATTTCACTGTGAAGGTAAATGGTTGTAAACTTAGGTACCACCTGGTCAACCTGGGATTCACATCCTTCATCCTGTTTAACCATTGTAATGGGGCATGGTCTGTGATGAGCGTAAAGGGTGCTCCTAACAAGTAATACCTTAAAGCCTGTATAGCCCATTTAACCGCAAAAGCCTCCTTTTCAATAGTTGAATACTTCTGCTCTCTAGGGGTAAGTTTCTTACTTAAATACATTACTGGAAATTCTACCTCGTCCTTCTCTTGTGATAACACTGCTCCCACTCCTCGGTCTGAAGCATCAGTCTGAACTATGAAAGGCCTGGAAAAATCTGGAGCATATCTACTGGGCAATTCAGCTAGTATCTGTTTCAATTCCTCAAAAGCTTCGGTCTCCTTTTCTCCCCAATGAACTATTTTTGCCTTCTTCTTTCTGGTCAAGTCGCTTAGGGGAGCCGCAATATGGGCAAAGTTGGGAACGAACTGCCTGTAATAACCTGCTAGCCCTAAAAATCTCTGTACTTCCTTTTTTGTCCTGGGCACGGGCCAAGCAGTCACTTGGTCGATTTTGTCTGACACCGGTTGTATTCTACCTTGTTTTACTTGAAACCCCAAGAATTTCACCCCTCTACGCGCCACTTTGCACTTGGTCGGATTAACTTTCAGATGAGCCTCCTGCAACACCTGTAGCACCTTCTCCAGATGCTCTAAATGCTCCTCCCAGCTTTTACTATATATGAGTATGTCATCAATATAAGCTCCGGCAAAATCTTTTACGGGGGCTAACACTTTATCCATCAGTCGTTGAAACGTCGCCGCTGCCCCATGCAACCCGAAGGGCATACGCGAGAATTGGTAAAGGCCCTTAGGTGTTACAAATGCTGTCTTTTCTTTATCTTCTGGCCTCAAGGGTATCTGCCAATATCCCTTGGTCAGGTCTAATGAGGTGAGGTACTCCGCCCCTCCCAACCGTTCTAGTAAGTCATCAATTCTTGGCATCGGGTAAGCATCGAATTTGGACACTTCATTTAACCTGCGATAATCGATGCACAGCCTGACACTCCCATCTGGTTTTGGTACCACTACCGGATAACTCCTCCAAGGGCTATAAGATGGCTCAATCACGCCCAGCTGCAGCATCTCTTCTATCTCTTTATTAATAGTCTCCCTCAGGTGTCTAGGCCAGCTCCTACTTCCTGATCTGACTATGACCTGTGGTTGCGTGTTGATTGCATGTTCGACTAACGTGGTGTTACCCGGTTTTCCTGAGAAAACTTCCTTGTATCGGTGTTCTATCTCTCTCATCTGCCTCTCTTGCTCCGCAGTTAACTCTTCTCCCAAATCTAATTCTACTCCTTGACGCAAAAAATCCTTCGTTTCCGGGCCAAATTCTTCGTCCTTTACTTCCCCCCATAATGCTTCTCTCTCCTTCCACTCCTTTAACAAATTTACATGAAAGATGCCTTTCTTTTTAACTTTGTCAGGCATCCAGATCTCATAATCCACTTCTCCTATCTTTCTCAACACCTTATAAGGCCCTTGCCAAGTGGCGAATAGCTTTGATGAAGCTGCTGGCATCAATAACAAAACCTTTTGTCCCGGTTCGAATTGTCTTGCTTTAACTTTGGCGTCATATCTCCGTTTCTGCCCTTCTTGGGCCTTTCCCAAATTTTCCCTCGCCAAGGAGGCTACTAACTTCAAATGTTCTCTCATCTCTATGACATGTTTAACGTTCGTTTGTACCTCATCTCTCCCACTCTCCCATTTCTCTTTGACCAAATCTAGTATACCTCTGGGGTTCCAACCATACATCATCTCGAAAGGAGTAAATCCCGTGGATGCCTGTGGAACTTCCCTCACTGCGAACATTAATGGCGCTACTAGCAGGTGCCACCTTTTCGGTTTCTCCATCACTAACTTCCTCAGCATCCCTTTAAGTGTTTTATTAAATCTCTCCACTAATCCATTAGTCTGAGGATGATAGACTGCTGTATGGAGGGGTTTTACTCCCAATAATCCCCACATTTCCTTCAAGGTTTGTCCCATGAAGTTGGTGCCTTGATCTGTCAAGATTTCCTTTGGAAAGCCCAGCCGGGTAAAGACTTGTAACAATTCCCGAGCTAACACCTTAGATGTTGTGGACCGCAAGGGCACTGCTTCTGGATACCTGGTAGCATAGTCTATAATAACCAGAATGTGTGTGTGGCCCCCCGCCGACTTGAGAAGGGGCCCCACAATGTCCACCCCTATTCTCTGGAAGGGCTGATCCACTAGGGGCATGGGTACTAAGGGAGCTCCTGGTCTGGGTTTGGCTTGAGTTTTCTGGCACTCTGGGCATGTCTGACAATAACTTTCTATTTCTTTCCCCATTCCTGGCCACCAAAACCGTTGTTCAATCCTGGGTTTCATCTTATCATATGCTAGATGCCCCGCCATAGGAATATCATGGGCCAAATGTAAAATCGCCATACGCCATTTCTGTGGAACCACCAACCTCCTTTCCCCTTTTTCTGTCACATTATACAATAGCCCATTGTCCAAAATCATCCCCTCTTTTCCCCCAGCTACTTCGCCCACCTCACGCGCGGCTCGCAGGTGTTCTTGTAGCGTGGCGTCATCTTGTTGCAACATACGCATGTGGTCGCGTGTTGTCTCCTGCAAGAAATCATCTCCCACTTCAATTTTAACACAGTCTCCTTGCATCACTTCTTTACATTCGGCTAATGTTCTATCACCCACCCAGTCTCTTCCCAACAACATTTCTCTCGAAAGTCCTGGAACAATCCCCACTTTCATTTTCCGTTTCTCCTCTCCGACTTTAACTTCGGCCCACGTCGTCTTATAGGTCTTAGAGTCTCCGTGTATGCACTTCACTGTAAACCCTTCTTCCACCCCTTCTAATTTTATGTCCCGTACCAAGGTTCTGCCGCATCCTGTATCAATTAGCGCCTGTTTCTTCTCCCCATTCACCCATGCAACCACCTCCCAACCTACTTGTTTCCCAGATTTCTCTTGGGTATTATTCGATCCGCCTACCCAAGAGCAGTCTGTCCCAGGGCAATCCCGACGCACGTGGCCCGGGGTCCCGCAGCCGTAACACACAAGCCCCCCAAACACGCGGTCGTCCACTGTAACTGGGCGCACTGGCTTCGGCCCCATAGGTTCGAAGGGGCGCCCGCGAGGACGAGCTCCTCCTGGCACGTCCATCCCTCTCTTCACTCCGCCGCCTTGTGTCTGCGTCCCCGCCTTCTCACGAGGTCTCCCGCGTTCCCCTGAGAAGGCGGGACCTTCTTTGATTGCTTCTTCTGAGGCGCAATAGTCTTCGATCAGCTTGATGGCTTCTTCCAACTGCTTCGGGTTATTCTTCTGCACCCACCCTTTCAGATTCCCGCTCAAAGTCGTCACCAAATGTTCCAACACAAACGCCTCCATGACTTGTTCTTTAGATTTGTCTTCTGGTTTAACCCATCTAGTCATGTTAGCTTTCATTCTTTGCACTAAGGTTCGTGGATGCACCCCAGGTTTCCACTTAAGCTCCCTGAACCTTTTCCTGTACGCTTCCTCCGTCAAATTAAGAGTCCTTAGAATCGCTGTCTTTACGGATTCGTATTGTGCGGCTTCTTGGGGGCTCAGGGTGTCTACCACTTCTTGCAATAGTCCCGTTAGGCAAGGTACCAATATTAAAGTCCATTGTTCTTTAGGCCACCCTGCAGCCACCGCTACGCGCTCAAATGTATGTAGATACGCCTCCGGATCATCGCTAGCACTCATTTTTTGTATCCTGATGGGGGCAGGGCCGGCCACTAGACCATTCTTTATAAACACATTGTTCTTTGAGGTTCTTTCATCGTCCATCCCCAGCTTCATCATGTGTCTGGTAACCAACATTTGCTGTTCCGTCAAACTTTCAATCATCTTCTCTTGCCTCTCTATGGTCTTCAACATCCTCGTCATTTCTTCCCTGCCTCCCCATTGGTCCGCCCCACGTTGGGCGCCACTGTGATTGGGTTCTTTTCCTGAAGAGGGCGGACCAAGGGAATCGGCGGGAATAATAGCCGGAGTCGATGTAACAGTCAAAAACGGATTGGTTTTATTAACTTTAACATCAGATAACTCTGGACCGAATGGGTCCGGCAACTCTTCGTCTGTTAACAAGTTATACTTCTTGGGTTTAGTCCCAGGCGCCACATCTTTATGTTTCATTGTTTCCTCACCCCAAAACGAACGGTTGCGTTCGGGTTCGCGACCGACGCAGTCAGAACTGAGCAGGTAGTCCTGCAACAGGGATGGACCACGGTCGACCCCTCCAATCTGGGTAGGTAAGGGCTGACACCACCAGGGGTTGCCTTGTCCATCGTAGGGCGAAAAGCCATACCCCCTCCCGGTTTCCATCCCTCTTTGGACTCACGGACTCCCGCCTGACTCAACTCTTTAGGCAGAGGCAGCAAGCCGTCTTCTTTCATAAGGTTGGGAAAGTTCTTAACCAGAGTCGCGATTCTTTCCCTCTCTGCTCCTGTCTCTCTCGTTTGGGTGCCCTTTTCCTCCTTTTCTCTGTCTGTTCCCCTTTCTTCCTTCCCCTCCTTTATAACCTCATCCCATCTCCACTCGCTCGACTCCTCCCCCCAGTCTCTCGTCCTCTCCGCTAGGAACACCTCTATGGCTTTATTGACGCCCCCTTCTTCCTCATCTAGTTTTATCAATTCTCCCACAGCGCATCCTCCGCCTCCTTCTTCTGTTGACACTTGTGAGGACGGCTCACTTTCCTTCCTTCGCTCACAGGGACTTAACTTGACAGAAGAATTGACAGGTACAGAAGTTTCATATAATGCAGATACAGTGGTGCCCTGCTAGACGCTTACCCTGCATGACATCGAAATCGCATTTGTAGTGTTCAGCCCTGCCCTCACCTGTCTGTCACAGCTGAGCAGTGGAACAGCAGCCAATGAGGGGACGGAAGGTGGTGCAAAAGGGGGAGGAGCTGGGATATAAATAAGGGTGTATGAGGTATTTGAAGGAGATTGAGTGAGGGAGATGAGAGAGAGAGTGGAGATCTGAGTGAGAAGGCAGTGTGTTAATGAGTCAGTGAGAGCAGAGTCTGTGTATTAGAGAGTTAAGTGACTGAAAGAAATTGATTATCTAATTGTGATTTACCTATTTCTTTTATGTAATCAAATAAACAAGTTTAAGTTTATAAGTAAATACAAGTGTCAATGAATATTTGGTATTGGAGCAGCAATACCTGGTGGCAGCTACCTGAGAAGAGGAGTGAGCACATACTGGAGGCCTGAGTTATTATAGGCTCCAGTGTGCCCACTACAGCATTACAATGAGTTTTTTTGCGATCACTATTGCGATCGCAAAACGATGGTTCCAGTGGGGTTTTTTTGCTTGACATTGATTACTAGCCTGCTTCGTGAACCGTTTGTTCGCTAAACGATGATTTTTCCGGCTCCACAAAATGGCTTCCCTCCCTTTGCAAAATGGCTGTTTTCCGGACCCCTGCTTTGGAAGAGTGATTTTAAACAGCTGATCGGTGGTTCTCTATGGGCGATCTTCGCTGGACGATGAGGTATTTCCCCATTGGAACGCATTAACCGGTTTTCCGTGCATTCCAATGGGTTGTTGTTTTTTTGCTTGATGACGATTTCGCTTAACAGTGATTTTCCTGGAACAGATTATTGTCGTCAAGCAGGGCATCACTGTAATGTACTTCATATCTTTCTCAACTTTATGGGAATTGATTTTTTTCATCTTCTTGAGGAAATAGAAATAAAATTTTTGTACCCTGCAAAAAAATATTAAAGAATTGTTATCTGAGAGCTACAGCACTGTAATCAACAGATTGTTTGGACCTATGTCTGGCCTTAAATTGTTCTGGGAAAAAGTCATTAAAATATTTTATAGAGGACAAAGCGTGGAATTCTTTCTGGTCAAAACCACAACTAATCTCAGTCTCTGCTAAAATAAAAGAGCACACATCCAAAATAATTATTTGTACTTAAGCACCACTGAGACTTAGCTATAATTTATTTATTTATTTATTTATTTATTCATTCATTCATTCATTCATTCATTCATTCATTTATTTATTTATTTATTTATTTATTTATTTATTTATTTATTTATTTATTTATTTATTTATTAGATTTATGTACTGCCCATCTAGAACGTGTCTACACTGGTCAGTTTACATATAACATAAAAATAAACTAAGGTAAAATCCAGATTAATCACACAGTCCAAGATGGGAAAGGAAGAAAAGAAGAAGAAAAAAGAAAGAGAGAAAAAAAGAAAATGGGAGATAGGCTAGGTAATGGCTATAGGGAAGGACTGCCTGCATAGCTGTGTCTTCAGGTTAGTCTTGAAGGCCCTCAGCGATGGAGCCAGGCAGATCTCTACAGATAAGTTGTTTCACAGGTGAGGGGCCACTGCTGAGAAGGCCTGATTTCTAGTTTTTACCCACCGGGCCTCTCTTGGCATTAGGCTCCTCAGCTTGCCCAGCCTGACTGGAGTGGGTGATATGGGTAGAACTGGGTGGAAGAAGGCACTCTGCCAGGTATTGAGGGCCTAAACCGTTAAGGGCTTTGTATGTAATAGAGGATGAGATGGTTGGACAGTGTCATCGACACTACCAACATGAATTTGACCCAACTCTGGGAGGCAGTGGAAGACAGGAGGGCTTGGCGTGCTCTGGTCCATGGGGTCATAAAGAGTCGGACACAACTAAACAACAACATGTAATGGTTAGCACCTTAAAATCAATGCGGAAGCGGATAGGTAGCCAGTGTAAGGCGGCCAACGTGGGGGAAATATGGTGAAATATTTTCACCCCTATTAATAGCCTGGCCACCGTATTCTGGACCATCTGGAGCTTCCGCATCAATCTCAAAGGAAGCCTCAGGTAAAGTGTTACAGTAGTCTATTTTTGAGACTACGAGTGCATGGACCAGCGTGGTGAGCCACCCCCACCCCCTGCGTCTAGATGGGGATGCAGCTGGGCGATCCGCCAAATATGTAAATGGGCAGACCGAATCACAGGCACTTCCTGGGTCTCCATGGTAAACACCAGGTCAAGATGAACCCCCAGACTGCCAACTGAATTATTTGTGGTGAGAGTCAACCCCCCCCCCAAAAGAGAGGGAGTTCCCCAAACCACTGACATCAGGGCCAGCCACTTGCAGGACCTCCCTCTTGTCCGGGTTGAACCTTAGTCCATTCGACTGCATCCATTGCAGAACGGCCTCCAGGCAGCACCCAAGGGACGAAACAGCATCCACTGCAGTTGGAAAAAAGGAGATGTAGAGCTGGGTGTCATCAGCATATTGGTGACACGAAGTTCCACATCTCCGGATAACCTCACCCGACGGCCTCATGTAGATGTTAAACAGCATTGGGAAGATGATCAAACCCTGTGGGACCCCACTGCTGAGGGACCACAGGGCCGATACATTCTCCCCAAGCTGAACTCTCTGAGGACGGTCCTCCAAGAAGAACCAGAGCTAAGCAAGAGCAAGGCCACCAATCCCCAACTCGGAGAGCCTCCCCAGGAGGATACCGTGGTGGACAGTATCAAAGGCGGCTGAGATGTCAAGGAGGACAAGCAAGGACATTTTGCCTTGTTGGCCTCCCTAAGTAGGTCATCTAGCAGGGCGACCAATGCCGTTTCCGTGCCATGACGCAGCCAGAAGCCCAACTGAAACGGATCCAGGGCATTGATTTCATCCAAGAGAGCCTGAAGCTGGCCGGCCACCACCCTCTCAACTACCTTGGTAAGAAAAGAAACATTGGCAATGGGCCACTGCCAAGCTCGGTTTCTTTCTAATTGGGCTAATGAGCATCTCCTTAAGGGCAAAAGGTACCTTGCCCTCAAGAAGAGACCCATTTATTATTTCAGTAGCCCATTCAGTTATCACCAGCCTGGCAGCTTTGATTAGCTAGGCTGGGCAAGGATCAAGAGAGGAGGAGATGGCTCGGCAGCGATCAGTTGGACGTCACAGGTTGAAAATGAGTAATTCTCAAAGGACAAGGAGCAGCACTGGATATCTCAGCTTGATCCCCTTTTTTAAAAACTGGGTGCAAGATCCCAGCAGATGGTGTCCACTTTAGATTTTAAAAATGCTGTAAATTGGTAATAATGCTAGATGGAGGCCAATCGTTGTGGCCAATTCCGGATAGGTCATGTACTATACGGAAAAGTTCCAGACACTCTCTAGCCTAAACTATTGATAAAAGAGAAACAACCTGAAGTAAAATTCTGAACAAACCATTCTCCAAACACAAAATGCCAATAATAAGACAAATTTTAATTGTAAGATTGAAATAAATGAAGATAAAATTATTCTATAGCAACCTTCTTCAATCTGGGGTTCTCCAAATGTTTTGGACTACAACTCTCCTGATAACTTGCCAATGCGGAGGGTAGGTCATATCATCTGGAGGATATTAAGTTGCAGAAGGCTGATCCGTAGGAAATCCTAGAGGTTTTGAGGAAGACGTTTAGGAGCAGATTCTTATGATTTTGAGTTACTACCGTGTTTCCACAAAAATAAGACCGGTTCTTATATTAATTTTTGCTCCAAAAATGCATTAGGGCCTATTTTCAGAGGATGTTTTATTTTTTTTCATGTACAACAATCTACATTTATTCAAATACAGTCATGTCATCTTCTTCTGGTTGCTGCACAATAGTGGAGGGCGGGGTTTCAGTTAACTGGGGCTTATTTTTGGGGTAGGGTTCATGTTACAAGCTTCCTGAAAAATCATACTAGGGCTTATTTTCAGGTTAGGTCTTATTTTCAGGGAAACAGGGTAATCCAGGGTTTCTCAGTGCAGATGGTCTTTGTTTTAGAATGCCAAAGTCACATGCATTTATAGTAGGAATATTATTCTGAGAATTGGGATGAATGCCTTTTTGCTCAGCCATCATGTTACTGTTTGTCATGATTATGCAGGCAAAAAAATCCTTCCACTGTCTTATTGTCTTTCCAGTGAATTGGCCATTGAACGTTTTGTTCTCAGAGGAATGATGAACTCGAGTCTTGCACATGATACCATGCTATACCACTGGTCAGGCATATGATGCTTTATTCTGGTTTCTGTTCATCAATTTTTGTTTTAGTTTATAAGAAAGAAAAATGAGCCATAATGAATCAGACCATAAGTGTATCTGGTCCATCATTCTGTTAAGATAGTAGCCAACCAGATGCCTGTAGGAAGCCTATAACAGCAACAGTCTCCTCTTTGTCTCTGATGAGACTCATCAGACGCATACTACCTCTGGTGCTGTGGGTAATAAATATCCACCAAGGCTGGAAACCACTCTTGTTCTCCATGAATTTGTTTGGTACTCTTTCAGAGCCCTCCAAATAGTCGATCGTCATTTCAGTTGTGGTTGTGAATTCATTAGTTTAAGTGGCAAAATAACATAGATATAACATAGCCTGCATTGGTTATATAGCCACAATAAGAAAATGTGGATAATGGTAAAGCACACAAATGAAGCTAATATGTTTGCTTGTTTGAAACAGGAACGAAGACCATTTCTTGCATCAGAATGTAACGAGCTTCCGAAAGCTGAGAAGTGGAGGCGCCAGGTATTTGCTGTTCGGTATGGTGTGGCAAACTATTGGTAACAATCCTGGGTATATAAATTAATTCTTGATGCCATAATTCTAACTTCCATTTTAACCCTTAGCTTTTCCATAGATGTTTTTAAAATAGTTGTGTAGCTTCCAATTTCCTACGTTATCCATTGGAAGATGTCTGAATTGGTGGAGAGTAGATTTTTCCCTATTCCAAATGAGTAGGAAAATTATCATGAAGGGTTTACTTCAGAAGGTATCTTTATTGAAACACATGCCAACAGTAATAGTCATATTAATATAAAGTTTTAAAAATGTAATTAGGACTCTATAGGTTCTGTCTAGTATCTAATGATACTGCCACTTTAAGAAGTTCAACTTGCAAGGAAGGTGAGAGGCATATATTTTTGCCAAGTGGACTTTGATCACAAAAGCTGACACTGAAAGAAAATTTTTATTCGTTGAAGTGTTAAAATGTTTTGCTTCCCACTTTCCTTCCCCCACCCCAATTTCTTTTGTCAGAAAATACATACTTATATAAAGTCTGTCCTCCACATGTTTAGCCTAAAACATTTCTAACTGCTGTTTAGTAAGTGACTCTGAATGTAAAGAAACCCTATTCATGGGACCATAATGATTTTATATAGAAAATGATTCCTGTTATAGCTCCAGTGGAGCTGTAGCTTCCCTCTTACAGCTCTTGTCTTTTGATTTGCTTCCTCTGCTAGAAATGTCAGAAACCCAGTGTTCATTTAGGATGAAGGTGCCAATGTGCAGCGAAGTGGCCAGGGGCTTTGCTGGTGTGACAGTACAGTGTTTTCTGCTGTGTCAAGAGTAGTACTTTGCCAGTTCCACCCATTCTTGTAGTTCTTGAAGAAGTCCATGATTTAGCATGATCTTCACCTTCATGTGAGACTTTCACAATTGTTGTTTCAGTCATGTATAACACAGGAGTACACAACGTGGAGCCCTGGTCCCACAGATGACCTCTGGCCTTTCCTGTGTATAGCCTCAAAGACTGGAAACATCCCATCCATTTATCCAAGCAGTCAAGTAAATGAGCTGTTATTTAGGGAAAGAAATACCCTTCCCTGGCATTTCAAATTTCTTTAAAACAGCAGTCTCAGTGGGGATTATTAGCGGTGGTAGAGGCTTTCACCTTCCTACAACCATTCTGTTTCCCCAGGAATCCCTAGATCTCAACTGGCAGGGAATGGGAGATATCAGTGTGTCTCTTTCTGTCCATACAGACACAAGGAAGCATGTGTAAGTCACTAAGCTGACACTGGATGTGACTCTTGGGAAAGAAAAGCTTGAGCACTCCTGGCACAGCAGAAGTGATTCCAAAAAGGATCTCACCTTTTCTGCTGGAGGCTGAGCAGAGCAAACTGAATTAGAAAAACTTACTTCATAGGAGTGAGAATCCTTTGATTTGGTTAAACTGCAGAATAGTAACTATAGTTAGGACATCCTAGGACATCTAGAAGATTTATGAATGAAGTAAACTTTTTATAACATCAGCTTTTTAAGCCATTTTTGAGGATATGAGATAGAGCATATTCTAACAGTATTTTTAAAAGCCACCCATGAGAAAAAGATTATAGACAACATCTTGCGTCCTAAGCTGCTTTTCCGTCCACACAGAAGAGTGGTTTTGCTAACTCTCCTGTCATTCTGCAGCCCTGTCCTCTACCCTCTGCCACTCTTCAAGATTTGAGGAGCAGATTTCCTCCCTCCTATTAGCCAGGCTACTTTAACAAAGTGAACACATTGTGCAGATTTTAAGGAAAAAAACAATGAATGTGTTTCTAAACATGGGGGCAACTTAAAATCAACTCTCTCATAGATTTCTGATTGTTACATAATCTCTTTTTCTCAAAAGATTATTGGTGAAATTTCGAAGAAGGTGGCACAAATTCAAAATGGTAAGTTTTTGATGAGTGATCAGTATTAATACCATATTTTTCCATGTATAAGGCTCCCATGTATAAGACATCCACCCACCCCTTTTCTAACCCAAAATTTCTTTCTTTGCAAGAAAGTGGAGGTGGAAGGCAGGGATCAAAGCGCTTTGATCTCTCCCCCCCTCCTTACTACAGTGTATAAAACGACCCCCAATTTTTCCTCTATTTTAGGAAAAAAGTGTCATTTTATACATGGAAAAATATGGTATTTTCTTGCATCTGCAGGGTGTACATTTGTTTAACATAGCTTAAAATTGCACCTTCTTATTGCTGCTGATGCTGAAGGGCTGCCAAAGGTGAAGTCTAGCTTTATGATGATGAACTGAAGAAAGCACGATTGCTTCAGAGCATTTATAACTGGGTACTGTTAGGAAAGGGGTCTGGAGTCTGGACTGTTGTGATTCCAGTATTTGGCAAGTCTATCTAAGTGCTAGCTTTGAATCAGATATTGGGTGAATAATTTTGATACTGCTGTGCTTCAAGTTGAAATCATGAATGGAATGGGTGCCCCTGATTTCCTTGTGGAGCAGATTAAAACACCTTTCTTTTAAAGGCAATATGATTGCCATTAAAGTTTTCAGGAGCAGAGCGACTGTGGTGATTTGGTAGAGAGGAATAAATGAATTGAATAAATACTTACAGAACTTCAGAACAGGAACTTCCCTTCAAAATCATCTTTTTTTCTCTCCTTTAAAAACAGCGGGTCTAGGTGAATTCAGAATTCGTGATCTGAATGATGAAATCAACAAATTGCTAAGAGAAAAAGGGCACTGGGAAGTCCGGATAAAGGAGCTGGGAGGACCTGATTATGCAGTAAGTATGTAGGTTGTAGGGTTGAGGGATGTCATGGTGCTGCGGGTTAAACCGCAGAAGCCTCTGTGCTGCAAGGTCAGAAGACCAGCAGTCGTAAGATCGAATCCACGTGACGGAGTGAGCTCCCGTCACTTGTCCCAGCTCCTGCCAACCTAGCAGTTCGAAAGCATGTAAAAATGCGAGTCGATAAATAGGTACCACCTCGGTGGGAAGGTAACAGCGGTCTGTGTCTAGTCGCACTGGCCACGTGACCACGGAAACTGTCTTTGGACACACACTGGCTCTGTGGCTTGGAAATGGGGATGAGCACCACCCCCTAGAATTAGACACGACTTGACTAAATGTCAAGGGGAACCTTTATGTAGGTTGTAATTAGACTTCTTTACAAGGAAGCATAAACAATACAAAGGTTTCAGTCATAAATTGCTAGGAAACTAATGCCTGATTATTACATAAATACATGTCTACCAGGATATCATACTGATATAAATATTTGTGGTTCAGAGTTCATGGGAATTGTTCTGCAAAGAATGCGGGCTAATTTTCATCATGTCAGTGGTTAAAATCTGCCCAAATCTTGTGACACTCTGCCTGCAGATTCTGTCCAGTATGCCAAAAGGGAGGAAAAAAGGTAAATACCAGTGGTGTGTGGAAGCATCCTCATTCACTCTGTATTTGAATAAAAGGCATACAGATGGGGCCAACCTGCTCTATATCTATTAGCAGACATTCCACCCCAATGCATTCTTGCTCTTGTATGTGCGTTTCTGGATATTGTTTTTTTTTAAAAAAAAAAAAACCAACAAAAGAGGGACTACAAATGGCTGTAATGGGCTGTGTGTGTGATTCAGTGCCCTAATTGTATGACCTGGCTGTGCAAAGCCCATACAAGAATCATCTTTCCACAGTTCCACACATACTGTGGTCTTAACCGACCAGATAGGCAGGATATAAAATAAATAAATAAATAAATAAATACAGACACACACACAGACACACACACACACACTTAGTCATTATAGTACAGTGGTGCCTTGACTTATGAACATCCTGACTTATGACCATTTCAAGTTACAACCAACTCCGGTGGCAAAATTTTGCTTCGACTTGTTACTGGAGCTTCAAGCTACTACCAGAAAAAAGGCAGGGAAAAAGGCGGGGAATTCAAACTTCTAACCGTTGGTCGGTGAAGAGGCTGCTTCTTTGTAGCTCTTTCACTCCAGCAGTTAGAGAGTGTGCGTTTGGAGGAGGCTTCGGACTGCCTGGTAAGGTGCTGCTTTTTAAAAACTGGCTGTTCTGGGTGGGTTTTGCAGCGTGGGTTTGGGCTGGGTGGTGGGGTTATGTTTCTATGCTGTGATGGGTCTTGCAGTCTTTGTTTTGGGGGGATTTTTTCGCATTTCCGATTGGTTTTGCAGTCTCTGTTTGCTTTTGGGGATTTTTTATCTTCGGCCAGAACGGATTAATCGTGTTTCAATGCATTCCTATGGGAAATGGTGCTTCGACTTATGACCATTTTGAGTTACGACCATCTTCTGGAACGGATTAAGTTCATAAGTCAAGGCACCACTGTATCAAAATATTTTGGTAACATTTAATAAACTAAACTGAGTAAGGGAACAGAGAAAAAGAAGAATGTTCTGGAATGCAGAAAGGTTTTCTGAACAGCAAAGCGAGCCTTTCCCTTCACCATAAAGCTCCATGAAATGGCTGATGAAGCAGAGAATGTATGCACTGCATGGTGACTTCAGCATCAAGGTTGCATCTTTGGGCCCTCCCTAGTACATTAGTGCTTAGAGTGTCCAGGGGAAATCTCAGGCTTTATGGGGGTGTTGAACTATCACTCGCTCCTCTTTTGGTATTAATAGCTCAGTCTACTATATTCCTTCTGATGCCCCTTTTTCTCAATTTAAGTTAGTGACCATCTTTGTAACCCTGAATGATGAACAAGATAGAGAAAGAACCTCTTGTGGTGTTGCTCTACAAGGAGGTGAACAGCAGCTCCTTGCTCCACCCCCACAGTGGAGATATTCCTGGTTGAGTCTGTTTTTGCACATTTGTTTGAAGATAGTCCACATGTCTAGGCTTATTGCTAATCACTTATGGCTTTCTCTTCCTTTCTTTTTGTCTTTAAAGAGAATTGGTCCTAAAATGCTTGATCATGAAGGAAAAGAAGTTCCAGGAAACAGGGGTTACAAATATTTTGGAGCCGCTAAAGACTTACCTGGTGTAAGAGAGCTTTTTGAAAAAGAACGTAAGTAGTTGGATGTGCAGTAATAGTAAATACAGTATAATATGAGTCACCAAGCAAAAAAAAGTGTATTATTTTCTAGTAAGGCACAATGAATGTTAGGTTCTTATTTCTTTCCTGTTTAATGCAAAACATTGTGTGGAATCAATAGAGGAGAGCAGGAAATATATACAGTGGTGCCTCGCTTAACGAGCGCACCGTATAACGATTAAATCGCATAGCGATCCGTTTTTTCGGATCGCTAATGCGATCGCACAACGTTTTTCCCATAGGGAAAAATTCGCTTTGCGAAGACCGGTAAGCGTTTCGCTTACCGATCTTCGCAAAACGACCCCCGCCGATCAGCTGTTCGGCGGCCAAAATGGCCGCTGGAAGCCGGGAAATGGCCTAAAATGGCCGCCCGCAGCGTTTTGGCGCCCTCGTTAAGCGAGGCGAGGGCGCGAAAATGGCTGCCGGCCATTACGAAGCTTCGTTAAACGGTGAGTATTTGGCCCATTTGGAACGCATTAAACCATGTTTAATGCGTTCTAATGGGCTTTTCTGTACCGTTTAACGATGCTTCAGCATAGCGAAGGTTAATCCGGAACGGATTAACCTCGCTATGCGAGGCACCACTGTATAATGTCCTCTCATAATACTGTATATATTTTGCAGTGCCATTACTGCTGCCTTACTTTTTTTAACTTTGCTAAATTTAATAGTTTAAATTCAATAGTCCATTATCTCATATTTGCTATCCTGTTCAGAACTGTTTGTGCAGTGTATGAAAATTTTATTTTTCAAGTTATCAAAGCCCCAAGTTTGTCTCTGAGAGAAAAACATACAGTGCCATACAACATGAAGGTAAAGGAATGCTGACAGATTTTTTTTCTGGCAGTCATCCTAGCCTGGGGATAATGTGCCTTTATCTGTAACTGTAAAAACTTGTTTGCAAAAAGACACAACTTTTGAGTACTCTTTCAGGCATGTAAATAGTGTTGCATTTCACAGGGCAGTCAGTGAATAGGGTCAGTATTGTGGTCTTTTTTAAACTGATGTTATGCAGATAAACAAAGTGTATACTCACAATACAAGACCAAGTAACAGGTGTGTTCAAGGTGGCCGACAACCTAATCTTGTCATGTGGAATCATTTCTTAAGAACAAATAAAATCAGACTCTAGTTTCCTATGAAGCAGCACTGCAACATCATGATCTTACAGATTTTTCTTTAGGCAGTCTTTGGTTTTAAAATACCAAAGTTGATAAAACTTTGAAACTTGTATAGTATTAGTGCAAAGAAGACAACACTTTAACAGATATCCCAAAGAAGAGAAGAAACTGGTTGTGTATTTCGGAGAAGAGGCTGGAATGAAGGCAGAGATTCATCAGTATGCGTGTTCCCTACCCCACTGGTTTGATTGACTCTTTGTGAGCACCAAATGTTAGGAGGCTATCCTCTGTGTCTACTTTTCCCCCATTGAGAATGATTTTTCATTTATTCCTTTAGCACTTCCTCCTCCAAGGAAGACACGAGCTGAACTCATGAAGGCTATTGATGCAGAATACTATGGCTACCGAGATGAGGATGATGGTGTTCTGGAACCACTGGAACAGGAACATGAAAGAAAAGGTATATTTGAATAATCTTAGGTTGTTGTCTTGTGTGATGTCATTTATATGAGTGTCCAGATGTGGTTATCTATACTATAAAGAAATAAAACAGTCTGGCTGTTTTCTGATGGACCATATTTTTGTTTTTTAATTTAAAGTCATATTGCTCCTGAGTATATTAGCCATGCTGTGTTTTCCATTTTGACTGATGCTGTGCATTCAGTACTTCAGTAGTGTTGTTTTCACCTACCCCATATGAATTTCTATATCATAGGACCTTTCACATACTAGGTGAGTGCCTCTTGCTTGGCTTTCCCAGGATCTTAGACAGATAGCTTCCCTTTTACCGTGTTTCCCTGAAAATAAGACAGGGTCTTATATTAATTTTTGCTCCAAAAACCCATTAGGGCTTATTTTCAGGGGATGTGTTATTTTTTCCATGTACAACAATCTACATTTATTCAAATACAGTCATGTCATCTTCTGGTTCCTGCACAATGGAGGGTGGGGTTTCACTTAACTAGGGCTTATTCTTGGGGTAGGGCTTATATTAGGAGCATCCTGAAAAATCCTACTAGGGATTATTTTCAGGTTAGGTCTTATTTTAGGGGAAACAGGGTATCTTCTACTAGCTCCTTTCTTGTGCTTTAGATGCCATAGATTGGGCCATGGACTTGAAAGCATATGCTCCATCATTCAGACTATCTCCTCCCCAAAATTAAGGTTCCTCTGGGATTTGTTGACCTGTTCTAATAAGAAGAAACTAGTTTTATATCTTCTGTCATGTTTGTCATGTTCATGCTATTTATTCAACAGTTTCATATAAGGATCATATTATTACCAAGTCATATGTCATCAGCCTTGATACGGTCACATTAAACTTTTTAAAAGCCCATGTGAATCTGTATAAGAGTTGTTCTGCTATGATGGTTCAGATCACGTTTTGATAAGGCTATCAATTAGGAGTATTGGTGAGACAGGTCTTCCTCTATCATGCGGTTCAGAAATTACTGCCAGAAAAATTATCTGTGCATTTTTCTGAACAAGCTTCCTTTCCAGTTTTCTGCGGTAATTAGAACTTCATTTAAGTTTGCCGGTGATCACATGGATATAGAGGAAATCAATTCATGCATTTTGGAAAGGAACATTAGATGAGCTATGGGAAAGAAATAAATAAGCTGCTGCTATTGATTATGTTAATGGGAACAATCCTCCAACAGAGTTCTAGTCTTGTAAGTAACATACTGTTTTGCTGTTTTACTTATTGAATTCATTGGTTGTTCCTATAAATGAATACACTAGTAATTAGATTGTAGGCTGGATGTTGTTTGCCTACAGTTTGTTTCTACAAACATTTTACTTGTACATTAGCCAAAAGCCTATTGCTAAGTATAATAAATTGCACTCAAGTAGGCCCATTTGAATCAATGGAACTTATGGAGGACTTGACTCACCAAATCCCCATTTATTCAAATAGGCCTATTCTAGTGTGATTTACTAACACTAAGCAACAGGATTTTGACTAATGTGTTATCTGGATCTTGAAGTTTGAAGAACATGTATACAGGTAATATGATTTACGTTGACTTGCTATCCTTTACAGATTTCTGTCATGGGGGGAAAAAAGCTGGTAAAAGGGATTTCATGGTCATAGTTGCTTAAGTCAGGCAAAATTCTTAACAGTATGGCCGTTTCTCTACCAGTTAGCTGATTCCAACATCTCAGTGATTGATATAGTTATTGATCCTGGATGTAAGTAGATCAGGCCTCCCCTCCTTCATATCTTGAGTCTGATCTCTACTGCCAACTATCATACAAATAATAATCACATTTCACACTTTAGTATTTTAGTGTTACATAGGATAAGTCAAAATCTTGACATCTTTATCAAGCACAATTAAGCCTGTTACTATTCAGTACAATACAACCAGACTGCATTTAGGTGATACTCACTCAGAAGTAAGTTCAATTGACTCAGGTTAACTTCCATAAGCTTTTAGTCTGATTTGGTTTTGGTAAAGCCACATTTCCTTAGAAGCTACCTTTGGTGCAGAAAAGCAGCAGAGTTTGGTGTTGGGGATAGCTCCGGTTCAAGAGTCCTTTTTTCCTCAAGCCATCTGTAGTCTTCCCTGTGTTAACAGCATTTTTACTACTTTTTGACTGAGTTTAAATCTTATAGTGGTACTATATAGCTTCTTTGGCAAGATCAATTTCAAAGGCAGAAATGTTATCCCAGTTTGTGAGCATTTTGTTGTAGTTAAAGGAAAAAAAATAGTGGATTGTAAGGCAAAAATATGGATCCTGCCCCAGTAATAGTTTTAGCATGTACAGTATGCACTCTCTCCTTCCTTTGCATATGTATGTAAGATAACCATTGGAGATTTATCTCTACATACAAACATATATGTTTGCACTAACCTCTACATATTTATTTGTAATCTCTCTGCCTTACTGGTCCCCCAGTGGTCTCATGGTTGGTTCTTGCTTGACTCCCCTGAATGGAACCTGGGAATACAGAGAAGAGGGGATTGGAACTTGTTACATTAAATTGCCTCATGTCTTGAACAAACACCCTCTGATTGGCTCTCTGCTGCCAGATACTGGTTCAGAGCAGTTCAACCACAATGTGTTAATCTGGTATCCTGTAGAAGTGCTGGATTGTTTGATGGCACTTTAAATGAAATCCTTATCTTATCATGGCCATAACAGTGTAGAAGGAAGTTGTAGACACACTAGACAGAGTACAAGTAATGGGTTTTAAACCTGTTTTTCAGGAAGTGGGTAGAAGAGGAAAAGCAGTACTCAGGAAATGAAACATAGCAATAATTCTCATCAGTCAGTTCTTGTTCTCCAATGCTTCAAGGACCTATACTCTCTAACAGTTATGATGCATTTGTATAGGTCTTAACTGGTAGGCTTACAGACAGTTCTGATGAAGATAATACAGTGTTGCACCCAGTCGTCGTTTAGTCATGTCTGACTCTTTGTGACCCCATGGCCCAGAGCACGCCAGGCCCTCCTATCTTCCACTGCCTCCCGGAGTTGTGTCAAATTCATGTTGGTTGTTTCGATGACACTGTCCAACCATCTCATCCTCTGTCGTCCCCTTCTCCTCTTGCCGTCACACTTTCCCAACATCAAGGTCTTTTTCAAGGAGTCTTCTCATCTCATGAGATGGCCAAAGTACTAGAGCCTCAGCTTCAGGATCTGTCCTTCCAGTGAGCACTCAGGGTTGATTTCCTTTAGAATGGATAGGTTTGTTCTCCTTGCAGTCCAGGGGACTCAAGAGCCTCCTCCAGCACCACAATTCAAAGGCATCAATTCTTCGGTGGTCTGCTTTCTTTATGGTCCAGCTCTCACTTCCATACAACACTACAGGAAAAACCATAGCTCTGACTATGCGGACTTTTGTTGACAAGATGATGTCTCTGCTTTTTAAGATGCCCGTCAAGGTTTGTCATCGCTTTCCTCCCAAGAAGCAGGCGTCTTTTAATTTCGTGGCTGCTGTCACCATCTGCAGTGATCATGGAGCTCAAGAAAGTAAAATCTGTCACTGCCTCCATATCTTCCCCTTCTATTTCCCAGGAGGTGATGGCCATGATCTTAGTTTTTTTGATGTTGAGCTTTAGACCATTTTTTTGCACTCTCCTTTTTCACCCTCATTACAAGGTTATTTAGTTCCTCCTCACTTTCTGCCATCAGAGTGGTATCATCTGCATATCGGAGGTTGATATTTCTTCCGGCAATCTTAATTCCGGTTTGGGATTCCTCCAGTCTAGCCTTCCGCATAATGTATTCTGCATATAAGTTAAATAAGCCGGGGGATAGTATACAGCCTTATACATCCAGGCTACTATCAAAATATTAAGCTTTTCATATCAAAAAGGAGGTATTTTCTTATACTTCCTCTGACCAGAGACAAGTGAATATAAATAGACCTGAAACCGAATCAGATATTAAAAAATCAGTAAATGAACATTTGTCCTTACACAGCACATAAGTTAACACCTTTAAAATAATTCATGGGATAGCAGAGGAGTTCTCATCTAACCAAATGTTCTTTTGCAGCTTGCTCATCTCTATACTGTATAACTGGGAATAGATAACTGTGGTGGATCTAGGGACCAGTTTTAACTTTCCCGTTATAGCCTCTCCCCCATGTGTTTAACGGTTTGATATTATAAATTGGTGTTCGAGTCCCAGTTGGAGTAGAAGCACAGAATCAGTGGGATTAACATAAGCCTTCACTCACTATTCAGCAGTTGATTGGATGAGTATATAATAATAGGGTTAACAATTGGATTTAGACCGAGGTTTCCTGACCACTCTGTGTATTTATTAAAATACATTGTAGCCTATGGAAAATTCATGGAGCAATAATATTATTCAAGTCTTCAGGATGCCACAGGGTTCCTTATTGTTAGTACTCAGCTTCACAGAGCTTGAAGGGAGCAATTGCATCTCAGATTCAAAAAAGGATTCTGGAAGTAACCCATGGCATTAACTTACTTGCTTAATTAACATGTGAAAAACGAACAATCATGTGGAAACAAAAATTGCATGTACAACTATTATGCACTGATAGAATTGGGTTTGCCTTTGTGGATAGAAATTACAGCTCATTAGCCTGATAGAATTATTTAAGTATATGTAAAGATAGAACAGTTTAGTAGTAGACATTTCTGCGACCTTTCATAGCACTTTCACTTACTGTAATAGTGCTGGGTAAAAGATACAGTACGGTGGGAAGAAAAACAAATAGCTGGAGAAGGTGCCTAATATGGTATTTGTCAGGCTTGGATAAAACTGAGTGATAAGTAATACAGCTCTGAATAATCCAGAAGGATGCTAAAATTGGTCAAAGTGCTGGCAAGAGAGAAAATACAGTGGTGCCTCGCTTAACGAGCGCTTCTTTTAAAGATGAATTCGCTTACTGATGACTTTTTTGGAGCGTTTTTGTGCTCTCTTTAACGATGGTCCCTATGGGCGATTTTTGCTTAGCGATGTTGGGACCATGCTTCGCATAACGATTAAATGTTTGGGTCCCCTGTTTCGCTTAACGATGGTTTAAACAGCCTCATGTTTTCTGTTTTTTAAATGTTATAAAGTTAAAGTTTACTATTTAAAATGTTTGAAATCATAAAGTGCACTTAATAAACCTTTTGTTAACCAAATTTGACATTGTTCTGACTCTTTTTAAATTTGTTGTTGAATTTTTTCCCCCATAGAGAGGGGGAAAAATAGGTTTCAATGCATTTCAATTGGGGAACCGTGTTTCGCTTAGCGATGTTTCCTATGGCGATTTTCGCTCAAGGACGGCAATTCGTTCCTATTGGAACGGATTATCCAGTTTTCAATGCATTTCAATGGGAAACCGCATTTCGCTTAGCGATGTTATCAGTTAGCGACGAATTTTTTTGAACCAATTAAAATAGTTAAGTGAGGCACCACTATATGGTCAGAGGTCCAAAGCGGACTGAGTTGAAGAACTTGCCGGTTATGATGAGTGAATAAAATTATCTTATGATCAGACAAAAAATATGCACACTTTAAGAATCTCTGTTGTTTCTGAACACAAGGACCAATGTTTTGCAACAGATCTTGAGAGTTTGCTAGCAAGGAGGCTGTTCTCCAGATCTTGACCCATCTGGCATGGGCCAATTACCTTTTGTCCCAACTTTGCTCTTGGTTGGATAAAATCAGGTAACCCGATGTATACTGCTTGAGCTTTTTGTAGAATTGTGAAAAGGTTGCCCTGACTGTTCTTCTGTAAATGTCTCCTTCAGCTCTACTTCTAAAGGAGGGCAGGTTTTGTTTGTGCAAGTAAAAGCATTTTATCTACAAGTGGATTCATTAAATATTGACTATCTCGTTGCTCCTGAAGTGGGAATGAATTCTTTTTGCCTTAGATTTGTTCAGTCTTTTAAAACCAAAAGAAGTAGGTTCATGCCCTTTGAAAGACCTAGCTCATCTTTTTTAAAAATTATTTTAAAAATATAGCTGAGAGCTTGCTATATCCAGTCTTGACGGTTTGACGTGTCAGTTCAACGCTTTAAATCTAATTCATATGCTTCTTCCAGTTATTGCAGAAGCACTGGAAAAATGGAAAGTGGAGAGAGAAGCACGGCTTGCAAGAGGTGACAAGGAGGAAGAGGAGGAGGAAGTAAACATCTATGCAGTAAATGATGAGGAGGTATGGTACTGGTTTCCAACTTTAAAGTGTGGTTAAAAAGTATTTTAAGAATGTGAAAAAAGTTAGTAATAGAATCTAATGTGCATGTTATTATTATTATTATTTATTTTATTTATATCCCGCCTATCTGGTCGTGTTAGGAAACTTTGATAAGTCTGTATGTTTTGATGGTTTCATGTACATCGCAACTGGAGATTTTTTGGCATTCAAGATATTGCTGTATTGTCCTAGCTGATTGGAATTGCAGTTTGACCCTGTGGAGGGCCACGTGTTCTCTACCTCACCAACCATGAAGAACACAAATCTTCTCTCCTTCTGCTTCTACTTCCTGTGGTTAGGTGATAGGTACCTACAGAGAAACCTGCATGGGTCCAGATGATACTGAATTCTAGCTGCCATAAATCCTGACTATCATGGACAGTGATACGGCAAATTGGGATATTGCTAGTCTTGTAATATTTGGAGGGCTACAGGGTTTCTACTCCTTGAAGCCTACTGAGAATATAAACTCTCTCCTTCAGCTTTCTGTGTACAGTGGTGCCTTGCTTAGCGATGTTAATCGGTACAGCAAAAATCGCTGCTAACCGAAAACATCGCTAAGCGATTTTTTTTAAAGCCCGTAGGAATGCATTCAAACCCCTTCAATGTGTTCCTATGGGCTTAAAACTTACCTTTAAGCGAAAATCCTCCATAAGGAAGCCATTTTCGCTGCCCGGTATACGAGGTATCCGTCCCTAAACACAGCGGGCGGCCATGTTTTTTACCCGGCATCCATTTTGGAACCACTGATCAGCTGTAGGAAAAAGATCGCTATGCGATAATCGGTAAGCGAAACAGCTTACCGGTCATCGCAAAGCGATTTTTTTCCTATTTAAAACATCGCAATGCGATCGCTTTTTCGATCACAAATTCTTCATCGCTAAGCGGTTTCTTCGTTAAACGGGGTGCTCGTTAAGCGAGGCACCACTGTACTTTAAATTTGATTCAATTCTTAGAATTCCTCAAACATGGCCATTCTTCTATGTGATGCAGATATGGTGGAGCTCAGTAGAGTGTATGCAAGTTTGAGGTGTTTTTTTAATTACTTGGTGTAGCTGATCATTTTAATAAAGTGTATATAAATTTGTGTACTTGCTTTTTGCCTGCTTAATTTCTAATGAACCAAGCCACACATGGATTAAATCCATATTTTCTGGATGTATTTTCAGTCTGATGAAGAAAGCGGAAAGGAAAAAGAAGGTGAAGATAGTCAACAGAAATTTATTGCTCACGTCCCAGTGCCATCCCAACAGGAGGTAAGCTGCAAATAAAGGATATACAGGTAGATTCAACTTCCAGGGGAATAGCCACATTAGTCTGTTGTAGCACAAATACAAGCCTAAGTATATTATGCCTAAATACAATGAAGTCTATTATGGTGTATACTTCAGATTACAGCCATGGTTTAAACTTTACAAGAATGAACCTTGTGATCCCATGTTCTTTCTCCCCCTCAAACAAGGCAATTTGGAACTTCCCATTCTATTTTGCAGTTAGAAGTTACAGTTTCCTATTAACCAGAATTAGAAGTTTCTTAGCACCATATAGTGTCGTGGCTAGCATGTTGGACTAGGACTCAGAAGACCTGGGTTCAGATCCCTGCTCTGTTATTAAATTCTTGGGCGGTGGCAATTGTAAATTACTCCTTAAGCACCTCACAGACCTGAAAAAGCCTACCATAAGACAGGAGCAACTTTACCACACCTAACAACAAAAGCACCTTATGTAAGGTGCAGAAAAAAGTGAACAAACCTAAGGTATGCAATTGCTGTTTCTCAAATTGCCAAACTGAATCACAGCTAATCGCAAACCATGGTTTACTGTCATGAAGACAAATTGCAGTTAGCTTTTCGCATCGTTCTCCTTATAATTTTAGACTAATCACAACTTAATGTTTATCCAGACCCTAAACTGTGATTAATCTAAATTCTAGTTGGTTTATAGAAGCCAATTTCATAACCCATTGTTTGCAGTTAGTATGTTTCAGGCAGAACAGTGGGGTCTCGACTTACGAACTTAATCCGTATTGGAAGGCAGTTCTCAGGTCGAAAAGTTCTTAAGTCGAATCTGCATTTCCCATAGGAATGCATTGAAAACCATTTAATCCGTATCTGCTCTTTTCGTCCATAGAAACTAATGGGAAGCTGCTATTCCGCCTTCTGCCACTAGAGGGGGATATTTTTTCTTTTTTCCTTTTAACCTAAGATGACTTAGCTTTTAAAAAAAGAAAAAAAAAGTTAGTAACTCGAATCTAAGTTCGTAAGTCGAGTCCATATATTCCTATGAGAGCGGTTCGTAAGTCGAAACGTTCATATGTCAAGCCGTTCGTAAGTCGAGACCCCACTGTATTTAAGATGAACTGGTGGCTCTGGTTCATGCAATGATAATTAGTACAAAATGGAATGGAAAACTTCTAAACTCTTTTTGGCATCTGAGGTGAGAAAGGGAGGAGCGAACCTGAGGGTCATTGTAGCTTATCATCATAATGCCAAACCATGGATACATCTGAACAAATTCATTGTATCTGTATGTGTTTATCTTAACAGATGAATAAGGTAGAAAATCAAACTTGGCTACAGTTAGATTTATAAATTGTGACTTAGTTTGGCCTTGTGCACTAAATGAGAAAGTGCATTTTTCCCTTCTTGCTGCAAAAGTGTGAGGATTTTAGTTTGGCCATTAAAGAGTGAAGCTGCACATTTGCAAGATACATTCTTGTTCTTCTCTGGAAATACAAAAATATTAAATCTCATACTTGTTGAATGGATTATTCAAAATGGAAGTGTTGGACAGATTTTTGTGTGTGTTTGCAAGCAGTCAGCCTGTTCTTTTGTCATTGCTCTGCATGTGTTTGGCTTCACAAAAAGAACAGTAGCTTGTGACATTTTGGGCAATTGTATAAAACCATTAAGGGAAAAAAAACACGTTTGTCCTACTCTTGCACTGTATGCAAGAACTCTCTTGGGCTTGGAAGCCTACAGTAAGCTGGCTCATTGTGTTGAGACAGCCTGCTTTGAGAGGAAATGAGACATTAACAAGCATTTTTCTCAAGCCTAGCTTCAGCTCTCTGCAATGCACACACAGTTATACACACTGCAGCATAACGTGCGGTGGTCTAAAATCTATTTAAAGGCTTTTTTTCTGGGGGATTTTGCAAGAATTTGCAGAATAGTAATTCACTGAGTTTGTTGTGTTCTAGTTTCTGAAAACTGGAACATTGTTTATAGTAATTTTTAAAATACTAAGCCAGATGCCAGAGTCCATGGCCATAGCAGTTCTTTTTGACATATTGGCTCAAATTCTAAGGATTTGTGTAACTTGTAATTAATTTCAGTTGATTGATGAGGCGCAGGGGTACATATTGGCTGAGCAGTCCAGGTACACGACCCAGATGCATCTTGTCAATTAGCTGCAGTTTGACACAAGCTATACCGACCTTAGGTGAATAACAGTATGATTTCTGGTCTTTGTTTTCATCAGATAATTCCTTTTAGTGTTCTGCCATGTCTGAACTAATGAAATGAATTAGTAACATTTTAGTATATTCTTACCAAGGCCGCATATTTTTATTTTACAGATTGAGGAAGCTCTTGTCCGGAGGAAAAAGATGGAACTTCTTCAGAAATATGCCAGTGAAGCTCTGATGGCTCAGAGTGAAGAGGCTAAAAGGCTTCTAGGACTCTAGTATTTCTTGCAACTGAATTGTGACACTTTGGTTTTTATAATCCATCCTAAAGCACCAGATAGAACGCCAGGAGAAGTGACCTAAAGCACATTGGTTCTGCAGAAGTAACATAAAAGGAGAGTGATTTTTAAGCATACTTCGCTCCATCCTATTCCATGCAGATTCTTGTATTTCCATTTTCTTCAATCAAACTCTAAATGGCTGGCTAGTTTGCCTTAAGCATTCTTTCTCGTGTTGCTTTCTTCTTTGACTAAGATCTGTGTTACCTAGCAGTTTCCACTGGGATAACTGCTATTAAATTAGATAGTAGCATTCTTATATACTTATTCAGTCTGAGGTTGAATACAGTGCTATTTACAAGAAGTCTTATTTAGCACAACCTCTTGTCTGTCCATTTGGAAAAGAAGTGGAAGGCAGCGTCTGCGGTTTTGCCTTTGCGAGAGAATGGAAATCTCCTGATTAACAGTGTTTTAAGAAGCATCCCCTTGGTGCTAATATTCACTTGGTTAGATTTCTGAAGTGGTGAGTATTCAGTAATATTGTGAATACTGTTTTGCCTTCACTATATCACTCAGATAATTTATGTAGAAGCATTTGTTCATGATCTTCATGGTAGCTTGAAAAGATGTACAGTATTTTTCTTTTATGAATAAGTCATAAGACTAAAACTCCTTGATTGCCTTAGTCTGCTTTATCACGAGAGAGAGAGAGAGAGAGAGAGAGAGAGAGAGAGAGAGAGAATTTTAAGGACCAAACGTCAAGACAGTTTACAACTTTATGGTCAGTAGTACCCTGATGATCAGATGAGAGTGACTCATACAGCAGATGTGTAAAACTGTTGAAGTTTCAGGCAAAGCTGGTATGTTTCTAATAAGCCATTTTGTCATAGAGGTTGTTGTGATACAGTCACAATATACAATCATGTATTAGTCTGATTCAAAAATGAAACCTGTAATTTATACATTGACCTACTTTTCTAGCGTAGCTGAAGACTAACACAAGTTTATGTAAGCTTTTCTGGTCCACTTAGTTACCCAGCAGCTTAGTAAAGTTTCCTACCAATTTTCACAGAGTGTACAAACATAAGGATTCATTTGAAACATACAGATGAATAAACATTTTAAAAACATTAATAAATCCTATCTTTATGTAAATAAAGGAAAAAACTAATAAAAGAATAAGTAGGGTCTGTATCCAGATTTGGTCCATTCTTCATTTTTTCTTCTTTCCCATATCAGGCCTATCTGTGCTCTGGTTCTGTTCTGAAAGATTGGATGGCCAGACTCTGGAGCAAGTTTTGAGTAAGGGTTCAGGGGAAGAGGGAAGATTGAGAAGTCCTGTTGTATTCTTTGATTTTAGCCCCAAAATTAAACCCGTAAGACACACAGAGAATTGGTTTACAGTAATTTAAATTTAACTTATTTTTTAAAATGTATTGTTATATTGTTCTTCTCAGTATAACAAATGTATTGAGCCTTTTATGATAGGATATCATCAGTGAAAATGACCTTAATGCCAAAGCAGTTTTCCCCTGTTGCTTACCAAGATAGAACAAATCTTAAAAAATGGCAGAAATGTTTCTGAGTTTGTTCACAATTTTGCATCCCCTCAGGATGTTAAAAAGAAGGCTATGTTTCCTCAGTATTAGCAAATTTATTTAGATTATTGACTAGTTTAAACAAAAATGCACACTAATCAAAAGTATGCTGATTGAAGGGGTACTTTTTTTGTAGTGCTTTGCTTACACAACATTTTATACACAAACCAACTTAAAATGTCCAGGGGGTAGTCTATTCATAGACTGCAACCCACTTCATCAGATGCAGCAATTTAAACTTTTTTAAAGGAATCCATTTATCTCTAGTGGTAGTTTTAAATTAAGAGAAGATAAAATAGAATGAAGCTTCACCTGGTTTTACTGTTGAAGGGACTCTGCTGATCTAGGTTCATCATCCTTTGAACTGAGGTTACATTCTTCAGAAGGTGTCAGTCTGCAGTATGGAAGTGTTTCTGAATCTGAATCTTGTGAATTCCTCAGATATGTGCCCTGTTTTAGATGAGTAGTGAAGACAGCCCTATTTCTTAAAACCACAGAGCAGGAAGGGACCCCGTGGATCATCGAGTCCAGCCCCTGTCAAGGAAGCAGAGTGGGAAATTGAACTCCAGTGGCTGGGAGTTCGATTCCCACTGTGCCTTTGTGACGGGTTGGACTCATTGAGCCATAGGATCCCTTTCAGCTTTGCAGTTCTAAGATGATGATGATTTTAAAAACGTGTAATTATAGTACTACCTGAGCTTATGAACAAGGGATAGCAGCTTTTTAATGACTCAAGCATTATCTAATTCAATGGTTCTTAACCTTTGTTACTTGGATGTTTTTGAACTGCAACTCCCAGAAACCCCAGCCAGCACAGTTGGTGGTGAAGGCTTCTGGGAGTTGCAGTCCAAAACTCCTGAGTAACCCAAGGTTAAGAACCAGTGAATTCACTATTTAAGGTACTCTTTGTGAACAAGTTTACAGTATACAGACTACTAAATAGCAGACATTTTCATATGTAATAAATGTCATATTTTATTTATTAGATTTCTACACTGCCCATCTAGAATGTGTCTACTCTGGGCGATTTACATATAATATAAAAATAAACTAAGATAAAATCTAGATTAATCCAAGATGGGAAAGGAAAAAAGAGGGGGGGGAAAGAAGAGGAAGAAAAAGACCCTGATGTTGGGAAAGTGTGAAGGCAAGAGGAGAAGGGAACGACAGAGGACGAGATGGTTGGACAGGGTCACTGAAGCAACCAACATAAATTTGACCCAACTCTGGGAGGCAGTGGAAGACAGGAGGGCCTGGCATGCTCTGGTCCATGGGGTCACGAAGAGTAGGACATGACTTAACGACTAAACAACAGTCTGCAGATGTACCCGCTTGTGCTTTCTACCATTCACAAAGAGACACAAAGCAAGGGAAACTCCCAGAAGCTGACCCCTGTTGTCATCGCTCGGCCACTTCTCACTGGAGCACAAAGCGATTGTCAAGAAGTGTGGCTCTCAGGCAGCGGTGTACAGCAGCGATGAGTAGGAGCTTGTAGAGACAATGAAAGTGGAAGCAGAACTGGACAAAACACTGAGCAATCCCTCTGAACCCCGGCTCATTTCCCCGGCATCCTTTCTCGTGTGCTTTCCGGCCCCAGAGCGTTTTTTTTGGGGGGGGGGGAGAAGAGAAGTAAGAGAGACGGAGAGCCCGGACGAGCCGGGGAACGGAGAAAACAACAGGGAGCGGGGGAGGCGCGCCAAAAAAAGAGGCGCCTCGCCGGTTCGGGCCCCGGGTGCGGGCGGCGGGGGGGGGGGAGAGGGCGGGGCAGGTGCGCCAGGCAAGCCCCTCCCGCGCCGGGCAGCGTAGGCAGAGGGCGGAGCGGGCCAGGTTTTAGACTGAGGAAGCCGGAGGGGGGGCCGCTGTCGGCGGCGGCGCCCGCGCCCCACTCAAGCCCGGTGGCCGCCGCCGCCGCCGCTGCCGCTCGCCTTGGCTGCTTTTCCTGCCCAAGGAAGCCGCCATGCGGGGGTTGCCGCCGCTTCTCGGCCGGCTTCTCCGGAGAGGCGCGGCCGCGGGACCTCCCGGGCGGCGTGGACTCTGCAGCGCCGCCGCGCCAGCGCCCAAGAGCGACGCGGGCATCCAGGTAAGAGTCGGTGGTTGGCGGCGGGGGGCGAGAGAGAAAGCTCTTGGTCCCATCTTTCCCAGCCGTTTCCGAGTGCCGGGCAGCCAGTGGCGGGGAAAGGGGGGGGGGAAGGAAGACGACCGCTGCTCTCTCTCTTCTGGAGAGACCCCCCCACCCCCACCCCCTGCCAGCGGTGCCGCCGGGAGAGGGAAGGAAGGATAGTTGAGCGCAGGGGCTGCGAGCGGCTGTCGGGCTTGGAAAGTTTTCCGCCGCTTCGGAGCGCGTCGAGTTGGGTCGCGTTGTTTTCTCAAGCGCAGTCAAAGTCCGTGTGGCCCAAAATCGGGGAAAGAGGCTTTCCTTGTGTAATGATGATGGTTTTTTTTTTAAAGGATCATCTTTCCGTCCTGCGCCCCTCTGGATTTTCCATGGCGTGCGCTTGTTTGTGTCTGTTGCTTTAGTCCATTGGGAATACCGAGCAGCCCGCTGAAAGGGCGGAGTATAAACTAGAACTGGTAACTTTGAAGAGGAAGGCGAAATCCTTGCTTCTCTCCCTTAGAAAAAAAGAGTATTTTCCACTCCCCTCTATTACCCTTTCTTGTTCCCGATCCCTCTTGTTTTCCTTCCCAGGCTTTCCTGTCTGGATCATTTTGTTCATTCATTCACGTTTCCCCCTTGGACTCTCCTCCCCCATCATTTGCCTTCATCTCTCTCTGTGTGTGTGTGTGTGTGTGTGTGTGTGTGTGTGTGTGTGTGTGTGTGTGTGGAGGTAGGCGCAAAAAAGAGCCAATTGCATTGTCGCCCAGAGGAAACAGCTGAGCCTGCCTCCGACTGTTCCTGGCTGTCACCTCAAGTCACTCCCGCAACCTGAGCAAGGGTGGTTGGTGTATGCCCTTGTCAAGGCACTTCTTTCTGACTTATGGCAGCTCTATGAATGAGTGGCCTCCAGAAGGCCCCATCTTCAGATCTTTCCGAACTAGAGGGTGTGATTTATGGAGTCAATCCATCTCCTATTTGGTCTACCTCTTTTCCTGCTTCCTTCAACTTTGCTTAGCCTTATTGTCTTTTCCAGTGAGTCTTGTTTCCTGGTGAGGTTTCCATAGGAACATGGGGCAGGACTTTTCTCTCTTGCTTTATCTTTTAATGTATTACAGTAATAGTGGTGAGATCCTGGGCATGGTAGATTAATTTAAATTGTCACAGAAAAAGGCAGGTTCCAATCCTCAGCTTTTTAGCTGACATGTTCCCTAAATGAATGAGTGTGCATACTGATGGGTTGGTAATTAATGTATAACATTTAGCACTTAAATAATCTTTATAGGAAAGTTATCCAGGAGCATTATCCAAATAATTCAACCATATAGTCCTCCTGCCTTTGTGTTACTACTTTTGAGAACAATTGTGATTTTTTTTTGGGGGGGGGAGGTATGGTTTTAGGATGCTGAAGCTGTGCTGAATTTGAACCCCTTCCAGTCTGTTAGAAATTATCTAGGAATACCCTTACCTTGACCTAACTCTGTATTGGCATAATGAAAATGTTCCAGGGGTGGAGGAGGTCTGGATCTGGCATAATTTGGTTCCTCCTTTACTTCACCTCTTCTCCACCCATTTGGTTCTCCTGGATGGTCACAGGAGGGCCTGTCAAGTCTTTTTATTTGTAGATCTCTGAAATCCATCAGCATAAGGGCAGTTTTCCCAGCACAAGAAGCTTTGGTTCATTTCTAAACCCAGTGCAGCCGGCAAAGTACACAGCACATTTAAGAGGTGGGGAAACCCAGTAGATGGAAGATCCTGTGTGCACTTATGTATATTCTGTATGAACCCTGTTCTGAGCTTGTATGAATCCCAGCAGTAAACCTGAATGAACATGTTTGCAAAACTGAAACACAACTACTTGCCAGCGATTGCAGGTGAAAACATATCCTGAATTTGCATTAGCCTCAGGATCATTCAGATGTTTCAGTGTGTTCAAAACAGCTTGTATTCTGTATGTGTAAAGAGATGGTTGACAGTTGTACACAGGATAAGTGATCATGGAGAAAACATTAGTGTGAACTAAACATTTCATTCTACACACTGGCCTTCTTTTTTGTAGTGCGTTTTGTAGTGCATGTACCCATGCATGGGTAAAGTGCACCCACAGACCTGACAACAGCAAGGCGTCTGCCACTTTTAAAGGCTAATTTCCAGCCCTGTTTCCCACTGCTGTTGACTCTACATAGGAAAAATATGAAGGACCCTTAACATGTTTAATGCTAGTGCTCATAGTTCTTACCATGTCTAATTCTAGTGATACCATTTCATTCGTGTTGCTGTTTTAATAGTGAAAAATAGCCTGGATAATAAGTAAATAGAATTTGTAGTATTGTGGACTCTGAATTTACGTGTGTTTACAAAAAAAGAAAAAAATAGGAAAAATGTGAGTGAAACAGAGGCTGCAGGCTGGTCATGTTCTCAGATATTTTATATGTCCGAAGGATTTGAAGGGAATCCTCACTTTTTTGTAGAATTTGATCTTTAGCCCTAAATTAAGGGCAAAATGGATGAATCTTTGTCATAATAACTGGATGTGTGGGCAAGAGGAGTGGGTACTACATCTTATGGACAGAAAATGCCTCAGCAAATTGTTCTGAAAATTGGAAGTATAGCAAAGGTAGGTAGGTTTGAAGATGTTCACTGCCAATCCATTTGTACTGTATCTTTTGGACAACTTTTAATGTCTTTTGGGTCAACACTGGAGAAATATGTTTTTTATTAAGGATGCCTTACACAACAGGTTTTTAGGACTGTCAGTCTATGATCAGTGAGAAGGTCCGTGCCAACTTACTCTGTGTAGATGGTATCGGTTGGCAGTTGGGCATATTTAGCATGAAATGGTAACTTCGGTTACAGAAACTGCACCAGTGCAAAAACATGCCTGGGACACCAAGTGTACCTGTGAAGGTACTAGGACCAAGAAGAAGGAGTCTCTGTCCTGGTGATCTTAACACTTGAGCAGGTTCATAAAAGCAGACACAGTCTTTGAGATAGCTTGGGTCCAAGCCATTTAGGGCTTCATAGGCTAGAACCAGCAGTTCGAATTCAGCCTGGATACAGATTGGCAGCCAGTGGAGCTGCTGTAATGAGAGTTAAGCGGTCCCTGTGTCCAGCCTCAGTTAGCAATCTGGCTGCTGTATTTTGGACCAGCTGAAGTTTTCTGACATTTTCTACAGGCAGCCCCATGAAGAATGTGTTACAGTCATCCAGCTAGAATATTACTAAGACATGTGTCACTGTGGCCAGATCAGACCTCTCATGGAGTGGGCACAGCTGGCAGACTAGTTTTAATTGTGCAAATGCTCTCTTGGCCACCACCGAAACCTGGGCATCCAGATTCAGACAAATCCAAGAACAGCCACCAGCTGTAACCTCATGAGTGTAACCTCATTCAGCACAGGCTACATCTCTGTTCCCTGAAATGCCTTTCAACAGACCAGGAGTACCTCTGTATTATCTGGATTAAGTTTTAGTTTATTCACCCTCATCCAGTCCATTACTGACACTTGACACTGATCTAGTCGAAATAGCTTCCTCAAATTTAAATGGAAAAGGGAGATAGAGATGGGTGTCAACTGCATACTGGCGACACTGAACTCCAGAACTCCGAACAATCTCTCCCAGTGGTTTCATGTAGATGTTAAGTACACAGGAGACAAAACGTAACCCTGAGGGACCCTACTGGTCAGCAGCCAAGTTTGCTGAACAGGAGTCTCCCAGCACCATCTCCTGAGTTCTCTCCTCCAGGAAGGACCTGAACTACTGTAAAAAGTACCTCTCAATCCCATCCCAGAGAGACAGGCCAGGGGGATACCATGGTTGATGGTATCAGAAGCTGTTGAGAGGTCCAGCAGAACCAACAGGGACATCTCCCCTGTGTTCATTTCCTGGTGTAGATCATCTGCCAAGGGAACCAGAGCAGTTCTGTTCCATAAGCAGGCCTGAAGCCAGATTGAAATGGATCTGGATAATCTGTTTTATTTAGGAATCCGTGGATCTGAGAAACTGTTCCAACACCTTGCACAAGAATGGAATATTAGGGACATGGAAACATATGTTGCTAAAGGAACTTCATAAAAACCTGTTGATACATAGCTTTTTCAGCTTCATTTTTATTTTAATGTTTACATTTTAAACCAATTAAAAACTTTCCTGACAAATCCAGCAACTACATTTATGTCAATATTGCCTTGTTTGTTTAGTCTTTTTCTTTTTACACTTCCCTTCCTCAAGGCTGTGATTGGGTAACAGTTTAAAATTATATATACCTGGAAAATGTATTAAAACTTTACAGGAATGCCAAGTGACCTGCCCTTATTAACTGAACCTTCGCTTCCTCTGTTTGATGTGTGACACAACCACATGTATGGAATGGGCCTGAAACTGGATGAAGCAAGCCTAACATGGACTTAATAATGTTGCATTTTCTGCCTCTCTGGCAGGCAGAAGCAAGGAGCAGCATATAGTGCTTCTAATGTTAGACACACATCCTTCACGATGTCATTTTATTATGTAGAACAGGCAGAAAGTGTCCGACACCACCACCACAACCATAAACAAAGTGATTAAAATACAATGGGAATATATTGGGTTTATAAGGTTTAGAGAGTTCTGCTTTACCAGATTTAATCTGCTCTGATATTTTAGTAATTATTGTCTGTGTGAAACTGTGAAGTCGTAACTGTTGGCATGTTTTAAATATAGCTGTATCTTACAGCCAAGAAAGATATACCTTTAAAGCAGCGGTCCCCAACTGTTTTGCGGCTGCAGACCAGTTGTGGGGAGTGAACTCCATGCGCGGGGAGATGTGGGTACCACCAGGGTTCATTTATGTTTGAAATCTGTGTAGGTGTTCCTTTTAAGTCTTAACTGGTACTTTCTTAGTCCCATAATCCAGTAGTAGAAGATTTACTGATTGACCTAAATACTTGTTTTTGTTAATTTCTTGCCAACTGTTGCTATCTGAACAGTGAAAACTAGTTTTAAACAGAATATAGCATTATTTGAGTGCATGCTGAGATTGAAGCAAAGGTTACATAATTAAACTGAGAATATTTATAGCTTATACAGTATTTAAAAAAGCAAACCAATGTCTGAGTCTTTGGTTATTAAGATCCCAGCAAGACGGAAAGAAGAACTTTCTCCAGTAGTTGGTTTTTCTAGTATTTAAACACGTTTTGGTACAGATCTTAACAAAAAGGCTTTTAAATCCAACAGAAAATTTAATGCCAAGTCCAGTCTTTTCTTTGGGGAGTAGGTCAGGCTGAGGGTGTGCGACTGGGCCAGGGCCGCCCGGTGAGTTTCACAGCCAAGAGGTGGTTTGGATATGGGTCTCCTTAGTATTTGTCTGCAACCAGTACACCTCGTTGGTGAAATTGTTGTGGAGTGTGCGTGTAAGTTGTAAAAAAATTGCTTCTGGTGGAAGTATGTCTTTTGGAGGCTGATTGTATAAGACTTGGCCCAAAAAGGTCTTCAAATTTTCTCCCAATTATAAAGCTCACTAGATATTTTTGAGCCATTCCCACACCCACTCAGTCTAGTGGACCTTGCAGGAGGCTAGTGTGAGAGAAATGAGTTAATTACACATTGTGCTTCTCTTAACTCTGAGGTAAAGGTAGAAAGCAAAGGTTCACGTTAATAAATTGCCATTCTAGTTTGGGTAATTATTAAAGCAACAACAAAGTGTTGGACTACCGTGTGGCTTATCCCTATGGCCATGGTTTCTGGAAAGCACAAACTGAGGGATGGGCCGGTGCCCAAGAGCATCAGATTCGAAGAGGGAAGGCCAAGAGGTTTCTCACACCACCATCAAGTTCACTGCCTACTAAGGCTGCAGTGAGGATAATGTTAGCAAAGGAGAGAGTTCCTCAAAAGGATGGCAGGATATGAATATACCAAAGAAACAACTCAGTGAATGTAAGTTTTACTAGAGCTAAAGAGTTGATTATGATAATAGTTCTCTCCCTGCTCTCAATTTCAGCTTAATGGACAACAACAACCTACCTTTGGGTTCCTGTTTGATATTGACGGAGTCTTGGTGCGTGGGAAGACACCTATTCCTGCAGCAAGAAAAGCCTTCCAAAAACTACTCGGTTCTCAGGGAGAGTTTCTGGTGCCTGTTGTATTTGTTACAAATGCAGGGAACTGCCTTCGTCAGAAGAAAGCAGACCAGCTGTCTCATATTCTTGGAGTGCCTGTGAGTGTCTTCTGGATGTGATGGCAGTTTTTGTGTGCCTATGTAGGTTGTGCCTTTTACTCATACAGACGGCCTTTTATACTTGTTGCAAGCCTTATAGATCTCGGTGGCCCTTGTCCTAAGGCTGATGCTGTTAGTCTTTATTCCCCATCCCTTTCAGGAATAGCACAAAGCTCTTCTCTCCACTCCGGCCAGCCACTTCCAACTTTTTCTTTAGTAACCTGCTGCCACCAGGGCCCTTCCTCAGGTCCTCATTCTTACCCTCTTATTTGACTCTTCAGGAAAGAGAGAGAGATCTTTTACTGTATAGGAAATCAGCATTAGGTATGATTGACAGAGACCAAAATATACATCATTATGATACAAATGTAAGATATAGATATGTTATTGTCCTGCACAATCCAATATGCCGATATTTAGCAGCAGTATAAGTATAGTAGAATAATAGAATTTTAATGCAACATATTGGCTGACATCCAGTAGGAAATTGCAGCTAGAGTAGGCCCATTGAATCAATTGAACTTAAATATTTAATTTATTTATTTATTTATTTATTTATTTATTTATTTATTTATTTATTCATTCATTCATTCATTCATTCATTCATTCATTCATTCATTCATTCATTCATTCATTTATTCCCCACCCATCTAGACCGAAGTCTGCTCTGGATGGCTAACAATAATAGATAAAACAAAAACAATATAATAAAAAAACAATAGTAGTAATATAGTTCAAGATGGGAAAAATAATCAAGTGATGACAGGAGGGAAAGTCTGCCTAAAGAGCCAGAAGTTTGCACCCAGCAAGGTAGCCGGACAGATCTCTGAGGGCAGACTGTTCCAAAGTCGAGGGACCACTGCCGAGAAGGCCCAGCTTCTTGTTCTTTCTCTCTGGGCCTCCCTCGGTGGTAGGCTCCTCAGCCACCCTTCTTGGCTAGAAGGAGTGATTTGGGTAGATCTAGGTGGGAGGAGGAGTTCCGCTAGGTAGCGAGGTCCGCAACCGTTTAGGGCTTTATATGCCATCATTGACACTTTGAAATCAATGCAGAAACGAACGGATAGCCAACGCAAGGCAGCTAGAGTGGGGGAGATATGTTGATATTTTCTCACCCCAGTGTGAAGTCTGGCTGCCTCATTCTGCACCATTTGAAGCTTCCGCATCAATCTCAAAGGTAGCCCCTGTACATAGATGTTGACTCACTTATTTCTTGCTCATTCAGTGGGTATACTCCAGTTATAACTTACTACAGAATTTCAGTCATTATTTTATACTGCTAAAGATTGAAAACTGTCTCTGTACGATAATCTACTTCTGTTCACAGTCAATATAAAATCTCTTATTATCCCTCCTCCTCCCGCTCTTTCTAACTAACTTTTCCTAAACCCCCTTAAAGATAAGCTTATGTGTTTTAATTATTGCTATGCATATTTTGTATATCATGTTATTTACGAACAAGAGCTGGGTTTTTTTTTGTTCTTTTTAATAGATTTCCCAGGACCAAGTCATGATGTCCCACAGTCCTCTGCGTATGTTCAAACGTTACCATGACAAATGTGTTCTTGTGTCTGGACAAGGGCCACTTCTTGATATTGCTAAACAGTATCCTTTCTAATGGTTGGTTCATTGTAGATTAGGCAAAAGAAGTGGCGGATCTGCACCAGACCATAGTAGTGTTCTGGTGCCTCCGCCACCCTCTCCATATTGCCTTTAATACAGCAACCAAAGGGGCACAAGACAGGGTGGATTTGATTTAAATCAAATCAATTGATTTGAAGCACAATTTAATTTTTAAAAATAAGATTTTGTTGACAATTTAAATAAAAACCCAATATTTTAAATGTAATCATGATTTAAATTGTGATTAGAGATGGAGGTATTCGTATATGAAAGATGCATCCCCGCGAAGCTGGAATTAACCGTTCGCTCATGCGTCTCGCAGCGGCCCCGCTCATCTTTCCCATTTCACCTGGAGTGCTGTTCTCTTCCCACTTGGCTGGCCACTCTGGGCAGTGGGGGGAAAGGGAGAGGACAAATCTCCCTGCATGGCTGCTGAGGACAAATGAGCGGACGGTCTGGCCCCAGGGACCAGACCCTTGTTAAGTCCAGCTGCGTGGGGACATTCGTATTTGTATAGAAATATGAATACCCCCATCTCTAATTGTGATTCAAATGAATTTGATTTTTAAAAAGTCATTTTTATCCACACTGGCACAGAATGTAAACAGGCCTTCAAGATCTCCAGAACTTACCAGGCAAGACAATATTACATAGCATCATACAGGATATTTTGTGGTGGAACAGGGCAAGAGGAGTTGTAGATATCAGATGAATGTCTTTCAGAACCTGAAGACTTTGTGGGACACTTTTCTTTGGCTTGGGAGATAAGTTCCGCAAAATGAACTCTTTCCAGTCTGTAAGTCTAAACAACATTGCTATAAGTAAGCCTGGATTTAGCAGGAGTGAGTTTTGAATTAAACGTTGCAAGCTGGATTGTAATGTGAAGAGTTAATAACAAAATTTATTTTGCAAGCCACTGTGCCGCTGAAATAAAAATTGCATTCATGAAAATCCAATATGTAGAGATTATAGCAAGGCAATAAGTATGCAGGGTTCAAGCTCTTTATCATTTACATAATCTCCCAAGAGTGGATAGAACACTTTTAATATAATTAACAGGAAGCTGTCACTGCCAGACTGAGTATATTGCTTAATTTGCTGTGGAAAGGCAAACATTTACATTTCAGTAAAATATAGATGCACTGAAATCCCTAACAAATTACATCACTAGTCTTGGATTTTGCCAGCCTATTACAATTGACAAACTGAGAGAAACCTATCCATTGTTGGACATGGTTGACCATGACAGAAGACCTAAGATTTTGGTAAGTACAGTATGCTCTGCTAAACATCTTTCTTCATAATTTATTGACCATTTGTTGTATTGTTTCTAATTTAAGTAGTTTCTCTGATATTTTGGACAAAACCAAACACCATCATAGGTGACCTGCATTACAGAAATCTGTGAACAGGCAATTGAGAGAATATTCTTCTGCTTTCTAATGATGGACATTCTCTTGACACCAAGTTTAGCTCTCCCGTTGTGTGAACGTTTTCAGAGGGAACTGCCTTCATCAGTTCCCATTTTGGAGATGTAGGCCTGGTTGGAATTCTTAATATTTGTCACAGTTGCAGGCACCACCGCAGTGCAGAGCTCACAGATGTTCACTGTTGAGTGGCATGGTCACCTGTGCTCTCCTGCTACACAGTGCTCGCCCACCTACCCACCCAACCGCCCACTAACCCGCTTTCCACCAGCGTCCTCTGCACACACATATCCCACAATCTGTGGCTTTCTGTGTGCTGCTTCCCTTCTTGAGCGCATTGTGTCTCAGCAGCATCAGACCGTGGCAGGGGGACAACAGAGCCCAGGCACTCTGTGCTAGGAAAGGACTGAGCCGCCAGAATCCAGAATCCTCTTTGCCTGCTCGCCCCAACGCAGAAACCATTGGGAAGCTCTAGAGCAGATAGGAAAGCCATACCTCCCTTCTGAGGCCTGAGGGTGGTGGGAGAAATGTTGCACCTTTCCAAATGCTGCGTAGACTTGGCAGCCAGCCTTCCAAAGCACATTGCAGTCAGTAGCCCACCATTCCAGTGTGTTATGAGATGCACAGCTCTTGCCCCATTGCCTCTCCTCTCTTAAGGGCCTGCTTTAAGGGATTACCGCACAAGAATGCTAACATGATCTCCTGAGCCAGCATCACACCCCTAAAACTTTTTAAACGTACAAGATTTCCCTCTCACAGGTGTCACACAGTCTGGCGATGTGTTCACTTAGCGTTTGGCCATGCCAACTTCCGTTATCTTTTTCTGGATAATCTACTTTTCTGCCTTGTCACAGTCCATCTGTGATGCCAGTATCAAAAATCAAAAATGATACGTACTGGCATTTTTTTGACCCAATGTGCAAATGTGTGGTTTAAACTGAGTATTGTTTGCTGTTCATACTTTTGTGTCAGGGGAAGGTTCCCTTCCCATGGTAATAGCAGTTTGGTGGTGGGAGGCAACTTGATTCCTCCTTGTGCCTGTTGTTTTTGTGTTGTTTTCAGGCCATTAAACCCTGCATGTTGTTTAGCCCTTAAGGTCTCCTTGACAGCTACTCAAATGCACTTCTTGTGCCTTTGATATTTTTGGCTCTTAAAATCTGCCTGACAGCTGCTTGAATATATGTATTGTGTCTTTTTAATTTGACCATGATGATGATTGTTCTTTGTTGATAAGTCAGGGCAAGTATTTGATTATCTGTTTGTTCCATTATGTCACCAGCTAGAGTAGTGTTTGTCACTAATCAGGCAGTAGAATGAATGAATGAATGAATGAATGAATGAATGAATGAATGAATGAATGAATAAATAAATAAATAAATAAATAAATAAATAAATAAGACTTGAGATGTACTACAAAAATTACAGCACATGTCAAAACCACATTTGTTATGTCGACTAAAGAAAGGCAAATTTCACTGAATTGCTTTTATATTGTTCACAGCATTTAAAAAGCTGTACAAGTTGTCCAGAGACTTTACGCAATGTTGACTGATTTTGGAACAGATTAGACAGCAACTGAGAGTGTTATGTGTAAACATGAGGAAATGCCTCCAAGAACTAGCAAGAGAATTGCCCAAGTCTTATAGGAGGTGGAGGATAAAGAGGACAGGAGCAGTGGACTGAAGACGCCTAGTTCAGCTCTTATCTCCGGTTTCAGTAGGATGCATCTGGGACATGGGGATTGTTAGAAAGTTAATATTAACTCTCTGCCTATATGGTTTTCTCTTTGCTTTGCTTTGTGGAATTAATATGTTGTATTATTCTGTCAAAGTTCTTTTTTTCATTCCTGGTTGAATGTGTTGCCATTTCCTTTAGGTTGCAGTGCATGCAGATTTAGTTAACTTTGGAGCAAGGAAAGGAAAGAATGATGATCACGGCTTTTAAGAGAAATTAACTTATTTTGGTCAGTTTGAAGCATGGCCTAGTACTCCAGTCAGGAATAACCTGAAGGAGGATGGTTGCTTGCGTACAGTGTTAAGTGCGGCTTCAATTATGTAATGCAAACTGTGAATTAGCTATCAAGAGATTGTAGGGGTTTTTAATTGTTGTTGATAACTTGAATGCGTATTTTATAAAGGACTGTGATTTCCAGGTTTGTGACTGGGAAAGGAATTTTTATTTTATCTCCTTGTTGCAAAGCACTGTTCTTCCTATTTTAGAATTAGTAACATGAGAAGTCTTGCTGAAAATATCACCAAGCATGAAATGTCTTCTTTATTGGAAACAAAAGGACCAACCAGTTTCTTTTTTTGTCAGTGCCCACGGAAGGCTTCTCTTAATAAAAGCTAACTTGTTTTTTTATTTCTTGTTTGTTTTGCAGCATCGACCTCCAGTAGAACTCCCCAAGATTGAGGGTCAGTATGACCTGGGTTTCAGTTCTGCTGTAGCTTATTCCTACATAAAGTGGGATTCTAGAGGCCATTTTAAAAACATGGCTGATTTGGAGGCATATGGGAATTCTAAATCTTGAGTGAATAATCTTCTCTTATTAAGACTAATCTACAGTTCCTTCTCGGTTTATTTTCTCCTAGCTTTGCATTACTTGTACACTTTTAAATTTGCCATTCAGAGTTAAACTATGATACGTATGGAAAGGGGAACCAAACAAACCCAAAAGCAATGTCTATTAGACATTAGCTTTGTTTACAATGGAAAAGGAGCTGTTATTGAAAATTACAGCATGAAATAGTCAATCCGCTAAATCAGTTTTTCCAAAAAGCAAAGCAAAGTATGCTGCTTATATGCCACCCTATAGCACTTAAAGCATGATCTGGGTGGTTTCTAAGTTAATTACTCAGGCTACATATACCCCCCCTTTGGTGAGCTGGGTACTCATTTTACCAACCTCTGAAGGATAGAAGACTGTGTCAACCTTGAGCTGCCTACCTGGGATTGAACCCTGGGCCGTGAGCAGTTTTGGCTGCAGTACAGCAGTTTAATCACTGTGCCATGAGGCTCAAAAACATTTTATTTGTTAATTTGTGCTACAAAAAAAAACTAGGTTATTTAAACAGGCCTTCCCTACAGTCAATTAAGTTAATTTTCTTTCTTTTTTTCTCCTCTTCTTGAGTCTTGCCATCTTGGAAATGTGTTGTTTAGAATTAATTGTGATAATTGTATTTTTAGATATGTTTTCTTGATCTGTTTTAATTCATGTAAGCCGCCCTGAGTAGGCGTTGTATAGAGGGGCGGGGTAAAAATCGGAATAAATAAATAAATAAATAAATAAATAAATAAATAAATAAATAAATAAATAAATAAATAAATAAATGTTATTAAGGAAGTACTAACATTTTGCATTGTTAATATGCAGTATACTTCATTTAATATCAAAAGATCTGAAGTTCACTGTATACAACGTAAAATGATATTTTGGTTAAATGATGGTACTCCTGCACCCTGAAATTGTGCTAATTAACAAAAAAATAAAATTGTCTGAAAACAGTAGGCTATAAAGTGATTTCAAGCAAGTAGCATTTCACTTGAATTGTTTCAGGCTTTTGACCTTCTTGCAATGTGTACCAACGACAGAAGTCTTACTGTGATGATTATGTGCGATAATGCACTCTAACCTGTCAGTGTGTGTTTATTTTGCAGCAATTATTTTGTTTGGTGAGCCGGTGAGATGGGAAACCAACCTGCAGTTAATAATAGATGTTCTTTTGACAAGTGGCTACCCTGGAAAACCTTATCCTCGGGAAATATACCCACATATTCCTGTATTGGCTTGTAATATGGATCTAATGTGGGCATCTGAAGCCCAATCGCCAAGGTAAGAGAAGGATTTGCAGTAGTGGTCGTGTGTGCTGCATATATACACCTTCCCCACCCCATCTTTAACAGCAGGAAAAGAGAACTCTGACATACAGAAAGTCTTCACTCAGGGTGTACCACATGCTCTCAGTACATGTCACAGATAAATAAGCAAACATTATGCTGCTAATATTATAAATGTGTGATTCAAGTCAGAATCTTGCTGAAACGTAATGATTACTGTGCATCTGAGGCGAGCATCATCCTCAACCTGCAAAACTGGAAAGGACCCTATAGATATCAAGTCCAGCCCCTATCAAGGAGACACAGTGGGAAACTGAACTTCCAAGGTCTGGCTTCGCAACCAGAGACCTAAACCATTGAGCTACAACCCAGAATTATTTGTCAGCTTGGGTGAAAACCTTAGCCACAGAAGAACTTCTTACCTTCCACCCAGCTACTTGTTTACCTGGCTGTTAATCTGACAGCACAGGGATCCAGACCTAATTGTGATCCCTAATTGGATCCTGTCACACTTTTTTCTGATGACCTTCAGAAACCCTGGAGAACTATTGCTCCTGTGTGTAAGTCACTGCTGGAGCCATGTTCAGATCCTGGAGAAGGGGGGAGGGGTTTAAGAAGGAGATATCATGCTTTTAAAAAAATCATCATTCCAGGGTGTGATTTCAGTGCTCCTGGGCAGGCTGAGAGACCAACTGGACCCTGTTGCATTCTGAATGTTACAAGGAGAAGGATAGGTTCTGTTACTGGACCTGAAAAAATGTTGCAGCAAAATGCCCTTTTCCTCACTGGTGAAAACCTAGCTATAAGTAGCTACCAGTGCGCTGTGATATGTTTTCTTGGATTATTGCAGTTGACAGGAGTTAAGCAGGTGGGGGGTAGGTGGGGAAATTGAGTTAAAGTAATTTTACTAAATGCTAAAAAAAAAAAAAAACAACCAATGGGATTTATGGGTCCTCCTCTATAAAGTAATATTTTGTTTTTATCCTGGCTGATTGTTCTTTATCAATCACAAATTTATTTCTTTGTATTTCAGGTTTGGGCATGGAACATTCATGGTTTGTTTAGAAAATATTTACAAAAAGATCACTGGCAAAGAATTAAAATATGAAGCTTTGATGGGAAAGCCTAGTGGACTCACTTACCATTATGCTGAGTACCTGATCCGAACGCAAGCAGCTGCAAAGCAATGGAAAAAACCAATTCAAACACTATATGCTATTGGGTAAGACGTATTTGATCAAAATGTTTCCTGCTCCAAATACCAGCAAAACGTGATCTAGAGGAATAGCTAAAGTTTCTTCTGTGTCATTTGCCATCCAGTGAAAGGAAAGGGAGTATTTCATGCAGGTTATTGCTATACAATTAAGGGAAGATATGAAATACGAAGGAATATTTTATCTTATATGTGGGCAGGAAGCAAATTACTCAGTCAGATATTTTCCACTGAATCTACAGCCTCTTTTTAAAGATCTTCTTAAGAATCAGTCATTAGTAGGTATGTCACCTGCTGCTCTCTACTTAAGCAGTTACAGCCCAGTCTTGTCCACAGTGAATTAGAAATCTCACAGAATTCAGTGAAATCATTCCAAGTAACTGAATAACTATCTTTTAGTTCAGATTGTGCATTATTCTGTTTTTGGATTTCAAACTTTTTACCTGTAGTAACCTTCAAAAAAACCTCTTAAAATTAAATACAGATATTCCAAGATATCAGATTCTTGACTTGTTTTTATCTATGGGACTAGAACGGCTCAGTCCCAGAATGTGCTCAAAATTATGTGGGCTAAACTGCAGAAGCCTGTGCTGCAGGGTCAGAAGACCAGCAGTCGTAAGATCAAATCCACGTGACGGAGTGAGCTTCCGTCGCTTTGTCCCAGCTCCTCACCAACCTAGCAGTTCGAAAGCATGCAAGTGCGAGTAGATAAATAGGTACCACCTCGATGGGAAGGTAAAATGGCGTTCCCTAGTCACGCTGGCCACGTGGCAATGGAAACTGTCTTCGGACAAGCACTGGCTCTACGGCTTGAAAACGGGATGAGCCCCACCCCCTAGAGTCAGACACAACTGGACTAAAACTGTCGAGGGGAACCTGAACCTTTACGTTTTTTAATTTGCTAACATTTGTGGGACTGTATTGTTGAGTACATGGTTTCTAAATACAGTAATGTAGTGTGAATGCCACCCTCTGTGATCACACCATGGGTTGCTGCAGAAACAGCCTCTTTATTGATGACAACACAACTTTATAGGGCCAATGGTGTCAAACAAGTGTGACTTCACTCCCCCATTTCTATAAATTTCTGACCATTAGTCCTATGATGAGGAATGAAGCCCCTTCTCCTCTTATCAAGTCCAGAAATCCCCTCAAGTGGACCAAACGAGGGGGGGCAGAGCAGAGATGATGTGTGCAACCTGTCAGCTGTCCCTGCAGCCAGGTAGCGAAGGCATTTTTTCCTGCCAGGCCACCTTGGCCTCCAAGGACGTTTGCCAACCCAGAGGTGCAGTAGTTCCCAGAAAAGGTCCTTCCAAGGTCCACCTGCACCTAGCTGGTTCCCTTGGTATGATGAGCTGGTGATCAGTGATGGACATCTCGGGGCCCTGGCCTGCGCTCAGCCTGGTTAGGTGTAACATGCCCCTACGTGTCTCCAAGTTATTTCACTAGCCTGAGGCCCATGACATGTTCCCTCCTTTACGCTGCCACCAGTTGACCTCTGTCAACAACCTTTAATTAGAAAGATTGAGGTCCAAGCTGAGAGTAACGTTGAACAAAACAGGTTTATTGGTTACAGATCACATAAACAGGTTCTTTAAAGACTTAAAGTATTCATTAGTTTAATAATAACTTGTTTCACTCTTAACTCTCTTTAACTCTTAACTCTACCACTCTCTCTCTCACACACACACAAACTTCTACTTCAGACTCTCATTTCTGACTCTGACTGACTTCTCACGTCAGATTCTCTCACACAATCTTCCTCTAACTGTCCTCCTCCAACTAACTTCTCCTTTCTGGTTTTTCTGGCTCCACCTCCCAACAGCTCTCATTTGTATATGCAAATAACCTACTACATGAGTCAAAGCAGGATGATTGGCACATTAGCTTTTGGCAGTGCCATCTGGCCCTGCTGTTGCTTCTGCTGGCAACAGATGTGCTGCTAGTTCTCAGTTTGATGAGCCTCTTAGTATAGTGCCTGGTCATGCCCCACTCACACCGCTTCCTCTGGTGGCAAGAGGAAGTCAACCTAATACCAATGTCTGGGTCACACCAACAGATCCACTCCCAGCCTTCCTTCGACTTTGGCTAAACTGTTACCTCTTGAGTTTCACAAACCTCAGTCTGTGGTGTCAGCCCAATGCTCCTTCTTGACCGTTCCCCATTCCTCCCTAAGTACCAGCCGGGCCATGGCCATACCAGTGGCATTGAGGGTGTCGCTCACCTCCCAGTCTACCAAGGAGTTACAGGCTGGGAACCCAGCCAACAGCTTGGCCAAGGTGGGGCGCCCATTCTTGCTGCCGGGGAGAGAAGGCGCTCACTGGTCCAACATGTAGCATTTATAGATTTTTCTTCAGTTACTATCTGTTAGTCTTTCTGAAGAATGATATGCAACAGTTTCAAGAAACAAGCAGATTTTGTATAAAATAAGAAAGAACCTGTTCGTAGTTCATTGCGCTTTGGGTCTGCAGAGTTGCTGGACCAGGAAAAAGAGGTTCAGAAAGGATGCTTAGATAGGTGTTGCTCAAGCATGTAATCTACCATAGACCATGTACTTTGTCAAAAGGGTTCAGTTTGTAATAGCCACTGCAATTCAAGTCAAATAATGAAATTACAGTTTGTTTTCATATGACCTTCTATTAGCAAAATAAAACTATGATTTGTAACCTGAAATGTATTGGTCCTGATGTAGTTTTTCTGACTTTCTAGAGATAACCTGATGACTGATATATATGGTGCTAATCTTTACAACCGCTACCTTGAAGAGAACCGTTCAAGAAGAGGGTCCAAGGCACGTTTCCAGGCCAAAGCAGCTGGTGGCACAAGGTCTTCCACAATCTCTCAGGAGGAAGATCTTGAAAACATGTGGGAAAATGAACTCTCTTCCACTGTGGCCACAAGCTGTAGGTCTGTCCTTGTTTGCACTGGGGTGTACAACCCTCACACAGAGATGCCCTTTGATGCTAGGGAGAGCATAACTGAGACTGTGTTTCATGGGCACAGAGATTTCAGGTTTGACCCTGCTTTAGTAGAACCAGACCACATTGTGCCTGATGTTGATGCTGCTGTTGACTTAATCTTCCAGTTGGAGAACTTTGCACCAAAGCAAAACTGCAGGACTGACTAACCGTTTCTTAACAACTGTACTGACTCTTATAAAAAACAACCAGGGCACTTAGTAGCACATTCAAACTAACATATTTTTGTTTGTGTCTGTGATACCTCTAATACACTCCTATTTATTCTAACAGCATTTCCCTTGATACATGAGTTTCTCTGCTCTGATTTCTTTTGATGGACATGTATGATTTTTTCCCCACATCGCAACTTAATTACCTAGCCCAGAAGTTTGAATCGGAAAGTAGAAAGGATATGTGTGTCCACATTCCCGCCCCCAACCATCCATACTTAAAATATTTGGCAATAAACTCTTTACAATGTTCCAGTGGGAAAGTTTATTCCTCCTTAGCTGCTTTCTCTTGCTCCTATTTCCATCTGTCAACTCTGTTTTCCTCCCTTCGTTTTCTTTGTGGAGAGAAAATACAGAGTCCTGGACGGTTTGCCATTAAAAAAATATGTTTTGGGGCCCTTTTTGCTCATCACAGAAAGTCTTGAAAGGGCCCTTAAAGTAGAAGCCACCAAGCATAAATGTGTGCAAAAGCCTTTGAAATTGATGGGAGTTGAGCAAGAGCAGTTAAGATTTTGCTCAAGTCTCACTCATTTTAAAGTCATTTCTGACTGCAGTCATTTCTGGTAGACTTTGCCCCTTCTGTATAGCCTTCTTGTTTATTCCGAGATACACTGAAGTTCTATTGTTAATCACTCTGGTGTTTATCCTGCACCAAACTGTAAAATGTCAAGCAGCCATTTGCCCTAAAGGTTTTAAGCTGAAACTCCAACCACATCAGCAATAACACATGTTGTCTCAAATAAACTGGTTGAGGTTCTTGCCCTGCACTCTCTGCTAATTCTCATCCATTTGTTTTTTAGTGGTCATGTTTCTCGTGGATGTAAACTTTTAAATAACAACTTATTTCACATATTATTAATTTTATGAAACTTTCTTTTAATTTCCCAAAATTCTGTGTAGTAAAATATTTTCTTTGTAGGAAAACACACACAACCAAATCTCTCTCTCTCTCTCTTTCTCTCTCTCTCTCAGTAAGGTTTCCATCCAGTGCCAGTCATTTGTGCAGTGTAGTTTTGGGTGGATCTGTTGGATCAGTCAAAAGGGCCTAGCTGGCCCCCAGCCCCTCCAATGTTCCTCCCCACAATGACCAGCTAAGTATCTGTGGGTGGCCCCTAAGTAGGACAGGAAGGCAACAGCGCCTTCCTGCTTGTGTTTCCCAGCAGCTGGAGTTTGGAGATACATTCTATTAGAATATTATGCAGGCCAGTTACTAAGTCTTAGGGACTGTCTCTTTTGACATGCTCGTTTATTTATGTTCCTAAATTCTTAAAGCAAGACATGATTTAACTTTACAGAACCAGCTCACCACCACCAAAACATGTTGTTTCCTACCACTTTACCTAAAACAGATGTTACAATAACTTGCCTGTATTATGCTTGACACCCACACCCCCTTCTCCTTTGAAAATGGGTGTTGCACTGCCTCCTTCTCATACTCAGGGAAGTAAACTGGCTTTAAGAAGCTATACATTGTTGGTAGAAAACCTGCAATTTCACATTGTTGTTTAAGAAGCTTTAAGTGAATAGCCTCTGGAGACATTAATTTGTCAAGAAGATGTAGAACGTTGGCTGTTATGAGTCTTAGTTTGCCTGAGTTCTTACAATTCCATTCCCCAAAATGTCAATTCAAGCACAGATATTTGCCTCATGTCTTTTGTAATGAAGACTGGCCAGGGTTACATGAATGGACTTCACTTTGCTCTCCTTTCCCGTGTATCCCCCAGATTTCTTCAACACAAGCGCACAACTGTGTGGAGGAGATTTTGAGGGATCACAGAGAGGGGCTACAGGGAAATGGAGGAGTCCTTTCTACCAACTCTATTCCAGACAGACGGGGTAGACAGGTACACCATGGGATTTCATCCAAACAATTCTTTGCTGTTTTCTGCAATTCCCCTCCTCGTCATCTCTTGGTTCAACTATCTTAGCTAGTTTCCTGCTTCTGATCTTTTTACAGAACCATATATTGTTGAACTGAATATTTAATTCTATTTTTTGCTAGCATTTGTTTTGCTAAATGTTGTTGTTTCTCCTCTTAGTTGAGCAAGAGCTCAGTTTTCTCATGGAAACCCCTTCCTGCTTTCCAGTGTTCTTGATTCTATTTCTTAACCATGCCTGCATTGCTCCTTGGACTTGGTGGAAGCTTTTCTGATCTGAGGAATACATTCAGCTGAGCTTCCCTTCATTGTAGTTTTCAATAAACAGGATAAAGAGATGGCTTTTTCTACCAGCTTTCATTTTATGCATCCTTCATTTTTGAGGTTTTTCTGTTTTTGAAATCAAATGTGGTTGTTGGGTTTCCTGGTCATTGTTCCAGTTCAGTTCAGGTTGGGGTGTCCCTTAAGTGTGGGCCATCTCTCTCTGATTATTCTGAACATCTGGAAATTATAGCCTGCCTTGCCATGTCTAGAACATGTACTTTACCCAGTTTGTGGGTACCAAGCAATATCTTTCATTAACTGCAAAATAGCATCTTCTAGATTATTTTGAAAGGCAACCTATTTTCTTGTATATATACCAGTTTCTTGGCCAACCACATGAAATTGCTGCTTCTGGATGGACACTCTCAGGTTCACTCACAGCTGTGCAAAATACTTTACATTCTCAGAGCATCCACTCAGGGCCCCTGTGCTGCTCTGTTAAAGGGTAGTGTGTTTAGGTGGCTGCAAGACTCCCTATTTTATGACTAGGTCAATGAGTACAGTTCATATGACTTGATGTTTACAAAACTCTGATCTCTGGAATTCAAGATTTAATAAAACAGGCATTGGCTCATGTCCAAGGGTACTTATAGTTCCATTTTTATAATGAGATTACTTTTTGTATGTACATGTTTTAATTTTTATCGTTTGCTTTATAAAAAAAACATGTGAACTAATGTTCTGTTTAGTGCTAAGGAATAGGGGAAATCTGTTTAACGCAAGGCAGCTTGTGACATAGCTTAGGCTGCAGCACCATGAGCAAAGTGGAAACCTTTGACGTTCCAGTATTCCAGACTCCGGTTCCCATAATGCCTTAACACTGACCATGCCAAGTGGGGCTTCTGGGAAGCTGAAGTCCACAATCTACACCTCTGCCTCCCCCCCAAAAGTAAATTTAAAAGCCAAAATGTGTTGTTCCCAGTCCCTTAAAGACTTCCTGCCAGAATCTTTGTTGAGGCTGTGTGATGGGCTATCTAGAAAAAGCCATTGTCTTTTATGCTGCTGCTGCAAGACTCCTGTCGGTATGGTGGCATCTTGCCTGTTTCTTCTGACCGAAAAGTTTGAGAGAAGGAAGGTTTTAGGGGATAGGGACTAAATCAAGGGACATCATGAGAAGACAATACTCACTGGCAAATACAGTGCTAGGAAAAGTGGATAGCAGTAGGAAAAGAGGACGCCCTAATATGATATGGGTTGTCTCAGGAAGCCACATTGCCTGCTCAGGTCCATTTAACAGTAGGACATTTGGAGGTCACAAATTCACAGGTTTGCTACAAGGCAGAAGCAACTGTACAGTACATCATAGCAACTTACAGGTAGATAGGTTGAGGGGCAGAATTTGGTTCTTCAGCCCTTTGAACGGCAAGGAAGATACAACTGCCACCCAGCGACTGAGCTGCTGAAGATCTACACACATGAAGGAAAGATGCAGGGTCTGATGCTATCAGATGTCAAAGTTGGCAGCTTAGTGGCACAGGGAGTAGACATAAAAGAAGCCTTTGGCTTTTAGAGTTGTGTGGTACAGTGAAACTCCTTGATAAATGAAAAGGAGAAATAACGGGGACACCAGCCCAGGTGGTTACCCTCATACCTAAAAGTAAAGGCTTCTCCAGGGCCTTAAGAAACTCAAAATAGTGTGATATAATGTTAGTAAGGAAACACTGTTTACCAGGATTCAGCATTAGACTTCTGCTGATGGGAAGAGTCCAATGGAAGTGTGAGACAGAATGTCCTTACTTTTCCAGAGCACCCCTCATACACCCCAAAACCATTCCTTGGAGGGCTGGCAGTCCCTCCATAGTTAATGTTCAGACAGCTTTTGAGGGCTGCGGCGTGGGGGGCAGAGGAACGGGAAAGGGGCTGCTAATGTGAGTGCTTTGGCATTTAGAGTACTTAATATGCACTATTCCATCAGAACTACCATGCAAAACAATATGAGCTGCCATATTGCAGGTGGGGGCTCAGATGGGCCTGCCTGAAGCTAACTTGCGAATTTGTGGCTGAGAGATGAACAATGAGCTTACAAAAGACTATTCCAGATGTGAGAGCAAAGCCCACTTATGTACTGTAAACTAGGATAAAAATTCAGTGCTTAGAATGTGCATGTTTTAAATAATTTGGGTGAGTGGGGTTTTTTTTTGGGGGGGGAGAAAAACCCATGGTATTAGTATAACTGTATCTGGGTACCTTTTAAGAGAAGTAGACATTCTACTGTAGCATGTTATAATGGAAGTTTATGTATTAAAAGCTGTTAAAAACAGTATCTCTTGGGACACCTATTACAAGTCTCCTCGCTGCCATCATTATACGGGTCTTTCCTTCATTCAAATAATAAAAACATAATACTACAAACCAAATAATAATGCTCAGTATCATTCTCTGGTGTTTTGGATGTCACACTCATAAGGATTCAATTCACATTTGAGGGACTTGCAGGCTGTTAACCCTAGCATCACTGGTGGATGTTAAGGTGGCATTCACAACACCAAGTGTCTTTCACAAGCTTTGGCTGATAATAACTGCTGTGTCTATTATTAGAAATGCAACATTCAGCCATGGTTATCTATGCCGCACTGACAAGTAGCTCTAATTCAGCCTCTGCACAAAGTAAATAACACAAATAATGCTTCCCTTTCCCCACAAGAAAGTGGAAATAAAAACATGGAAATTTTAATGTTACAATACACTAGTTCTGTTCTAACATTTTTCCTTCCTTCCTTCCTTGAGGGAAGGATGAGTGCCAGTTACGCTTCTTGACACATTGGCTCTTCACAACTGATTCTGGGATTGGATTCTCTCATGAATAGCTTCTCTATGTAAATAGAGAAAGGTGGGGTGTAAAAAAACAGTAGCCTTTGATGTGTGGTTCTTTGGATCCTACTTATAATTTGCTCGACTGCATCAACAGAATACCTAATTAGATACAACACTGCTTATAGAGACCTTTGGGTAGAGTGGGCGGCATATAAGTTTAATAAATAAATAAATAGTGCATACATGATAATAGATAATGCTGTCCGCCATTAGGCCATGCAAAATATCCACCGTACAATAGGTGAAGGCAGGTTTCATCTGCAAAGCAAATTTCTAGAAAGTCTGCAAGTGACTACAATATAATCCAAATAACTGGAACTAGAATACAGTATTTTCTAACAACTTTCCAGGAAATTTTTATTATGCCAGTTAATGAGATACTCGACAGTTCAGCTAAAGCAGAGTTCCACGGCCTGGGCTGGACTGGGCCGCGGAAACTGATATCCCACCCCCCACATGCACTCCCCCTGCACAGCCCCTTCGTGCATGCGTGCGAGAGCGCACATGCTCCTGCCCTTTGCGCATGTGTGCCCGCCTGCGCGAGCACCCCAAACACCCTTGCCCCTTTGCGCATGTGTGTATGCGCGCGTACAAGCTCCCTGCCCTTTCATGCATGCGCAGGGTGTGCCCCACCTTCCCAGAACATGGATCCTGTCCTCCCCCAACCAGTCCACAGTATCAAAAAGGTTGGGGACCACTAAAACACTTTCCACATGGAAATAACAGGCCAAATACAGTTATTAAATAACTGTCTGAAATAATGGGACACAGAACACACATCATTTTTGGGAAGCATGCGGCACACACAGAATAAGGTCCAAAATGTTTCACAATTCCTTTCATACGTATGGCATTTTCAAAATACCACAAAGTGGAGTTATGAAAAATCTATAATGTGAATAATCATGAGTTACTGCTGAGAAGCTAAAACTGCCAATTGAATGAACATTAATTCCAGTTTAGAGCATGACTGAAATACACATAACAGTGGCAAGTATCAATATTTTGTGTTTCATACTGTTTAATGTGTTTTTATGGTAAAGCAGTAAATTTATCTTCTGTACATATCTACAGTATTTGGAACCAGAACTTTTTTAAAAGTTCCAGGACTAATTTATTCAGTGAGCTGAATTAAGTACATTTTCTTGCGATGTCATAGCTGGGAAACATATTCAATCCATCAAATGGAATGGAAATTGCCATTTATTCTTCTCATTAGCCATTAGAGGGCAGTAGAAAATTTAGATTTTCCAACAGGTCTTGACAAGCTCGTGTTACCTGAACCCACTTAGTAACCCCATCTATCTTTTGGACCTCATGGAATTCAGCTGTACTTTATTTTAACACCGAATTCAACTTTTAGCACAACACTCCCAACAAAAACATTTCAAGAACTTAATTAAAATTGTATCAGAATTGGAGTGTTCTGAGTGAGCAGGAATTAAAGAACCTCTTAATGAGGGTGAAAGAGGAGAGTACAAAAATGGTCTGAAGCTCAACATAAAAAAAAAACTCAGATTATGGCCACTGGCCCCATCACCTCCTGGCAAATAGAAGGAGAAGATATGGAGGCAGTGACAGAGTTTACCTTCTTGGGCTCCATGAGCTCTGCAGACGGTGACAGCAGCCACGAAATTAAAAGGCGCCTGGTTCTTGGGAGGAAAACGATGCCAAAACTAGATAGCATTTTAAAAAGCAGAGACATCACCTTGCCAACAAAGGTCCGCATAGTCTAAGCTATGGTTTTTCCAGTAGCGATGTATGGAAGTGAGAGCTGGACCATACAGAAGGCTGGCCGCCAAAGAATTGATTCTTTTGAATTGTGGTGCTGGAGGAGACTCTTGAGAGTCCCCTGGACTGAAAGGAGAAGAAACCTATCCATTCTGAAGGAAATCAACTGTGAGTGCTTACTGGAAGGACAGATCCTGAAGCTGAGGCTCCAATACTTTGGCCATTTCATGAGACGTCCTAGAAAAGACTTTGATGTTGGGAAAGTGTGAAGGCAAGAGGAGAAGGGGACATCAGAGGACGAGATAGATGAACAGTGTCATCAAAGCTACCAACATGAATTTGACCAAAGTCTGGGAGGCAGTGGAAGACAGGAGAACCTCACGTGCTCTGGTCCGCGGGATCACGAAAAGTCAGACACAACAGCAAAGAGCCAGTATTATTTAGATTTAATCCAATGACGAAAACCTGAAAGCACCTGAAGGGGATGAGGTAGTTCCACAAGTACAAAGGACCTGCACAGCCGCTCCATCAACTACCAGCAGGAAAGCCTGATGTTTCTAGAAGCAATGTTCCCCTTACTGACAGGCTACTCTTCACTGACAAGACTGAGTGGGTTCCACAGCCTCTGCTTTTCATGTTATGAACAGAAGTGAGGAGGAAAATGTATGTTCGTGAAGCGGAAGGGGCAACAGTCTATACACAATTTCAATGTCCAACTATATATATTTCAAATTAAAAACGCACCAAATTTGACTAGAAGCAAAACACTGATTTTGCCTAAATAATATTTAGCTCAATAAATTTGATTGGTATTTTCCATACATGAGCAATGTGGAATTTTGTAACCCACAGTAGAGCCACAAGCTCTGATGGTACTGGCCAAGGTGGTTTTAAGAAGTAAGACGACAAATTTATTACCGTAGTCTACAGCTCCTCTTAATAGACTCAGACAGCAAACAGTGACAGGATTCTTAACCAATACATAACCCAAAGAGAGGCTGGTGAGCCCAAAGGTTTGCAGACATTCAATTCAAATGGGGAAGAGTGTAGAGATATAATACCCCTAAAACACACTCAGTGGACCCAAAATGCTCAGCCTGTAGATAAACTAGAAAACTAAACTCAGGAAGTGGAGTAACCAGGGAAAAGATATTACTGGTGACAAGCTTCACCTACCAATGGCTATTAATCACAATAGTTGTAAGCAGTTTCTAGATTCAGAGGCACTATGCCAATGAATATTAATTGTTCAAGGGTTAGGGAGCGCTATGGCCTTCACATCCTGTTTTTGTCTTGCTGGAAGTGATCTGAGCTGCACCATGGAGAAACAGAATGGTCTGATCCAATATGGTTTTTTAAAACATTGTATACATATCTGAGCAGCTAGAGTTCATAATACTTTTGTTCCCTCCTATGTTTGGAAAGTTCTTACCTGACTGTTTTGAACTATGGCCTGTATCTTATTGGCACTTGCCACCCACAGTCATAGAAGCAGCTATTTGGTGACATGTTGGTTGCATGTCTGGCACTTCACCAAAAACTTCCTCCTCTTCTGGAATGTGGCTCCACACACAGTATTTCCCAACGGAACTCTGGTCTGGGGTAATTATGGCAGGATCTCAACGTCACACACATTTCTGAATTTTATATAAACATCTCAAATCTAACTCAAATTTCAGTATTTTTTGTTGATATAATTATAAAATAATTTTCAGAAGCAGCTGGCATTGGATATCACTGAGTTAATCAAAACTTAGGACTAGTCTATAAACATTGCAACCTGCCAAGCTGCTCCAAAAGGTTTGCTCTTGTTACAGCTGTAGGAGTCGAGATTTCTTTATTGGAATTCTGTGGTCTAGCTGTACCTACTAATGCTTTTCAGCACATCCACAAACGGGGCACAGTCCAAAAAGAGGGATGCAACAACCAAGACATGTGAAACTGTATCTATCTAAGTGCAGCTGCACACCTGCTACTCTTGAAATGACTGTGGAGTGGTCAGCCCTCAGATTTCAATCCCTATTTCTTCTGTCTCACAAGCCCAGTTCCTCAATCCCACAGAGAATTCAACTGTCCTCCCTTACTCAAAATTCCTCTTGGCTGATCTGCACATGGATATAAAAATGCAAGATGGGGTTTGCACCATTACCTTGCACGTCCAGTCCCCTTACATGCACAGACTCTATAAACAAGTCACCATCCACTTAGTTGATAAAGCAGACATGGGCAAAACGTGGTCTGCAGGCCACATGTGCCAACAGTGGCAGTTCTGTGTGCAGTCTTTCTTTCATCCTATGAGCCCAGTTTATTGGATATCAATAGTATTTCATTTCAAAGCCTAGTGTGGCCTATAGGTGCTAGGAGCAAACTTTGGTTCCCAGGCCCACCAAGGATGCCCCTCCCTGGTAAGCCCAATTCCATTTGTCTTGTGGTAGAGTAGACCAGATTGCAGTTAAAGGATGTCGTTTCAATAATTCACAATGCAAAACAGCTGGTCCACGATGGGCATGGGTCATTTTTCTTTGCAGCCATGGTAGCACTACTGCAGGGTTGAAGCCAGTGTCAAGAGAGTCAAAGTGGAGCAAAAACTTGCTGTGTGTTTTTTTAAAACACACCAACAGGTGGTAGCATATTTTTGTTCTGTTTTGCTTCAATCTAGTCTAGTGCAGAATTCCTCATGAGGACTCTAGCACTGCACTGTCCCATTCTGATCCCTTTTGTGTGCCACTTGGTGACATTTTTTTGCTGGTCAGTCTCCAGCACTCCAAACCCCAGGGATTGTTGAAACAACGAAGACAGGAGAGAGTGAAGTAGGCAGGGAGAAAGTATAGGAGCTAGGCAAAGGGAGAAGGCAATCTGCGTTGAAAGTGAAAAGTTGGGAAACAATTCCAGATGTGGGTGGACAGATGATACTAAGACAATGCACTGCATCCTATTACATCCAGCTACAAAGACAGTGTATGGATGCATACTGGGATAACCTGTTCACATTTTCAACAAAAAATAAATGCCAGAGCAACTGCAGACAACACCACTGTGTGGATAAATCCTTAAGGAGAAAAGTTCTAGCCCAACTCACTCCCTGTTGTTCTACTTTTCTAACACCAGGGAGGGTAATATTTTCAGATTTCTGACAGAGCACCCACACACTTTGAACTGGGCCCAGAAACAACCTGGAAGTCAGTACAGTTAATATAAATCTGAAGTGTCTTATATTAACTGTACTGAAAAACCATCTGGCCTCTGTATTATTACCTCCTCTGGTTAAAGTGGCTGGTGAACTATGATTTTTGTGCAGTAATGAGATCACACACATGTCATTTAATAGCCAAATGCTCATTTTAATTATACACAATACAACATATTTGCTACAGACGTTGCTAAAATTTACAAAAAAAGTAGGTTTCATAGGTTTTAAAAATAAACTTTTTTCTTAAAAATTCATAAATAGATGACAGTAAATTGTCAGAATTGACTATTGTATGCAAGCTTTGTTCCCTTGTTACTATGCATTCCAACTCACCTGGTAAACACTGTGCTAGGAAAAGCAAGGTAGTTGCCAGCAATTTAAAAAAAAAAAGAAAAAGATGGGCTCTCTGCCTTTTCCCAGAAGCCTTGATTATAACAAGCGATAAAACTGTTCTAGAAAATGCAGAACACTTCAGTAACACCGGAATTCTTCAAACCTTTAGATTATTTTGGAATGAAGTGCATGAATTCAATATGAATCAGAGCTTTCTCCTCACTAAGTATGTGAGCCAGGCCTTCTACATGGCTTGTGGAAGCTCCATGTCCCTGGGACATGAGATTTTTTAAAAACCACCTAGTATCACCAAGCGAGGCACTATTGCAGAGTAGGAAATGCCACTGACAATATAGAGCACATGAGGAACCTCCAAAGACTGTCAGCATTAATCACTGAAGGATTTCCCTGAACATAACTTCTCCTTTCAAAAACAGGACAAACACTCTCTTGGCTCCCAGCCTGTGCCTTACAGCACATGCAGAATCCCTGAAGCTATAGCCTCATCCCATATTTATACAGACTGCTATGATCAGCTGACTCAATCAGACTGAAATCTGACACTACAACTAAAATTAAGGAATTGTGTGATAATGCATGCCTGCAATTCAACCATGGAATTTTCTGGATAAATTCTATACCGATGTGTCTTTGTACTTCTCCCCATGAGTGGGAAAGCATCTGTGCAACAGGACATGACTTTGAATAGACAAATGGGAAGGGAAGTGGCCAAGCAAATTACTTTCTCCACACCAATCATCATTTTGAGATGAAAAAGAACAGTGGTATCAACAACTATACATAAACCAAACTAGCGACAAACATTTGGACTGATTGGACTAATTTACTCACATCAAAATAGTGGGCCTTATATTTTGAAATGCCTAAATCCAGTCTAGAGAAGGCTGTATTTAATGTGTGCAGCAGAATGCAGTGAGTTCTGATTAACATTTTAGAAACATTTTTAGTCACAGTGCTAACCATGATTACACAGGAAGTGCACACAGTACAGTATACATGAACTTACACTCAAACCCTGAGTGCACTGAATTGCAACCTTAGGCACAACAATCAACTCTATTATACATTTCTTCCTTATTTCCTGTACTGTTACTGTATCTTATTTTTTTGCTTTGGCAAATACACAGGAAGACTATGGTGGTTTCACTTTTGCCTTGCCTTGTCAAAACTAAGCCTTTTCTCATAAAGGCAGTTCAGTACACAAAACAAATGAGTGTATACTGTTAAAAAACCTGAAGATTTCCAATATTTCTCTAAACCTTAAGTATACGATTTTATATCCCTAACTTTTTATAAGTGCTCATTTATGTCTAGACCAACAAATCTGGCTGCATAAAAACCAGCTTTTATTCAGAGACATATGTGTCCATCAAGGCTGGAGGCAGATGATGGCTATACCTTGCAGGGTGGAAATCCATTGGAGAATACACACCACAATGCAGATGGCAATCACAAATTTATCTGTCCCTCTAGTTCTGACTCAGCAACATAATTCAAGTATGGGAGACCAGTCCTCCACATATAGATCTGTTGAGTGCAAGTCAGGACAAAGATATTCCCCAGATAAGGGCACACTGTACATTATTTGAGCACAAGAAATCTAAATCTTTGGGAATTTAGGCAAGTAGGCATCAAAATAAAGGATTGTCAAAAGCCTGAGGATATCTCGGGCCTGATTCCTCAAAGGGACAAAAACTGCTCTCTAGTGTTTGCTTGTCACAATTACCAGAAAACTCCACACTATAAAATTATTAACATCACAGTAAGACAACTTGGACAAATATTATATTGAGAACATGCATGCCAATCACTCATGCACTTTTATTTTCTCAAAAAAGCAACTAGCCACAGAAGCATTTTATGTTACCATAATAACCATCTACTCCAGATTGTCTTGGCAGTTACCACACCCTGTAATTCATTTCCTTGTGAAGCAAATCAATAAGGACTCATGACTGCAGTACACTGAGTGGCAACATGGTACTAAATATGTGTTTGTAAAAGGAGTCCCGTGATTTCAACAGAACTCAGATGGTGGTGCATATGAACCAGCATACTATATGTGGAGAGAAAAACTCAGCAGGGCTACTAAAGTCAAGATGGTGCAGCGAGAAAGAAAAGAAAGATGGCAAAGTGGCATCTAGTGAGAAGTATTTTCTCCTAGTGTTGCTGCCTGGCTGATCAATTTTAGGTAGGTAGCTAGGTAAGAAGGGAGGGAGAGAGAAAGGAAACTGAGGCCTCACCTGGCAATACTCACAATTTTGATTTCTAGAAAATATGGTGTTAGAGGGCTTTGTACATTAGGAATAGATAGTGAGTGGCAAAGGATATTGTATAGGGCAGCAACATCCCATGGGACATGCCCAAGTTCTTCCTTCATGTTTACAAACGAAGTGCAAAGAGAAATACGTATGAAGTTCTTCCCCAAAACTAGTGTGGTACATAATGTACAAAGTCGGTTTGAGATTGCACAAGAATGTATGTGTGTGTGTTAAGGTGGTGGGTTTTTGTTTTGCTTCCATACAACCAAGTTTTATTGTGCCAATTTCACAAACAAAACTAGATGCACATGTCTATATACTTTCAACATTGACTCATTCTGAGTGCTTTGTAAAGCACAAGGGGAAGGCACTCTTCTTAACAAACATTTGCATAGACAAGCTTCGCCAACTGGTTCATAAGGCAGCTATCTAAAAGAGGTATGCTATTTGGAAAAATAATATTTCTTTTGACAATTACTGCCCCCCCATGTAAAGCGGGGAAAAGCAACAGTACTTGCTGTCTGAATTTTCCTTGCTATACAAAAAAAGACCAGGTTTTATTTTATAAGCCATTAAGGCTTATACAGTAATTTTCTATATTATACATCCTTTAGCGACAATGTTCAAACACAAAAATGACTAAAAATAACATTTCTTTAAAACTGAGAGGTATCACCTACAAATACAACAATTTCAAACAACTAATGTTTATGATATTTTCTTACATTACTCATTTAATATGGTCACTGTACTCTTGTCATCCAAGATTGCCAAATTATTTCTGACAGATAGACAACCCAATCTTGAGACATTATGTACTTCATCTTTAAACTGTGCCACAAAAGCACCCAATTTTAAATGGTAAAATACACATGTAGGGCAATTATGAGTGGTATGTATGTGTTTAAAAAGCAAGGTTTAGCATTAATAAGCAGTGTTTCTTGTGTAAAGAATATGCTGAAAAAATTGCTTTCTGCTTAAGAAAAGTGACATATGTAATTTGCTTATATGTCTAATTAACAACTGTTGTCAGTGTAAAAAAAATCACCTATTCAATTCCACCACCAGAGTCTGGTATGATCTATATATTTCCACCAACATCTCTGAAACCAAACTGGACCTAAATTCTGTACTACACATAATCAGGCAAACCAGTCTCTTTCTATATCTATATCTTTTTTTTTTCCTCTCTGGTCTTTGGCTTGCAAATTTCTTATATTAAGACCTAGCACTTTTAATGCAGACAACTTTATTAATCTAATTAACTGCAGTTTTACCATACAGGGCTTAGGAAAGACAAATTTCACAAACCATGTGTTATGGTTGAAGCCTGATTCACATGAGCACGCTACTGATCTGTCCAATCAGAGGGCTGCTCGGCTGTCACTACCTTGGTAAATCAGTAACCCACAATCTGCTATTCATGTCTCCCACTCTATAAAACAAATTACTGTTTTTATATTTGTATAAATACGTATATGGATTAAATTAGTTTCTTCTGATATATGTGTGGGAAATAGTTACTCATCCTTCTGAAAAGACTAAAGAAAAACAAAGTGCTTAATTATTTCTAGTGACGAGAATCCCCCTAAAATATTTTTGCCAGGTTCCCTTTGGAAAGAATATGTTAGAGTCATGCATAATCCAAGCCTATTTTTATTTATTTATTTATTTGATTGATTGATTTATATCCCGCCCATCTGATCTATTCGACCACTCTGGGCAGCTTTATTTCAATGTAAACCCACATCTCCATTCTGCAGCAGTCTGCCATCTTCCACGGGTGAGATCCCCAAGAAGGAGGGATCTACATACCTAATAAGCATTATATACTATTCCTTTTTTCTCTATACAGTGGTGCCTCGCTTAGCGATTGCTTCGTTTAATGATGTATTCGCTTTGCGATGGGTTTCTTTGAGGAAATTTCCCCATCGTTTAACAATGTTCTCTATGGGGGAATTTCACGTAACGATGTCCATTTTTGCTCATTTAAAAGTGTCTTAAAATGTTTGAAACCTGTTTTAAATGCTTGGATTCGGTAGTGCACCTTGTGAAACATGTGCAAACTTAATTTGGTTTTGTTCTGAGTCTTCGTTAATTTTTGGTGATTTTTTGTTTTCCCCATTTAAATCCATTGAACGGAGATGGATTTAAATGGGGAAAACAAAAAATCACCAAAAATTAACAAAGACTCAGAACAAAACCAAATTAAGTTTGCACATGTTTCAGAAGGTGCACTACCGAATCCAAGCATTTAAAACAGGTTTCAAACATTTTAAGACACTTTTAAATGAGCAAAAACAGACATTGGAAAGCCATTCAAAAGCACTGAAGCCGGCTTCAGTGCTTTTGAATGGCTTTCCCTTGGGGGAAACGTTGTTTCACTTAGCGATCTTTCCTATGGGGATTTTTGCTTAAGGACGGCAATCCGTTCCCATTGGAACAGATTAACCGGTTTTCAATGCATTCCTATTGGAAATGGTGTTTCGCTTAACGATGTTTTCCCATAGCGATGTTTTTTTTTTAACCAATTAACATTGTTAAGCGAGGCACCATTGTATATATAGGTGTATGGATGTATCTTCCATTTAATCACAGGACACTGGCATGTTTACCAGTTCACACAAAACGGTTACCAGGACCTCAATCAGCACCTGGTAAAGTCCAGCTTTTGGGGGTGGAGAATGAAGGGCTCAGTTCAATCATTCTATGACTACTCAGCCAAACCTTCTATGTGGCACACTCTACAGCAACTTCACTGCTACTTCTTTCTTTAAAATTCTCACAAACACAGCAGGTTTACAGTGTCACTGGAGGTCCTGGCAGCTACAAATTTCTTGCATTAGTCTGTTAACACACCCCATCATTTAGCTAAAATTATTTCTGCTAACAATGAATGACTGTAACAAAACCCAGCTTCTTTACAGAGTTCATATGCATATGAATAGTCTGGAAAAAGTTCTTATACTTGTAGCAAAATTAGCGCTACTCAGCGTGGGCTGTACAGGTTCATGTAGAGTCACAATCTGGAGAAACCTCTACTGTTTACCACTTATTAACTCCCATGACAAACAGTATATAATGGCAAAGGATGCAACCAAGTAAGACTTGTGAATTATAAATACACCTGTTGTCATGTGTGCATAGATTGATTCTAATACATTTCATATTCCCATACTAACTTTTAAAATTGAGTTTATTACCACAGTTCTGTGAACAGAGTCCAACAGACTCCCCGTCACATAAAATCCAGAAATGCTGAAGACATAGCACAACTGAATGCTTTATATCTGTACGCTGACAAGATCCTTTGAAAAACAAAATCTACTATGGGTGTACCATCATGGCAGGTCAGCCCAAAGTGGTAATAAATTTGTAATGGCCTTGATCTCCCAAATGGTTAGTTGAGAGAGGAAGAGCATTTATAGCTGTTGGGCAAACTGAAGAGAATGGAACCCAGATCTGATGTTAAAACACATCAGTTTAGGACTTGGCTTAGAGCTAATGAGCTCAATCCCCCCAGTTCCTGTGCAGCTTCAATGCATTATAATTGGATTTCCTAAACTGAAATTATACAGCAATAGTGCCTCTAAGATTGTACTCACAGTGTAAATATTTCTGCTTCACACTTACTTCCTGTTAAGGTAAAGCCTGGAAGTTTCTACAACTCCATACTTAGTGCTGGGAAATCAGTAGTTTTAAAGTCTAGATACAATACAACTTCAGAATTCTGAAATAAAAGTAGTATTTAGGAGCAAAATCTTACCTCATGCTGTGTTTTGATATAAAACATGTTTGTAAAAATACCTCAAGACTGAAGTTAAAACCCCTTCATCTTTTCTATCTCTCAACACTTTATATTAAATCCACTATTTTAAAATTACAAGCAGAAACTCAGACAAGACCCACTTTGAGTCCTTCTTTGAAAAATAAAAGTGGAATATAAATATCAATGCTAAAGAGTCATCTACTTTATATTGCAAAAATTGAACTAGATAAAATTCCAGATTTTCCATGGAAAGATGATTCTCTAATAATATCAATATAGTTTTTAAAAGATCTCTGAAATCAGACTTTTCTGTTTCAGGGCAAGAGAAATAATCTTACACTTGTTTCTAATAACAGTAACCTAGATTAATTTTCAATCTGCATTTTCCTAAAATGACTGGTGGGAGGGACCTGGTTTGAGAGATTTGGCTTTTGCTCTGAAACATGGCCCTTCTAAAATACCTAATACTGTACTGAAAACCAACTGTACTACTAAATCTTCATATTCCAGTTTTAAGGTGCTCAAAAAAAGGAATCTGACTGACTAACATCTGCATCTCTAACTGTAGTCATACATTTAATCTGACATACATACTTAAGGATATTTAACCTATTGAACAAAAATAGCCAGGTGGGTTTTGTTTAACAAACTGCAAACTTTTTATCAAGAGTAAGGGCTCTTTCTATAGAAGTAGTGGGGAGCTACAGGTTAAAGAATAAATTATAGGGAGCAGGAAGGAAGGAGTGGCAAAGGAAACATGCTCACTTATATAAAAGAATCATCAAAAAGTGTGCTTCTTACTGGCAACTCCTGAGACAACTTCTGCCAAATGTAAGCAATTGTCATTGGGATTTATTGGAATTGGTGGTCATTCCAAGAAAAGTAAGAATCAGCTAGACAACTATATCTGATTCCTATGCACCTGTCAACAAATCTGCTTCCATGTTGTTTCTCTGAAGCCTGAAAGATCCAAGACAGTCTTCTACCTCTAGTTAAAATAACATTCTAGGCATAGAAAGAGATCAGCAGCAACATTAAACATCAGCGTAAGTGATTAGAACCTTCAAAATGAAATTGATCAAAATGTTATAATAATTTAAAGAGCTGATAGCCAAGGGAAAAGGATAATTCAAAATATAACCTTCTTTTCAGTTATGTTGAATATGAATTTTGAAATGACTGAAGCTCAGGACTAAAACTCCACAATATTAACATTAAAAAGGAGACTATGAAAAATGATTAACCACCTATCTTACCAGCCTGATGAATTTTCAAAGGTGTTTACTTCCAAAAGCTTCCTGCTGAAATCAGTGAGATTTATAGCCAACAAAATTTATTTAGAATCAAGTCTTCTGAAGTGAACAAATTAGTAACTCTTATGTGAGACAGATGTTCAGTACTGCTCATGCTGGTTTCTCTATTTGTCTGGAAATACGAGAAAAAGAAAGCTGCCCAAGTTTGCATTATTATAATATATCATATATTATTATTAGCATTATTATACTCCATCCATCCCCACAGGTTGTATCTTTAAAGTCTAGGAAAATGTAACTTCTATGGAGGTTCCTCATTTTGGACGAGTGTCAGATGCCTTGTCCTATCTGAAAAACATTCAAGTATTTCTTACTTGAGACACTAGCGCAGAGAAACTATGTGACCCTGTGTCATTTCTGATACTTGGTGGAACATTGAGACTTTAAAGAGGCAGTGTTACGACTTGCTTGCCACAAAGCAAAAGTGTTGCCTTCATTGAGAGAATCCCACCCTAGGGGGATTTACAATAGGAAACACAACAACTTCCTGTTCAAACAAGTTTATGCAAAACGATCCTGGTAGCCTCTTTCTATGCAACTTACTTCTGAGCTATAGTAGATCCTCTCTGAAGAATCTGGAGGTAACTGTTATAGAACAGTTGCTGCAGAATTTCAAAACTACATAATAAAGTCCTTTCATAATTAAAAACCACCTGCAAATGTTAATGTCTAAGTTACAAACAAACTGGACTTGCAGGAAGTAGCTACTATGAGAGACAAAGGGAGAAAGAACGAGAGAGAGAAAGGTGAAGTACCCTCTAACTTCCAGTAACAATTAAGGATATTTCATAAGCTATATCAGCAACCACATCCCCATCCTTCTACAATGTCTTTGCTATCAAGTTTGATGCTATCTGTATTTTGCTCACTGAACATGGGGCCTCCATGCCTCATCATGAGCTCCGTTGCCATCTTAACAAAAGCTTCCTCCACGTTGCTAGAGTCCTTCGCAGATGTCTCTATGGCACAGATGATATCATAGTGTTCAGCCAGACTCTGAGCCTCCTCTAGCTGAACCTCTCGAAGGTCACTTAGGTCAGACTTGTTTCCTGGCAGGAGAAAGTGGAATTGTTTACAGATTAATTTTTTTAATGTAACTCCCAAGGTCAGAGAAAGTGTTCAGCCAAGGGAGTCTAGGAAAAAACAGACAGAAGCAGGGACTCATGGAACTGTGCTTGGAGAGCAGTAAGACCCCAAAGATGATGTAAGAAACCAGGTTGGAGATGAGAGGCCAGGATGAGATCTCGGAGATGAGAAAGAGCAGGTGAAAATGGAAGCTGACAGAAGGTCTGTGAAGGAAGGATGAAGAAATCTGAGCAACTGAAAATTATAACATTTGCAATGTTGTATTTTGTCAAAGCATGCACTCTCAGCACAGTAAGACTATGGAGCTAAAAATTCTGTGTACTACAAATTATACACTCCTAAACCAATTGACTCAGATTGTCTGTTTTGTATCTCATTATCTCTGGAACGTACATGACAACACATGTCTACACCAAAATTTTATAACCACATCTAACATATGGCAGCCATAACTAGGATCATAAGACAAAAGGCCAGTACTATTTTGAATATTTCCGAAGTTAGCAATGCTATTCAAAGGCCTGGAGTGCAACTACACAGCAAAGGAAATGTGAATTCACTCACTGTGAAGTTGCTCCAAAGAATTCAGGTCTGTGTGATTTAAGTGATGCCCCCCCCAAAACCAGTAGATAATGGTTTTTGATGATTTTGTCGTTGTTGCTGCTGCTGCTATTTGCTTGCAGTTCTGCTTACAGCCCTGTAGATTGTGCTATTACAAAGAACTGCCCTACAAACAGTAAAAAGGCTTCCTACTTCAATTTTCTCATACAGTTATCTCATTAGCTTTTAAAAAACAAAAGTCTTGCCCTCAGAGACAAGCTCAATTTCTTAACTTATTGAACAAAAACGGAATTTAGGACCAAAACAAAATAATTCAACTTTTAGAAAGTAGAGTAGTCTCTTTTGGGGAGGAAAAAACACAGACTGGGGGTGTGGGACTCCAGATTGATTCACATTTCCCATTGGATCATGTGATCAACAGGATAAAATGCGGATCAGCCTGCCCCAAACCCACAGTATTTTCTGCAATTTTCCCCCATGTAGATTTTAACAGTCATATTACTGGAGAGACTAAGGCATATTGTGATGTCCTTATGCAGCTTCAGATTCTTGAAAATGTTTTGAAATAGGGAATTTTGAAAAGGCATAGAAAGCTGCAGAATCTCAACTCCTCCTGCAAGTGACCAAAAGGGAAACTCAATGGGTGACCATTGATATAATGATATAATATACCAGAGTGGTATAATATACCAGATGGGCGGGATATAAACAAACAAACAAACAAACAAACAAATAAGTAAATAAATGACCTTTAGCAACTCACTCTCCCACTGAACTAACTCACAACAAGACTGTTGCCAGATCAAGTAGACAGAACAATGTGAGGTCACGGGGGGAAAAAGTTATACATGTGATTAATAAATAAATGAAAGGAGGTGTAACAGGGACTGAAAGCCAACATTTCCAAATTTTTATCAGTGGTTCTATCAGTGAGTCAGACAGCAAATGAATCCACTGTGAAAAGAGTGAAACATCTCTCCATCTCCAAGATCTTCAGGAAGGAAAATAATGTCTCTACTGACTGCTACTGTCCTATTATACTTTGTACTGTATTTTGAATTCATTCAAAAACAGAAATAATGTATTGCACTCACCAATAAGGAGTTGCACTATGTTGGAGCCTGCATACTTCCTTACATCCTCGATCCAGCGAGGAATAGACTGGAAAGAGCCCCTTTTGCTGATGTCATAGGCTAGGATGGCTCCATTGGCGCTTCGGTAATAACTCTGAGTAATGGTCCGAAATCTTTCCTGGCCAGCTGTGTCCCAGATCTGCAACTAAAGAAAATGAAAAAGACGTTAATAAACAATTCTTTAATCACAAGGTATTAGCTGTACTTTTCACACAGTATTTTTCCTGTTTACAAAAGCAAAAGACAGATTTACTTTCACTTCAGAGTACAAATACTCTGTGGGAAAAATATGTTGTAAAGCTGCACCCAGGCATTTGGGTTTCCCTGGATTAATTAACTTCAGCTGAGCACATAGGAGTCAACAGATAGAATACATTGGCACTTTGCATTTGTTAGCACCTTTGTTTTCCTGATACAGAGGAAGCACGGTTAGACAAAGCACTGTAACAAGCTGGAAATAAGGCAGATTGATAACTTCTCTCTCTCTTTTTCCCCTTGCTCATCTAGCTACACTAGCATTAGGGCAACGAGCTGAAGAAAGGCAGGCGGGAAGAAACTGTAAAGGAAAGGAAGAGGAAAACAAGCAGACCTAGATAACAGGTTTGAGGTAGAGTGGATTCAAATGGCTCCCGGTTTCCCTACTGCCCTGCCTATCTCATGGCTGCTGTCGCTGGGTGTGATGGCTTCCAATGGAACAGTTACAATCCCTTCCACATCAACTCAAGCAACCATACTGCCTTAACCAATGCAAATGTATTTGATTCTGAAAAAGTAGAAGCCTCAGCAATGAAGGAAAAAACTAGACTACGGAGAAAAACTTCAAGCTAATTTGGACCAATTTGTAAATAATGAAATCAGTGGAAAGCAATGTGTATCTGGCTGTCCCAATCCATCACATTATCTGTTCCCAAAATCTAAGAGTACAACTTAGCTCAACAAAACTAAAAGCCTCTTCATAGTGATCAATTATTTAATTTTCTTTGCACACATGATAGTGGGCTGAAATAGAGCCAAAGCAGCAACACCAACCAATGATTTTTTACATTTTTTGTTTTGTTTTTCCTCTATTAGCTCCAGGGCAGATATGTTCATGTAGAACTTAATAATGCTTTGGTCTGTTCTATGCACATTGTGGGTGGGTGTCATTTGATTGTATTTCCATATGAATATTTTTCAGCTGGTCCATCTCCACACCCTGTATATGAGTAAAACAAGGAGGAAAATGGAGAGAGAGAAAAGTTGGTGGGGAGAAGGTGGAGAACACAGGCAAAACAAGAGGGCACTAAGTGTTGGAAATAGGAATTTTAGGAACTAATTCTCAAAAGGTGTGGATAGATAGTACCAGGAGGGCCTAAAGATCCAACAACAAATCTCCTCTCTATGTGTGGATAAAAATGGGAGGGACCTAACAGAAGCAGAAGACGTCAAGAAGAGGTGGCAAGAATACACAGAGGAATTATATCAGAAAGATTTGGATATCCTGGACAACCCAGACAATGTAGTTGCTGACCTTGAGCCAGACATCCTGGAGAGCGAAGTCAAGTGGGCCTTAGAAAGCCTGGCTAACAACAAGGCCAGTGGAGGTGATGGCATTCCAGTGGAAATCTTTAAAATCTTAAAAGATGACACTGTTAATGTGCTACACTCAATATGCCAGCAAGTTTGGAAAACTCAACAGTGGCCAGAGGATTGGAAAAGATCAGTCTACATCCCAATCCCAAAGAAAGGCAGTGCCAAAGAATGCTCCAACTACCGTACAATTGCACTCATTTCGCACGCTAGCAAGGTTATGCTCAAAATCCTACAAGGTAGGCTTCAGCAGTATGTGGACCGAGAACTCCCAGAAGTACAAGCTGGATTCCGAAGAGGCAGAGGAACTCGAGACCAAATTGCTAACTTGCGCTGGATTATGGAGAAAGCCAGAGAGTTCCAGAAAAATATCTACTTCTGCTTCATTGACTATGCGAAAGCCTTTGACTGTGTGGACCACAGCAAACTATGGCAAGTTCTTAAAGAAATGGGAGTGCCTGACCACCTTATCTGTCTCCTGAGAAACCTATATGTGGGACAGGAAGCAACAGTTAGAACTGGTCATGGAACAACTGAGTGGTTCAAAATTGGGAAAGGAGTACGGCAAGGCTGTATATTGTCCCCCAGCTTATTTAACTTATATGCAGAATACATCATGCGGAAGGCTGGACTGGAAGAAACCCAAGCCGGAATTAAGATTGCCGGAAGAAATATCAACAACCTCCGATATGCAGATGATACCACTCTGATGGCAGAAAGTGAGGAGGAATTAAAGAACCTTGTAATGAGAGTGAAAGAGGAGAGTGCAAAAAACGGTCTGAAACTCAACATCAAAAAAACTAAGATCATGGCCACTGGTCCCATCACCTCCTGGGAAATAGAAGGGGAAGATATGGAGGCAGTGTCAAATTTTATCTTCCTGGGCTCCATGATTACTTCAGATGGAGACAGCAGCCCTGAAATTAAAAGGCGCCTTCTTCTTGGGAGGAAAGCGATGACAAATCCTGACAGCATCTTGAAAAGCAGAGACATCACCTTGCCAACAAAAGTCCGAATAGTCAAAGCTATGGTTTTTCCTGTCGTGATGTATGGAAGTGAGAGCTGGACCATAAAGAAAGCAGACCGCCGAAGAATTGATGCCTTTGAATTGTGGTGCTGGAGGAGGCTCTTGAGAATCCCCTGGACTGCAAGGAGAACAAACCTATCAGTTCTAAAGGAAATCAACCCTGAATGCTCACTTGAAGGACAGATCCTGAAGCTGAGGCTCCAGTACTTTGGCCATCTCATGAGAAGAAAAGAGTCCTTGGAAAAAACCTTGATGTTAGGAAGGTGTGATGGCAAGAGGAGAAGGGGACGACCAAGGATGAGATGGCTGGACAGTGTCTGCGAAGCAACCAACATGAACCTGACACAACTCCGGGAGGCAGTAGAAGACAGGAGGGCCTGGCGTGCTCTGGTCCATGGGGTCACGAAGAGTCGGACACGACTAAACGACTAAACACACACACATGTGTGGATACCAATATTTATTTATTTATTTAAGCATACACCACTCAATTTAGTGTGAAGCACTACTCTGGGCAGTTGACAATAATTTAAATAACCCTCCAATCAAATTGTTAGATGATCCACCCACATCACCAGAGTAAGATCCCCAACAACCCAAAATCAACACAATGCACAATGAATACTTAGATGGCTGACAAATGACCCATGTTTCTAGTTGATGCAGGGAGAGAATTTCTCTAAAGGTTTCCTCAAAGAAACTGCCTTTAGCAATTTCTTAAATGCTTTGAGGGAGGGGGTCTGATAGATCTCTATGGGAAGGCTGTTCCAATGATGCAGGGCCACTACCAAGAACAGTTGGTTCAATGTAGATGCCTTATTATCCTCCCTCAGAGTGGCCACCTGTAGAAAACTGGCCTGCATGAACTGGCATGGGTTGATGTTCTTTGGAGGATCACCAGCATGGACTAGTATGGTCAGGGACGCCCCCCCCCAACCAAGGTAGGAATACGACTGGGCAATCTGACAAAGCTGACTAAAGGTTGACCTTTCTATGGCCATTATCTGATGTTCCAAAGAAAGGACTGGATCTAAGATCACTGCCAAGTTACACACTTGGTCATTACGAGGAAGTATAAAACTGTCCACCTCCAGGGAGGTGACTATTCAACCTGTCCAGGATTAATTGTATTTTAATTGTTTTATCTTTTTTACTGTATTTTAATTGCTGTAATGCCGCCCAGTGACCTTTGGGTAGTGTGGGCGACATATAAGTTACATAAATAAATAAAATCCTGGATGACCTATCCCAATGGCTTTACATAGATATTAAAAAGCACTGGGGAGATAGGCGACCTCTGAAGGACCCCACATTTGTCTATGGGGGCAATACTATCTCCCCAAAATGAAATCTCTTGACACAGTCATCAAGAAAGGATAGGAACAGCTCCCCAATCCCCAAAATAGCCTGTCCTGGAGGATATTATGGTTTATTGTATCAAAAGCCACTGAGAGATCAAGGGGAACCAAGAGGGTCATTACTTCCCTATCAACTTTCCTTAAAAGGTCATCATGTGCCATGCTGTGGCTTGAACCTTGACTGGAATGGATCCAGTTAGTCCATTTCTTCTAGGAATGCCTGCAGCTGCTCTGCCACTACTTGCTCAGAATAGGAATACTGGGACACACTATGGCATATAGCCCTCTGTGAGACAGGGGGCGAGAGCAGTAACCCTCTCACCAGAGTGCCATCCCTCCCCCACACTGCATTGTTACCTTGGGCCCACTTCATCCCCCAAGAGAACAATACAGCGAGGGACCAATACACAAGATTTAGAAAAATACGAAGTTTAACGGTCGAAGGAACTCAGGGAGATATGGCAAGAACAGAACAGAAGGAGAGGGTGGAGACAGAGGCGGAGCAGCGGATATAAAAAGGAGGGAGGAACAGTTGCCTCCAGGCTGGGAATGGGTCTGGATGGAGGATCCCTGGACTGGAGATTGGGAAAAGCTGAGCATACCCAAAAAGGAGGCTGATTACAGGAGAAGGAGAGGGATTCCCCCTAGACCATCATGTTGGGGAGAAGCAGAAGCCAGGGAGTGGAGATGAAAGCTGAGAGAAGAAAAAGCCCTGGTAGGGATAGTGCTGGGTCATGGGGAGAGCAATATACCAGCACCAGCTGAAATCTATCCCCACATCCCACTATCAGGTGATGATACTCGAGGATAGTCTGTTCAAATCTGCAGCAAGAACAGTGAAATACCTGAATGACCCACAACCCCAGAATGACTGCAGACTACACTGCTATATGGACAAGTCCTAAAGCATCTAGACACAAATGTATCTTGGTGATTGTTCAATATCATATTTGAAAACAGTACAACATATGAGTGGAACTGGGTATGCATGGCATGGTCATCTGCAGACTGTAAATCTCACTTAAAGATTAAAAAAATGCAAATTATCCATACAGAAATAACAGGTTTTCAACAACTTAAGTGGCCGTATGTCTAGAACACTGTAAAAAATATGGATTGCTCTGGTCTCTTGAGCAAAAGAGCACACACACATGCCTACTGCCCTGTCAGAACACTGCTTGGTACTAAAAAGAACTTGTGGCACTTGGGCTAGATTGCACTTTTAGATTACTGATATACGGTATCTCATTTATTTGTTTGATATGCTGCCTTTCTCCTAGTAAGGGGACACAAGGGACTACAGTATTTCTCATCACCAGTCAGAATAATGTATTTAAGAAAGTCTTAAGAGTTGTATTACCAATGCAACTGTACAGATAGTAGTGGAATATAAATTGTCATGTGATTCTAAGATAAATAACTATTTGACAGTACACACAAAGACAGGTGACACTGCAACAAATTGGACTAAAAAAACCTAGATCAAGACTCTGCAACAGAGACTTAATTCCACCTCTATACATGTTCGCTCGAGACACACTATGGACTAAGAAAATAAGTTCTAACCATTATAGTTGGAATTATGTTTGTCTTCTCTTCCCCATGGCTGTTGTATTTTTGCATAAATTATAGCTTTGCAGTTTCTGATTTCAGATCAGTTTCAGTTTCAGATGGGTGACATCTGGCTTGGCAGTAATATATGTGAAAAGAACCTAGGAATGTTAGTAGCCCAAAAGCTCAAAATGCATTGACAGTATGATGCAGTGACAAAGAAAGCAAATGCAATACTCAGTTGCATCAACAAATATATTGTCCAGATCAAGAGAAGGAATAGTATCACTCTATTTTATTTTGGTTAAGCTCAGCTGAAATACTATGTCCAGTACTGGACACCATCATCACTTTTTCCAATTAGTTATACTGTAATTATTTACCTCTTTAAAATAATTCTGTACATTTTACTAAACAAAAGTGTTCTTATGATCTAAAACAGTAGTTCCCTAGGGTAATCGAGGTGTTCTTGGATTGCAAAAGAAGGCTTCACTACCAGCTGTGCTGCCCAGGGTTTCGGGCAAGAACACCAGACGTTCACTAGGTTCAGAACCACTGAACTAAAAGAATGTCAGTACAGCACACATTTATTTATTTTTCCAAAGGCACAAACTGAAGAATAAGTATTCAGAGATCAAGAGATTCATAAACTAACAAAGCCATTGCTCATTTGGCAATGGTTTTATGAGATTACAAGAAGCCACACAGATGACACATCTGTCATGTTTTATCTCTCTGTAACACACTATCAACATTTTACACAGGGGGAACCTTTCAACCAAGCCTGAGATACTAAGAAGGTCTGAAATTAGCCTGGAACACTGAAAACCTGCCTACTGGGTTCTAGTGGGATCCAAAAGCAGACTCCATACATCTCACTTTTTCTACAAAATAATATATGTAACTGATGGTTGTTGTAGGTTTTTTGGGCTACGGCCGTGTTCTGGAGGTTTTTCTTCCTAACGTTTCGCCAGTCTCTGTGGCTGGCATCTTCAGAAGACAGGAGTTAGAACACAGACAGAGTTCTAATTCCTGTCCTCTGAAGATGCCCACCACAGAGACTGACAAAACATTAGGAAGAAAAACCTCCAGAACATGGCCAAACAGCCTGAAAAACCTACAACAACCATTGGATCCCAGCCGTGAAAGCCTTTCAAGAATACAATATATATAATTCCCAGTTATTTTATCTGTAAGAAGACATCTTTAGCATTTGAATTGAAGTTACCCCACTCCAACTCTGTTTAGCAGAAAGGACTGGTACTAGGTGGAGTCCCAGGAAGGAAACTATTTGTAACTTTTGGGTGTTTGTATGAACCTAGCTAAATTGCACTCTCACAGGCAAAATACCTTGATAGCCTTTTCACTGAGTAAAAAATAATAATGAAAATTCACTGCTTAGATATTAGTTAGTAGAACCATCTTCCAACAGATAAAAGAGAAAAATGTAAAACCTTGACAGTTTTCTTCTTCTTGTTTTCTCAACACAGCTTGAACCAAAATTTTATCTCCTAAATCTAATCACATTTGGCAAACAGCTTGTGAATGTGCAAGATTGAAATCTACTGTATTCACTTAAAAAACCCACTACAAACTTATGTCACCCTTCAAACCAGGAGCACAGACCACATTTTAAAAACAATGTTCTGTTTTCTCTCTGTGACACACTGTAGTTTTCCCAATATTATTCTTTGTTAATTTTATGTGTATTAAAAAGTGACTGCTTATGCTATGAATAAGGAATCTTTAAATTCATCAAGCATGATTTTCAGGACTGTTCCAGCTGCCTAACTCTACGGGATGTCTTTGTGGTGCTTTTATTTTAAAAGAAAATTAAAAGCAAGTTGTTCAGCCCTCTATTAAACTCGTGTCTTAATCATAATTCCTGTTCTTTTGACTGAATTTTTTTAAAAAGTGTAAAACCAGCTGCCCAAGACTACAAACTGGAATTCTTTCTCTCATGCCACAGCATCGGAAAGGGGGACATATCAACCATCACTACAACAGGATTTGTGGCTAAAGGTAACTGAATTAGTTTGCTTTGAAACCAGTGTTCTGAAATAGCATTTCAATTGTTTTGCTCCAGAGGGGTATCTGTACATGTTTTACATAGGCACCCAAATTCATTGAGGACAATTTTAAAACTAGGAAAATCATGGGGGTATCTTTTGTTGACCTCTCAGCTGTTAATTACGCTGTTCATCATTAAGTATTACTGCAAACATTGTATAACCTAACCAAGGATTATAAACTAATTAAAGTAATAGCACATATTTTATTAATTTTCAAGGACAACACAGCTGATGAAGGACTCAAAAGAACGGTCTACCTCAAGTCAGAATACAGGCATTTTGTTTAACATCTACATCAGCATCTATGATTCCTTAAGGCACCAAAAGTTTTATTTATGCTGACAATCTTGTACCTGCTGCTCAGTTGGATAATTTACAGACAGTAGAACATTTCTAAATGGATATACAGTATTAGAAGAATTTGGTACACAGAATGATAGAAGCCAACTTGCATCAAACCCTACTAAGACTCAGACATCTGCAGGTCATCTGAGAAATGCATCTTGGAAACTTCAGGTTATGTGGGAAGGCATTCCTAGTTGAATGCTTTGCTTTTGTTTTGCTCCCAGATTACCTAGTGTTGCTTTGGATCACACACTGACATATGAGAAATATTGCCCAAAAAACCCCACAAAAAACCCCAAAAGGTATAACTATTCTCTGAAAGTTATCAGGAACCATTTTCAGAGGAATGGCACACATCTCCTTGGGACACATGAATGTTAAGAACTACAGCATTCGCTCTATGATACTCAAGAGGCATATGCCCGCCTAATGCAATAGAATTCAGCTCATTCAAAACAGGCAGACATAGCACTTAATGGAAGTGGTGGAATCATTACTGGATGCCTGGACAATTCCTTCACATCAGTGTACTCTATGCCCCTATGCATATACTAGGGGAGACTTGATGCTAGATGTCCCAATTTTTCTTTACATTTCCCATTTTTGGGCTAATTTTTAAAATAAATGTATTAATTGTACTGTGGTGCTTCTGACACAAAGACAGAGACCAATTCTGAATTATTTCTTTCCCTGAAGCTTCTTCAGACAGCACCCATAAATGGCTATTTTAAAAATTAAATTAAAGTCATTTAAGAGGGAACAGAGAGAAATTCTACATTCTGATTGGCAGATACTTCCTTTTGTTCTCATCCTGCATCCTCAAACCAGTTTTTGAACCAGAGGGAGTTTCATTAGTATCTTAGTGATTATGGGAGCATAAACAACCTGAGAAAAAAACTGAATCTGAATAAAAAATAAAATCTGTAGTGTACATTATACGTTGCCTACAAACAGGAGTCAAACTCTAATTTAAAACCATCAGTCACTCCAAAGCATATCATGATGACCAAGCCCCATATCAGATATTATCCCCACAAAGCAGAAATACTGCCAGTCCAAGCCCTGCCCACACATACACCAAATTATCCCTCGACTAGCTAGTCCAAAATCATTAACATCTAGACCCTCCAGATTACACTGTGGGTCTATTGTAGCCAAACGGTTGTTACAACTACAATTACAGTGGTGTCTCGCTTAGCGACCGCTCCGTTTTACGGCGAAATCGCTTAGCGACACTGTTTTTGCGATCGCAAAAGCGATTGCTTTGCGATGTTTCCTATGGGGAAAATTCGCTTGGCAATGATCGCGGGAAGTGATCATCGCAAAGCCCCCATTTCTGGCCAACTGATTGGCAGTTCCAAAATGGCTGCCCGGTGTTTTGCCTCGCTTTAGAGGCACCGAAAATGGCCGCCCCATGGAGGATTTTCGCATAAGGTTAGGTTTTAAGCCCATAAGAACGCATTAAACACATTTTAATGCGTTTCTATGGGCTTTTTAAAATCGCTTAGCAATGTTATCGCTTAGCAGCGATTTTTGCTGCACAGATTAACATCGCTAAGCGAGGCACCACTGTAAGTATCTTTTGAAGCAACCCTATTGTAGTCAGAAGAATGTGTGTGGGCTGGATCCAGATATATAAAACTGGATGGAATTTTGGAAACGCATATGAACAAATTGTCTCCCAGGCTGACCAGACAGGGATAACCTTGGCAGGCTATTTCAGACCTACAGTATTTAAAATAAGATTCTACAAAAGGGGTTGTGCAAACTGTCCATCCCATCTTCAAGAACCTTCCAGTTAGTTGAAGGCAAATTGGGGATCCAACTGTGAAAGGAACTCTGTCCCCAGTGGGTCATCACTCCCAGACCTGGGCCCCCTGACAGAGTGGCCCACGGTCAGAGAAGGTGAGAACAGGGCTGCAGGTGTAAGTGAGGAGGCAGAGGCAGATAAGCTGCACCTGGGAGAAGGGAGAAGGCCAAGATGGGGGTCAATGCTTGGGGTTAAAGAAGGACAAGGAGGAGGAGGAGGAGTGAGACTAAGAGATAGAGGAGTATGTGGAGGTGGCAGGAGAACCTCTCCCATCTTTTGCACTTTTGGGGAAGATAGCCTGCTGGTGTACACAAGATCCTTTGACTGTGGAACGGGTCCAATCCACTTAGCTATAGGTAGACATACTGTATAACATTTCAAAAAAAATTCTTCCTGGAAAAAAACAGAAGAGAAAAGCTCTTCCGCCCCGAAAAAGCAGACTTTTTTGGACATTTTACATAGCTAGTTATAGGAAAATGATGCAGGAGATGCATGCTGCTGTTCAGCCCTCCAAGGCCTTTTCCATGGAGATCAAGACACCCTGTCAAAGAGCAAGACATGTGAGCTGCTGGCCCCACCCCACCCCAAAAGAAGTTCTGGAAGAGGAAGCAGCAGCAGGATTCCCTCTAGAGGTGGGATGAGCCAGAGGAACATGGAGGCCTGCAATGGCATCACCAGCCTTTGTCAACTGGCTGGAGTCAGTGTGGACTAGACCCCAGTCATGGACTGGACACGGTACAAGCCCAGTGAATGGAACTCAGGCCTAGTTGAGAACGGAGGGCAGCAAGAGGCTAGCGGGATGGGAAAACCAGGCACCCAACTAACCTTTGTACCCCATTCCTGTACCCTAATAAAGACCAGCTTAAGTAGCAATAAAAGCTTGGAGTTCATAAAGCCTGTGGTCGAAGAGATTGTCCCAGTCACCCTCACCCTGGGTGAGGATGGCAGAGGACACATCAACCCATGATTTTTAACTTGTGTACAAATTAGAAATCTATACAGCTCAGTGTTGTATTATGAATGGGATCAAACAAAAGTTTTAATGATCACACTTGGGATCACATTCAAATTCTGCTATTGACCCTATAAACAATACTTTTAAGGGACTGATCTCAGTGTTGGTCATTGGGAAAACATTACTGCTGTGTGGTTGTTGTGGGTTTTTCGGGCTTCTTGGCCGTGTTCTGAAGGTGGTTCTTCCTAACGTTTCGCCAGTCTCTGTGGCCGGCATCTTCAGAGGACAGCAAACTGTGCTCAGTTTGCTGTCCTCTGAAGATGCCGGCCACAGAGACTGGCGAAACGTTAGGAAGAACCACCTTCAGAACACGGCCAAGAAGCCCGAAAAACCCACAACAAACATTAGATCCCGGCCGTGAAAGCCTTCGCGAATACATTACTGCTGTGTACTTGTTCCAGAACCAAGATGGGATCTGGAAAAACATTCTATTTACTTTCCAAGTAACTTTGAACAACTTTGGAAAGCTGTGTCTGACAATAAAGCAGTTGCACAACAGGTTTGCTGAAGTTCACTGCAAGCACATTCTGTGGCCTGTTTAGCACTATCAGAAGCATTTTTCAACCAAGTTTAGAAATTCCTGTTATGAAAGTTAAAAGGATTCTGTACAGCATCACACAGGATTTAGCTTTTATTTTATTACTTGGGTAAATGTGAAAATGTTCTTAATGTAGGAGAGAAAGGATGGATATAATTTTAAAATAAAGAGTGCATTTCATTCAGCATGTGTTGTACAGTGCAGACAACAGAGAGGCAAAAATATTTTAGTTAGCAAATATTAATATACTTCAGCCTTAGTGTCCCAGTCTGAAAAGGGAGAAATTTTGTCTTTTACTGTGAAGACAAACATTGCAACATAAGGGATACAAAAATTGTCTACAGATTGTAGACCTTAATCTTAGAACTCCAGAATTGGAAGAGATCCTACGGATCATCAAGACCAGTCCCTGTCAAGGAGGCCCATGGGGGAATCAAATCACTGAGCTGAGTTTTAAAAGTGCAAACAAAGTATAATCCCAATTGTTTAAAGAGCAGACTGGGTCATTCAATTTTAAAAAATGCTGACCATCAAAAAACAAAAAGCAAATATCTTTATATTAAGGTTCTATGAGGCTGAAATCACCTCCAAATTGGGTTTCTAGTCTTTATGTTAGTATTAATAAATAAACACTACATGCACTTGGGCCACAAATCCATTTGTACAGTAATGCTGCATGCATAAAAACTGCCATCTAATTTATTCACAATGCCATCTGTGTGAAACTCAGTACAGAGAGCCTCAAGTGTGTACCAGCAACAGATTAAGTGGCTTGGAGCCTGTAGAGAGGAGCATGATTGCTGTAGCATAAGCTTTTGTGACAGAAGCACAAGCTTTTGTAGTTAACAGCCCTCACTAAGATGAGGAGAGTGGTTTATAAATATTTACATACTATACACATGGACTTGAAACTTCCTCAAACGGATGGCAACAAAACGCACACAGATTACTAGGTCATTCTGGATGATACCTTGGCAGTTCTAGGGTTGCACTGACAATGCAGTGATTGCCTGTAGATGACATTACACCCCTTTTGTGGAGTCTCTCATTTTAAGCAGGCCTGAAATGCAACCCGCCCACAACCCCGAGGTTATCCCCGGCCAACCAGCCTGGAAGCCGGTTCTGTAATTCATGAGCATTTCTAGAAAGGTGCCTAGTATGTCTTCAGGCACTTCCACACAGGCTGCACCACACCTGATGCCTTCCCTCTTCCTGGCCCTTGGGAGGGGTCCAGGCTGAGAATGTACTGTACTGTATAACACTGTGTTTTGTCTGAAAGGAACTCCTGTCGCACGTTTAACGACAAAAGTTGTGGGTCAGAAATTCTCTTCAGCTCAGCGTGTTCTGGTTTTGCACGCTCAAATCCTCAGCAAACGGTGGGTGGACAAATGAATTAATGGCCGCTCCTGGGGGTGGGTGGTAGGCTGTGGGGCGGGGAGGGAAAGCCGCCGACTTTTGCTGCCCCCCACCCCCGCAGCCCCTGAGGAAAAGCGGGCTGCCTGCCGCCTCTGCCCCGCCAGAGTTGGTTGTTCCGTCCAGCACACCTGTTACCTGTCTCGCTAGTGGAGGGAGGGGGGGAGGAGGAGGAAGAAGGAGGGGAGGCAAGCAAGTAAGGAGCCCCTCTTCCTGCCACGGAAGCCCTTCCCGCTCCGGCGCCCACACTCTGCCTCGCCCCACCTTCACCCGCTTGCCCTGGATCTCCAGGCTCTTCATGGTGAAGTCCACCCCGATGGTGTTGCCCTGGCGCTCGGCGAAGGCCCCCGTCTTGAAACGCTGCACCAGGCACGTCTTGCCGACGTTGGCGTCGCCGATGAGCACCAGCTTGAAGAGGAAGTCGTAGCGCTCCTCCGGGTCCAGCCCGGGGGGCGCCGCCGCTGGGGGGCCGGGCATGGCGGCGGCGGCGGCGGCAGCGCTTTGGCCTCCTCGCGAGTTCCACAGCGCCGGGCCCGGCCCAGCGCCGACCTCGCTTGCTTCCCCCGCCGCTGCCCCCTCCTCCTCACTCTCGCCTGGGCCGCCGCCGCCGCCGCCTCCGGGGGAATCGCCTCAGCATCCTCCCTGGCCCGACCAGAACGGGCGACCGAGCGGGCATGCGCAGTAGGAGCCCCACGTTCTTCCTCATGCCCGCGCCAAGGCAGGAGGGGCGAAGGAAAGAGGGCGGGAAGGAGGGAGGGAGGAAGCGTCGCCCTTCTCAGCCTCCAGAACTGCCTCCGCTTTCACGCTTTCTGGGGTTGGAGGCAGGCAAGCGGGCGGGCTGACGGGCGGGCGGTGGCTGCAACTGCCGTTGCCGGGTCTCCAGAGGAGCGCCCCTTCTCCCGACTGTGCCGCAGTTCCAAAGCGAAGGGAAAAGGCCTCCTGTGAGGAGGGTGTGAGGGGCAAATCCCACGGTTAAGCTCCTTTGCCTGTCGTCGACGAGCGCTTGACGTGGAAAAGAAAGTGTAGCAACATATGAACTTGACCTGTAGTAGAGAGGCCTCTCCCTCCTCTGTGTAAGCGCAATGCGGAGTAGGAAGAAAGTCCCAAGCAAGTACTAATAACGTCACTTGGGTACAGTACGTTCCTAATCATTGCCTAGGGGCAAAGTTTGCCGGAGTGCCTTCCTCACTGTTAATTGCGACTGTCGGCCTGCAAACAGGTAACTTGGCAAGCTTGCCCTGGATCTTCAGGGTGATTAAACTTCCTGGTTTTGTTTGATGACAAATAACTGATAACGATACTGACGTGTCCCTTGCCTTTGTGTGCCGGCTGACACGGAGGAGGAGGAGGAGGAGGAGGAGGAGGAGGAGGACTGCCCTTCTCATGACCACGGTATCTCCAATGATAAGTCACTGGATCACTGTCAGCAACCTTAACTCTCTTATCTGTAGCCCATTCAAGTGTTCTAAGCTCTTGGCCCACACTGTTCCAGAAATCCTTTCAGCAACACTTGGAAGGAAGGCTAGGAGGAGTACTGTAGTATGTAATGTCACACTAAGAACATGAAACTGAATGTGTGGGAGACTTACCATTCTGAGACTCGCTGAAGCAAAATTGCAGCCAGGGACGCCCTTCACGGATTGCTGCCTTGTCGTGGCGAAGGGGCTTGAGCAACTCAGAGAAGCTATGGGCTATGCCGTACAGGGCCACCCAAGATGGACAGGTCATAGTGGAGAGTTCCGACTAAACGCAATCCACCTGGGGTAGGAACCGGCAATTCCACTCCAGTATCTTTGCCAAGAAAGTCCCATGACCAGAAACAAAAGGCTAAAAGATATGACGCTGGAAGATGGGACCCTCAGGTCAGAAGGCGTCCAACATGCTACTGAGGAAGAGCGGAGGACAAGTACAAGTAGCTCCAGAGCTAATGAAGTGGTTGGGCCAAAGCCGAAAGGACGCTCAGCTGTGGACGTGCCTGGAAGTGAAAGGAAAGTTCGATGCTGCAAAGAAAAATACTGCATAGGAACCTGGAATGTAAGATCTATGAACCTTGGTAAGCTGGAGGTGGTCAAACAGGAGATGGCAAGAATAAACATTGACATCCTGGGCATCAGTGAACTAAAATGGACAGGACTGGGCGAATTCAACGCAGATGACTATCATGTTTACTATTGTGGGCAAGAATCCCGTAGAAGGAATGGAGTAGCCCTCATAGTCAACAAAAGAGTGGGAAAAGCTGTACTGGGATAGAATCTCAAAAATGATAGAATGATGTCAATACGAATCCAAGGCAGACCTTTCAACATCACAATAATCCAAGTTTATGCACCAACCTCCATTGCTGAGGAGACTGAAATTGAACAATTCTATGAAGATTTACAACACCTTCTAGAACTGACACCAAAGAAAGATGTTCTTCTCATTCTAGGGGACTGGAATGCCAAGGTAGGGAGTCAAGAGATAAAAGGAACAACAGGGAAGTTTGGCCTTGGAGTTCAAAACGAAGCAGGGCAAAGGCTAATAGAGTTTTGTCAAGAGAACAAACTGGTCATCACAAACACTCTTTTCCAACAACACAAGAGGCGACTCTACACATGGAAATCACCAGATGGGCAACATCGAAATCAGATTGATTATATTCTCTGCAGCCAAAGATGGAGAAGCTCTATACAGTCAGCAAAAACAAGACCTGGAGCTGATTGTGGCTCTGATCATCAGCTTCTCATAGCAAAATTTAGGCTTAAACTGAAGAGAGTAGGAAAAACCACTGGGCTACTCAGGTATAATCTAAACCAAATCCCTTATGAATACACAGTGGAAGTGAAGAACAGATTTAAGGAACTAGATTTGGTGGACAGAGTGCCTGAAGAACTTTGGATAGAGGCTCGAAACATTGTACAGGAAGCAGCAACAAAAACCATACCAAAGAAAGGGAAATGCAAGAAAGCAAAGTGGCTGTCCAATGAGGCCTTACAAATAGCAGAGAGGAGAAGGGAAACAAAATGCAGGGGAGATAGGGAAAGTTACAGAAAATGTAATGCAGACTTCCAAAGAATAGCAAGGAGAGACAAGAGGGCATTCTTAAATGAACAATGCAAAGAAATAGAGGAAAATAACAGAAAAGGAAAAACCAGAGATCTGTTCAGGAAAATTGGAGATATTAGAGGAACATTTTATGCAAAGATGGGCATGATAAAGGACAAAAATGGGAGGGACCTAACAGAAGCAGAAGACATCAAGAAGAGGTGGCAAGAATACACAGAGGAATTATACCAGAAAGATTTGGATATCCCGGACAACCCAGACCATGTAGTTGCTGACCTTGAGCCAGACATCCTGGAGAGTGAAGTCAAGTGGGCCTTAGAAAGCCTGGCTAACAACAAGGCCAGTGGAGGTGATGGCAGTCCAGTGGAACTATTTAAAATCTTAAAAGATGATGCTGTTAAGGTGCTACTTTCAATATGCCAGCAAGTCTGGAAAACTCAACAGTGGCCAGAGGACTGGAAAAGATCAGTCTACATTCCAATCCCAAAGAAGGGCAGTGCCAAAGAATGCTCCAACTACCGGACAATTGCACTCATTTCACATGCTAGCAAGGTTATGCTCAAAATCCTACAAGGTAGGTGTGACAAACCCAGACCTACTGGGATCTATCACACAGTTACTAAGCTGCCACCAACCATTCCCTATAATAAGTCACACAGACCAGGGATGGATTTTTAAACAACAAAAGAATAAGGTTTATTTTAAATACAAACAGGGTAAATAAAACAATCAGGTGAATAGGATAAAGTAACGTGGCTTAGTTGCACTCATACACACACACAGTTTGGTTCACCTAGAACCTTAACTTAAAGCACAGACCCTGAACCTATCAGTTCTGGCTACCAGCAGACACCTGAACCTATCAGGTTGGTACTCTGACACACAGTAGTACCCTGTCTGACACACAGACTCCCACAACAGCTTCTTCTTCCCAGCTGCTGCTTCGTCACAACCCAGTGTCTCTCAGCATCTCTCTTAGTGTGTTCTGCCTCACCACACAGGCATCACATATTTATACAGTACAGCCCCTCCTCCTGATGTCCCGCCTTCCACTCCCCATAGGATGGAACTTTCCCTCCAAACCCATGACAGACAGGTAACATCAGTGCTGTTATGTAACACCTCCCCTCTTTAAAAGTTGTTTTGTAGGGGGAAAGCTAAAAGTGCTTTTCACCAAAAAACAACCTGCATAAAATACACAACAACATTTATACATACCATATAATACTTACATATACTTACACTCCAAGTTAACCATAGCAAATATGCATTTAAACATTTTACCATATACAGTACATCAATTTACCTTTATTAATACCAACCAAATTCAAAACCAGGTACATTTTAACTTTTTGTTTTCATTATATACATATAGTCCATGTTCTTACGCCGTCTTCAGTCTTCAGGTCTTCTTGATAAGGCGTCAGCAACACAGTTCACTGACCCTCTGACCACCTTCACTTCAAAGTCATAGTCCTGTAAGTTCAAAGCCCACCTCATAAGTTTGCTATTGTGGGTTTTCATTGTCTTTAACCATTGCAATGGTGAATGGTCAGTACACAGAACAAAATGTCTTCCCCAGATGTAAGGCTTGGCCTTCTGGATCGCGTAGACTATGGCCAAACACTCCTTCTCCACGGTTGCCAAATGTCTCTCACCTTTTTGAAGTTTCCTACTCAGGTAGGACACTGGATGCTGGTCACCATTCTCATCCTCCTGGCACAGAACTGCTCCTACCCCGCTGTTAGACGCATCGGTGTAGATGATGAACTCCCGGTCGAAGTCTGGAGCACGCAGGACAGGATAGTTGATTAACGCCTCCTTCAACCTCTGGAACGCCGCCTCACAGTCGCTGGTCCACGGGATGCTGTCATCAGTCTTCTTCCTCGTCAGATCGGTCAGCGGAGCCGCAATCTCGCCAAACCTCGGGATGAACTTTCTGTAGTAGCCCACCAACCCAAGAAATGATTTGACTTTTTTCTTGGTGTTGGGTCTGGGCCAATCACGAACAGCTTCTATTTTGGCCTCCAGGGGTTTTATCACTCCTCCCCCTACCTTGTGACCCAAGTATTTTCTTTCTGGGATACCCAGCTGCAGTTTGCTCTCTCTGCAGAGCCTAGGCCAAAGCACTTCCTCCCCTGGGTTAAAGCGCCTCTCCCTGCCTTCCTGGTCATCCCAAGCTTTCTTTCTGACCTTTTGAGCTGGCAGGGTCTCTGCTGCTAGCTCTAGGTTTCTCCTTAGGTCATTCATCAAGGTGTCTATGTAAGTCACAACGTCTTGTGGGTCACCCTGGGCGATCTGCCCCCAACCCTGCTCGATCAAATCAAGGGGCCCCTTCACCCCTTTCCCAAATAAAAGTTCAAATGGACTGAACCCGGTACTGGCTTGTGGCACTGATCGATAAGCAACCAAAAGGGATTGCAGCTTCTGGTCCCAATTGTTTGGATTCTCTGCCAAGAAAGCCCTAATCATGCGCATTAGAGTCCCATTGAACTTCTCAGTTACCCCATCACTTTCAGGATGATAGGCAGTGGCTTCCCTGAGCTTAATTCCACAGATTTGCCATAAGCGTTTCATGAGCTTTGACGTGAACGATGTGCCCAAATCTGTGATTATCTCTGAGGCAAATCCCATCCTGGACATGTACCCCACCAAAGCATCGGCCACTGTGTTAGTTTCGATGTTTGTCAAGGGTATGGCTTCAGGATACCTTGTGGCATGGTCCACAATTGTTAGAATGAACCTATTCCCCCTCTTTGTGGCCTTGGGCAAAGGTCCCACAATATCCACCCCTATGCATTTGAACGGAGTGTCAACCACAGGCAAAGGGCACAACTTTGCTTTGGTCCTGTCGCGGTTATTCCCCTGCCTTTGACACACATCACATTGTTTACAGAACTCCCTGATCTGCTTCCCTATGTCAGGCCAGTAGAAATTCTGTGTGATTCTCTGCTGTGTTTTGTTCACTCCTAAGTGTGTAGCAAACATGTCAGAGTGACCTCTCTGTAAGATCATGGGGCGATACTTTTCAGGTACCACCAGCTGACTTCTGATCCCATCTCCCCCTTTTGAGATATTTCTCAGGGTTTCTCTATATAAAATCCCCTTTTTCTCCAGAAATCTCACTGGGGTTTCAGGTGTTAGTTGCGCGTCAGTCACCTGTTCAAAACACTTTTGGAGAGTGGCGTCTGCCTTCTGCTCCTGTCCAAATCTGCTGTCTGTGGTTAAGGTTTCCACCACAGCTTCTGAACTCCCCTCTGCCTCCGTCTCTGGCTCATCATTACCCCCCTGAACTGTCCCTGTGGTGGCTTGTGAGCGTGTAATCACTAGCACCCGTTTCACATGTTCAGCCAGGTCATTTCCCACGAGCACGGCTGCTGGCAGAGTCGATGAAATCGCTATCCGCCAATCTCCCCTCCAGCCTTGAAAGTTGACAGGTACCTCTGCTACTGGCAGAGAGATTACCTGCCCCTCAATACCTGCTACCTTTATGCTCTCATTTGGGATTATAAACTCCCGAGGAATAATATCTGGATGGCACAGGGTTACCTGGGAACAAGTGTCCCGCAGCCCCCTATACTGACGGTCAAGTATTCCTACGTCCACCCCGGCTGTCTCAAACAACTGAGAATCTGTTTTTACCAGCAAGCAGCGCTTTACCTCCCCAAGAGGACCATTTTCCTCAGCCTGATCAGCAGAGGTAGCTGTTCCAGACTGAGTAGTCATGGCAACAGGCTCCCTCTGTGACAATGAGCTTTGCTCTTTCTGGACACAGAACACAGCTTTTGGCTTGGTCCCACTAGAATTCTGAGGCACCATTCCTTTTAGCTGCTTTAATTTCTCACACTCTGAGATCAGATGACCCTTTCCCTGACAGAAATAGCATTTTCTAGTGTATTTGGATTCTCTCTCCTCTTGTTTCGGTTTTCCCTCCAAATTCTGAGGGCTTGGTTTCATGCCTGAGGGCTTCCCTTCACCATGGGCCCCTCCCCCTTGCTGGCTTTTCCCTGGTCCCTGAGAGTACTTGCTGTAGGTTTCTTTGGGTTTACCTACAGATTTCCCCTCACCCAAGGGCTTTCTTATTTGGGAGATAAAATCCGCGATTTCTGCGGCTGCTGCCACAGATTTCGGTTTCCTTTCCCTCACCTGGAATTTCAATTCCCCATGCAGAACTGAATAGAACTGTTCCAGGGCTATCAAGTCTTTAAGCTGTTCATAGGTCTCTGTTCCCTCCTGCGACAGCCATTTCTCAAGCAGCCTCACCAATTGGGCCCCCACTTGGGTAAAAGTCTGTTCTGGCTTCTTGGTGAGGGACCTGAACCTTTGTCTCAGCTGCTCTGCATTTATCCCATGTCTGGCAAACACCAGTTTTTTAAACTCTGCAAAATCTTTCATCCGTTCCTCAGGCATCTCGGCATAAACCTCAGCCAGGCTACCACTGATTAAAGATCGCATGATGGTCATCTTCTCAGTTTCCCTCACTGAGAAGTCCACAAACGCTCTTTCCACTAAGGAAAAGAACACCTCAGGACAATCTCCCTTGTGGTACACAGGGAATTTCTTCAGGTCAGCCTTAGACAGTTGGCCTCCCTCAGAATCCCTATTATTATTATTGTTCTGGTTCATCAGTTCCAGTTTTCTTAATTCAAACGCCATTCTTTCTTTTTCCAGAGCAATTCTCTCTCTCTCCCTCTCCATTTCCATTCTTTCTCTCTCTCTCTCTAATTCAAATTGCCGCTGTTTCTCTCTTTCCCTTTCCTCCATTTCCCTCACCCTCAGTTCATGCTGTTGGGCTATGAGTATTTTTCTGAGTTCTGGGTCTTGCTCTCCTGTGCTGTCACCTTGCACTGAGCCAAATTCATCCTCAGAACCTTGGTCAATCTGGGGGTCTTTCACTTCACTCATGTCTGCTACTTGGCTTCGAGTCAAGGGCATAATCCCCCCTCAGAACAGGCTGCTTTAAAAAGTCAAGCCTCAAAATAAAACGACCACTTTTTTCCTTTTTGCCTCAGAACCAGCTCTCCCCAGAGATTGCTGCTGTTCTTCAGCACTAAATTTGCAACAGTATCGAGTCAGAGCCTACCCCCCTCTGCTGGGCCTCTCAGCTGGCAAGCTAGCTCACTGTTGCTACGCAGTTTTGCCTCAGCGTTTTCCCGCCAAAATCAGGCTGCCTCAGAGCACCTTAATCTAAGTCTCCCCAGTTGGCACGTTCTTCTACTAGTGCACCTCCCCGTGAGGTACACCTAGAAGATTACCTACGCGCCTCAGACTGTCCCTGACTAGACCCCCCTTGCTCTGGGCACACTTGCCAAGGCTTTGCTGGACCGCTGGACAACTGGACCAGTCGTATCCCACACGCTGGACACCAATCAATGTGACAAACCCAGACCTACTGGGATCTATCACACAGTTACTAAGCTGCCACCAACCATTCCCTATAATAAGTCACACAGACCAGGGATGGATTTTTAAACAACAAAAGAATAAGGTTTATTTTAAATACAAACAGGGTAAATAAAACAATCAGGTGAATAGGATAAAGTAACGTGGCTTAGTTGCACTCATACACACACACAGTTTGGTTCACCTAGAACCTTAACTTAAAGCACAGACCCTGAACCTATCAGTTCTGGCTACCAGCAGACACCTGAACCTATCAGGTTGGTACTCTGACACACAGTAGTACCCTGTCTGACACACAGACTCCCACAACAGCTTCTTCTTCCCAGCTGCTGCTTCGTCACAACCCAGTGTCTCTCAGCATCTCTCTTAGTGTGTTCTGCCTCACCACACAGGCATCACATATTTATACAGTACAGCCCCTCCTCCTGATGTCCCGCCTTCCACTCCCCATAGGATGGAACTTTCCCTCCAAACCCATGACAGACAGGTAACATCAGTGCAGAAGACATCAAGAAGAGGTGGCAAGAATACACAGAGGAATTATACCAGAAAGATTTGGATATCCCGGACAACCCAGACCATGTAGTTGCTGACCTTGAGCCAGACATCCTGGAGAGTGAAGTCAAGTGGGCCTTAGAAAGCCTGGCTAACAACAAGGCCAGTGGAGGTGATGGCAGTCCAGTGGAACTATTTAAAATCTTAAAAGATGATGCTGTTAAGGTGCTACTTTCAATATGCCAGCAAGTCTGGAAAACTCAACAGTGGCCAGAGGACTGGAAAAGATCAGTCTACATTCCAATCCCAAAGAAGGGCAGTGCCAAAGAATGCTCCAACTACCGGACAATTGCACTCATTTCACATGCTAGCAAGGTTATGCTCAAAATCCTACAAGGTAGGCTTCAGCAATATGTGGACCGAGAACTTCCAGAAGTACAAGCAGGATCCCGAAGGGGCAGAGGAACTCGAGACCAAATTGCTAATATGCGCTGGATTATGGAGAAAGCCAGAGAGTTCCAGAAAAACATCTACTTCTGCTTCATTGATTATGCAAAAGCCTTTGACTGTGTGGACCACAGCAAACTATGGCAAGTCCTTAAAGAAATGGGCGTGCCTGACCACCTTATCCATCTCCTGAGAAACCTATATGTGGGACAGGAAGCAACAGTTAGAACTGGATATGGAACAACTGATTGGTTCAAAATTGGGAAAGGAGTACGACAAGGCTGTATATTGTCCCCCTGCTTATTCAATTTATATGCAGAATACATCATGCGGAAGGCTGGACTGGAGGAATCCCAAGCTGGAATTAAGATCGCCGGAAGAAATATCAACAACCTCCGATATGCAGATGATACCACTCTGATGGCAGAAAGTGAGGAGGAATTAAAGAACCTTGTAATGAGGGTGAAAGAGGAGAGTGCAAAAAACGACGCCACATACAAATGCTCTTTGGGAACCTGTATTAACAGTCAGTGCTGGAATGACAATTGTACAGCAGGACAAGGCAAAGAGGCGGTCCCGAAAGCAGCAAAACCGGGGAGCTGGACAGGGGACAGATTGCAGTTCTTTTCAGTGTGGAAGGGATTGTCACTCTCGAATTGGCCTTCTCAGCCTCACTAGATGCTGTTCCAAGACCTCTATGCAGAGCACGTTACCATAGTCTCTAGAGCAGTGATGGTGAACCTTTTTGAGCCCAAGTGCCCAAACTGCAACACAAAATCAACTTATTTATTTCAGAGTGCCAATATTGGAATTAAAACCTGAATGCTGAAGTTTTAGTTTAGGAAAAACAACAACTGCTCCTGCACTGCAAGGGTTAAATGCTTGTTTCTTTGCTATGGGCGGGATTAACAAATAAATACTTACTGGTCCTCCAATCCGCCATTGGGCTAGATTGGTAATGGTCGCCATAGCACCCCTCTGCTGGACCACTGCAGCAGCAGAGGGGAATGCCAAAATCCAGGATCGGATGACAGATAAGTATTTCTCTATGGCGATTTATGGCTCGTGTGCCCACAGAGAGGGCTCTGTGTGCCAGCTGTGGCACGCGTGCCTTAGGTTCACCATCACTGGCCTAGTGGTTCAGGTGTCTATGAATGCAAGCCTTGATTTCTCTCAGTTTGAGAGCCCTAGTTGTGTTTTTCGTTTTCATTGTGGCCTAAGGCACTGAATTTTCTGTTGACTTACTAGACAGAGAAGCTTCCTATATTCTTGCTTCAATGGGCAAAATCCTGACCTGTGCATCATTCATAACTGTTATACTGAGAATACATGTTTTCATGACTGTTGTTTGCAGTGGTACAAAAGGCCAGATCCAGAAGCACACTCCTGTGCCTGCTTACCTAGCAGCATGTTCCATTCAGCTCATTTGGACTCTGAGGAGACATGTTTAGGTTTGCAAATGTCTAGCAACAAAGCAAGTTCTTCCAGCAAATTGGTCAGTGTGAATTTTCCTCAGGTATTGAGCCCCAGGAACAAGACAGTTGGGTCTCCTGCCTGCAAGATCAGCTATAATGAAAATACAGGCATGCAAAGCACAGGGACTTGTATTAATTTATTGTCCAAACTCTTATTAATTATTGGTAGGTTTATCCTTACTTTCCAAATTTAATCATTATCTACTAAGAGTCAAAGAGTAGTGTTGTTTAGGGATTTAGCTTGTCCACTGGAAGGCTAAAATTGAGGGGAGAACAGAAGCACCCCTGCAACGCTTCCAGTAGTTCCATGCCTCCTCCCCCACACCTTCGCCATCTTTAAAATACAGTGATGCCTCGCATAGCGATCGCTCTGTATAGCGATGAAATCGCTTTGCGATGGACTTTTTGCCATTGCAAGAGCGATCGCTTTGCGATGGTCCCTATGGGGAAAATTCGCTTTGCGATGATCGCAGGGAAGCAATCATCGCAAAGCCCCCATTTGCGCACAGCTGATTGGTGGTTTCAAAATGGCCGCCGGGAAAACAAAATGGCCACCCGCTGTTTTACCTCGCTTTAGAGGCACCAAAAATGGCCGCCCCTATGGAGGATCTTCGCTTTAAGGTTAGTTTTTAGCCCATAGGAACGCATTGAAGGGGTTTCATTGCATTTCTATGGGCTTTTTAAAATCGCTTAGCAATGAAATCGCTTAGCAGCGATTTTTGCTGCACGGATTAACATCGCTAAGCGAGGCACCACTGTATTTAGAATTAAGTGTGCTTTCCTCCTTTATCAGTTATTTTCTATTCTGCTCTATTTTGTTGTTGCTGCTGTTGTTGTTGCCTGCATATTTCATTTTAATTCAAAACTAGCACCGGTGCTCCTCCTTGCATGATTTAGGAGCCCTCAAATCTCTCATGCTTCCCGCTGCTTCTTCTCATCTACTGAGGCATACCTGTTCTTGGCTCATCTACCCATAGACCCGTCCAGTGACCCAGTCTTCCTCTCCACTCAGCTGTTGTGATTCTTTTTTCCTCCTCCGGAATTCCCAACAATTACCCTTTCTCTTTCTCTCTTCTCTTTCTTTTCTCTCCCACCTCACTTTCCCTCCTTGCAGGTCTATCCTGGGGCTAATTCAGATTTTCACTCTGCTCACTCGTCTCCCACCAGACCACAAGGTGTTTTCTCTTTTTCAACATTTGGAAGAGTTCTGTTGTAGTCATGTCCAGGATGATGGTTTCTACTCACCTAAGGATGACCAGGAGACTGGAAACCAAGCCCTATGAGGAAATACTGAAAGATCTGAAAATGTTTAGCCTTGAAAAAGGGGACAGAGGACAGATATGATAGCACTTTTTAAATACCTGAAAGGCAATTGTACTGAGGAGAGGCAGGATCTGTTCTCACTCATTCCAGACTTCAAGAAACATGATAAAAGGCCCAAATTACAGGAAGCCGGATTTAGGCTGAATATAGAGAAACACTTCTTAACTGTTAGAGTTGTATGACATTGGAACCAGTTACCTTGGCAAGTGGTGATGTGTTTCAAACACTTAGGTTTTTTTTTTTTTTTAAACGGGCTCCTTATAATAGCTTTTTCATGGCAAGGGCAAGAAAAAAATGTCCAAAAATAGGCCAAAGGGAAAAAAAAACACCACACACCAAAAACCCCAAAAGGATCAAAGGCTGCATTGTGTGACTGTGCCCATCCTTATTCATTTATTACTTTCATTTTTCCCCTTTGCTCAGGGCTTACAGAAGTTCCTTTTCATGCAAATGCTGGAAGATAACTTTTTGGAACACCAGCCTACAATCCAACACGGGGAGATTTAACAATCAGAGGGATTGGAGACATGATACATTTATAGGCCACTAATACATTTTTAAAAAAAAATCATGTAAAATGCAATTTTTTGTGGGTGAATCAAATGATCAGAAGGACTGTTGACATCATCTTCAGGACTCAGCCAATCCCGAAGGTGCTGGTGCTGCTGCTGCTGCCTTGGGAACCCAACCCCTTTTCTCCTGGGTCTTTGTCACCTCACAGGGGCCCCACCTCTCTGCTGGCAGATAAAAGGGGCTTGTTGGGCAGGGCAGGAGACCAGAAGGGAGGCCTGTGGCCAGAGGGCAGTGCGGCAGAGAGAGTGGCAGTGGCTGGAGGGGACCCAGCCCTTCTGCCCAAGACAAGTTCTCTCCCAAAAGCAGAGGAACTTGCTAAGTGGACTTGGGAGTTAACAGCATGAGGCTGGCAGAGATCCCGTGGCTTGAAGCTGGCTGATGTTGGCGATGGACCGGGGGAGGGAAGTCGGTAGACATTGGCAGACAGAAGCTGGTGGAATCTGCCTGTGGAAGCTGGCTGAGGCCTCAAGGCGCAGGCTGGCAGAGGTTGGCGGATGAAGCCGTGGTGGACGTTAGCCTCCTGAAACCAGCTTGGGAAGCTTGGTGGATATCGGTGGATGGAAGCCTGGACGTGTGTGTAAATGGCTGGTGGAGTGAAGGTGTGTGTGTGTCAGGGGGGGCGGCTGGTTTGTGCCTGTGTGTGTAAGAATGTGTGTGTGAATGGGCTGGCTGGCGTTCCGTGGGGATGTCGCCGGGGCATGATTGTGACCCAAGCATTCAGGAGCTGGCGGAGGCTGGCTTCAGAAGCGGAGTGGAAGAGATGAATGGGTGGCTATTCCTGGTGGAAGCCAGTGGATGCTGGCAGGCGGAACTTCGGGATGAAGTTGCCAGAACATTGGTTAGTGGATACACCTAGGTTGAAGCCATTTGACGGCCATGGACGATCTCGCTGCTTAGTTGTTTCTCTTTCTCTCTTTCTGTTGCAGGGCCCAAAGCTTCCTCTTTCCCAGAGGGATGTGAGGGAGCAGAAGGCAGGCATCCTGCTGGAGCTGAACAAGGCTGTTGCCTCCAATGAGGATACCCATTTAGCCTCTTTTCCAAAACCAATAAAAGTATTTTTCTGGAATGGTTTTGAAGTGTTGTCTTGTTTGTCAGGGGCTGTCATGGGATTATCTTCCCCATCCCCTCATTATATCTGGGGGCCAATGCCTGAGGTGGGTCTTTGTGAAGTCATGGTGTGGGGCCCTGTGATGTCACATGAATTGGGAACATATTTCTCCATGCATGTGTGAACGAGTGAGCTAGGCATTGTGGGTTCCCTGTCTGAGCTCCTCAGCAAGTATATAATGTGTCATGTTGGACAGACACAGGAAGCCAGTGAGCCCTGGTGCCATTCCGAGAGGGTTGGAGATGGGTACCCAAACACTATGGCCACCCCATAACAATAAACGATACTCATTCCTTCCCTTCTGCCACGGCTCCTCACATTTGTTTGCCTGGCCTGAATATTAAGGGGAGCTGAAGCCATTTCCTGGCACAGCAGCTCATTCTCTGAGACCTGGCAAGCCTCATCTTCATCATCAAGACCAGTGGTTCTTAACCTTTTTGAAAGAAATGCCCCCTTGAGCCATTGAGGAAGTTATCATCGCCCCCCCCCATGGTGATTTTCTTTCTTTCTTTCTTTCTTTCTTTCTTTCTTTCTTTCTTTCTTTCTTTCTTTCTTTCTTTCTTTCTTTCTTTCTTTCTTTCTTTCTTTCTTTCTTTATTTATTTATTTATTTATTTATTTATTTATTTATTTATTTATTTATTTATTTATATATTTAAGACACTTAAATCCAATGACCCCTGAAAACAAAATTCAATTCCAAGAAAATGAAATGCCCCCAAAAAGTAACATTTAATAATTTAGTTGCAAGCGAATTTTAAGACACAAAAAGAAATACAGCATAAAAAGGGCATAAAAACAAACCGCAATGCAGGAACTAAAAATTTCAAGACAAAAACTCTGAAACTAAATTAAGATTGGAGGAAAATATATATTCATGCACATTGTAAAAAGGCTGCAGCCATCTTCACAGGTTTGGCTTGCTCCAGTGCCCCCCTACCGCCCCCTTCTGCTCCAGTGCCCCCACACCGCCCCTTTTCGTTCTACTGCCCCCCTGAAAAATGAAATCGCCCCCTGGGGGACATTATCGCCCATGTTAAGAACCACTGATCAAGACCACGAACACCCCATGGACACTTCCTTGCAGACTACAAGTGGGGAGAAAATTTGGCCACTTCAAAAAAGTTTATAGTCCAACCCAGTGATGGTGAACCTTTTTAAGCCTAAGTGCCCAAACTGCAACACAAAATCAACTTATTTATTTCAGAGTGCCAATACTGCAATTAAAACCCGAATATTGACGTTTTAGTTTAGAAAAAACAACTGCTCCTGCACTGCAAGGGTTAAATGTTTGTTTGTTTGTTTGATATGGGCGGTATTAGAAAAAATAACTGCTCCTGCACTACAAGGGTTAAATGCTTGTTTGTTTGCTATCAGCGGGATTAACAAATACTTACTGGTCCTCCAATCTGCCATTGGGTTAGATTGGTAATGGTCGCCATTGCACCCCTCTGCTGGGCCACTGCAGCAGCAGTAGGGAGTGCCGAAATCCAGGATCGAAGGACGGGTAAGTATTTCTCTATGGCGACTTAAGGCTCATGTACCCAAAGAGAGGGCTCTGTGTGCCAGCTGTGGCACACGTGCTTTAGGTTCGCCATTACTGCTCTAGAGACTGAATGATGCCTATACATCATGCTGTATAGAGTTGGTGTTACATATTCACAGAGTTGCCCTTTTGGAAATAAGCAGGGTGAAAAAATTTCTCAGATTTCTTGAATTATTTATTTTCCAGTATCACCAAAGCTACCAACATGAATTTGACCCAACTCCGGGAGGCATTGGAAGACAGGAGGGCCTGGCGTGCTCTGGTCCAAGGGGTCATGAAGAGTTGGACACGACTTAACGACTAAACAACAAAGCGTTAAAAGTTCTGATTCTATCACCTGGAAACTGCTCAAAGGCCAGATGTGATATCACTCACCTAAACAGATCTGGTCTTTTGGCAGGAAAGCACTATCAGAAGCTAATATATCAGTAGTCTTGCCTGTTCAAGCAAAGCAATAGAGCTATATGTGATTTGATTACCTCATCATAGAATTTGATGAGCCTGTTAGATCTACTATATCAGCAAGTAAAGTGATGTAAGTTTCAGCAAACAAGCTGCTGCTCATAAGCAGATTTATTCCTGCTATCTTATCTCTTTTGCTCAGAAACAGACAGGAAGATGGACTTAAATTAGCTGATAATTTCTACTTGTTTATTACTGTTCCAGAGAATGTTCTGAACTTGTAGAACCCTTTGATGAGCTGTGTATTTTTTTTAGAAAAAGAAATGTTTCCAATTTGGGGCTTGGCTATATTGCTTATTTGGGTCGGGATAATGTGGGCTAAATTGAGTTGGTAGAGCTTCCATATGCAATGCGGTGCAATCTTTGCATCCACATGGTATAGCAACCTTATTTGGTCCACCTATTAAAAAAAACTTTTAAAAAGCCAATTAGAAAATTAAAACTTCCCTTTTCTGCTCTGAGGAGCACAGGGAAGAAGCTTTTTTTTAAAGAGCCAATTAGGGCAACACAGATGCACTGTAATAATAATAATAATAATAATAATAATAATAATAATAATAATAATAATAATAATAATAATAATAATAATAATAATAATAATAATAATAATAATAATAACAATAATAATAACAATAATAATAATTTATTGTCATTGTAAGTATATACACAGTATACCCATACAACGAAATTCACAGACACCCAGAGACCAGACACATGCACACACATAAAATTCCGCAAACACTCCCCACCCACTAAAAAACCACCCACTAAAAATACAAACATCTACACCACAGGGCAAGTAACACAGTCCAACTAATTATTCACTACTGGTGGTCTTTAAGCTCATTATTAATTGCAATTATAGCTCTGGAATAAAAAACTATTGAGAAAACGTGTGGTCCGAGTCTTAATTGTTCTATATCTTCTGCCAGATGGTAACAGTTCAAAAAAGTTATAAGCAGGATGGGAAGAGTCTCTCAGGATGCTGTGTGACTTCCTTAGACAGCAGGATGTGAAGATGTCATCCAGGGTTGGTAGCTGGAGCCCGATGATATTCTGGGCAATTTTAATGGTTCTCTGTAGAGCTTTTTTGTCCGCTACAGAGCTACTCCCAAACCATGCCAGAATGCCATAGGTTAGGACACTCTCAATGGTGCTACGATAGTATGACAGAAGTAAATGCTGAGATAAATTTAACTTCTCAGGAAATACAGCCTGTTCTGTGCCTTCTTCATTAGCATATTGACATTTATAGTCCATGAGAGGTCCTCTGAGATGTAAGTACCCAGAAATTTAAAACTACCAACTCTCTCCACTTCCTCACCATTTATGTCCAGTGGTAAATGTACATTTCTCTTCCTCCTAAAATCAATTATGAGTTCTTTAGTTTTTTTGATGTTAAGTGTGAGATGATTTTCTTTACACCAAAGTATCAACCTTAGTACTTCCTTTCTATAAGCAGACTCATTGTTCTTATTTATGAGCCCCACCACTGTCGTATCATCCGCAAATTTAATAATTGCATTGGTGTTATACAGTGGGGTGCAATCATGTGTGTACAGGGAATAGAGGAAGGGACTTAGCACACAGCCCTGGGGAGCTCCTGTACTTAGTACTAGGGTAGAAGAACGGTGAGATCCCATCCTTACTGATTGTGGCCTATCTGTCAGAAAATCCTTTATCCACATGCAGATCTCCTGAGGTAATCCCAGGCTGATCATTTTAAAAAACAGCCTATTTGGTAGAATGGTATTAAAAGCAGAGCTATAATCCACAAACAACAGCCTCGCATAAGTTCCCTGTTGTTCTAAGTGGCTCAATACAGTATGGAGTACAATGGACACAGCATCATCAGTAGATCTATTTCTCCTGTATGCAAATTGCCATGGATCCAAAGAAGGTGGAAGACTAGCCTTAATGTAATCCAGCACCAATCTCTCAAAACATTTCATAATAACAGATGTTAAAGCTACTGGTCTATAATCATTGAGAGATACCACAGCTGACTGCTTGGGGACTGGCACTATAATAGATGTCTTTAGGCAAGTGGGGACTGAACACTGCAACAATGATAGATTGAAAATATCCGTAAAAGCTCCAGCTAATTCTGCAGCACAGCCCCTAACAACTCGTCCCATGATTCCATCTGGTCCAGCTGCCTTTCGAACGTTAATATTCTGGAAAGCGCGTCTCACATCTGAAATCTGCAGTACTAGTGGTTGTCTGTCGATGGTAGATTCTAGTGATGTATTATAGACAGTAGGTGCTGGAATAATGGTTGTTCCTGTTTCCACCTCAAAACGGCTAAAATATTGATTTAACTGCTCAGCCAAAAAATCACTGCTGCTACACAGACTGTTTTTGGTACTCTGCCCTGTGATTTGTCGTAGGCCATGCCATACTCAACGAGTGTCAGAACTCTCAAGATGTTGCTCAGTTCTCTGGCTGTACATAGCTTTGGCATCCCTAATGCCCCTTTTCAGTTTAGCTCTGGCCTCTCTGTACTGTAGTTCATCACCAGAATGAAAAGCAGCATTTCTGGCTTTTAATAAAAGGCACACTTCTCTATTTAGCCAAGGCTTGTTATTAGAAAACACTCGTACTTGTCTGGTGCTAGTAACAACATTGATGCAGCTTTTGATATAAAACAGTACTGTCGAGGCATAAGTACCAACATTGTCCTCCTCAAACAGTGCCCAGTCAGTGCTCCTAAAGCAATCTTGAAGTTGCTCAGATGCATCCACTGGCCACACTTGTATTTCTCTAATTGATGGTCTGATTCTTTTAACAAGAGGTCTGTATGATGGAATCAAAAACAGAGATATATGATCTGACTGTCCCAAGCTAGGCAATGGCTTCGTCTTATATCCATGCATGATGTTACTATATACCTGATCCAAGGTATTTTCCCCTCTAGTGGGACAATCCACATACTGATAAAAGTTAGGGAGGACGGTCTTTAAATTGGTTTGATTGAAATCACCTGCTACCACCAGCACTCCATCTGGGTAGGCCTGCTGCTATTTGCTGATAGCAGTTAACAAACAACTCAAAGCTGTGGTTGTGTTAGCATCAGGAGGTATATATATTGCTGTACTGTTAAATAAAAATTTAAATATTAAAGCAGAAGGTGACAGAAGGGGGATTTCCCGCCCTACTTTTCTTTACAGTCCAGGGAATGTTATGCCATGGAATTTTATCACGTTGTGAGAGAATAAGCACTCCTACTCCTCAAAATGTTTTCATTTTCCCCAACAGAAGATGCAAACAGACTTTTTCACTTTAAATTATCTGTCATGAGAAAAAATATGGGCCCAGAGTTGCAGGATAGCCCTCCAAGGCTCAGAGGTGGACGTGCCTGCCACTGGACATTTGGAAACTGTTCACCCTTCTTTTAAATGAGTTGTAAACTATCACCAAAATGTTAGTGATGTATATAGAAGTATATTCTTACACATTTTTACCGTGGTGGTTGGTTTGCTACATGAATGCATCTGAGGATACATATTTGTGGAAAATGTGGTATACTGTAGAAATAAAATTATTCTGATTCTTGATGAGCAGAGTCTTGGCTTTCCACAAATTAATCTCTGCGTCTAATACTGCAATCATTTTGAGGCATGCCATGTAAAACTGTAGTTCTACAACAGAGATTGCCAATAGTTGGTGTAAAAATATACTATAAACAAGGAAATGTAGCTGTAATTTTGGAATATTGCCTAAATCAAAATTCTTTAACTGACAACTTTGCACTGTTACTACAGCATTCGGATAATACCTCATGTTAGTTTTACAAATAATGGATTTTCCCCAAATGATATGCACAGCTAATTTCCTATGCCTGCTTCTCATTGTTCTAATTTGCATTGTAACATAATACCTCCTCATTTCTTACAGTTTATAGTGTATCTCTACAATATTCATTCTGTGAACAGCTGCTTAAAATATATTAGCATTAGAAATTGCCATATTTTGATGTAAAGTGCTGTTGCCTGCTGAGAAGTAGTAAGAACAAAACTTCTGATAAGTATGTACTACGCTGCAAGGGATTTGCTTATCTAGTTTTGTTTTTCCATATCTCTTGCTTGCAGGTGCAGAAATCTACATATATAGCTATACAGACTTGAGTGGTTTGCTACTGTGCACAATCCAGCTGCTGCCATCTATTCTTTGGGATGGATTCTGATGCATAGTTGTATGTTGATATTATTTTTTAAAACTGATTTTGACATCTTCTAAGCTGTCTTGAAAGGATTTGTGTCCTGGAAGATGGAATATAAACAATTGTAATAAATAAAAAGAGGATGTGTGCTTATCTATACACAAATGGGTGTATATTTTTGCAACAAGCACTCATCCAGTTAAATATAAAATTATACTTTTAATATGACTGTTCCACAGTACTTTAATCTTTCATTTCAAGAAAAAAAACCACAGAAGCCTTGTTGCTGCTCATTTTAACTTACCTGTATGTGAACAGGGTTATCACTGGCAGAAGAACTTTAAAAATGGATACCAAATATAAATGGTTACAGGGGGATCCTTTAGACCTTTGCCAAGTACTGGATTGGAGCTGTGTGGTCACATACAAGATTTGGGTTGGAAAAAAAATCCCCTGTAGAGGCCTCAGCTCAGATACAGACCACACTGTTGGGGATTACAAAACCTTGAAGATCTAATCCAAAATATATCTTCCCACACTCACTGTTTACTTTCTAAAATCTATATGCAGTTGTTAGGTGTGTGAATGAGAGGTTACCGAATTTGGTTCAAATGTGAGACTCTGGTTCATTTGTTTTTCACTTCCCCAGAAAAATATAATCAAGTGGACCATACACTTGAAACTGACCACATTCATAAATGTTTCTGAAGAGGTAGATGTGTTGATCTGTGCAAGCATATCAGTCCAAAATAACCATCTCTTTCTTTAAAAAACCAATGCAAAGACATGTTCATTAGAACTAGGAAGTCCATGAGTTAGCTACCCATTTAAGTGAAGGCCATAACTGCTCTTATTTGGAAGCATATTAATATCACAGAGATATAACTCCTCCTCACAAGCTGCTCTTATGTGCAGGGGAAGGGATCTCAGGCATAGATGGAAAGTGGTCCCCACTCCTGAAGCTGGATGTCTGAGGTAGGCCTAGTGCCTCATATCAGCATGTTGTGCACAGATGCATGAAGAAGAATGTTTCTGTTTAATTCAAAGATGGGTGAGTATGATACCTTTTATTAGACTGGTAATAATATCAATCTATATAGATCTTGTTGCAGTTTTGAATTTTTGGTAAAATTCCTTTTGCTAGACAGTGGAGGTTTAGAGACTCAAAGAAGAGAATAGCTACAAGTTCCCCAGAGTCCACCCCTTTCTCATTCACTGGCACTTAAAGTCTCAATAACTTATTCTGAGATGTTTGTACAAGAAAGAATAAAAACATTTCTTTACTTATAGTTGCTTGAAATTATAGACGTGTATGCTGCTTTCTTTCCTGAACAGATCAACAGCAAACAAACAACTGCGTCCAACAGAGAGTGAAAGACACACTCAGGGGCTCCCTTTGAATTCAAAGGCTGGAAGGAATGGTTGTTTAGTGATGGTGAGATAAAGCATCAATCCAGCCCAAAAAATCCCTTCTAGTCACTCAAACTACAGACAGCATGTGATGTTTCAAACAAAACTCCCAATAAATCTTCAGGACAGACACTACAGAGCTGTGAATGGTATATTAAAAAACATAAAGGCTTCAAAAATCTTAGCCACATGTATGAGCCAGGCTTCTCTACTCTAGGCAAGATTCAAAACTGGGATTGTGCTTTCAGTTCAGAGATGTAGGTTTCAGCCTGTACCTCTGGAGTTTGAACAGGAAAGGCTGCAACTTCTGAAAGTGCAACCTGAAACCTGCATCTCTGAAATGAGACAACAGTCCCCATTTTAAACTTGTCTTAAGCAGAGAAACCCAGTGCAGATGTGGCCATGATATTTTTTAGCTTTTCTGTTTTTTTTTCTGCACTACACACAACTCTATGGTGCCAGACTGAGGATGGATCAAAAGCCAGCTTCTGTTTCTAATTTATTAGTTATCCAGTAATGGTTAGAGTTGGCCCTATGTCATTCGTATCTAGGATAAAGCGCGGCCTGTTCCACATGCAAATGTGGTGGAGGGTCTGAAAGAGCCAGTAAAGTATAAACTATGGCCTTACATTTGTTGGTACAAATCCAAAACCTTGCCAACTCAGGAGCCGTGAAGGGAGAACTGGTGTGTACCTTTTCACACCTTCTGCCAGACATATATGTGGGGCTGAATGAGTGCCAGCATTGTTGCAAGAAGGTAACATTCCATTTGCACTGCACCTGCATTCAGAAGAATATGTTGGGCAGGATGCCAATGATCTGAAAAGGCAAGGAGGTGCATTAGAGCAGGCGCATGTGGCCCAGTGCCAGTCCGTGGCCTTGGCCAGACCAGGCTGCAGAGAAGATCTTCCGCCACATCCTGCACGCACTCCTGCCCACCCACACAGCCACTTTGCGCATGTGCACGCACGCCAGACTAAACTGATCTCATTTTTGATCAGGTAATTCCCTGATAGACACAGGGAATTCTGCAGACATTGTATATCTTGACTTTAGCAAAGCTGTTGACAAAGTGCCACATGGTATCCTGATTAGCATGCTAACCAGATGTGGGGTGGATAGATCAAGTGTCAGGTGGATACACAACTGGCTACAGAATCTTTTACTCAAAGGGTGATGATGAATGGGTCCTTCTCTAACAGGAGGAGGTAGCAAGGGGGGTACCTCAAGGCTCAGTCCTTGGCCCGATGCTTTTCAATATTTTTTATTAATGACTTGTATGAGGGAGTGCAGGGAATGCTTGTCATATGTGCAAATGACACAAAATTGGGTGGAATAGCTAATACCATAGAAGATAGAAACAACATTCAAAATGACCTTGATTGGATGGAACACTGGGCTGAAAGGAACAGAATGAAATTAAACAGGGATAAGTGCAAAGTACTGCACCTTGGAAAAAGAAACCAATTGCACAGTTACAAGATGAGGGATATCTGGCTCGGCAATACAACCAGTGAGAAAGATCTTGGAATTGTCATAGATCACAAGCTAAATATGAACCAAAAATGTGATGTGGCTACAAAAAAGGCTAATGCTATTTTAGGCTGCATTAACAGAAATATAGTTTCCAAATCCCGCAAGGTGCTAGTCCCCCTCTATTCAGCACTGGTTAGGCCTCATTTTGAGTACTGTGTCAAGTTCTGGACACCACACTTCAAGAAGGATGCTACCAAATTGGAACAAGTTCAGAGGAGGGTGACAAGGATGATCAGAGGACTGATCTTTCAGACTTTATGAGGAAAGTCTGAAAGAATTGGGCATGTTTAGTTTTGAGAAAAGAAGACTGAGGAGGTGATACGATAGCACTTTTCAAATATTTGAAGAGTTGTCATACAGAGGAGGGGCAAGATCTATTCTCAGGCATCCCAGAGTGCAAGACACTTAACAATAGGCTCAAGTTACAGGAATGTCACTTTCCAACCTGTCCCTTGATAGTTTCACCAAACACAGGGCACAAGCTACGTGTCTTTCAGCTGCCACCAGTTGATTACATCAACATCATACAGAGGAGGGGCAGGATCTGTTCTTGATCATCACAGATTGTAGGACACACAACAATGGGCTCAAGTTAAAGGAAGCCAGATTTTGGTTGAATATCAGGAAAACTTCCTGACTATTAGAGCAGTGAGACAGTGGAACCATTCATCTCATGAGTTGGTGAGTGCTCCAACACCAGAGGCATAAAAAAAAAACATGGATAATCACTTGGCAGATATGCTTTAATTGCACTCCTGCATTGAGCAGGGGGTCGGACTTGATGGCCTTGTAGGCCCCTTCCAACTTCGCTTTTCTATCATTTCTATGATTACATACCCAAATGAGTTCATACATAGGGGAGGCACACACATAAAATGCTGTGACCTCTTCCTGTAAGATAGAAATAGATAAAAGTTGGGTTTGAGCCATTTGTTCAAGTAAGAACTGGATTGTTTTGAAGGGAAATTAGAGGACTGAAATGTGTAGTAGTGTTAATAGTAGTAGTAGGGCTTGTAAATAATCTTAGTTTCTCGGTGCTGCAAAGATGTGTTTTGATTTTGTGAATTTCTCCTTATCAGAGGACTTCACTGGCCACTAGGTGACAATGTTGATCTAATTTTAAGAGCACTCTTTGTTGTCCGAATACATTCTAACATTGAAGAAAACTCTTAAGATCTCCATGTTTAATTACCTTGTGTTTTGTTTGCACTGAGGAATTCTATCTGCCTTTTTCCCTCCAGCTTTTCTAGTGGATGTTATTTCTTTCCTGTAAATCAGCATTATATACGTTGGCAACTGCATACTAGTCAGTGTCTGCAAGTTTTTCATTGAGCCTCTTGAAAAGATTAAGAATTAAGAAAAATGAAGTTCCAGCTGGAAGAGAGACAAAATTGCTTTTTCCAATTTTCATTTTTTTCTCATGATAACAGTATATATTAAAAAAGGCAAATACAATGGGACAATAATTGTGCATCCCAGTGGAATTATTGTGTTGATTCTCGTTTTTCTAGCAGGAGGAACTGGAAATTGCAAAGGAAAGACAAAAGAGAGAGAGGCGGGTGGTGGCTGGGGACTAGCACTGTCTTCTCCCTCTGTTTAATAGACTCCAGCTTGAACTGACAACCTTGAACTTCTATAGTGCTTTTGCCTCCTCTTGAAGTGTGGGATTGGTAACCAGGAGAGAAAGATGATATGGCTGGGAAATACGAGCCAAGAAAGCCTAAAGTGCTTTTTAAAAAATAAATAAATAAATAAAAATGAAAACTGGCATTGTTATCATACAGGAACTGCTTTCAGTGTCAGCTTCATGAAGTCAGATCCATAGCTTATTAAAGCTTAATTTTTGTGTATGCTTACCTGTGAGGGAGTAATTGAAGACTGTACTTCACTTGCATTCAAAACAAGCAAAACAAAACACAACTGTGCTTTAAAGCTGTAATCCTGGCCTCTTTTAACTGGCAGTATGCTAGCTCCATTAAATGCAATGTTAGGCCCACCTAGCGTAGACCCATTGAAATCAATGAATTAACTTTAGGAAGGAGTAACATTGGATTTAGCCCAGTTGTACTTAGTTCTGAGTAAACATGCATGATATTACACTCTTCAGTTAAACACCATGAGTTTTGACTTGTTCAGAGCTACGTTTAAGAAATGAAACATTGTTTTATGGAGTGCCTCTCTTCCAATTATGTACAGATAACATTCATTGCTGTTGAATAAAACCATTTCCCATAAAACTGCAGCATGATCTGTCAAGGGCAACTTCCCTTTTTAAAAACACTGCTTAGGAACAATCATAGTGATTCAAGGGCACAATTGCAGGTAGAAAGTAGGTAGCTGTGTCATATACCTGAAGAAGTAGATTCTATCCACAAAAGATTATGTTGAAATAAACTACAGTAGTTAGTCTTAAATGCAGCACAATAGTTTTAATTTTGTTTTTGTATTTGTTTTAGAAAAATGTGATTACTTATGCCTTTGTTGTGTGACTGAGATATAAATTAAAGATGGAAGATGAAATTTTCAACTAATTGGGGGCCAGTTGGAATGTAATTTATTTGCCTGAAAGCTAGGATATTAATCTAAAGTAAAAAAAAATTGTATTCATTTTTAACAGCAGGAGAAGCCTCAGGCATTCGAATGGTTATAACAATATGATAACATCAGATGTGGTCTCATAGCCTAAGCATCATAATCATCCTGATTTTTTCAAGAGCCTCAGGGTAAAAATCTGTTGTTTAATTAGGAATGTCCCTTGAATCCATGACTGGAGTTTTCATTCCACAATGAAAATTATGAGATATATTTTTAGATACCGCCCGCTATCTTCCCTGGAAATGGAAAATATTCTGAACAGCTTAATTTTTCACAGATATAAAGTTCAGTTATTCCTATTCATTTACTCTTGTTTCCTCACTCCTCAGTGATTATGCATGTTATTGTTTTCCGTTTTAATTTTTTGAAGAGGTTTTGAGGATCCTGCTGTGCCTCCCTGACAGAGACTGGCCTTGATGATCCATAGGATAACTTCAAGCTCTGCAGCTCTAAGATGAGGATGAGGATGATGATAGGGCAGGATTAAACAATACATCTCAAACAATTTATATTAAGCCTAAATATTTCTCCAATCCATGCTTAGTTGAGGGACTGTATCCACTATAAGACTTCCCCTTATACAACAGCAAAATCCAGCGTAACTGCAGCCTAAATAGCCAGCCTAAGCAGGCTAAAACTGCGCTGGAGTAATAACACCCCACCCCTAACAGAGGATGTTTCGCACAGACAGAGAAGGTTGTAGGAAGAGGGGCAAAAAGAGTATAGGCTTCCTGGCCTTCAGTGTTATTGCCTTGGCATTGATTTTAGTTCCACATTTGGTAATCATCAGGATGTATAACAAATGGATTTTTTTCCAGATGAATTTGGACCCTAGACATGTATATGATCTGCCTGTCAGCCAGGGGTGCTGCCAGCTGTATGTGACATTGGCAGATTTTCTGGTTGTCAAATTGCCACAACAGAGATATAATTAAGATAGGTTTCTAGAGGTGTTGGCTCTGGAAACAATGAGGAAGGTACAACTGTCTAAGTTGGGTAATATATATTGGATCATTAAGAACTTACAAATAGAACGAGCTTTAGAATCCTCCAGAACTCTTTACTAGGTACAGATGTTGTAAAATTTGGAAGCATGGAATAGCTGATAGTCCCCGGAGTCCAAAAAATGTGGTTAGATTTAGAACCCATTGTGCTTGAAAGTAGGCCGCAGCAAAGCAAGCGGTAGGTTGCCGGCCCATTGCATAACAAGGTGCCAAGGCTAAAGTACTTCGGTTAAAGTAAACAGAAAGAAAGAAACATGTGGTCCATCCACAGAAACTAAGTTCAGAGTTGAGTAATACGTTCCTTAGATCACTAAACCGCTGCAGACAACGTGGACTTGTGGGTTCTTTCCCCAATCAAGGATTTTAAGAACTTGAAAGTTTATCTTTTTGTAACTTTTCAAGAACTCAGTAAAACTATTGCTCAATCCAGATCTTTATTTCTATGGATATATTAGAGGGCTATTTCCCCCTCCCCCATGTTTTCTATTGGAAACGACATGACTGAGCCACTTGGGGCCAACATGAGTGCCAGAGGAAGGATTCCATATCCTCCAACCACAGCTGTGACTACTAGTTTGCTTTAACTGAATTTTTAACCTAGTGAGACACCTACGTTTGATCTCCTGTTTTGCTGACATTAATGCTGGAATTTATGCTGGCTAGCTGAATCAGAACCACTGGCATCAGAGCTTTTTGGCTTTGCTGAGGTTCGATTTGCAACTATTGTCTGTTTAATTTCGCTGTTAGTGGTCACACATGGGCCACGGACTGATTTGGAGCCAGTATCTACATAGGGATACAGTGTAATATATTTCAGTACACAGCCCATTTCCATCCTCTGTTCCTGCCTCTGCTGATCCTTTAATGGTCAAGCCACTTGGTTTTTAAAGTGTTGCACAGAGTTAGAAAAAAGACAACAACTTTCAAAAATTTGTTGCAACCGACATGAAAACACATATGCTGCAAAAGTATATGTAAAGGTAAAGGACTGGACATTTAGTCCAGTTGTATCTGACTCTAGGGGGCGGTGCTCATCCCTGTTTCCAAGCCATAGAGCCAGTGTTTGTCTGTAGACAGTTTCCGTGGTCATGTGGCCAGCATGACTAGACATGGAACGCCATTACCTTCCCACCGAGGTGATACCTATTTATCTATTCGCATTTTTACGTGCTTTCGCACTGCTAGGTTGGCAGGAGCTGGGACAAGCAACGGACGCTCACTCCGTTGCATGGATTCAATTTTACGACTGCTGGTCTTCTGACCTTGCAGTACAGAGGCTTCTGTGGTTTAACCCGCAGCACCACCACGTCCCTAATATATATATGTGTGTGCAGTCTTCTGTATTTCACCGTGACTATTTCTGTTTCGTAGATGTTTTGAATTTTTTTTCTGTGCAGAGGTGATCTACTGCTAAACTAGTATATAAGTGTAATGACTCAGCACTAAACTTCTTTATTTAAAAAATTGGGGACACTCGGAGGACAGATTGTGAGGGGTAGTTGTTCCTGCAATCTCTAAACACCATGCCCCAAGTGACTGTGATCCCTAAACCTCACAGCCCAGTCATCACAACACTACCGACAGACATGAACCCTATCCTTTTGTAGAAGGAAACAGCTGATCATAGCGGGATAAGTCCATTTCAGTTGTTCCAGCCTGGAAAAAGTAGACATCACCAGTACCTAGAAAAAAGTTTACATTGGGAGCAATTAGGGCCAGACTAGTTCAAATTGGTCTTTGCATTGTGCAATGTTTTTTTTTAATTGAGCTCATCCATTTTATAACCAAAGCCAATCCTGTGGTGTGCAACCATGCAGTCGCTGCTGTCTTCCTCCATGTTTTTCTGTCCCAGCTCAACAATAACGGGCCTCACTCAAGACTCTGGAAAAAAAAATCTGTGCAAGATCCAAGCTTTTGTCTCTATTGAGAGGAAGTTGTGAAATTATACCTGCACATCACTGTTTCAAGTAGGATCTGAAGTGCCATCTTCCTTTGCCAAATCTCTTTATTCTCTCCATTGTCTTCATAAGGCACAAGGGTACCTTCTTTTTGCCTTAGAGCAGAATAAAGGAGAGAAGTAGAATGAACTTTATGTCAACTAAGCATGAGATTGAATTTACAGTCCAACTAACTGATACCAAAATTGGTAGTCTGCAGTTGATTGAAATGGAATCTGAACTGTTTCTGTCTAGTATTTGGGTAGAGGAAAAAACCAAAAATAAAAATATTGTGGTATGTTCAATTCAAGGAGTGTTTGTGGACCACAAATCTGGGCAAGCCCTTAATTTTGATCCTGTTCCATGTGTCTTATCTTATTCAGAGGTTCACTGTACAGCCAGTTAGCCCTCAGTTTGTTCTACTGGAAGAACAGGCTAGTTTGCTCTTAAAGATGGTGATCAGGTGACATCTTTGTTGGAATCAACCAGTCTGCTCCCAAAATGGTTGTGTTCATACCTTTCTGAGTCCCTACCAGGGACTTCTACTTTTTTGGTCCAGGTGTGATTGTTCCAACATGTGTGAAATACAAAGAAAATGTTTTATTTTATTTTAAATAATCGATATAGCACAACACAATAGCCCATGACTACACTCAAAAACATTTGACTTCCCCTGTCCCTCTGTTGAATCCTGGCAAATTCAATATTGGCAAATTCAAACTGGAAGGCATGCTTTGGTTGCAGGAGTCATTTCTCTGTGAACTGTAGGGCTTGATTCGATCACTCTAATCAAGCCAAGCCATTACAAAGTGGCCCACTCTAGTGGTTGTTGTGAGTTTTTCGGGCTCTTTGGCCGTGTTCTGAAGGTTGGTCTTCCTAACATTTTGCCAGTCTCTGTGGTCGGCATCTTCAGAGGACAGCACTCTGCCACCATCTTCAGAGCACAGAGTGCTGTCCTCTGAAGATGCTGGCCACAGAGACTGGTGAAACGTCAGGAAGAACAACCTTCAGAACATGGTCAAAGAACCCGAAAAACCCACAACAACCATTAGATCCTGGCCGTGAAAGCCTTCAAGAATACATTGGCTCATATTAGCTCACTCCCTGCTGCTAATGCAGCCACACCTTTAGTCTATTAAGAGGCCTTTTCGTGAAATATGCCGGTACAATTTGGAAAGCACTGGTGAAGTGCAGAAGGGGTAGGGATAACATTAGAGTGTCACAGACAGATTGCCTTCTCTTTCACATTTAGGCTGCTTTATTCTATGTTGCTATGTGAATCATCTGACAAGCAACTGTCACTAATGCACATCCAGCAGTGCGTTGCTCTGTTGTCAGGAGGTTGAGAATCACTGCTCAGGTGCAGACATTAGCTGCAAACATTTTTTGTTTTTTCACATTCTAATGCTGGTTCAGGGTTTTTTGCCATAGCATCTATGTTTTCTTTACTGCTATTTGAATAAATGTTATTTTCACATGTAATATTCATTAGATTAACAGTAGGTGCTCAGATTCTCCAATATGAAGGGAGAGCACTACCTCATTTTTAACTGAGCGAAATTGCTTTCTATCTTTGCCACCCATTGCTCAATTTGATCTGTTAATTATTGTACCAAAAGATCTGGTGCCATTCTTTACATCCACTTGCATACTCTAGGCAGGTTCTGGAAAGGTAGTAACTAGGAAATTTGATAATCACTTTAGCAAATTTCTGCAGGCAAGTGAGATGAGATTATGGCTATAATTAACAGTACTCATTCTGGATGACAATAGTAAAGCATAAAGGAAAAATCTGAAACATTTTTGTTAGTTTGTTGAAATATACTGTATTCAGGATAAGACAGAATAAAGAGCTGACGTCTATGACTGTGGGGGTGATGGAGGAGCTGAAGAGGCAGTAATCAAGAAGGAAAATATCAGGTAAGGCAAGATATCCCATCTCATCTACCAGTTAATCCCCTTGTCAAAATGTGAAATTTTGTGAGAATCAAGTGTTACAATAATCAAGGGGTGTGTGTGTGGGGGAAGTAGCTCTGAAAATGATTTTTTTAAAAAATTGAGGTTTGAACAATGGCTTACTAAAGTCATAGAAAAACAATTTGTTAGCTCCAGCTAAGCAAGGTCACTCAACCATAATATCTACTCTATAATAGCATGTTTATGTTGCAATGTGTAAATATGTAAGAGGTATTTACAGGTCTTATAGCTTGCATTCTCTGCAATTTCAGTATTATGGTTTTCCAAGTCTCTGGTCTTCCAGAGTTCTCGTGCACCAGATGTTTTATGTTTTGTTGTTGTTTAGTCATTAAGTTGTGTCCCACTCTTCGTGACCCCATAGACCACAGCATGCCAGGCCTTCCTGTCTTCCATTGCCTCCCAGAGTTGGGTCAAATTCATGTTGGTAGCTTCGATGACACTGTCCAACCATCTCATCCTCTGTCACCCCCTTCTCCTCTTGCCTTCACACTTTCCCAACATCTGGGGCTTTTCCAGGGAGTCTTCTCTTCTCATGAGATGGCCAAAGTATTGAAGCCTCAGCTTCAGGATCTGTCCTTCCAGTGAGCACTCAGGGTTGATTTCCTTTAGAATAGATATGTTTGTTCTCTTTGCAGTCCAGTCTCAAGAGTCTCCTCCAGCACCAAAATTCAAAAGCATGTTTTATGTTACAGGCCTTTATTCCTCCTTTATTCCTTTGCAACATTTTAATCAAAATAATGACATTATCATAATAGTGGCATCTTGCCAGGTTCTGAGTTACAAGCCTTTGGAGTTACAGAGAATGCAGGGAGAATAAAATTTCCTATTAAATTTTGTCCTTGGTTCTCCAAGCCCCTGAATCTCCAGGCTCATGGAGAAAGAATTGTTTACTGTTGGAAGGGAAAGATAAACAACTGAAAGAGCTATAAATATAGGGAAATAAGACATGCATGCAGACACATGCACATGCGCACACACGCGTGCACGCACGTGCGCACGCACACACACACACTGGAATTCAACTCATAATCACACCACAACGTACCACACTCACTGAATACCAAAAACGATCATGTAGTAGCAGAGCAGCAGGCTTCATTTCCAGAACGAACACAGTCATCAAGGATTTCCTTCCAAAGATACAAACTAGTAAAAGGCTTGTTTGGCTGGGTGAGCACTTCAAGTGTGTGTGTGTGTGTGTGTGTGTGTGTGTGTGTGTGTGTGTGTGTGAGAGAGAGAGAGAGAGAGAGAGAGAGAGAGAAATAATATGCTTAAAGGTGAAAGATTACTTAACATTATAATACTTTTTATTTTAAATAGTGTGTTTTAGAGATATATTCTCTCATTTTTGATTGTGCCCTTTTAGCCTAAAAGCATCTGCATTTTTAGAATGCAATTAAAACATTATTTTTCTGTTTTATTGCAGTTGTTATGCTACTGTATTTTGGACTGAATTCTGACTTAACTATTTTCCTACTAAGTTTAGTTTTCATGTATCTTTTCAAGCATTTATGCCTGCAGTTTTTCATACTAGTTGTAAAACATCTGGGTGTTTTTACAAGTTTGAAGTAATTTTGTGCTGATGTAACATAGAAGCAATTTAGAGAAATGAAACTTGTAGAATTAGACAAGTCGATGTTGACTGAAATGATTGTTACATTAAAAAGACATTGGTACCTAGATGAATGTTGATATGATTGGACATGATTGTCTTGCTTCATTCTGGAATTAGCCCCCCTTTTTGGGATAAATGCAGGCTTCTAATTTTCCCTTAGAAGTCTATAAAATTCTGTAGGACTCCATCTATGGCCTCTGTGTGATCACTAGCAGCAAACTGAAGTGGAAGGAGGGCTGAAAATCAAACAGCAGCAAAGCTGGATCGTTCTAATGGCACTGGCTCTGATGTGGCTTGCCAGTGTAGTCACAGCATTAATATCAGCAAAACAGGAGATCAAACTTAGGTGTCTCACTAGGTTAAAAATTCAGATTTTTCAGGCATCAGAATCCCTGACCTGGCACCCTCCTCCTCAGTTATTTTTGATACAAGTGAAGCTGCCCTTATTTTAAATGTATCCATGTGGAGCTGGTTTTCTGATGGCGCAGAAGGCTGCAGGGGAAGAAGGGGGGGAATAATCTGTCACACTGGCACTCAGCCATCGGGGGGGGGGGGAGATTTGGGGCTTGAACAGCAGACCGAGCAGGCAAGCAGTTCACATGACCATATTTTCCCCTACTGTGATGAGATGTATTACATTTCTATTTAAATTACAGTAATTATTTCAGAATTTGCCTCTTGTACATATGAATGACCATGCACACATGTTATGCAGATTCTTCTTCTCATTTTGCCTTTTGGAGGGATGACACATTTCTTCCCTTTTCATAGTGCATAGATCGCTGCTCCTGCCACACAATGCTGCACATTTATTTGTTCAGGGTTAAAACACTTTGCCAGATTGAGGCTAGCTTCCTGCCCCCCCCCCCCCCAACTAGCCTCTTTTGGAAGCTCTTTCTCAGGAACAACTCCATGCTAGAAGCACTTCGCATTACCACTGGCAATGGTCATCTTTGCTAGGATTTTATGTTGTTGGAATCAGAACAAGATCACTGCCTATGTAATACATCCAATATTAAGCTTGACCTTTGTAACTCACCAAGTAAATATCATTAGCAAAAGCTAATAGCTAATACTAAACCTTTTATGAACCATTGTATTCAGTTGTTCTAAACTTTGCCTATATAAAAAATCCCTGTGTCTTTCCAACCCCTGTGATTATGCTGTTAAATGCTATTTGAGGGGCAGGCCTTGGAAGTAACAAGTGACTAGGTATTTTATTTACCTATAGCTAGTTACCTGTTGAATAGTACAGGTGAAACTAATTTAGTTATATTTTAGAAGCACCATAACTAATACTGTAGTCACAAATTATTTTTTGATGTAAAAAATAATGCTCTATAGTTATTTTCAGAATTTATTTTAAGAGATATTTTGACAGAATTTTTTTTCAAACATATGTAGCAAGGGAAATACTGTTTACAGTACTTTTTTAAAAAATTTCCAAGGTATGGCATCAGAATTGGCCACTAAGGGGCACCAGATGATGTTTCTCTGTATTTTTCCATTATGCTGGTAGTGGCAACACAATAGGACCCCTTATCTATGGGATCAGTATCTGCTGATTTACTTATCCACCATCTGAAAATATTAAAAATATTAAAGGAAAATTCCCTACATATATTACCAGAACTGGCCACTAGATGGAATGAGAGCATGCTATGTATAGAGTTCACTATTAAAATAGTGTTCTGTGTTTTTCAGCATTGGGTTGTGTGTGTTGAAAATGACCCCCTACAGATACAGGGGTCCCAATGTATCAATGATGATATAAATAACATGCTTATCATTCACAAGACATACTTGTTTATAATGCAAAACATATGCCTTTGAGAATGTAGCAACTATAACAAAAATAATAATGCATTTGTCACAAAGTAACAGAAGAAATTCATTTTTAAAAATAACATTCCAGCCTTTGCTAAAGGAGAGTATGAACCAAATTAATTATGTAGCCCTTCTTCCTGATATGCTGTTCCCACAAGCCCTAACTGCTTCTTTCATGGCTCTTCCAAATATTTATTTATTTGTTTCTGTCTTTCTACATGGTCTTGCACTGCTAGCATCATCTTACACTACCTTGAATGAAGTCCCAACAATCATGTTTATTAAGGTTTTTCACTATCCTCAAACAAGCTGAGTGTTTTACATGTTTGCTGCTACATGGAATCAAATAAGAAAATTCTCTGCCATGATTCGTCTTCTTGAACAATTACAGTAGGACCCCCATATTTGCAGGGATTGGTTCCACGATCTGCTGTGGATGTCTGAAACTGTGGATATGAGGGAACCCTGTATACAACATAGGGAGTGGGACAGAGGCCACAAGAGGGCACCCTTGTAAGTTGTATATAGAGCTGTGTCATACTACAGATAATTGTGGATACTGATCCGGCAAATATGAGGGTCGTACCGTAACACACTGGTCCAAATTCAGCAGCTATAGTTCCATGTGCACAGACCCTCCCTGCGTTGTAAGCATCCAAGCAAGCAGAGTGATAGTGAAAGAAGAGTCGGCTTCACATGCTGGAGTGCAGTATAGGATGTGGCAATGATTCCCATCACATACCTCCATAATCCCAATATTAAAAGAGACGGCATTCCAGGTCTAGCCTCAAAGGTTATCAAGGTTCCAGGTTAACAGCATCTCATGCCCCAAGATCTTTCGGCCACCATCTCAAACTAGAGGCAAGCCCTTGTTGATGTCATAGAGGTGGGGCAAATATGGATGGCAAAATCCCTTCAGAAGCACCTCATTGGGGAAATGGATGCAAGAGCACAAATATGGCTAGGTGGCCCAGAATCCCAACAGAACCCAGTTAATCAGGTAATATGGCAACCCAAAGCTGAGGTTTTTCATTATTAAGTGCCTTTGTTGTTGTTGTTGTTTAGTCGTTAAGTCATGTCCAACTCTTCGTGACTCCATGGACCAGAGCACGCCAGGCCCTCCTATCTTCCACTGCCTCCCAGAGTTAGGTCAAATTCATGATGGTCACTTCGATGACACTGTCCAACCATCTCGTCCTCTATCGTCCCCTTCTCCTCTTGCCCTCACACTTTCCAAACATCAGGGTCTTTTCCAGGGAGTCTTCTCTTCTCATGAGATGGCCAAAGTACTGGAGCCTCAGCTTCAGGACTTATCCTTCCAGTGAGCACTCAAGAGTTGATTTCCTTCAGAATGGATAAGTTTGTTCTCCTTGGAGTCCAGGGGACTCTCAAGATTCTCCTACAGCACCACAATTCAAAAGTATCAATACTTCGTCGGTCAGCCTTCTTTATGATCCAGCTCTCATTTCCATACATCACTACTTAAAAAACCATAGCTTTGACTATGTGGACCTTTGTCAGCAAGGTGATGTCTCTGTTTTTTAAGATGCTGTCTAGGCACTTTAAGTGGTTCTTAACCTTGGGTTACTCAGGTGTTTTTGAACTGCATCTCCCAGAATCCCCAGCCAGCAGAGCTGGTGGTAAAGGCTTCTGGGAGTTGCAGTCCAAAAACACTTAAGTAACCCAAGGTTAAGAACCACTGTGAAGGTAGTAAAATGCACTTGGCAGGTGTAACAGTTGCTACCATGCCCGCTAGAGCTTGCTTCTTACATGGTCTTGCCACTGCACATGCAAAGAGTTTTTCCAGTCCCTATATTGTTGCTGGTATTGTGGAAGGTTTTTTCCCCAGCCCATAGTGAGCTATTTTTTCAGGCCCTCTGCCAGCACCACTGCTGCTGCTGAGGTCTGTGCAACAAGGAGGCTCATGATTGACAACTCTGGTACTCTACTATCTCACTTTGCTCCATATGGTACAATGGGCTTACTTGTGTTTGCCTACAAGGTTGGAGTGGCCATATACGCATCCTTTTAAAAGGCAGACTAGGCCCCCTTTTGAAATGCTACCAGGGGACAGCCCTCCTTTTGAAGGTGTCCTGGTATCTGAAAGGCTTTCCAGTCTAAGTCTGATTTAGAACTGAAGAAAGTGGGCAAACAGGTTTCCTGGTCATAGTCTTTGTTGCACAAGTGCTCTATTTAACAGTGCTTAAATTAAACAGTTTATAAACTTTTCTAAGTGTGTATCTGTACACCTAAATCGATATACTGTATGCAGATTTGTCCCAAATACTACCTTCTTTTGTCCTCCTTTTTGGCAATGCATAGTCTGCTTTTTGGTGAGGTGTAAGCGGCCAGCCATAAGTCAGGCCTCCAAGGCAGTGATGTAGTGTGAATTGCCAGCACCCGGGGCAAGGCATGTGTTGTGTCCCAGAACTCAGATAGTCAAACCACAGGGTGATGGCTAAATTTACCCTTTCCCTGAGCCACCCAGCTAATCATCCCTCCCCATCTCATCCCTTCCAAGAGCTTAACCCCTCCCTCCTGGTTTACCCCATGGTGGGATACAGGTCACAATCCATGCTCACAAGCGCACTCCCTCCAATTGCAAGCTGGCCAGCTGACTCAACAGTTAAAAAGAGCTGGCCATCACTGCCATCTTGAGGAGTTTCCACCTGCAAGTCTTGATGTGAGGCAAGAGAGCCTCTCCTCAAAGCTGGTCAACCAGGGCTTGGTGCCAGGGGTATCTGGAATGTGAATCCCAACCAGTGCCTTGAGAGGCAGAGGAGGAGAAAGAGGGAGGCAGTGGCCTGGGAGCAGGGCTTCCTTCCTCTTTGCCCTCTTCCTTCAATCAGTCAGTCATGGAGTGGGGTGCTGAGAGACTGCCACACATGCCAATGAGGAGGAACAAAGAAGCTCTGCACTTTGTGTGTGTGTGTGTGTGTGTGAACTAGAACTCCCATATTTATTTTTACTACTTTGTTTTCTTTTGCAGTTTTGTGCCCCTATGAATTTCACGCCAAGGGCAAACTGCCCCTGTACCTCCCTGCTACGCCACGCCACTGCTCCGAGGACAGCACATTTCAGAAATGGAATCCTATGCCCTGAACATTTTTGAGCCCTGATGCTCAAGAATTCTTTGCTGGAGGTCATGTTCATTATATTTCCTGTGTGGTGGTGTGCCTTCTGTCCTGATGTTTGTTTTTTTCTTCTTCTTATAAGCATTGAATGGAAATTACAGTGGAGCCTGAGATGCTTCTGTTTTTCTAGCCTCTACCTTTTAAAACAAATTTCTGATGCTTTCTGGGAGAAAACAATTTCAGGGAAGTGTCTTTTCATTCCCACGGAGAGAGCATGACCCGGCAGTGTTCCGACTCTCGAGAACAGCTGATTTGCAAGTGACAGTTCCACGTCCTCTTATTCAGAACGGGGGCGCTATGAGGAGCAGAAGGGCACTTATCTCAGTCTGAATAACTGAATAATGTAACCGTTTGACTCCATTAGCACTCCTGAAATGGTGATACATGACAGAGAACTCTTAGCCTAAGCAGACGATGAAGTAAACAAATGTCTGCAACCTGCTTATTTATTTTAAAACAACTTTTCTCTTCATCACTTTTGAGTTCTACAGTTATAGGATTAGTAACCCATTCTAGGAAAAACAGAATGGGTTGTTTGGCTTACTATGCTAAAATGAATGTATATATACAAGGGTGGGGAAAATTAATTCTATGGGAGTGGTCCCCAACCTCGGGTCCTCAGATGTCCTTGGACTAAAACTCCTAGAAGCCTTCACCAACAGCTGTGCTGGCCAGGATTTCTTGGAGTTGCAGTCCAAGAACTTCTGGAGACCCAAAATTGGGAATCACCATTCAATAGACTCTAGCTGCAAGAACACCTCAAACAGTGCGCTTTCCCTATTTCTTCATATATGAAACATCTTTTTCACTGCTCCATGAAAGGCTATACTAGAAGGCTCTTATCTGCTAATTGTGTAGTTTTCTTGCTACAAACCAATCTCTTAGCTGTGCTATTTCTTTCCTTCTGGGTAGAGTGGAAGAGAAGACATCTTGCTCATCACAATCTGGAGCCAGCATGGGCACTTTTGAACATGGGAAGAACCAGGTGGACCGCTATGGAAATGGGTGGTGTAATCCTGCAGCTGAAGGGCTGTCCCTCCACCTCTAATTTTTCTAAATATTAATTTACTGTGCGCACAAGGAGTTTGCAGTCTTTGCACACTATATTTGTGTGGCATAGAGAATTTCTGGACACAAGTCTCCCCAGATGAGAAGTTAGAAGGCACTATATGTCTGTTACATCTTTTCCTCTCTAATTGATTTCCTGTGGTCAGGAGAAAGATGAAAAAAGTTGTGGAAAACCAACAGAGGCTTTGGGTAAAGGAGGATCATGTGTAAAGCACCTATAAAACTCAGCAAATGAGGCCAGGCAATGGCCTGATCAAAGCTAGTCTGAAGCTGTGCTGACTTCTGAGGACACACACTCAGAATTGTTTTGCCATGCAATCTCCAAAGAAACAGCCATGTTAGTCTGTCTCAGAGCCTGACTACACAGGGGGGAAAGTACAGGAAATACTATGGGTTTGGAGCAGGCTTATTTGCATTTTTCCCCATTGATTGCATGATGAGTGCAAATGAGCCCCGAGTCCCAATCTGTAGTTTTTCCTCCCCACCAAAGCCCCTTCTGCTTTTGAAAGTCACATCCTTTTGCTTTGGTTCAAACCACTTGATTGTTTTGAACTGATGCTACAAGGAAAGACCAAGTGAGTATCCATCCATGCATGCACAGAGCAGTGCTTTGGCAAAGCACCTGCCCCCTTGCCTCTTGCCTCGTAAGGATGAGGATGCACAAATGTGGACGCACACACTTAAAAAGCAGCACCAGCACTCTCTTCTCTCCCAAGAAACCTTTTTAAACAGATTCTCCCAGGGCAATGCTTCTGTCTTTTTTAAACAACTGAATGAGATCTACCAGCCAGCATGAGTAACTGAATCTTTTTAAGGCAGTTCCTTTGACCTGCGGCACTTACAGGCACTCCCCTGCCTGTGTGAATCGAAGAGTACTGAGTGCCCCAGGGCAACTTTGCAGCAAGAGAATTTACTTGTCTTATTTATAGGCTGCCTTTCTCCCAATAAAAAGACTCAAAGTGGTCAAAAGGTGATTCATAGTGGAGAATGTGATTTACTACCGCTGAAATCCAGTAGTAAGTCACAACTGGAGTAGGGCAGTTGGATCAGTGAAACTTAAGGCGGAGTTTATTCACTAAATCTCCACTGATTCACTGGGTCTGCTCTAGTTGTGATTTCAGCTAGTAAGCTGTTAAAATTAAAGGTGAAAATGAAAAAGAGAGAAAAAGGAAGGTAAAATATTGTGACCCTAATAGATTATTTTTCTATATGAGATTTCGTGGGTCAAAACCACTTCTTTGAGCTACATTTATACACCCAATGGTGATGAGAGTTATGACTAGGCAAGGATATGGATAGTAGACAAAGTGATAGCACTTTATGAATAGAATGATGAGACTATATGTGTTGTTAATAGGCTTTGCAGGGAAGGAATCTGGAAGTTGTAATCCATAAGGAACTTTCCAAGTCCCAAGTTTTAGTTGTCAGATCTAGAGTTTTGTAAAGGAGTCTGGAAGCAGGAGAACAGTATTTGGCCCTTTCCATCTGGATTCAGCTATCTGGCGATCACTTCATGTCAGGATGGCCATGTTTGATTACACTGCAGCTTAATTCTAATCAAACATCTATCTTAAATTAAATCTTTTGCAGCCCTGGTGCTTTTTTAATTTTACAAACAATTCCATCTCCTCTCAGCACTTTCCTTGCAAATGGTTCCTTTCTGTTACAAAAGACTCTCACTGTAAGCAGTTGTGTAGGAGAGAGGGCTATTTAAGGAACACAGATAATGTTATGACAGGTTAACTATTTGGCAACAGATAACTCAATCTACTTCTAGCAGATTGAATCAATGGTGGTGTCCTTTTTAAAAAGCACCTCTAACAAAATGGGATTAGACTCGTTTTGCTTTCTTAAAATAGCAAAGAATTGCTTTAACTGGTAATAATCCTATTAGACAAGATGTCTTGAAGTACAAAACATTCCCAGATTTGAGATGCCCTCGTTTGTCTGATTGCTAATAGAAAAGACATAGCCAGGTGTGTGCTACCAATAGAGGATCATTATAAGGGAGAAATTCTCAGGTCTCTTTTTGTTCCACTTCTGTAGGTCAAAGATGGGTGAGAGGAGTACAAACATACTAGAGATGGGCATGAACCCCAAAAAATCAGTAGATGGTTTGTGATGGTTTTGGCTACCCACAAACCACAAACTATCACCCCCCCCCATAAACCAGTTCATGGTTCATTTTTCAGGTTTGTGCTGCGGGGGGGGGGGGATTCCTGCCCCTGCCATCCCTGCCTCTGCCGCCGCCACCACCACCACCACCACCATGCTTTTAAGGAGAAAGATGGAGCAAAAATATTTTAAATAAATAAATCCTGAGAGGCAGCAGGCCTAGCTCCTTGCACAGGAGCCAGTGTTGCTGCCTATATGCATGTGCCCGCCTGTCAGCTGAGCGGTGGGCACATGCACGCAGGCAGCAGGCCCAGCTTCCAAGGAAGGCTAGCCAGAAAGCTTGGACTCATATAGAAATCCTGACAGCATCATCATTCAACTAAACATTCTGGCAACATTTGTGAACTAAAAAAAAATGAGGCACTAAACACGGTACCCCAAACGCATTGGGGTAAACAATGTTGTTGTTTAGTCAAAGGTTAGCTACAAAATTGGGAAAGGTTTTATTCTATTTGGGAGTACCCTTGCTCTGGTAATACAGAGGTAGAAGTCCTTTTGAAGTTTATAGATAAGTGGAAACAATTTTGAGTTAGGCCCAGGAATGGGCTGGTAACCATAATAGCAAAATATGCTTCCATCAGATGAACTATATTAAAAATGTAGCCATTGGCTAGAGCATTTCCTTCAACTTCAGAATGATCTCAAAGAGCATCTTTACACATAACTCACAGTAGCAGTGTAAATAAAAGTTTTTGAGATGTATACTGTAAATATGGCATATAAACAACTTCACAGAGGGTAGCAGTTCCCCAGTGTGCATCCCAGAAGAGCCAGCTTGTGAAGAAGGGACTGGTAAACTACTTCTGAGTGGTTTGATTTAATGGCACACAATTATTATTATTTGTACAAGTTGAGGACCTATTGAGCAAATGTTTGTTGGAAGCACAAGAAGGGAAGCTTTTACCATATGTGGTGGACTTGTAGAGTAGTGACACGGTATTGGATAGCAGTACATACTCTGTTACAAAAAAAATACTGCTTTGTAATGTTCCACTAACCCCAGAATTGTTTTTACTGAGCATGATACCAGATAATATAGATAAGACAAAGAACTACCTAGTTATATATATAGTCACTGCAGCCAGAATTCTTTATGCTAAGAACTGGAAGAAATCGGAGATACCAAAACAAGAGGAGCTCCTCGAGAAGATACGGGAAGCGGCAGAAATGGATATTCTATCAGAAGTGTTGAAAGACTGTCCAATACGAAAGGCAACTGAATGATGGGATTTATTATATAAATGGCTTGAGTCACCAGGTAGTGCTTGAATAACATAGAATTAAACTAAGAGCTAACTGTAAGTTCAAACCTGGAGGGCAATCAAATTGTAGAAAGGCGAAAAGTGGACTTGATATCGCAACATGAACAAACAGATTGGATGACAGTACATTTTGTGTTCTCCTCCCCCTTCTTTTTCCTCCCACATACCCCTCTTCCTTTTGTAGTCCTCACCTTATCCCTAGTTTTAAAAAAATAAAATAAAAGAACCAGCAAGTTTAAGGTATTGTTCCATTATGCTACTACAGTAGTTCTGCGCCTGATTTTGAACTTACTTACCGTCAATTGCAGGTGATGCTTTCAGTGCATATCTAAAAGCAGGAACAAGATTAAATTAAACATGTTCAATTTTAGGAACTGATCTCAAAGTACCATATTACAGATTTTTGTTCATTTAATATGTTCTAAATAAATTACCGTTCCTTAAAATGAAACATCAATAATAGCCATTCATAGAAGTTTACCACTTGACTTTTAATGATAAATGGAAATAATTTCTTTTGATCATTATTCTTGTTTGACAACCTAATGCTCAGCAGTCACTAGCAATGATGAATTGCTTGGTACTCTTCCTGTTCTTCTTTTCAGCCGATAAAAAGTTAACGGTAATGTGCCTGGGATCTTTGTGCTGTTTTCACAAACCTCCACTTTAAATTTAGTCTTTCTTGTAATCAAGAAAATACAAATCAGTAAAAGAAGGAGCACCAAAATGAAAAGGAGCGCATCACTGAGCAGGACGTCAGAACAAAGTCTTTGGGGTGTGGAGCAGGAAGGCACTTCGCTCCATCTGAGATCAGATACGGATCTGTTGCGAAGTGAACGTGGTGTGAAGCACTTCACATCAGGGATGTCATTGGTAAGAAGGTTATCCATTTGGTCTTCCAGCCAGTTTTTCAGATAGAGAATCCTGCAGTCACAGTGCCAAGGATTGCTCGATAAATTGATAACCTTCAGCATCTGAAGGCTATCAAAAGCTCCTGCAGGTATTGTTTTTAGTTTGTTCTCCTGGAGGTACAACTCTTGTGTGGAGCCAGGTAGAAGCGGAAATGTGGTCAGTTCTCTGAAGCTGCAGTCCACTTTTAGAGGATTCTGATCCGACGGAGAACAGCTGCAGTGGTGGGGACAGGAGCTCCCAAATGTGGTTTCAAGGAACAGAAGAATCAGTAATCCTTGACATGTAACCATTCTGAAAGTTGAAATAATGGTGTCAGTGGAGAGAAACATGTTGAAGCAAGTTCATGAACATGAATGATTATACAGTATTTTGAACTGCTTAGAAAAGTTCCTTTTTTTGCATGACAGTTCCCTAAATCTCTGGCAAGAAATGCCATGGGTAAGAGAATTAATGGGGTTGTAACCAGAAATTACTCTTCTAGGAGCTAGTATTTCATATGAGGAATCTTTTCAGATATTTTTATTTAAATGCGTATTCCCCTTCTCCTCTATCCTATATTTTAACTGCTGAACCAATTATTTTATTTAGAAGAAGGGCTAGAAATTCTAGATCCCATAAACTGCCATTGTTTTTCGAGAAGGTTGTTTACAAATCAGCCAATAGTCATGCTGGCTGTGGGATTCTGGGATTTGTAGTCAGACATAATTTTGCCAAGCACTGGGTCTTGGGCCAAAGAGTAGGTGTTGATATTCCTCTCCCTACCCAAGGATGAACCACAATCCACCAGCTGAAGACTGAGGTTTTAAAAGAGGAAAGCTGAGGGAGGTTGGTATCAGAGGCATCAGAGAGTGTGAAAAATGCACACTTTCCTATGACCTACTTCTCTTACCCTTATGATATCCTTGGATTTATTTCTTTTATAATTGAATCATAACCTCTGAAGGTTTAAGAAGAGATCTCTCCAAATGTTTTCTCAGACTCAATACAGTATTCTTGTTTAAAGATCTGGGAGTTAGTGAAGCTTGCAGCTTAGAAGTATCAAACTTGATACTTTTGATAAACAATCCGTGCCAATTTTATATACCTAGGATTCAGATATAGCTGGGCCATCGGGCAATTACCTGGTAAAACAAATTCGAGGTCTATCTCTATTATCAGAGGCTACTGAGTAAAGGAATTTTTTCAAGATGACAAATCAAGCTACAGTGCAGTTCAACATGTATCGATCGAATCAGGTCTGGCTGTAACAATAGGCCGAGTGTGGCGATGGTCTCAGGCAGCAGATTTCACTTAACAAAAAAAGGGCAGCAAACTGTTAGGTTTTTTTTTAAAAAAATCTTGTTACTGCTGCATTTTTACTTCTGGCAACTTGGAAAGTTGCTGGTGAGATTTTCTGTGTCTAAAGAGCTTGACTGGCTTTGGATGCCATATATCTCGAACAGGTTGTGTAACTATAGAGAGCCAATCGCTGCTTTGCTTCAGGCACCAAAATAGTTTGGGCCAGTCCTGTGTATAGTTTACTGAAAAGGAGCCACCAAAGGGAGGGCTCCCAGCTTTACCAAACCAAAGAAACTGTGCAATCTTTCCCTCCTTTATACATTTTCTAGGCTGAGAAAAAATATGGAATTATCTATGGGTTACAAATGGAGGCCATAATTGCTTCTCTCTCTTGCCCCACACCTCACTAGGGTGGCCATAGCTCCACTGCCTAAAACAAGGGCATTCTTTACAACAACAACAAAAAGGATGATATTTTGCATTAAATTTGCATATGCCAGTATCCTCACAATTAGACATCGCTACTACAGTTGAAGTGGATGTACACTACTGCTACCTATAGAAGATTCTGGCTAGATAACCACCTCGGGATAGAATATTGAAAGAAAGATGGGATATAAATCAAATAAATAAATAACACCCAGTGTTTAATAACTCTCTGAAATGTCCAATGTCTTGCATCTTCAGCAGCTTATAGAAAACCAATATATAGAAATAAAATAAACAGAGGATACCATAGTTTTGTTGAAATATCTAGCTAGGCAACAATAGATTATTTGAGAGGAATGATGTGAACAGTGCTTTCAGAATGTCCACTCTTGGGACTGACCTCTGCTCATACAGAATTGCCTTAGCATGCCATATGTTTCCCACCACCCATCATTATTTATTCTAGTGTGTGTGGTTTGTATCTTTTATTACAAAGTTACTTACCCTTCTCCAGAGAACATGTTTCCTACTTTCTGCTAGGAAAACTCACTGGGATGTCTGTGGCTACTTATGAGTCACCAAAATGGAGGACCTGCATTACCAAAAAGTAGGATAGCTCTTCAAATGGAAGACTGTCCTCTCTGAAGGAGGACAGATGGGTACCCTACACCTCACTGAAGCGGCCATGTTCACGGCTGGGCAGCTGCACCAGAAAATACTGTAACCTCCCTCGATGCTTCAATTATTCACACCTCCTCAGGAGCAGCTTATGACTTTGTTCTGGACACTTCCCTGTCTTTTAGTGCTCATTTCCCAGAGGAAAGTGTCTTTAGCCTTCTTATCTTCAGTGAAATCTATTTTATCTCTTACTTGGATCCCACTAGCCACCTTGGATCCTTTTCAGGAGAAGTGGGGTAAAAATATTTCAAATAAATAAAATTGAGTGATCCTTCCATTCACACTGGATGATGTTTCTTTTTCCATGAAAGGGTCTAGATTGGCCTTTGAATCACTCCAATTTGTTATCCAATTGATAACACTTCCCTTCCCACCCCCTTCCCTGCCTTTCACCATGGCCATCATTCAGTGGGCAGCAGTGCCTTACCCTTTTTTGTTAAATAAAGTGACAAAGCAAGACATCTACCTAGCATGGTACACACAATACCACCATGTATCTTGTTTATCTAGAACAGCTGTTGCACCACTAGGAATATAATTTCAAATGGTAGAGTAGATGAAAATAGATGAGGGGAGTACCTGGCAATCCTTTTCTATGCCGCAATCCATTAAATACACCACAGAGATTTTACCTTAGATATCACTGCCCACAGCTCTCTTTGGGTGTCAACTAATCACGAAGTGGGATAAACAGGAGCACTCCGAGAGCTGTGCCAAAAAGGAATGGGGCAGCTCTAAAAGGGGGTGAGACGGATGGCTCTCTAAGTCAAAACACGTGTGGACACTGTCATTTGATTCAAACCAAACAGCACCAAAATAATCTAAATAGTGAATTATATACCCATCTGGATATGCTCTAAGCGTCCTTTCAGATATAAGAACTTCATGTCATCAAGGCAATTTTGACTTACGGTGACCCTTTCCAAGGTTTTCTAGGTTGAGAGTACTCAGAAAGGGTTTATCATTCTCTTCTTCTGAGGGCATTCTATGACCGTAATCCAAAAGCCTCTGAATATAATCCCAAAAATATTGAGACTATACTGTATTTGCATAACTTTAACAGAGAGATTCAAGTCCTTCTTATAGCGACCATAATTCAAGAGTCCCAAGATGTAAACCTAAAATGTAGAGCATATTTACTTAACTCTAACACAGACATTTAAGCCTTTCTCATAACAATGAGCTATCCATACTATTTACCTGTGAGTCCCACACAGATGATGGTGAGAAATCAGGACAAGGATGAAGAATGTGTGAGCATGTGTGAATGTTGTCTGATTACAACTCCCATCAGGCCTAGCCAGTGTAGCTAGTGGTACACTATCCAGAGGCTAGGCAGGCAATGCATCGTTTTCTCCCACTCTTATGTTAATAATACATACCTTTCTGCCAGTCTTAATTTTTTTTCTTTTGCCACAACAGATGCAGCAAACGCCCGGTTTTAGGCCATAGGGACATTATAAAGAAGTTCAACGCTTTCTTAACTACGTTTGTGTACCTCCCTCCACCACTCATGTACAATCACCTCTTGATGTAACAGCATATCCTGCTGTGCTCTCTGGACCTGGCTAAATGCTCACTCAGAACAAATAGGCAGGAAAAAATGAGTGGTGCATGAAATTATCGACCAGCCCATTTATAGAGCTTAATGATGTGTCAGGCATGGAATGCAAACATTAAGACAAATTAAAAGCCATTCATTCTAAATTACCCTCTGTGAGTAGTGGGCAACTGTGTACCCCAAGAAAGTTCTTGAATTGCAGCTCTCATAAACCCTCGTCATTGACTATCTTACCTAGGTTTGGGAGGAATTTGTAGGTGAAGAATAGAGGAAGCTGTTGGGTAAAAATGTCTGGAGGGATGCAGTTGCTCACCCTGCTTATGTATTATCACTTAGACATATTCTACACATGTTCCTTGTCTGCATGCATTTTTATTTTTAAAGAAGTGCATTATTTTTAGATTTTTTTCGCCCTTTTCCTTTTTCAAGCTGTGGTGGTGAAAAAGAAGGTACTTTATCCAAATTAAAGAATATTTTTACACAGAAGGGTACCAATGATCAATTCATCCATTATTTGTTGTAGCCTCAGAACTTAAGGGTATGTAAAGATTCAGATAACATTGCTATTTGGAGCACGGCTGTTCAAGATTGCAACCACCCCATGCCGCTTTCTATCCCAACTTCTCCATTTTTGCACCCAGCTGTCATTATTCTGTAGCTACTGAGTAAATCCATTAATATTTGAAGGATTCCTTCTCCCAAGACATTTAATACTTCTGTACACCTGAGGTGCTTACAACTGTTGTTACTTTCTTCCTGTGCGTGCGCAGTTGCATTTTGCCTACACAAGCAGTGGCATTCAGTGCCTAAGCACTGGAAACAGAGAGAAAGATAGTAGCAGTATAGATTTAGAACAATAATCTCTGGTTGTCCTCTACAATATTATGCAGAACCGCTAATTCTATTAAAGTTAACCATCAAACACATACCTATGATACTGTGAAATACAATCATATATATCGCAATTCAAGAAAGTTTTTTAAAAGTATTTAAAATGTTTGGACTTGAAGCCTACTGCCATGCTTAACATTAAGGCAGGTCTTTTACTTCCCCTCCTCTTTTCCTTTTAATTAACAGGGGGGAAAAACCCCCACACATCTCACATTCTTACAAATACTTCCACTGTCCAAAAGAACACTTACGTCAAATCCAAAACGCAAGAGAGGACCACTCCTTCCAGGGCCTTGCATTCTTTTATTTTAAATATTTACGTTGGATTTCAGCAGGCTTCTTTGTGAGTTCCTCATTGCATGAGAAGAGAGGGCTGGATAGCAAAATTGTCAGGGGGCCTTTCCCAGTATCCCTTGAGAAGCCTTTTCTGCATGGGTGATACAGTCATGCCTTGCTACTGAGGCTTCTGACAAGACGAATTGTAATCAACAACATATGCTGTGCAGTTCAACATGATTGGCTGCATGGGAAATGGCCAAATGCTCTTCAAGGAAGTGGCTGAGCTAGATAAGCTGGTGATATATGCTCCTTCCCCTGTTTAAGCTTACTCACTCCTGCTCTGGAGGATTCCCCCAGATAAAGGCACATTGGTTTCCACCTGATAAGCAGAAGCCTCCTTACTGGAAATACCACCGTTCTTCACTGCAACCACACATTTCCACAGCAGTGCTCTAACGTGCTTCTTTATTCAATGTATTCTGTTCCAGTCTTCCAAAAATAGCTTCAACATGCAAAAAACATTCTCCTTTGTTCTGTGGATGCTGACAAAACAAGTTCAGAAGAGGGCGACAAGGATGATCAGGAGGCTGGAAGCGAAGCTGTATGATGAAAGACTGAAAGAACTGGGCATGTTTAGCTTTGAGAAAAGAAGACTGAGGGGTGATATGATAACACTTTTCAAATACTTGATAGGCTGTCATACAGAGGAGGGGCAGGATCTGTTCTCCATCATCCCAGAGTGCAGGACACGCAACAATGGGCTCAAGTTAAAGGAAGCCAGATTTCGGTTAAATATCAGGAAAAACTTCCTAACTGTGAGAGTAGTAAGACAGAGAACCAATTACCTCAGGAGGTGGTGAGTGCTCCAACACTGGAGGCATTCAAGAGAAACTTAGACAACCACCTGGCAGATATCCTTTGATTTGTATTCCTGCATTGAGCAGGAGGTTGCACTTGATGGCCTTATCGGCCCCCTTCCAACTTCACTATTCTATGATTCTATGATTATTCTATGGCTAACTCAACAGTATTCTGTTTAATTGTGTGCATTTGTTGTAGTAGTCTAAAAATGTGCTGTTTGCCTCTATGCTGCTCTGAAATCTCTGAATATAAAGATGATATAAATATGGAAAACATAGGAAAATACTGTATTGTTATGCATTACTATGAAATTTGACATGTAAAGGAAGCTGTTGTTTACAGAAACAAAAGTGGTATCACACATGCACATTTCTCCTTTTAACATGTTTTTCATAATTGTGACTGTCTTGCCACTTGAGGGAGCATAGCTTCTAGGTGCAGATTCTTTACCTCATCTTGTGAGACTCCTGTTCTCACAAGAGCAGCATTCACTTCTTCACCTGATACTATAGGTCCATAAATGTCTCTTTCCTCTCAATTTCCTCTTTAATCCTATCCAGCTGTTAGCCAATTGCACATACAGTAATTACCGTGGGGTAGATGTGAGTGCTCAAACATTGCCTACCTCTGTTTCCAGTTTTGGTACTACTCTTGGGAAATAGTCTGGAGAAGACTGAAGAAGACAGCTTCTGATATCCATGAGGGCTCTTCAAATGTCTTGAGACCATACATCTCAACTCAACTTGAGAGCTCCCACAGTGGAAGCTCTGGTCTTTAACCTCATTGCTCAAAATGTGCAGAAGAGTGGTAAAACTGGAAAAAGAAATAGCAGTGTGGAACCCTCTCTTGTTCCTGTGGTAAATCTAAATGATTTGCTAATGGCTGGTGAGGGCATTTGGTAGTTCCCAACTTTGACTTCAATATTTTAGAGTCATCAACGGACTGATAAACTTGCATAATTTTATTGTGAACCCATGCACATGACACCTCACTGACATAAATAGGGCCTTATCTTCTGCAGCCTCATAGTTATGCAATTCCTCTCTGTTTCACACCTGCTTAGCCCATTCTGTACACGCCTTTAAGAAGCATGTCTTTTTAATGTCTGCTCTCAATAGAACATTAAAACTGCTTTCTTGTATGGCTGTCTGCTATAGCTACTACTGTATATACTTAATAGTGTATACTTGTTTAATTCATGTCATATATGTTTCTAAAAAGTGGCTTATAAATACCACAGGTGAATGACAGAAGACCAAGAGCAGCCATTTCTAGTCCTGGTCTTGGGTGCCTTAAATCTTTTAAAATAGTATTCAGCAAAAGGATTGAATGGCACCGTTCCAGAAGACTGCCTAACAAAACATAATGGTGTGCACTAAGGATGACAAATGAAGAAGACTGTTACACCTTGAATCATCATCATGTTTATTGTCAAGCAAATAGAAGACATGACTGTCAATGGCCACCAGCTGTGGCAGCTATGTGTCAGCTCCAGTATCAGAATCATTATGCTTCCAAGTCTCAGACACTGAGGAACATGAATGGGATGGTGGTCTTCTGCTGAAGTTCTGCTTGTGGGCTTTTCATAGGAACCTCATAGAACAGTGGACTTACACAGACCTTTGGTCTGATCCATCACGGTTCCTCTCACGTTCTTAGAATGAAAGATGAGAGACAAGTGAAAAATTTCAAAGTGGATCTCACAAGTTAAGGAGTGCTCCCAGAACATGAACGGCCTTTCCCTTCCTTGATTTTATTATTAAAGTCCAGTAGGTGCAGCACGGTAGCCAGTGTGGTCTAACGGTTAGAATGTTGGACATGGGAGACATTAGGTTTCAAACCCTTCTTGGCCATGAAGACTTGGGTGAGGTACATTATTTCAGCCTGTTCCACCTGAGGATAACATGGGGAGGAAGAGAGCCAGAGATACTGCCTTAAGGAAAGGCAGGATATATATGCAATAAAACAAAACAAAATAAATTTAAAAATGATTAGATATCTCACAATCTGTTACTCTTCTGGGATATTAATGAAAATAAATACATTTTATCATCTGCTATGTGAGTTGGATATAAAGCAGCTGGTAAACCAGTGAGCATGAATCTAGTTTTCAGAAAGACATGTTGAAATCAATGGGCATAACTTGTTCTGTTGATTTCAGATGGTCTGATCTCAGTACAGTGGGGTCTTGACTTGAGAACTTAATCCGTATTGGAAGGCAGTTCTCAAGTCAAAAAGTCTGTAAGTCAAGTCTCCATTGACTTACAGTGCATTGAAAACCGATTAATCCCGTAACAGGCCATTTTTGTTCCATTTTGGTTTTTTTCTGGTCTGTAAGTCAAATCTCAGTCTGCAAGTCAAACCTAAATTTTGCGGCCAGAGAAGTCTGTAACTCAAAAAGTCTGTAAGTCAAGCCGTCTGTAAGTCAAGGGTCCACTGTATGCAAGATTTGGATCCAACCCCTCATTAATCATTTCATCCTTTGCTCCTGTTCCATGTCTCCTGCTGTATTTTCCCTTGTATGAAATTGCAGACCACTTGATGGACACTGGAGCCCTTTGGACTCAAGCATTATGCCAGCTTTGTAACGGTTATTGGTGTAGGTTGCATTCATAGTATCCCCTGAAATATATTCATCATAAGTAAGAATCTGAAGAGGATGAATGAAAAGAAGAGAGACTGGGAAGGAGCTAGACAAAGGAGTGGAGATAGGCTAAGCCTAGTCATGCTTTACTTAAACCAACAAATATCTTGCGCTTTTAATTATTTATGTCCTGTTAACAAATAAAAGGCATTTTAGTGCATTCTAATAAAATTAAGGGAGAAAGCAGGAGCTTTGAGGTAGGGATGTACTGGCACATTGTAATTGTATATTCATAGTCAAACTTATTGAGTTTCCTCCTTGCCGTCTCCCAGATTCCTCATCAGTTTCACAGTTCCACTGGTGAAGATATTCTCCTTTTGCTCCTGTGATTCTTTTCCATGGTGCTCCCTCCACTATGTTTGCTCTTCCCTTAGCATTTCTCCTCCTCTGCCTTTCCTTGTTGCTCTTCCCCCTCCAGAGCCTCCATTGACTACTGCTTCTTCTCAAGAGTCCTGCCAATGCATGCTTCATCTTCCCTTATAGCCTTAAGTGTGGCTACTCAAAGTTCCAGTTCTCTAGCTTCTTCTTCTAACAGTGTCAGCAGTTTACACATGCTGCATATGTACAACGTGTTACACTCAGGCAAAAACTTTGCAGGTCACCATAACTCAAGTGTCCCTTCCCTCCATAATCCCCGGTAGCTTTTTGCTTTGATCTGTTTGTCTACGAATACTCTTTCCCTTTATTTTGTTACCTTCAACGTAACTGGGAAAGTCCACTAATATATAGCTATTTCCAAAAATCCCAAAATTTTGTTCGGGGCCTCCGCTGTCGAACTCCCGCATGCAACTGCTGTTAGCTCTTCCTGTTCACCTGCTCTGGTTGTGGGCTCCCTGGGTCTGCCTTGGCTTTATTCCTCAGCTGTGCCCTGTTAGGAGTCAACAATCAAAAGGCTCTCCCAGAACTCACACCTGCTACTTTTAGCTCTCAGCAGTAACCAGGACATACTCACTCCTCTTGAACTGAGCACATGGCCTGCCTCTTAAGCTGAGCACCCAGTGCTTCTGAATGGGGAATTCCTAGGGTTTACACCAGGTCCCTTCCTGGTGTAAATCTAAAAACACCCACCTCTCTACCTTTGTCTTCTTGGTCTCCCCATTTCTTCTGTCCATTCCTCCAGTAGATGTTTCATTCCTACCTCTCCTTCCTATCTCTGACATGTGAAACTCCTGTTCGTTCTCTCCTCTTGCTCTGGTTGCAAGCTCCCTGGGTCTGCCTTGGCTTTATTCCTCAGCTGTGCCCTGTTAGGGGTCAACAGTCAAAAGGCCAGATGAGAATCTGTATGATCTCTGAATGTGTGTGAACTCTAGGTTCTAAATTCACTGGCTTGTTGTCTAATTTAATTTCACAGTTAAGTTAACTCTGTTTTGATACCATCCAACTTAGATCAAGGTTTACACAATGTCAGTATTATTGATTCTCCTTGGGAAGGTTGACATAGCTGAGTGTAATAATAGTAGAATGTATGGTGCATGGAAGCATACTTCTATTACACTATGGTGTAGCATTAGTGCCTGTAGTAATACTTTACATCAAACAATTCACACAGGCAATGAAACTTCATTATCATTGGTTTTATTATGGGACCAGTTACAGATTTAACCATTTTGAGAAACAGCAAACAAAATACAATTGGTGCTCTGCCTTTAGCACAAGGAACATATTTAGTCATGATTGTAGGTGCCTGTAGTTTATGCAAAGATAATCTTCTTAACAGATGGATTTTGAATACTTGCTGAAAAGCTGTTCAGCACTATACTGCCTCACTTGGTCTTCTGGTCTTCCAGGTCATGAATCTGCAAGCAGTGGGACTTCAGAAGGATCTTGCTTTCTGGCAGCACGGGAGGCCAGTTTTTTGGAGTATTGCAGAATGCACAGTGCTAAAATGAGTACCACAATTGCCATGAGATGCAGAGCAATGTCCCTCTGAAGGAAATCAAGGCATTTGATTGGGAGAGGCTTCCGACAGCCTTCCAGTTCATTCCCATTCAGCTGGCTCAGGTCTTTCATTTTTACTGAAGCTGGAGTTGCACACATAGCAGTGGCAAGAGCAGTTTCATTGAAATCTTCTAGCCACTTCTTCAAATATAGAATAGAACAGTCACAATGCCACGGATTGTTGGAGAAGTCAACTTTCTTCAGGTTCAAGGTGTCCAGGGAACCAGGAGGGACAGTAGTCAAACTGTTGTTTCGCAGATTAAGAATTCTGATATTAGGGAACAATGGAGGCATTCCTTTCAATCCTACAGAACTGCAATCTAAGGACCAACTGCCCCAGCCTTCTCCAAGGGGCCCACAGAGACAAGGAGAGCAGACCATAGCTTGGGCTGTGCTTAATAACAGCAACATGGTAAATCCTTCAGCAGTGGCACTCTTTACTTTGTTCATGCTTGCAGCTGTCAGGGAAGAATACAAACACAACATCATGTCCTGCTGTGTCTCTTAACACAACATCAGAATGCAACATCAGCTAGCCTACTTTGCTCCACCAGTTGAAGATCTGGTCTTCCTCAGCAGAAATGATTGCTCATCTACAGTTTGACCCTGAGTGTTTGAGTGCTACAAAGAAGCGGCAAAAGAGACTTGCACACCTTTTGTGTGATGTCCAGTCACTCCAATCAGTATATAGAATCATTGAACACAGGATGCGTATGATTAGGGTGCAGGAATGCCTCCACAAATTTTTGGAATAAGGGTCGGACACACCCTAGTACATTACAAATCCTTATGCTTTTACCTGTTATTATTTTAAAAAATGGTGTTGCCTATTTAGCTAAATACAGATAAGGTAGAATATGAATGGCTGTCTACTGGTTTGGGTTCAAATTACTGTTAGTTCTACATATGTCAAGAAGCCAAATTTGCTACACATAGAAGGCTGCTTATATGTACAGCTGCATCTCCTTAGCTGGCTAGGGACTTATGCATAGTGTAGTGTGCAGACACCACATACAGGCTGAAGTCTCTTGCTTAGTATAGTAGGTTGCTACTAGAGTAGAGCCATTGAATCTGTGGAACTTCTGGTGAGTTGACTCACCAACTGTCCACTGATTCATTGGACCTACTTTAGCAGCAACTTACTATGCTAAGCAACTGGATTTCAGCCACAATGTAATAAAAACTTATTACTGTGGCAGGTAGTTCAAATGTTCCTGAACCACAAATCTCATCATTCCCAAATCCATCACAATTGGCTATGCTGCAAGAGGTTGAAAAGTGTTGGAATCCAACACTCCCTCATTGTGGCTCCTTCTGTGCATAAAACTTCTTATATTTTATAAGGCATATACCACAGCTGCAATACAAGGATATCTGCAGGCGGGATCTGAAAGCCTTAGGAATGGACCTCAACAGATGGGAAACCTTGACATCTGAGCGTTCAGCCTGGAGGCAGGTGGTACCTCATGGCCTCTGCCATTCTGAAGAGGCAGTTGTCCAGCAGGCTGAGGCAAAGAGACAGTCCCGAAATCAGCAAAACCAGGGAGCTGGACAGGGGACAGATTATATTTGTCTTCAGTGTGGAAGGGATTGTCACTCTCGAATTGGCCTCCTCAGCCACACTAGATTCTGTTCCAAGTCCTCCATACAGAGCACGTCACCATAGTCTCGAGACTGAAGGATGCCTAATATGTATGACATGCTAATTGCAACTGCAATACATATTGTATTGAAATTTTCAACTGAAGGACCCAGAATTTAGTTCTGCAGTGTATTTAGGAGTGGGATGCCATTCCAATCACTGCTTCCCAGCCACTGGATTCAAATCTGAAAGGCTACTGAAAGAGTAAAGGTAAGTAGGTTAATTTTAGGTGCCAATTTTTTCTACTAATGTGTCCCAAGAAGTGAGTCTCAAATGCTAATGTGGTATGAGAACTATTCAAAATGACTTATTATGCAGACATATTCTGTGGCATATTGTCTTCTCACCCCTTTAAGTTAAGGAAAAAAGGGGGGAGCAAGATGTAAATGGTAGATGTAGTTCCCTGGAAATTCATAAATGATTTAAAATGTGACTAAATAACCTTGGCAATTAAGTTAGTTCTCTAAAATGTCAATGAGTTTTGCTGAAATTGATTTCAATTAGATTCAAGGAAGCTGTGAATTATATTTCAAACAATATGGAACAAAACCTATTAAAATAAAAGAAATGCTGTATAATTTTTTCTAATATGGGCTTTTATGGTTATAGCACACAGCAAGACAAAGGGCAAACTGCTGTTTTATGTCCTAAAATGGTTTGAGAAAACAAGTTTGCATTAAAATGAAATGAAAGCAATCCATTTTGGCTTAGGTAAGTCTTGTAAACTTCATTTTCACCACTGTGAAAAAATTAAGTGAAGTTTCCTTAACCATAAGTTTGTTTGTTTATTTGTTTGTTTGTTCATTCATTCATTCATTCATTCATTCATTCAATTTATATCCCGCTCCCATTAGTGCTGAGGCACTACTCTGGGTGGTTACAACAAATATAATATAAAATAAAAAAATACATAGAAAAGCATTAAAAGCAACTTACAAATAGCCCTTAAAAACAAATGGCACAGACCAATCATAAAAACCAGAGTGGACAGAGCAAAGGGGGGAAATGGGGAAAAAGGTGATTCCCCCCCCGAGTGTGTGTGTGTGTGTGTGTGTGTGTGTGTAATGAAATGCTTAAATGCTTTGAAGACCACATAATGAAGGAAAAATTACCCTGGCATTTTCCTCTGAGGGAGAAGTTAACCCATGCTTGCATTAGTGTTCCTGTATTAATTTTGGAGCAAACTTTTACATGATTGCAGGCAAGCATTACAAACAAATATATATAAGTAGCCCTTGACTATGATTCAACTAATTAAAATACACCTGCTGTAGAACAAAGAAAAGAGGAAGCATCACCTGACCACTCTTTTATTCCGTAGGAAGCCAGCAGGCTTTCATCATACAACAAGGAGGACTGTAACTGCTGGCTGTGAAAAATTAGAAGGAGAGAACTCAGAAAGGACAACATTGTTGTGATCCACCTTCAGGGTGATTGTTGGGAAGCGGCGATATGAGACTGATGGAACTAGAGAGCAATAAGAGTCAGCCCTGGAAGCATGGCTACCTTCTAATAAGCAAGCCATCCCTGTAGTTGCCCTGCCACTAAAAACAAACAAGAGCCTTGTGGCACCTTAAAAACTATCATGTTTACTTGTCGGTCTTCAAGATACTAAAGGACTCTTTGCCAGTTGTGCTCAAACACGCAAACATGGCTGCCTCAGATGAGAAGTTTCAGAGTACAGTAATCTGAGAGGGGATTACAGCCTTTCATCCTGTACACAGTGTACAGGTCTCTGCAGGCTTTAGATCTGGGTGGGAAATGGACAGGCTGCGGTTCTTGCCCTCACCATGAGGAGTCTCCCCACTTCACTGTCCAGAATAACTCTCCCCCCCCCCCCAGCCCCAACCCCTGCTCAACTCTAGGCAGATTCTTGTCACCATGCCCCACTTGTTTTGCATCTTGACTCAGATAGCCATGCCTGCACCCACCCCCACCTGGTAGTGTCGCATCAGCACTGGCATGGTTGCACTGCTGTGGGATGGTAGGCTCAGAAGGCACCTACTGATTCTGGAAGAAGTGTCATTTTAGAATAAGAACTAAGTTGGTGCTTGATGCTGCTGTGTGCTGGCTACCTGCCATATTAATAGTAATTGTGTACCATCAAAACAACTCTGGCTTATGGCGACTCTTTCCAGGGTTTTCTACATAGAGAATACACAGAATTGGTTTACCATTCAATTCTTCTAGGGATGTCCTGGGATTATGCAGCTGGCCCAAAGCCACACAGGTTGGCTCTTGTCCCTCTTGGGACAAGTGCCAACCTGTGTGGCCTCAGGCAAGCTGCACAATCCCAGGACATCTGGCTCTGCAGACAGATACCTAAACCACTGCAGGGCAAAGCTTTTCATTAAGGGTTATCCAGCATGGCAAAATGGCATGCCAGCTGAGCTGCCTGGCCCTTTATGAATCTAAGGGGAATCAATAACAACAGACAGCTGTAGTATGTACAGTAATCTCACCTTGATTCTTGGGTTAGTTGAATCTATCTAAGGAAATCACAAGATATGAAATGTAACACCAACTGGTAACTTAAAGGAAGAGCAGCAAATACTATCTTGCAGAACATCTTGCATGATCCAGTACGTCAGTTAAGCAGTACAAAATAAAACAAAACAGTCTTACAGAATTACAGACTAAAGATTATTGAATGTACTTCTTACCTTGTTTTGTTTTGTTCAAAGAGATGCTGGCTTGTTCCCACTGAAGCTCCTAGTCCTACAGCAATGCACCAAGTATAAGAACTCCAGGAAGGAAATTAGTTTTATAGACAACTCACCACAGAAACCTAGTCGTCCTCATTATCTGGCCCAACACAGTTGTCTTTACAAATGGACAAAGCCAGCTCCCTATATGAAGTATTCTTTGGTTTCCATAAGCTTGCAGTTTTGGTTTCAGTAGGCGCGAGGGAAAAATTCCAAATATTGTTCAGTTACATGGTTTGCTCCGTGAAAGGCAGCAAAATGTTTTAGAAGATGAAATGCTGTGTTTTCATCTTTCATCTATCTGTGTGCTTTTTCACCAGCACAGCAGCATGAATATGTGGTTTGTGTGTATGTGTGTATACACACACACTTGAGTCTAGGCTCTGGAAATGAGGAGTACATATTCGGATCTAATTTGCCCCCCAAATTATTGTATGTTGGAAGTAGGTAAACAAAACCCTGGTGTGACACCAGGCTGCAAAGTAGCCATATTTAAACCAAACAGTAAATCTTAACAAAACATGACAAACCATTCCCATTTAGGACCAAAGAAGGATAAGGTACAAGACCTCTGGCTACCTGAGGGCATATCTACATGGGAGACTGTGTTCAAGCAGCCATTCTTCTCCTTTAATGCCCCAGTGTTGCCAGTCTGGGGAAAGGGATGTAGTTCAATGTCAGAGCAACTGTTCCACACACAGAAAACCTTGGGTTCAATCTCCAGTGACTTCGTGTAGGGACAGGACATATTTTTGCCTGAAACTCTATAAAACTGCTGTGAGTCAGAATCTCAGTGCTGGGTTAGACAGACTAGGGGTTTCACCCAATATAAGGCAGCTGCTTATTTTTCTAAGTTTGTAAGATGTTCTGTATTCACTGCAGCCAGTCACAACTGATAAAACTAAGCTAGATAGAACAATGGTTTAGCTTCCATCGAAGTTCCTAATCGTGGGAGCCCTGAAAGCAAATTCCGTTCGATACACTCAGACTCTCTGTTTCAGATGTTTGCACTAATCGCACAAAGGGTAGAGTGGCTTCCAGGTGGAGTGGGGATATGGGGCAGCGCTCACCAACAACCCATACCCACTTAGTCATCTACACCAGTGGTTCTTAACCTTGGGTTACTCAGGTGTTTTTGGACTGCAACTTCCAGAAGCCTTCACCACCAATTGTGCCAACTGGGGTTTCTGGGAGTTGCAGTTCGAAAATACCTGAGTAACCCAAGGTTAAGAACCACTGATCTACACTTTTGAGTCTACCAAATGAATAGAACTTCAATGTGAAGCTGGGCAGGGCAAACACTTCCAGTTATTGGTGCTGGAGTCCATATGTTGTTGGACTTCATATTTTCTGCCCATTGACCCTGCTGGCTAGGACTGGTGGGAATTCAAAGCTTGCCACATCTGGAGAGCCACAGACTTTGCCACATCCCGGAGGGAGGTATGTGCCTGTGGACCACAGCTTCATGTGGCTGCTAAGCTCCTTGCCTCTCTCTTAATTGTAAACTGCTGTCCTGTAAGAAAAATGGGGAGTCAGAAAAAATTCCTGGCATAAAATTCTTCTTTACTCCACAACGTGTCCTGCAAATTTGTTTAATTATTATTTACTTCTAAAAAACAGGCCTCAAGGGACTTCAAGTTCATTACTTACAGCCTATGGTTCATTGGTAATCTTCCCTTAAAAGATGATTTATGGTACACATTTGTTCCTTAACATTTAAGCACTGCTTGAAACAGAGCTACAAGCGGAAAGCAGAAAGGCCTTTTAAACCTCTGCAGAATAATAATCATGGGAGAAAATGAGGCGACCCCCTGCAATTAAAATGAGCAGCCGGTCTGCTGCTCAGCAGCACAACAACAATCTGTTTCTGAAGAGACTGTGAATGCTGTGGACGGGAAGGGAAGAAGATCCATTTGATTTAGAACAAAAATTGTTTGATTTTTGGAGTGGTCTGCAGCTTCCTGAATAGTCCAGTGGTTTAGTTACCTGGCTACATGACAGCCCAAAGCTATGTCTGAGATTTTGACCCTACTTCTTTTACCTTTTATTTTTGCTTCTTGTTTCTACTTCACAATTTTAAGTGTCTTCTATCATCTGTATAATTTCTTCTTTTCTTTTTACTACAGGAATTATCATAGGATTTTCAAGTAAGAAGGCATCCTTTGAAAAGACAATAATGCTGGGAATGACGGGATCTCTTGGAAGTCATTAATTCATAGGGTTGCTGTAAGTCAGGAGCAATTTGACAGCACTTAACAATAACTTAATGTCTAATTTGACCACTTATTTCCACCAGACTCTCTCCAATCTAGGAAAAGAAATACTTAACAACCAGAAGGACTGATGTAGAGTTGGCTAAAACAATGTGAAACAGTCATCAGTGGAACACTCTGCAGTGTGGTATAAATGCAAAACACTATTTTCTCTCCCGACCATCCCTGCCTGCCTGCCTGCTTGCCTGTCTGTCTGTCTGTCTCTGTCTCTCTCTCTGTCTCTCTGTCATACACACATTCTGCTCCCAGGTCTTGGAGCAGACTTTCCAGGCAAGAAGATAAAATATTTAACCTACTCAAGAGAAAAGGAAAGGTTTGTTAACTAACCACTCTTGGCTTTACCAGAATTTGTGCCAGACAGAAAGGACAACACAGAGGAAAAGGACCACAGTTATATGGGATGGCGTGTAGATTCAAATTACAATCTACAGTGTCCAAACATCCAGAATATGGTGCTGTTGTGGCTAGAGCATCTGCCCTGGAGGGCTGGTCTACTGTTTTCCCATAGCAAAACACCAGGCCTCCAGGCTAGACTCACGTGAAGTCTGGGAAACCAACATGGCCTCTAAATTTAAGCACCCTGGGCCAAAACCTCTGTTACCCTCCCTGCCTGTTTGACCACATTCAGCTACTTCCCCATCTACTAGACTGAGTAGACTTCGGTCTAGATGGGCGGGATATTGAATCAATCAATCAATCAATCAATCAATCAATCAATCAATCAATCAATCAATCAATCAATCAATCAATCAATCAATCAATCATTCAATCAATCAATCAATCAATCAATCAATCAATCAATCAATCAATCAATCAATCAGCCTTGGAATGAATCTGAAAAGAAAATACTGGTTTTAATTGTTCCAGTGGTCCCACTGCATGCACGGAGAAGAGGACCTCTTTACAGAATACCCAGGGTGTTCCCTTCCGGGTATAAAAGAGCCAAGATGCAGCAGACACTAGCAAAATTTCCACCCTCTTGCCTCCTTAGAGCTTCCTTCTAGGGACTGTTTTCTTCTGGGAATTGATTATTCCATCAGTTGTGTGGGTACAGCTTCTATTTACTTTCAGAATGATTCAAGCATACAAATGATGCTGTGATTGGGTGCCTGCTGTTATTCAGGAGGCGAAGCTGAGAGCCTTCAGATTAAAATGAAATGTCCATGACCTGCCTCCTACAGTTAAGGAACTGAAAATCTTCTTTCAGAGAACAAACCACTTAGCTCTTTCAAAAGAAATACCCGAATGGGTTATGTTATCATCTTTGCTGCTAGCTATTTGTGCTAGTTATATTGTGCAAGGAGATCAAACCTATCCATTCTGAAGGAAATCAACCCTGAGTGCTCACTGGAAGGACAGATCCTGAAGCTAAGGCTCCAATACTGTGGCCATCTCATGAGAAGAGAAATTGCTCTGGAAAAGACCCTGATGTTGGGAAAGTGTGAGGGCAAGAGGAGAAGGGGATGACAGAGGATGCGATGGATGGACAGTGTCATCGAAGCGACCAACATGAATTTGACCGAACTCCGGGAAGCTGTGATGGGTCTTGGGGGTTGTTTGATTTTTGTTTCCCCCCCCATTTCCCATGGGTCTCAGGGGGTTTGTTTGTTTTTTGGTTCCCTCCCATTTTTGATGGATTTTGGGGAGTTTGGTTGCTTTTTTGAGTGTTTTCCCCCCATTTCTGATGGGTCTTGGGAGTTTGTTTGTTGGTTTTACTTTTCCCTCATTTCTAATCTGTCTTGCATGCTTCATTTCCTTTTTGCATTGCTCTTTCCCCATTTCTAATCTGTCTTGCATGCTTCGTTTGCTTTTTGCATTACTCTTTCCCCATTTCCAATCTGTGTTGCATGCTTCATTTGCTTTTTGCATTGCTCTTTCCCCATTTCTGATTTGTCCTGCATGATTTATTTGCTTGTTGCATTACTTTTCCCCCATTTCCATCTGTCTTGCATGCTCTGCTTGCTTTCCCCCCCCCCCCGTTCAACCAGAAGGGATTAATCACGTTTCTGATGGGTCTTGCAGTGATTTTTTTTGTGAGTTTTTTCTTTGACCCAAATGGATTAATTGCATTTCAATGCATTTCAATGGGAAATGGTGCTTTGACTTATGACCATTTCGACTTACGTCCATCTTCCTGAACCAATTAAATTCGTAAATCGAGGCACCACTGTATAATCAAAATTCTCAACAGTAATGTAAATAATACATACAGTGGTGCCTTGCTTGACGAGGATAATCCGTTCCAGCAAAATCGCTGTAGAACAAAATCGTTGTCAAGTGAAAGTAAAAAACCCATTGAAATGCACTGAAAACTGGTTCAATGTGTTCCAATGGGTGAAATACCTCAGCGTCCAGTGAAGATCCTCCATAGGGCGGCCATTTTCCAGTGCCTGTATAGCAAGGAATCTGTCCTAAAACACAGCGGGGAGCCATTTTGCACAGCGGGCAGCCATTTTGAAAACCTGATGATCAGCTGTTTTGATCTTCGTTAAGCGAAAAATCAGTTCCCGAAGCAGGGAACCAATCGTCATTAAACAAAAAAACCCATACAAACATTGTTTTGCGATCGCTATAGCGATCACAAAATACTCATTGTTAAGTGATTTCCTCATCTAACAAGGTAATCGTCAAGCGGGGCACCACTGTAGATGTTAATGTGACTGCATAATACATAAATTGTAAATGTAAATGTATATTAATAAATACAGAAGTGTTCCACACTGAGGACTCTAGCAGTTAGATTTAAGGACAAAATAGATATGATGCAGGAAATCCAAGATTAGGACCTCCCATGGCTATTTAGAAAAACACACACAACTAATTAGCAACTCCATGCAGCTGTTTTGAAAGAAGTGGCACTGTGGGGAAGAGTTGAGCCATTTCTTCCCTTGCCTTTCCTTTAACCTGAAATGGAAGAGGTAGTTCACAGATCATTTTAGTTTTCAGATCACTGAGCAGAAATATCCAAAATTCAATTCTTAGTTTATGATGGTTTCATTAATGACAGCTTGTAGTCTTGGAGTTTCTTTCAAATTCAACAAGATTTCCTTTTGAATTGTAATGCCTAAGCCTCCTCTGTTAACTGACTGAAATGGACCTGATAGTCAGTCTCGTGAAGGGCAGTGGGACCAAATGTAGCCTTTGGGTCTGCACCTAGGGCTGGGTTCAATGTCTAAAGCTATGCTGCTCTTATTCTGTTTTGACTCAGATGCCCCAGTCTTGGTGTCTGAGTAGCCACCTTTTTAAGGAACACACAATAGCCCAATAGACAAACTTTGTGTCAGAAGGACAACGGGGGCCAAGCATGGAGATGTTGAAACTGGATGGAAATCCTGCACTGATAAATCTGAACCTTGACTTCCTGCTTACTATTAAAATCAATCCTAATGTTTTGATTTGATTAGTTTAATCTTAGGACATCTGCATTTAAGGTACAGTTGTGTTCAAAATTATTCAGCCCCCACTGAAATTGAATGTTTTGGCCATTTTGACATTGATTTTGATCATTCAGTCATCTTGCTTACATTTACATGAAAGAGGCACTTGTAGGTCAGAGAAATATAACCTTAAGTTTATAATGAAATAACCACAAATGTCTTTTCTGTGCTCACATCATTATTAGTTTTTATTCAACCCCCAAGTGACATTCAATCTTAGTACTTAGTACAACATCCTTTTACAATTATAACAGCTTTTAAACGTGAAGCATAGCTTGACACAAGTGTCTTGCAGCGATCTATGGGTATCTTCGCCCATTCTTCATGGGCAAAAGCCTCCAGTTCAGTCAAATTCTTAGGCTTGCGCACTGCAACTGCTTTCTTTAAGTCCCACCAGAGGTTCTCAATCGGATTTAAGTCTGGTGACTGCGATGGCCACTCCAAAATGTTCCAGCCTTTCCTCTGCAACCATGCTCTAGTGGGCTTGGAGGTATGCTTGGGATCATTGTCCTGTTGAAAGGTCCAACGTCTCCCAAGCCTCAGGTGTGTGACGGACTGCATCACATTTTCATCCAATATCTCCTGGTACTGAAGAGAATTCATGGTACCTTGTACACACTGAAGCTTCCCTGTACCTGCAGAAGCAAAACAGCTCCAAAGCATTATTGACCGCCATGCTTCACAGTAGGCAAGGTGTTCTTTTCGTCATATGCCTTGTTCTTCCTCCTCCAAACATAGCGTTGATCCATGGGCCCAAACAGTTCTAATTTTGTTTCATCAGTCCACAGAACACTATCCCACAACTTTTGTGGTTTGCCCACATGACTTTTGGCATACTGCAGTCGACTCTTCTTATTCTTGGGAGACAGCAAGGGGGTGCGCCTGGGGGTTCTGGCATGGAGACCTTCATTACGCAGTGTGCGCCTTATTGTCTGAGCTGAAACTTCTATACCCACATCTGACAAATCTTTTTTCAGTTCCTCAGCAGTCACACGGGGACTTTTCACCACTCTACGCTTTAGGTAGCGCACAGCAGTCGAAGTCAGCATCTTCTTTCTTCCACGACCAGGTAGCATTTCAACAGTGCCCTTTGCCTTGAATTTGCGAATGATGCTTCCTATGGTGTCTCTTGGTATGTTTAACTTCTTTGCAATCTTCTTATAGCCATTGCCCTTCCTGTGAAGACCAATCACCTCTTCTCTTGTCTTCCTGGACCATTCTCTTGACTTCACCATGTTTGTAACCACACCAGTAAATGTCTAGAAGGAGCTGAGTATCACAGTCATTTTAAAGCTGCCTAATTGGTGCTTATTATGCTTGATTGGTGCTCGGTGACATCCACAGGTGTTTTCAATACCTGATTGAAAACACCTGAATGAACCTCTCTTCTTCAGAGTGGTAGTCTTTAAGGGGTTGAATAATTGTGGCAATGAAGAAACAAAAGAAACATTTACTACTGTATTACATAAACAATTGATGTTATTTTAGTTGCATTTGGTTCTTTAAAACGTCCTTGTAGGATTTGATTCTGAATACAATTCCAAATGTACACTATAGTCCCTAAACCCCTTTACAGCATTGGGGGCTGAATAATTTTGAACACAACTGTATGTCGGTCACACTACTAATTTTTTTGTGTTTGCCTTTCTCCCAGTAGAGGTCACTGAAGGCTTTTTATTCATAGAAGGAAGTATGTATAAAAAGGATGTCAAGTGACTTATGCCAGGACTTGGCAAGCAACAATAAGAGGTGTTTTGGGGCACAGTGATACCCACAGTTACCCTGCTGGCAATCACAGCTTTGCCCACTTCCTCTTTTTATACACTGAAAAGCAATTCTGAACCCTACAAAATGTCTGAGATACTATTGCACACTGCTGCTCAGGTGCATGTAATATATATGTTCTGGGAAACTAGAGAAAAACTGAGCTTTCCAGAAGTTCCGTACTCAATGAAACAGATGTGTACAGAGGTAATACACAGAGTGGTCTCTGGGTCTTGGTGCAAGTTGCTAGTCTATTAAAAGAAACCATTTAGAACAGTGGTTCCCAACCTTGGGTAACCCAGGTGTTCTTGGACTGTAGCTCCCAGGAACCTTGGGCAGCACAGGTAGTGGTGAAGGCCTCTGGGAGTTTTAGTTCAGTAACATCTGGGGACCCAAGGTTGGGAACCAGTGATTTAGAACATAACTGTGTTTCCCTTATAGTGTGTGGCCAGTGCAAGATGCTCTGCTCTCTGTGAAAACATCTAGTGGATCTGCTGTCACCACACACAAGCTGGTAAAATTTTTTTTTGTGTGTGTGTGATTAAAAGGCTTCCCATCTATCCCAATGCTCTCAATGTCTGCCTCAGGGTGAAAGGGATGAGTGGGGCATCAAACTTTCAAATAAAGATAAAAAGCCACTAACGATGATGTCATCAGCCTTGTGCATATGGAGCTCTCTGGACACATGGAGTAGGATTCCTTGCTACAAGTTGTCACATACTATATTTCCATAAAATTGTTCCTTTCTTCAGTTTTTCTTCCAAATATTACAACTCCTTAAAAGGTTGTGGTGGCAACTCCACAAGGCACATGATAACATTTTAACAGAATTCTTTTTAGAATTTTAGAAGTGTCAAGCAGCCTTTTTAGAACTGTTGAGCAGCCAAATATATTGGAGATCCTTCCAAGAGGACATGGAGAAGGTGGTGGTGTCAGATACTAGACCCAGATTTAGATACTGTGGCCAGAATCTAGTGGTGTATGTCTGCTGAACTCTACTGTTTCTGACTGTGGTGAAGTGGTAAATTTCACAAGTGCTCATCACGAAAGTTCTTATAATCAAACTACCTCTCTCCACAAAAGGAGGATCCAGAAATGTAGTAACTGGATTGGTTCATATCAACAAATGTCTTTTGTAAAGTTTATTTATTATTTATATACAAGATTTTTAGCTGCACCATTACCAGTGGTCTCTGAGTGGCGTACAACAATATTAAAACTTTAAAAACATTAAAATAATTAAAAATAGACAATATTATACAGTGGGGTCTTGACTTGAGAACTTAATCCGTATTGGAAGGTGGTTCTCAAGTCAAAAAGTCTGTAAGTCAAGTCTCCATTGACCTACAGTGCATTGAAAACCGATTAATCCCGCGACAGGCTGTTTTTGTTCCATTTTGGTTTTTTTCTGGTCTGTAAGTCAAATCTCAGTCTGCAAGTCAAACCTAAATTTTGCGGCCAGAGAAGTCTGTAACTCAAAAAGTCTGTAAGTCAAGCCGTCTGTAAGTCAAGGGTCCACTGTAATATTATCCTATATTAAAAATAATCATTAAAACATTAATATTAACAAATCCTGCTGTTCATATGGCCAGCTAAAGGATACAATTTAATTACAATGCTGGCTAAACAGAAAGGTCTTTGCCTGGGGCCAAAAGCCAAAAGTGTTGGAGCCAGGCGGATCTTTATAGGGAGGGCGTTCCAAAGTTGCGGGGCAACATCCGAGAAGGCCCTATTTTGACATGCCACCCTCCTCGCCTCTTTCAGGAATGGCACCTTCAGAAGGGCCTCCTGGCCTGATCTTAGAGGATGAGCAGGCTTGTATGGAAGGAGGCGGTCCTTTAGGTAATCAGGTCCTAAGCTGTTTAGGGCTTTATATGCCAAAGTAAGCACTTTGAACTGGGCCCGAGCAACAACTGGCAGCCATTGTAAATTTTTCGGTGTGATAAGAGTCCGTCTGGCGGCACCACTTACCAACCACACAGCCCGGTTCTGTGCCAGTTGCAGTCGCTGGACAATCTTCAAAAGCTGCTCCACGTATAGCGCATTGCAGTAGCCCAGTCTGGTTGTTACCAGTGCATGTGTGACTGTTGCCAGGCTCCGCTCATCCAGGTAAGGGTGAAGTTGATATATTTTCTGCAGCTGTGAGAAGGCACCCCTGGACACCGAGTCCACCTGGGCTTCCAAGGTCAGACCTGGGTCAAGGAGCACCCCCAAGCTGCAGACCCTGTCCTTTAGGGGGAGTGCAACCTTGTCTAGGGCAAGGAAATGGCCCTTTAACCTATCTGGCAGAGCACCTACCAGCAGAACTTCTGACTTGTCTGGATTGAGCCTCAGTTGATTGACCCTCATCCAGTCCATTATTGAGTCCAGGCATAAGTTCAGAATGGCAACTGCCACACCTGGATTTGTAGAGAATGAGAGGTAGAGCTGGGTGTCATCAGCATATTGCTGACTCCTCATCCCAAACCTCCTAACAACCTCCTCCAGCGGTTTCATGTAGATATTGAATAGCATGGGGGACAGCATAGAGCCCCAAGGAACCCCATGATGCAACCACCATGGATCAGAGCTACTGTCCCCCAGCACCACCTTCTGGACTCAATCAGCCAGGTAGGAGCGGAGCCATCATAAAATGGTGGCTCCCATTCTCTTCCCAGCCAATCTGTCCAGAAGGACACCATGGTTGATGGTGTTGAAAGCCGCTGAGAGGTCCAGGAGAATCAACAGGGATGCATCGCCCCTGTCTTTCTCCCGGCAAAGGTCATCAAACAGGGTGACCAAGGCAGTCTCTGTCCCATAACCCGACCTGAAACCCGATTGAAATGGATCTAGATAATCCATTTCACTCAGGCGAGCCTGGAGCTGCTCAGCCACCACACGTTCCAACACCTTGCCTAGAAAAGCGAAGTTCGCAACTGGTTGGAAATTGATCATTAGACCTGGGTCCAGATTTTTTTTAGGAGTGGGTGAATCACTGCCTCCTTTAAGAGGGCGGGGACCACTCCCTCTCTTAATGAGGAGTTGATGACCTCCAGGATCCAGGCACGAACTTCCCTGGCAGATTCCTTTATTAACCATGATGGGCAAGGGTCGAGTTGCATAGTAGTGGCACGAACCGATCTAAGTTAATGGTTCTTGATTACCAATTGAAGACCAAACCACCAAGAAATACTTCACGGTACAGCAGAGATAGCTCACAGTAACATACTGTTCTTGGGAAAATCCAGTCCTCTCCCAGCTACTATGAGAATTGCAGTTAAACTCCGAGGGAACACAGAATGAGCTTGCCACTGAAGTTCACTGCAACGTTGCTAGTGCCTACTTTATGTCCCTGTTAGAGTCAGGAAACAGCCTTTCCGACATCTATAACCCTATTCTCTGTTCCAGAGGACTCTGAACTTCTAACCCTCATGTCTGCTAGAAGACACAGTGCTTCCACCCAAGTTTAGACTTCTCCTCTCAGCCACCGTGAGGCACTATTTTGTTCTTTCATCCACAAAGTTTAATGCAAAACTTTTCCTTTTGTTCCATTTATGAACTCTTTACCCCTGAAGAATGGTCAAGGAGCTGCCTTCTAGGTCTGACCCCTCAAGTATGTGATTTCCCCCTCTCAAACTGCTAGCACTTATCTTCCTTCATCCTGTTACCCCTTTTAGAGTTAAACACATTCAGCTCTCATCAGCTTTCACAGCTCTTGAATAGCAGTCAATAATCTTGAGGGGAGAAGTCAATAATTTCACGACTCCTGTCATGGGTTCCTGTAGCTAAGAGTGTTGTCAGTGTCTTGCTGAGCAGTATTGATGCTTTGTGTTGAAAGACACTGCCAATCCCGTTCTCTTTCTTTCCAATAATAGGTCCTGGGATAATTCCCAAGCATTAGTGATGTTGTTAACATAAGTATTCCTAGTTTATGGCATGGAATATTTTAACGGAAGTCTTAACTGTGCATTGGGGTATTCTTAAGATCATTTCCTCAGTCCAAATCACCCCCAAAACAACATGTGGTGACTCAGCTGTTTTTTCAGGGAAACTATATAAAGCCTTACATGATGGTGTTCAACATGCTTAGCTTAATCCACATCCACCTAGACACGTAATTCTAGTCAGTCAGAGTCATGTTGTCTTGAAGAATTCACAAAGCAAAACTAAAAACAATCCTTTATCCACAGTGCAGGTGTCTTACCCAAAGAATAGTGAACAATGCTCTTAGGTTTCAGCTATTTACCATGTATATTTTTTGGGAATGAGGAGACATTGGAATTCTCAGAATGTCACAGAGATAAAATATGTACCTATAACTCCCCTAGATCTAACTTTAGATCTAACCCTCAATACACTGGAATTCCCACAGGATCAGAAAAAAAACCCAGAATTCACATAATGCCATGTTTTTTTTTAAAGAAAGAAATCATTTGGAGGAAGGTAAAAAAGCCGAAGTGGGCACCTCTTCCCATGGTCACCAAATTAGCCTGCATAGTTAAATGCTGGTTTACTCCAGATCTGTGAATTGGTTCAGTCTCCTCCTCCTTCTGCTAGGTGGGGCTCCCCATCTTTTAGGAGGCCTGAGAATTTCTAGGATGGTCTGTAGCTCCCTTTTCAGAAATCTCCACTCATCCTCCAAATACAGTTCTCACAATACCAGCATGCCGTAGCATAGCTCCCAAAATCTGGTGCCACAGAGGCAAAGGGTGAGACTGTGCATACGTAGCCCTAATCCATCATGGTATTTACTGCACCACACTGGCTGTCTCTCACACACCCACACCATCCATTGTATAGCAATGGGAGTTTCTCTCTTTCGGTTATCAGATGTGAGGATTTCTTCTTCCTCGTTGCATTATTACAGTTTGATTGATACAAAATGTTAGAAAATCTATAAAACGGTGATGATTGTGCACGGAGGAAAGTGCATGCCTTTTAAAACCAAATAGGATTACTGGGAAAGCAACCATCTCGCTTCATTAAGGGTTGTTGTATTTTAGAGGGAGAGGTGCAGGGAATAGATTAAACCGTAAGCCTCTCCTCAAGGTAGTCAGTATCACAGCTAAGTCACAGTAGAGGAGAGCGAGTGTGCCAAAGAGGTGGAATTGGCTCACCCCACCCAATGCCTAATAGGAGCATAGATGATAGAAGATGAGTCAGAACAATTTGTTGCTGTTTTTTTCACAAAAGTGATTGGGTACAAGCCGAGGCTTTGCCCCCAGCATCACGTGAGGGCATGACATATTCTTCCAGATGAGCACTGAGTGCAAGGACTGCATGTTAAGCGTCACCATCACCTTGACAGTTTGCTTTCCTCAGCAGCAATTAGGAATGAATTTCAGGCTAATGTGAAAGGCGTGAGAGTGAGAAAAGTCAAGGAGCGTGGCCTTCTCCTCAGACCTTTGTAAGGCTGCTGTGATTAGCAGGTCGTTTTATGGGGGAAGGTGGAAAACCCTTCTGATGTTACTTTCAGATCCACCGTGCCATAGACACAGCCCCTCCCCTTCAAAAAAAGCTCATTGCAGATCTAAATGTCCTAATTTTCTTTGCCTTTTATTTGAAGAGAATCCTCCGAACGTACCCTGAAGCAATTTTACAAAGATATGTTCTGAAAGCAGGCAGATCTTGAAAATAGGCCGTAGCTCAGTAACAGAGTTCAGGCTTGGAATGGAAAAGGTCCCAGGTGCTTTTATGGCCATTTTCAGGTAAGGTTAGGGAAAAATCCTACCCAGCAGCATATAGTGGTGTGAAAGCTGGACAATAGAGAAAATGGATAGGAAAAAGACTGACTCATTTAAATTATAGAAGAGAGCTTTATAGATACTGTGCACCACTACCACCACCACTACAAATAAGTAAGTTCTAGAACAAATTAGGCCTGAACTCTTATTATAACCTAAAATGATTAAACTTCGGGCATATATTAAGAAGACCGGATTCACTGAAAAGGACCAGGGAAAGTAAGAAGTCAGGACTTAACATGGGATGGACGGCCTCATTAGAGGAAGCCATAGGCTTCAGCTTCCAAGACCTGAGAAAGGCTGTTAATGACCAGAACATCTGGAGGTCATCAATTCATACTGTTGTCATGAACTGGAAGTGACTTTGTTGTTGTTTAGTCATTAGGTTGTGTCCAAATCTTCGTGACCCCATGGACCAGAGCACGCCAGGCCCTCCTGTCTTCCACTGCCTCCCAGGATTGGGTGAAATTCATCTCGGTAGCTTCGATGACACTGTCCAACCGTCTCATCCTCTATTGTCCCCTTCTCCTCTTGCCTTCACACCTTCCCAGCATCTTTTCCAGGGAGTCTTGTCTCTTCTCATGAGATGGCCAAAGTATTGGAGCCTCAGCTTCAGGATCTGTTGTTCCAGTGAACACTCAGGATTGATTTCCTTCGAAATTGATTTGTTGTTCTTGCAGTCTATGGGACTCTCAAAAGCCTCCTCCAGCACCACAATTCAAAAGCATCAATTCGTCGGTGATCAGCTTTCTTTATGGTCCAGCTCTCACTTCCATACATCGCTACTGGAAAAATCTTAGCTTTGACCATGCGAACCTTTGTCGGCAAGGTGATGTCACTGTTTTTAAGATGCTGTCTAGGTTTGTCATCATTTTCCTCCCAAGAAGCAGGCGTCTTTTAATTTCAAGGCTGCTGTCCCCATCTGCAGTGATCATGGAGCCCAAGAAAGTAAAATCTGTCACTGCTTCCATATCTTCCCTTTCTATTTGCCAGGAGGTGATGGGACCAGTGGCCATGAACTTTTTGATGTTGAGCTCATCTATTTCACCCTCATTACTAGATTCTTTAATTCATCCTCATTTTCTGCCATCAGAGTAGTATCATCTGCATATCGGAGGTTGTTGATATTTCTTCTGACAATCTTAATTCTGGCTTGGGATTCCTCCAGTTCAGCCTTTTGCATGATGTATTCTGCACATAAGTTAAATAAGCCAGGGGACAATACACAGCCTTGCCGTACTCCTTGCCCAATTTTTAACAAATCAGATCTTCCATATTGAGTTCTAACTGTTGCTTCCTGTCCCATGTATAGATTTCCAAGGAGGTAGATAAGGTAGTCAGGCACTCCCATTACTTTAAGAACTTGTCATAGTTTGTTATGATCCACACTGTCAAAGGCTTTTGCGTAGTCAATGAAGCAGAAGTAGATGTTTTTCTGGAACTCTCTTGCTTTCTCCATAATCCAGCGCATGTTAGCAATTTGGTCTCTAGTTCCTCTGTCCCTTCGAAATCCAGCGTGTAATTCTGGGTGTTTTCGGTCCACATATTGCCGAAGCCTACCTTATAGGATGTGAGAATAACCTCGCTAGTGTGTGAAATGAGTGCAACTGGTTGGTAGTTAGAGCATTCTTTGGCACTGCCCTTCTTTGGGATTGGGATGTAGACTGATCTTTTCCAATCCTCTGTCCACTGCTGAGTTTTCCAAATTTGCTGGCATATTGAGTGTAGCACATTAACAGTGTCATCTTTTAAGATTTTAAAGATTTCTACTGGAATGCCATCACCTTCACTGGCCTTGTTGTTAGCCATGCTTTCTAAAGCCCACTTGACTTCACTCTCCAGGATGTCTGGCTTAAGATCAGCAGCCACACTACCTGGGTTGTACGGGATATCCAAATCTTTCTGATATAATTCCTCTGTGTATTTTTGCCACCTCTTTTTCATATATTCTGCTTCTGTGAGGTCTCTCCCTTTTTGTCCTTTCATCTTTGCACAAAAGGTTCCTTTAATATCTCCAATTTTCTTGAACAGATATCTGGTTTTTCCCTTTCTATCCTTTTCCTCTATAGCTTTGCACTGTTCATTTAAGAAGGCCCTCTTGTCTCTCCTTGCCATTCTTTGGAAGTCTGTATTCAATTTTCTGTAACTTTCTCTCCCTTGCAGTTTGTTTCTCTTCTTTTCTCTGCTGTTTGTAAGGCCTCATTGGACAGCCACTTTGCTTTCTTGCATTTCCTTTTTGTTGGCATAGGTTTATTTTGTGCTTTCTCCTGTACAATGTTATGAGCCTCCATCCATAGTTCTTCAGGCACTCTGTCCACCAAATCTAGTTCCTTAAACGTTTTCTTCACTTCCACTGTGTATTCATAAGGGATTTGGTTTAGATTATACCTGACTAGCCCAGTGGTTTTTCCTACTTTCTTCAGTTTAAGCTTGAGTTTTGCTATAAGAAGCTGATGATCAGAGCCACAATCGGCCCCAGGTCTTGTTTTTGCTGACTGTATAGAGTTTCTGCATCTTTGGCTGCAGAAAACATAATTAATCTGATTTTGGTACTGCCCATCTGGTGATTTCCATGTGTAGAGTAACCTGTGTTGTTGGAAAAGAGCGTTTGTGATGACCAGCTTGTTCTCTTGAAAAAACTCTATTGGCCTTTGCCCTGCTTCTTTTTGAGCTACAAGGTCAAACTTTGCTGTTTTTCCTTTTATCTCTTGACTCCTTAGTTTAGCATTCCAGTCCCCTATAATGAGAAGAACATCCTTCTTTGGTCTCAGTTCTAGAAAGTGTTGTAAGTCTTCATAGAAGTGGTCAATTTCAGCCTCTTCAGCATTGGTGGTTGGTGCATAAACTGACTGTATAGATGTTGAAAGATCTGCCTTGGATTCATATTGAAATCACTCTATCCTTTTTGAGATTATATCCCAGTACAGCTTTTCCCACTCTTTTGTCGACTATGAGGGTTACTCCATTTCTTCTATGGGATTCTTGCCCACAAGAATAGATATGGTAATTGTCTGAATTGAATACATCAATTCCCGTTCATTTTAGTTCACTGATGCCCAGGATGTCAATGTTTATTCGTGCTATCTCCTGTTTGACCACATCCAGGTTACCGAGGTTCATAGATCTTGCATTCCAGGTTCCTATGCAGTATTTTTCTTTGCAGCATCGGAGTTTCCTTTCACTTCCATGCATGTCCACAGCTGAGCGTCCTTTCGGCTTTGACTGAACCACTTCATTAGCTCTGGAATTACTTGTACTTGTTCTCCGCTCTTCCTCAGTAGCATGTTGGACGCCTTCCGACCTGAGGGGCCCATCTTCCAGCATCATATCTTTAAGCCTTTTGTTTCTGTCCATGGGGTTTTCTTGGCAAAGATACTGGAGTGGCTTGCCAGTTTCTTCTCCAGGTGGATTGCGTTTAGTCAGAACTTTGCACTATGACCAGTCCATCTTGGGTGTCCCTGCACGGCATAGCCCATAGCTTCTCTGAATTACTAAAGACCTTTCGCCACAACAAGGCAGCAATCGTTGAAGGGGATTTGATGACATATAATAACAACATAATGATTGTCCCTTGTGAGGTATTTCTTAATTTTCTAGTTAATTATTTATCAGTTTCTGTTCCCAAATGTGTGTGTTGAGTTGGGATTAATTGATTTCCTTTCATCTTCCATTCTTTTTATATTTTACCATGAAATTGTGCTGTTTCTTTATGAAAAATAAAGGACACAATCAGCAGTTAGAGCCTCCTTACCCAAGGAAGAGTAACTAACATTGCAGCTACTCAAGGGTGCCGGGTGTGTGTGTTTCACCTCCAAATCAGGTAGGGGGACATACACACACCCTGCTACAGTTATGTACTGCTTTTGCTCACAGGCAAATTGAGACTACTCCTTGTTGTCCTCATCTGGAAGTAATATAATATACTGAATCTGCAACAGGAAGTATTTAATTAATTAAAGTTCCTTAAAATCCCATCAGTGGGATCCTATATTCAAAGGAAGAATCCAGTGGGACTTTTTCCCTGGCAGGGAAAACTCCTTTCACCAAGTATGTTGGACCAGAACTCCCACTTCAAAACAGCTTGAGGCCTCAGGACAGGCCTGTGGCTTCAAATATCTATCTATCTATCTATCTATCTATCTATCTATCTATCTATCTATCTATCTATCTATCTATCTATCTATCTATCTATCTATCTATCTATCTATCTATCTATCTATCTATCTATCTATCTATCTATCTATCTATCTATCTATCTATCTATCTATCTATCTATCTATCTATCTATCTAGATTTTTTTAATCCTGTACCTTCTAAACAAAGTCTACTCAGGGCGGCTTGCATAAAATCATTCATAAAACAAAATATATATGTACAGTTAAAACAACAATTTAAATTAATAAGATTAACATTAGTCAAGATGGAAAGAAATAAAGAAAACTCTCTGAGAGGACTTTTCAAGCTCATTGAAAAGGCTGCCAAAAACTACTTCCCCTTGCTGGGTGCCTGCCCTTGTCCTTCCTCTTCTCCAAATGAAATGATGCTGGTTCAAACTCAGTGAAAGTGGCTTTCTCATTTGGAGGTTATTTATGATGGTAGCCATGTCAGTGCTAACTCCAGATTCCTAGAGGCTGCCCTTGGATGCCATTTGTCATGTCAGCCTCTCTCTGTTGTCGGTCAGAGGCAGAACCCCCAACTGCAACTAGATTTCTAATCAGAAGACATATTTGCTTGGCACTGAAGGAGAGTACTCCGGTCCCTCCCTCCCGTCAACACCAGGCCCCTTGGATGAGTCTGAAATCAATCTATGTTAGCCTTGTGTCTGGGCTGGCGGGATGCCTGCTGCAGCTCTTGTGGCAACAGCAGCATCCATTACAGCATCCGGCTCAAAGGACAGCTGTGCAGAGTTTTTCAAGGTGTGATCTCGTCTCTGCCTTCAGACATTTGTTCTTTGCAAGGACATCAGTACATCTATGTGCATGCGTGACTGTGCTTCCAAAATGAGGGCTCCTGAAGCTGCCTTTGAAAAGGGTTTATGCAGTCACTGTGACTTTCCATCTTTTCACAGATATTTTATTTTATTTTCATGTTGAGGATAAAGGACAGGAAAATCTTCAGGGAAAATGCAGCAAGCTTAGAAATGGATACTGAGGTTGTTCTCTCCAACCTCAGTAACATTTGGTGAACAAAGCTGTGCAATTGCATGATAAATCCAGATCTGGAAGCACCCGTAGGGCAGAAACAGGCTTTAGAGATGATGCATAACTGCAGCCCAGACATGACTGAGACAGGATTTCTGAGTTTATGAAAACAGACCTTAAAGGAATCCTGATTGAAGTTCTGAAAACCAATCACAAAGCAAGCCAAGTTTATCTACCATCTCTGGAGGTAGGAAAAGCTCCTGCTGTGACACTCACAGATGATTAATCCTTGAGGATTTTGTTTGGTTGGGAGTTCGATTCCTTACTGTGCCTCCCTGGAATGGAGCCAGCCTGTGTGGCCTTGGGCAAGCTGCACAGTCCCAAGATGCCCCCAGAAGAAGGGAATTATAAACCACTTCTGCATAGTCTCTACCTAGAAAACCCTGAAGAGGATAGCCATAAGTCAGAATTGACTTGCTGGCATACAATTATTATTATATTTATGTTATTATAAATATACATGAAAATATTGTGGCCTAACAACCAGCTGATGGGAAGCAGGATATGGCAAACAAGCTGTTTAGGGTTTGAAAGGTAAAGATCTGTAAATGCAGACCACCCTCTTGAACTGGACTTAATGAATTAGCCAACCAATGTGATTCTATCTAAATTGATCCACTAACATAAACTACTCTTACCTGTCTGAGTATGTATCCATTGAAGCTTCTGGACTATCTGCACGAGCAGTCTTATGTGTAACCTATTAATTAAACCTGCCATTTGAGGACACTTAAGGGGCAGATTGTGGGGGAAGGTGTTCCTGTAGACCCTAAACATCACACTTCAACTGCCTGTGTCACCACAACACCACTCACAGTCATGCCCCTTGTCCTTTTGAAGAGTGAAATAACTGATCACATGGGGGAAAGTCTGCTCAAATCATTCCCGTCTGAAAAAAGTAGAACCTCCCAACGGCCGAGAAAAAACTCAGTGTCAAGAGCAAAAAGGGCCAGACTGATTTGAATTGAACTTTGCATCATGCAACCAGTACACACAATTTCAAACTCTTCTGTTTTATAAGAAGAACAAATCCCACAGTATTTGACTGTGCAGTTGCAAGCTTAGTCACTTGTTGGATTCACTATGCTTGTGAACCAGACTATGTTTAAATACCTTCCAGCCCTTAGGATCCTAATAAACTGCTTGTCTTTTCTATCTCATCTGCAAGGAATACTTTCTCTGCAAAGAGACATGAGAAGCTTCCCCCTTTTTTGATATTTCTGCCTATTATTCCGAAATAACAACATGGGGTCAGAAACGGAATTACTAAAATAATCAGCTTGGCCAGGAAGGAAAATGGCAAAATGAAATCTCTTCTCCACGTCCTGGTTTTAGCAAACACCTGTGACAGCTAATGTCTAGGAGTACAAATATTGCACTGGGTGTTATGGAGGACACCCTTGACAAGGGGGGAGGGGTTGAGGGAAGCAAATGCTAAGCAATGTTGACACAAGCAGTTCAAATTGGCACTTGAAAACTCAGTCTGGCCTTCTCCTCTCTAGCCTGTACATCAGAGGCTTAACATTGTTTCACCTTGGAGATGGTCTCCATTTAAACATTGCTTGGGCTGGTCAGAATGAAACTAGAAATAGAGGCTTGGTTTTTCTTGAAGTGCAGTGTAGAATGGGAATCATATTGAAGGAAATCTTGCTAGTTTCCTCCTACACTGCGATCCAAAATTAAAAAAAATGAAACTTCTAGATTTGTGCTGACAAACTCCATTTCTAGAGACATTGCTGTGTCAGTCTGTTGCAGTAAATATAACAAGGGAAGTACTGTAGTTCTCTCTCCTTGCAATGTTAAACACTTTCTGTACTTCAGATTATTTATTTTTCAGTGATATCTCCTAGCCCACACTGCTGGCTGGTTGGCACAGTGAGTTAGGTATCTGGTTGTAGAACCAGAAGTTGGAAGATCAAACCCCCACTGTGCATTCCAGAAGGGCCAGCCTGTGTGGCCTTGGGTAAGCTGAGCAGTCCCAGGGTGCCCCCAGAAGAAGGGAATGGTAAACCACTTCTGAGTATTTTCTACCTAGAAAACCCTGAAAAGGGTCACCATTAGTCAAAAACCTAAGTATCTGTAAAATATTGGCACAGTATGGATGCTGTCCCTAATATAGTACTATAGTTTTTTGGTAGCTTTGATTATGTTATTTTTGAGATCTGCAACTTCTTGTAATACTGTATAAAACTTCTTGATTCTGTTCCCAAAGGCCCAATGACGATGGGGACTCTTGAAGAGTGTTTCATCCACAAGCAATATATTTTGATTGCTAGATTTCTATATTCTGTGAGTTTTTCCATTTCTTTATTTTTGACTCTGGCAACCTCTGGAATTGCAAGGTCAGTGATTGTTCCCACTCTCTGTTTAGCATTGATTCCATTTCAGTGGAACTTTTTGCATGTAATTTTATCCATGTATAACAGATTATTGATTTTTCCTGCTTGTTCTGAAATATGGTAGCCGAATCTAGTTTTATTTACAATTATTGACATGGGGATTAGTGAGATGTTAAATAGCAATGGTGACAAAGAATCCCCTTGAAATATTCCTTTTTTGATGCTAACTCCCCCAATTTCTTGACCATAGGACACTAAGACAGTTTTCCATTTTTCCATGTTTTTCTTTAGGAGCTTCTGAATATTTCTACTAAGCTCAAAAATCTTTAGGCAGGTGTTAATCCAGTTGTGTGACTTTCTTATAGTCTATCCAGGCCATGTTAAGATCCCCAACATCTTTTTGCATTCTTCAGTATCATTTTTATCAATAAGCAACTGATCTTTTGTGTTTCTTGACTTTTTAAAATTCTCTTTCTGTTCAGTTGGATATAGGGAGTTTTCAATTAAATATACTGTATGTTGATCTTGTAGTTCTGTGGGGAGCAGGAACATTGTTGGGAGGCATGTAATTGGTTGATAATTACTTCATTCACTGCTCTTTTCATGATTTTTTATTATCAGAAAATGAGCAGCCTCTCGTCATCCAGTCTTCAGTGGTAGAATTTTGAAGTAAGTGATCCAATTGCACTGCTATACATTGATAGAGACTTGTTAAATGCTTTAACCAAAACCTGTGCAGTTCCAATTTTTTCACAGCCTTTACTTGCCTCTTAATCATTTCAGTTGTTATTACAATATCATCCATCTGTTTTCCTTGAGGATTTTTAAAAAACATCTCTTTAATTCATGAGGCATTTTTATGATGTCTGGTTGTGCTTTCCCAAATTTCTTTCCAAAATTTTCGAGCATCCTCTTTATATGGGCCTAATTTCTTTTACTCTGCATTTTCTCCCAGTGATTTATAGAATAATTGTTGGTTATTTCAAAACTGTGTTTTCCTTAAATTGTTTCAAGTGTCCATCATATCTTTCCATATTCTTTGCTGTAGCTGTTATCTGTTGTTTTAATTTTTCCGCAATCTCAACAATTGTTTTCCTTTCTAGGTCATATCTTTTGCATAGTCTGGCTTTTACATTTTCCTTGGTAAATTTTGAATATTTCAAGTGTTTTAAGTTGCTAATGTCTGCATGTAATTTGTTTCATTTTTTCCAGCTGAATTTTCCATTTTGGAATGACAGGAGATTTCTGGGTTTTTGGGGGTTTTTTTGCAGCTTATAACCAAGTTCCATAGTTATTATGGTAGCTGAGCTATACATGAGCCGGTTTATTTCCTTTAGCGTGTTGGTTGGGATTGTCCTGATTGCTACATTTCCATCTGTCAGTCAATCTTTTACTAGTTTGCAAAATGGGGAGCTTCGTCTTTCATTGTTTTGGCTAATACAGTGGGGTCTCTACTTAAGAACTTAATCCGTATTGGAAGGTGGTTCTCAAGTTGAAATGTTCTTATGTTGAATCTGCATTTCCCATAGGAATGCATTGAAAACCATTTAATCTGTATCTGCTCTTTTCCGTCCATAGAAACTACAGTGGAACCTCTACTTAAGAACTTAATCCATTTTGGAATGGTGTTCTTAAGTTGAAACGTTCTTAAGTTGAAGCAAAATTTCCCATAGGAATGGACTGAAAACCAATTAATCCGTTCTGGCTGTTTTTTTGTTATGTAGAGGTGTGTTCGTACATTGAAGCATTAGTTCCCATAGGAACTAATGCAAAGCTGGTTAATACGTACTCTACCACTAGGGGGAGAATTTTTTTTTAACCTAAGATGACCTAAGGTTAAAAAAAGAGCAGGAAAGGTTTTTTTTCCTGTTCTTATCTTGGATTTCTGTTCTCAAGTAGAAGCAAAATTTAGCAAATGGAGCTGTTCTTAAGTTGGATTGTTCTTAAGTAGGGACGTTCTTAAGTAGAGACCCCACTGTATGGCTATTTTTCCCCTCAGTGATGTCTGCCATTCTCTCAACTCATACGTTCTGGGTTGTTCCATAGGTTGTTCCTCTACTGATACATTATCTTCCATTATTGCGTCTACCTCTACCATCCATTTGTCTTCCATACTATGGTCATTGTTCTGTGTTTATTTTTCTTTTGCGACCTATTCTAGTTCTTGCATTTTCAGCTGATAAACCTTCTCTGGTCCATTAATCATTCTTCAGTTATGTCACTACTTGATTGTTTTCTTTTCCAAATTTCCATCATTCTCTTTTGAAAACTATGAGCTGTTGAGTTTGCCTCATAATAGCATTTCATAATTTCTCAATTTTTGGTAGGATTTTAAGTTTTGTGCTTACATTGGTTTGCAGCAGCCTCTCCTGATTCCTCAACAGAGTCTGCTGAGACCTGTAGCCCATTTGTCACCAGATGTCCAGGGGCTATAGCATCTGATGCGGTCCTTGTTGATCCGAGCAATAACTGATCTGGTATGGATTTCTGTTTATTTTCTCCCATCATAATTAATGGTTGGTACACACAGTTGATCTGGCTTTTCAGCTGAGACCTGTCTGGTTTGGGAGACCATTCAGGCAGCAAGATGACCACCATCATAGCTCTCAACCTCACTGAAGCACACAAGCCCTTCCACCTCAACAAGGTCTGTGTCCATGGAGGGGATGGTGATGATGATGATCCCACACTACTGGTATGGAAGCAGTTTGGACCAGTTCCATGTTGGCTGAATAATGGCCCTCATCTGCTTTCTTGTAATATTGCTCGCCAAAGTTCACCTGTTAGGGTTCACATTCCCTGCCTATGCTGCCACCAGAAAGGAACTTAATTAATGCTACTTCCTGATTCTATTAAAATGCTTTGTGATTCCTCTTGATTAGTGGAGACACTGGAGACACCTCATTGGCCACATTTGTTCCATTATTTTCCCTCTTCAATTTACTTGCACACTGCATAGAATTGTTTAAAGGTCAGCTTGCCAGAGTCAACAGCAAAGGAATTGATTGCCTAAGAGCACCACATAGTCATTGGAGGCTACTAAGTTCCATTATGATGTGCTTAGCAATAATTATCAGGTAACACTATTTGTCATGTACTGATACAGTCTGTGGGTTGATTTTTCAAAATATTTTTCTATCACAGTCAACCAGCTACTTTACTAAGAAATCATGATACTCTGGTATATGTGTATGCATGTGTAATGCTAACACCCTTCTTCATGCTAATTCTTGAAGTTTGCAGGCTTTGTCTTGGAATTTCGTTTACCTGAAGTTTCAACATCTAGCCAGGATGATTTCTGACTTTTCTGTTTCTTCCTGCCCTTACCCTAAGTTCAGCAAGACACAGCCTGATGAACTGTTCTGGAAGAATCAAACGCTTGTTATTGATACTGTAGTGAACCAAATCATCCCATCTCAGACTTCTACTTGTGGTCAGAGGCTGGTTTTGCTCCAAATGCAAACTTCTAAGAACATTTCTCTTACTAAACTATCTATGGGAAATGAGAAGCCAGTTGGTTTTAGTTGTGTAAAAGTCCCATGAAAGCAAAGTGTGCTGCTTATATACCACCCCATAGTGCTTAAATCACTCTCTGGGTGATTTACAATTTAATTATTTAGGCTGCACATTGCCCATCCCCCCCAAGAGCTGGGTATTGATTTTGCTGACCTCAGAATGATCGAAGGCTGAGTGAACCTGTTGGGATTGAACTGAGGTCACAAGCAGAGTCTTGATCGCAGTACTGCAGCTTAGCCACTGTGCCAGGAGAAGTGGTGGATATGGTAGGAGATTGGCTGCTGTGATTGTATAGATATTCAAGACTTTAAAGCAGAGGGGCTGAAGACTACAGTAGTTACTTTAGAGCAGTGGTCCCCAACCTTGGGCCTCCAGATGTTCTTGGACTGCAACTCCAAGAAGCCTTCACCACCACCTCTGCTAGCCAGGATTTCTGGGAGTTGAAGTCCAAGAACATCTGGAGGCCCAAGGTTGAAGACCACTGCTTTAGAGGACTAAATCTTCAGGTATATCTCGTAAAGTCTTCTGCCAAAGAAGAACATTTGAATGTGGTTAAAGAATTATTGGCTCTGCATGGAACTAGTGTTTTCTTGGAGTTTTGTGGATGCTTCTCCATCTGGGGTGGGCTGGGGTGTGTGGGTACATGTATGTCCTCTGCATAGGGCACAGCAATGTGTATTAGTTATTTAATTTTTTAATTTTAAAATTTTCTATAACTATAACTATAACATAAAACAAAAACATATAACATATAAACTCAAATACAATTTAACTTTGTTCCCCACCACCTTTGATTTGCAATTCAACTTTTAATTTCTATTTCCCAGCAATAATCAGTCTAGCTGCTGTTAATAAATTGGTTATCAATTCTTTAATCATTTTGTCATATACCACATTCTCATATACTGATAACAAAGCAATCTCAGCATTAAATTCTATATCTTTTCCACATATATAGCTTAACTCTTTAAAAATTTGTTTCCAAAATCTTTGCACTTTTTCACATTCCCACCACATATGAAAGTACGTACCAATTTCTTTCTTATATTTCCAACAGACATTTGGATGATTGGCATTAATCTTATTTAATTTTAAGGTGTTAAATACCATCTTAAACTGAGTTTAATTTTTTTCCCCTTATTCTCACTGATATAAATCTTAAAACCCTCATTTTCCATATCTTCTTCCATTCTTCTTCATTTATTCTTTTTCCAATGTCTTGCTCCCACACTATTTTCAATCCTTCTTTCTCACTTTCTTCTTCCTCTAAATTAAGAAGTGAGTAAATTTTACACACAGTACCCTTTACTGAGTCAGTCATCCAAATGTCCTCATATGACAATAAAAATTGTTCATACTTTGTATATTCTCTACTTTTATAATATTTATTTACCCATTCCTTAGTCCATCTTTCTAGTTATATATAATTCAACCATGAAATGCTCCTATTCTGAAGGGATTGTTTCATTTGATCTATCGATCTCATTTTATACAACCAGTCTTTCAATCTAATCACTTTTTTACTTTAAATAAATCCACATACACTTTCATATTGGTAGGAAAATTTTCTCTTTCTGTCACTAATCCAAGTGGGCAAAGGCATCAATTCTTCATCCAGCTCTCACTTCCATACATCACGACAGGAAAAAAACATAGCTTTTACTATGCAGACATTTGTCGGCAAGGTGATGTCTCTGCTTTTTAAGAAGCTGTCAAGGTTTGTCATCACTTTCCTCCCAAGAAGCAGGTGCCTTTTAATTTCGTGGCTGCTGTCCCCATCTGCAGTGCTCATGGAGCCCAAGAAAGAATAATCTGTCATTGCCTCCATATTTTCCCCTTCTATTTGTCAGGAGGTGATGGGACCAGTGGCCATGATATTGGTTTTTTTAAATGTTGAGCTTCAGACTGTTTTTGGCGCTCACCTCTTTCACCCTCATTAAGAGGTTTTTCAATTCTTCCTCACTTTCTGCCATCAGAGTGGTATTATCTGCATATCTGAAGTTGCTGGTATTTCTTCTGGCAATCTGAATTCCAGCTTGGGATTCCTCCAGTCAAAGCATTACACCCACACAAAGCACCTAGTCTAGAACTGGTTCCAAATAAATTATTTAAGGCTAATCCTAAATGGTGGGCATCAGTCTTCACTCTAGCATTCAGCTGGGTCGATGACACAGGATGCATCCTGAATATATAGAAACGTGCCACAGTAGTACTGTACTGAAATTTTTAAAAGACCAAGATCCAATCCTGAGTGTTATTGACCAATTAACCTCACCTCTTCTTTAAGCAAACTACATACTCATGGTCTGTTAGACAGACTGAAAGGAATGCTAGAAGCTGAGGATATTATAGGCCAAGAACAAACTGGCTTTAGAAGGAATTGATCTACAGTTGGTCATTGCCTTGTGTTGAAGCATTCAGCATAAAGGTACGTAGATGCCTTTTTATGGCCTTTCTAGATCTGAAAGGGGCCTTTGATTCACTATGATTAACTATAGCAGAAATTTGAGAACTCTATATTGATAAATGTTTGCTAGGATTGATTAAGAGGCTCTATGTTGGTTGCACAGGTCACACTGCACTGGGGCTTCCAGAAGAAAATGCAAGCTCATTTGATTTAAACAAAGAAGTATGACATGAATGTTTACTTTCTCTTTTGTAATTTAATTTTTTAAAAAAACAGTTTTCCTGTCGATGAATCTTGTCATCCACCAAAATTGGCCCAACAGATCAATTCTTTTTTTGCAGAACTTTTGTTCAGAATTGGTCTCAAGCATTCTTTAAAGTATTTTATACATATTGTAAACTTAATAATCTAGAGATAAGCTATCATATATTGAAAACTTTAGTTTTCTCTAAAAAGAATCAATTACATATATCTAAATGGTTATTAGATGGTAGAAAGCTTGAATAGGTAAAGCGCCTTCTCTACTTAGGAGTTATCTTTTTTCTGAATGTATCTTGGCAACACCACAAGAGAGTATTTTATGTAAAGCAAAAGTGCTGACACAAGCAATTGTTAAATTCTACAACATGAAAGGAGGTCATTATGTTCTAGGAGCAGTGTTAGCATTTGACACAAAAGTAATTCCAGTGATTTTATATGGTATTACAGTATGGATAATTGGGGTTTCAGAGAAACGTAATCACTCCTCTGTCTCTTCCTAAGGAGGCTAATGAATATCCCACGGTGTGTGGCGAATGTTGTTTTGTGGGTAGAGTTTGCTCAGCCTTCTATCGATGTGAGAGCATGGAAACAGGCCTTTGAATTAAAGCTGAAAGTCATCTTTTATGAGGGCTCTTTTCTTGCCCTACTATAGGAAACATTCTTTTAGATTCTCCTGGCAGGATTTAATAGATAGCAAGCTAGAGGTTCTGGGTTTATCACAAGAATTAATTATGAACATAGGTGAAAGAGAATCAAGATTATATATAAGGATGCAGATTTGCCAAAGAGATTAGGCTAGTACTCCTATGATGAGCTCCACAAGTAAGTTCTCCATCCTTCTTTGGTATCTCTATTCCCAAGTCAGTCCCATCATATTTTTTAAGGATCTCATCTCATTATTTCACATTATTGCAAAGCCTTTTTTAAATATGTGAGATTGAATATAGTATTGTCCCTTCAAGGGAGAGTCAAACAAGTTTGTCAGGAAAACCTTATTGTGAGAGAGTTTGTCCTAGAGTTTGTCCTAGAGTACTTTTTCACATACTGTGTTCTGTGTTCTTGCCCTTTTTATGCAAGTACAGTAGAAGAGAGCATTTTATTAAACCTTTATTTGATTTACTGTATGGACCATTCTCTGAAGACCTTCTTCCTAGACTGTTAGAAGATAAAAATCCTTATTCCTTTACAGCAGCTGCTAAATTTGTTGCTGCTATTCTGTCCTCCAAAATAATTGCATTTGGGGTGTTTAAATATTTAGGTTTTGTTGTTTTGTTTTTGTTTTTGTTGTTGTTTTTTTGCTGTTCAGGAGTTTTTCCTAAACTTCTATGGGAGGAAAGGAAAGGAAAAATATGAGATATGTGGAATTTCCTAAGCCTTCACAATTTCCACAATGCAATCATCAATCTCGATATGTAGCTTGAAACATGCCATCTAATATCAATGATATTTCTATGTCCTTGGAGTACTGTGGAATTAAAATTATATTCATTCATTCATTCATTCATTCATTCATTCATTCATTCATTCATTCATTCATTCATTCATTCATTCATTCATTCATTTATATCCCACCCATCTGATCAATTGACCACTCTGGGTGGCTAACAATACATTAAAATAAAACAATTTAAATACAGCATCAATATGTAGCAGGTTGTTCAAGATGGTGAGGAAAAAAAAGAGAACCATTTGAACCCCCTGTAAGCACCCTCTCTAATACTTCTGTCTATCATCTTTCTCTCTCATAGCAAAGTCAAGTTGTAAATGATAGCAGGAATTGAGCCACTGGGAAAGAAAAGAAAAGAATGGGTGGATCAATACACTTGGGAGGACCTTGAGATTTTCAGAAGGAAAGCACTAAAAACTTTCAAAATACAAAAGAGCTGAAATCCTCTAAAAATCCACCAAAGAGCTTTTTATTTGACTGTATGATAAAATGGGCACAAAATATCAGTTACCTGTATCACACTGATTTACAGCAGTGGACACAAACTTGGCAGAATAATATTAAATTTACAAAAATTAGTAAATTTAAAGATAAAAATAAAAATAAAGAGAAAGTCCAAGGAAATGAAAGATTAGTAACTATAGGTATTCTGGAAAATTGCTATATTGTTTTTCTCTTTGTATGATTTCCCTTTTTAATATAACTGTATAAGTGGATGTAAGAATACTCTCTGGACTTTTACCCTTACCCCCTCCTTCCGCCTCTTTTTTTAATCCTGCCCCTCTATTTGTACCTCAAAAACTACTGCATCGCTATGAAAATTGGAAAGAAAAAAATCCATTAAAATGCTTTTTAAAGAAAAACAACGAGGCTTCCTTCTTCCCCAGTTCATCTGTGGAGTGCTGCGAACGGCGAGTGTCAGTTGGATGTATAAACGGCAAATTGGAGGTGGTGAGTGGACTGTCCCTTGTACTCGTCTTGTACAATATCCTGACAAGGCCACAAAAGGCTAGAACCCTAACCAGGAATACTTCCCTTAGAAGATGAGAATGAACTGCAACATTTTCTTGCAGGGCCCCTGGTCAGGTCTGCTGTTGGTTCTCCTGCATCATAAAGGTTCTCATTTTAGACAAGAGGAATTTCTTCATTATGCATCTGCAGCTGTTTGGGTTTAGTATTCATAAGAATGTGTTCCAAATGCCAAAAAAACATGCTTCCTCAACTCGAGTAATTAATTCTGTTGAGGCACACAGAAGAGGAAAAAAAGAAGAGAAGCCATGTGATAGAACAATTATGGTTTTTGAAATGGCTCCACTCGCAGTCGATTGAATATGCTATTTTTCAGCTGAGTAGCCTCTTTCACTCTGATTTTATGATGCAGATCTATAGCTCAGCCAGTTCTATTTATTCAAAGGTTGAGTCATATACAAAAAGAAGCTCCAGCTGTGTTTTGCTTTCTATGGTATGTATAGCAGCCTCCATCCAATGTTTAATTATACTTGCTAAAAAATCTTCCGTTGACCTGAACATTGCTTGAGTCATATCCACACATGTGAGGCCAGAACTTCCTATTCCGAAACTGAAGAAGCTTTCAGAATACCCCTTGGGCAAACTGCTATTGGAGTCATATGAAAATGGCCAGTGTGAACAGTATTTTGAATCGTCTTTTTCCTTTTTCCGACAGAGCCTTTCCAGCACACAAACCTTACGCCTCCAGATTGGGCCAGTCTTGAGAGCCATTTTGCACATGGGTGGAGATGTTTAGTCAGTGTTGGGATGTGCTAATAGGCTGGATGAGGGCCAGCAACTGAGGCAAAAATTATGTGGGTAGGTGGCTCTGAGGTTCAACTTGTTGTGAATGACGCTATCCCTGAGAGATCAAGTTCATAGCTGAGGTGGTAGAGAACGAAGTTCCTAGATCAACTGGAGGTTGAGTAACTTCGGGTGATGCAGAAAACCATACCTATTGAGAGATGTACATCTGCTCCAGATGAAAGCCAGCTGCTGAACTGAAGCAAGGCATTGCAGAAGAACAGAGACTCCTCTGAAGGACAGTGGATCTTGTCTGCAGTGGTCCTGAGCTGCATGCAGGGCTTTTAAGAAGAAAAGCCATGCAAGGAGATGCCTTTCCCTAGTGTTGCCTCCTCAGCAGGTGGTTCCTGATACCAACTCCCAGTGCCTTTGAGCCTCAACAACTTGAACAATGATGCTCCCCTAAAACATATTTCTCTTGCTCCCGGTACAGCACTGGTGGCTGATGCCCAAAGAAGCTGGGGTGCAGAGCCAGAGAGACCCGCTAGCTACACTAGCTGAGGGAGATACAGTAATGGGATGCAGCAGGAATGTCGGCAATGAAACTGTTCTGAAAAGGCATTACACTGAAGGCAAAGTGATTGAATCAAGATTTTTGATTGGTTTTAAGACAATTTTTCTCTCCAGCCCAACCAGACATTTTATCGACCATCTCCAAACTGGAAAAAAGTGTTAATGGACAGAATCCTACTGGGAATTTAAACATGCAAAAGTGACAGTTCTGTAAGTGGCAGTAAAGAATTGCTGCTAGTTAATGAGATGCAGCCACAAACAGGAATGCTACTGGCACCTTACTGATAAGCAGTAATTTGCTACTACAACATAGTTTTCACTTAGCACGCATGCAAGTGGGTGTAAATGGCCATTTCAAAATCAGTCCTCCTTTTTCAAATAAAACACAGAAAATGTTTTTGAAAGCCCTTTTAGCTCGTGCTGTTGCTTAAGCTATAGACAGCTGGAGCCAGATGATTTTTGTCTAGCAAAGGGCAAAGCATCAGAGCAGGGAGAAAGGATTTATAGACACAATCGTTATTAAGTATGTAGGGTCTGCTTTGCAATTTTGGATCAAATAATTAAAATATTGTGACTAGATTTCTGAGTAACATCCTGTGATTGGATTTCTAGGTTTTACCTTCGCCTTAAGCCATTGACACCTTTCCCCCCTAGTGACACAATACATCTGGAATGTTCATAAATGTTAATGAATTGCCAGCAGGAAAGGTGGCAACTCAAAAGAGAGAGCCAGAGACTTAATAAAGGTGCATAAAACATTAGAATTCTCCTCCTTAACATAACTCTGCACTCCGGTTTTTTAGGTATGTTTTGAACTTTCAGTTCTCAGTTTCCCTGGAATCAGTGCATCCATGACTACAGGGTTCTTCCCCCCCTTCTTCATTTGTAAAGCTTTCTGCTTTAATTGACGGCACTTATTTATTGTTTTTAATGTCAATTGCCATCTTTTCTAATGAATCTATTCCCCTTATGAAATTAAAAGTGTGAATGTATAAAACAGCTTGCATAATGTGAAGTTAAAATCCTATTAATTTAAAACGTGTGAGGCTTGCTGATCTCTGGGGCTATTAGAAAAGCCTTTGAAAACGAAATCGCTATCTGTGGTGGTTTGTGCTTGACAGGTTTCACAGAGTTGTCTCCTGTTTCGTTAGCCATTTAAATAGTCATTTGTCTATACAGCATGACAGCTCGCCCATTCCACTGCAAATTTCTTCAGACAAAAAGACAGCCCCCCCCCCCGCGTCAAATCTTATCAGAAAACAAACTGAGCATGCTGTGAATTTGATTTCTAACTTGGCTGGTTATGTCTAAATGCCAGCAATGATAGTTGCGGTTTGCCGCAGGGTTCTTCCTCTGTTTTGCCTTTTTAATGGAAAAATATTGTTTGGATTATACATTTTCAGCATCGGAACTCTTTCCATTGAGAGGAGGGATTCATATTAATTTCCCAGTTTTATTCATTAATTTTAAAAATTAATGAATTTTAAAATTCAATTCAATAAATTAATTTTAAATTCAATTCACTGGAATGCCAGTGAAATATATAAAGTGCTTTGATCAATTATGAAGCTCACAGTTACCTCAGTTGGCGATTTCAAGATACATATTTATCAGCATGGGAGACAAAAAGTGGCTCTCTGCCATGGCTTATGTGCCATGAGAGTGAGCGATCTTTCCCTGATACCACCACCAACTTCAGTTAGACATCCAGGTAGGTATGGAGACCCTGGAGGACAGTAGAGCCGGTCTACTGTACTTCTGTGCCTTGGACAGACCAACCAGTGGTGTTGAAGCAGCTAAGGATACCTTGGTCATTGGTACTGAAGCTGCTATGAGCATTGCTCTCCTTATGACAAAATCAGATAGATCCGAAAATGGATTGATCATTTCCTGGCTCTTTGAATTGTGGGTAAAGAAACACAATATTCCACATTCATAAACTGGACGGTTGTTAGGTTTTTCTTTTTCAACTGAATTGACTATAATGTCAATGAACAAAATAACAAGCTGTAAAATTGTTATGGTATAGAAGTAGGCGTTCAGTACCATTTAATAATTAATGGAAAAGGTATAAAGTGGGAAAGTCAACAAGCTTAAGATTGCATGCCTATTAATGCTACTGTAAAATAAAATGAGAAAAGTACACGTTACAAAAGCATTTATTCGGTGTCTTGCCTCAAGGCTGATGTCTGAAAGTGTTCAAAGAATTATCTGGAAGTTGAGTCATTGACAATAGGTGGAGAAGGACTGCAGAAGTGGGATTTTCACTGACTCCACCCCCCAATCCTTTCTCCATCTAACGAGCCTATTCAGATCAGGGGAAAGTGAAACCAAAGTGGAGGATATATCAGGAGTCTCCTACCAACTCTCCTCAGACTGAATAAGCTACTTGGATGAGTAGTGAAACATTTCAACCTAATAAGAACTCGCCATGGCTCAACTTCCAGATAACCTCACCCAGATGACTGAGAATTGTTACAGATAAGATTAATCAAGATTTGTAGGGAGAAGATCAGGAGGGTTAAAGCTCAGCTTCAGCTCAGGCTTGCTAGAATAGATTTAAAATAATTGAAATAGATTTTTCAGCTACATTAGCAGCAGGAGGAAGAAAAAGGCAGACAAAGGTCTGCTGCCAGGGATGGGGACTCTAGCCATTGTACTTGCTGTCAAATCAGACTTAAGTCACACCGGTGACTCGACTCGGATTCGAATCAGGGTATTTCCCCCCCAGTGACTCGGACTTGACTCACGACTTGGAAACGGCTTGGAAACCAAATCTTATAAGGACCAGTTAAGGGGGTTTGACATGGTTAGCCCAGAGAAGAAAGACTGAAGGGCTTTCACACAGATGCAATAGTACTTGAAGGACTTTCAGAGAGAAGATGGTGCACACTATCTTTGAGGGTAGAACCTGTAGTAATGGATTCAAAATAAGAAAGATTTGGAGAGAAAGAGCTGGTCTCTAGTGGAATTCTCCACCTCAGAAGCTGGTGGATTCTCCTTCACATTAGGTTTTTAAAGAAAGGTAGGACCACCTTTTGGGATCTCACTCTGCTCTCTAGAAGGACAGATCCTGAAGCTGAGGCTCCAAGACTCTGGCCATCTCATGAGAAGAGAAGACTCCCTGGAAAAGTCCCTGATGTTGGGAAAATGTGAAGGCAAGAGGAGAAGGGGACGACAGAGGACGATATGATTGGACAGTGTCATCGAAGCTACCAACATAAATTTGACACAACTCCGGGAGGCAGTGGAAGACAGGCGGGCCAGGCGTGCTCTGGTCCATGGGGTCACGAAGAGTCGGACACGACTGAACGACTAAACAAACGACAACAGGACCACCATCCATCAGGGATGCTTCAGCTGTAGATTCCCTGCTTCAGAAGGGATTGGAGTCAGTCATCCTTAGGGCATTTTTCAGCTCTACAATTCTGCAATTTTATTATCCCTACACGGGAGGAAAAAACCCTTTTAGATTTCAAAACAGACCTTTGTGACACGTATTCTCTAACTTTAATTACACTTCTCTTTACTTTTGATTTATCTTATGCTACTTTCTCTGATTTCTTCTGCCCCTACTGTTCCCTGTTTTTTTCTTTTTGTTTGTTTGCTTGCTTGTCCATCCATACCATCCTTTTCCTGTATTTCTTCCAAAGGGCACAAGAATTAATTGTGTTTAGAAACAGAGATTTGTCGTTCTGCACTCACATACCATGCTAGCTATGCAGAAAATGAAGAAAAATGGTTTCTGTATGAGATGGAGAAGCGATGGGAGCCAAAAATGTAGAAAAGCCATCTCTATAAATCCAAATACTTCAGAAAGAAAGATGGTGTTCAATTAAATTTCATGCTTAGACTCTTTTCGTAATGCTCTAGCATTATGCAGAGTTATTGCTAGCTTATTCAGCAAGTATGCTAAGGTAAAAAGTTAAGGGTTATGTATTAAACCTCCATGAAATTACTCTTCTTAAAGAAAACCCTTTAGGTGGTAATAAGATTTGGCATGCACTCATGCTGGGAGCCATATTGTCATGTGGATTTTTGCAGAGGAATTCTATTTCATGCACCATTATTGTAAAACAATATCCACCCCTCCCAAATATGACATCAAAATGTGCACTAGCAAAGCAATTTTCATAATGTAAAAACACTATACGATGGATCAGCACAGAGGGAGATTGATTCTATTTAAACCACCAAGAAGAAAGACACAATTTAAATAATTGAGTTAAACTGAGTTCTCCAATGGTTACTCAGGTACTCAGGCATTCAGCTACTTTGAATATATGCCTTATATGGTGGATCTAGGGAAAAAATCTGCTCTGTTATTCTTATGATTCAGTCAAGGAAGTTAGAGATCGGAGTGGCCTAAGAAGTTACTATGGACATGGATGTCCGCAAGAAATTTTGGAAGGGGAGGCAGAAGGCGGCACGGTGGTATGTGAGCATAGTTCACATGTGTAGCGCACACCACTAACAACATACATCTACATTCATTTTGTGTGTATGAATGTATTTAGCTTGCTTGAAATCCATGCACTGATATAAACAAGCCTACGCTCAGTGGCCAAAATCATAGTAGAAATTTACACTGGGATAAGTGCAGTCAAGTAAATCAAAGTGGCAAATTATGCCTAATTAATAAGGTGTTGGTAGTGCATCTGGTTGTGTGCCTAGTCAAGTGCCAGCCATACAATCTAGGAGGCAAATGGAACCTTATTAATTAGCTTTAATTCACTGATTTATGCAATTTAATTTACTTGCCAGTGGGAAAATAGTTTTCTAACAAGAATTCGAATCTTTAGGCCCAGCATCCCAAAACCTGAGGGAAGAGATGGGCCCTTGTGAAGTCTCAGGGGTAGTGCATGCAAAGGTTGGGAGGAGGGCGGACCTGGGATTTTAACATGGTTCTGTTATATGGGGAAGGTTTAAACCCAACTTCGGTCTGTGTTATGGAGTGAATTCATCCCATTTTTCCTCTGCTGGTATTTACACAATGGGAGCAGGACTAGGACCCTGTTCACTGATTTCCCATGTGAAATCTAGCTTGAATTTTCATGATTGGTTTCACAAGGAGCCAATTCTATGACCCCCGTATTGGGCTTATATTCCAGTATAATTTCTTGGTAAAATCCTCTCTCAGCACCTGTTCATTACCCTGCTCTTCACAGCACCAGCCACCTGCCTCCAGTGACAGTTTTTTTCTTTCCTTCTCTGGTTAAGCCTTAATTGATGCTTTGTCTGACATCTGGATCACATAGTTTCCCAGCTTCTCATTAGGTGAGATGGCTGCTTAGTTTACTAGATATCCCAAGGGGAGAGGCAAATACTGTACATCAAGACTGCATACATAATGAGGCAAGGATCCAGTCATCCTTTAGGCAAATATCCTGTCAAGCGGGTCACAAACTTTTCTCCCAACAGTTATTTTTAACTCTGTTTCATCACCACATGATGGAATCCACTTCTGTTTGCTTTAGCGAGATTGATACAGGAAGCTTCTGCGAATGTCCTGCCTTCCAGGGCCAGGGAGCTGACTTGGGCTTCTAGCAGTTCTCCTGGATAGTTTCAGCTGCTTTTTTAGTGTAGATTCTGGCTTAGTGATCTGCCTTTCTTCAACAGAAATTACTGCAAAAAGAAACATACCATTTCTTTTTAACAGCTTCACACAGAAGCATAATGACACCAATTCGGAGGCTAGCTATTTTATATGAAGTTATATATGAGCAAGCTGGGTAGAACATCACTCTCTTTATTCATGCTCCAATTAGGAACAATAATGAAAATATATTCAGGGCATGACCTTGTATTTATTATGTGCATACCAGCCTCATATTATTATCACTAGCACATTGCATAATATTTTGCTCCTCAAGACGTATTTATGCAAGAACTGCTCCCTGGCCTGAAACAAAGCCATCACTAATGTATGAAAAAAATGCACATTCAAAATAAGTTTGTGGACTGAGCCATTTTCCTTGGGGGAGGATTTGGTTTACATTTTAACTGAATGTTCTTGTTTTGCTCCCTAAATTATCTATTATTGCAGCTAAATTCAAAACCCTTCTGGTTCCCAAAAGCTATGGGTAAGTACATTTTTGAAAAGTCAATGTAATGCTCACAGATAGTTTGTATTTTATTTATTGTTTTTCAAAAATAATGGGGTAGCAAAACAATCTCAGCAATACTGTAGAGCAGAGGTGCACATGCTATGGCCCTCGAGACACCGGACAACAATAACCATCATCTCGTCATGCTGGCCTGTGCTGAAAGAATTAGAAAGCTGAACACTGAGAAGCCCCTAGGTGGTCAATCTGTGCCCCAGATGGCTGTGGGAGTGACAGGGCTTCAGTCATTAGAAGCTGATGCTTTTATCAGCCTTCTTGGAAACTAAAAAGCCTTTAACTCCATACAAAACATCTCCTGTGCACCTGGAAAGCCCCATCCCTTATTTTCAGTCTTGTTAAAAAAATCAGAAACTACAGAGTTGTACTGTATTTGTACTTCAGATTCAACCAGGGACATCCTTGGTCCAGTCTTACCCTGGTTTAGACAAATGCCTTGTAAGCTTACACAGGTTTGTGGCCCATTTAGATACTTTGGCTGGTAGTCTAACTTGCAGCACAGTGCCTTCTCCAACCACATAAGAGCATTCTCATGATACCATCAAGATGGAAGGCTCCTGACATTACAGAATCATTGCTTTGCCATTGCAATCTGCCAGCCATCTACTGTACACTATAGAAGGTCTTCCACTTCACTGTTATGCACATCTTTCTATATTCCATTAATGTAACAGGCCCTGTGCCTTTTTCCCTTGCCTTAGTGATTGCCAGACACCCCCCCCCTCTCTCTTTGGACAAATTCATTTGAAGGTGTTCTAATCGTCACATATAAAAGGCATTGCCCAGCTATTCTTCTCTTCTCTGATAAGGGTGAGGAAGGGAACAGGAAGACAAGGTAGCTCTGAAAGTTGAAGATCGCAGTATCTGGACCTACTGTGAAGTTCCATAGAACTGTGTGCCTTCAGTAAAAGCCTTCTTTGGAAGGACTGTTGTATATCTGAATTAAAATGGTATATGGTGGGCTGTACATCCCAATTGCCCCATCATCCATCTCAACAAATGCTGTAAGGTAGCCAGGCACTTGGAAGGGTGGCATCAGAGCAGTGAGTTTGTCCTACAGAAGACCTGTAAGAGGCTACCTGCTTACACAAATCCTCAAGAGAAGACCCCTGTTCATCTCTTGCTGTCACAAGTTGTGAAGTTTTGAACAAACTTTATTGTTTAAAACCATAGGTCACCACAATATCAACAGCAATACAAAACTGAATTGTCACAAGTTTGTTCACCCATTTAAATATATATATTAAAAATATATATATTTTCTGTGATAAAACAACTTCAACAGTCGAAATTTCTTTTTAATTAGTAGCCAGAATCATACTGGTAGTTCTTACTATAGAAGATGCATTGAATTTTAAAAACTCATTGGTTTTCTCTGAGAAAGCCAAATCTCTAGTCTGGTTGATTTCACAACCAGCTCTTATTCGACAGCTTGATTGAATTTGTCGCCCTATCCCACCTAGTCAAAATGAGAAAGTTGCCTACATAATTTCTTCCACCTGATTGCTTTCTCTGAACCTTGTTTCAATAGAACATCTCATTATTAACCCCCCTAGACACACTCTTTTTTGTTAGATCTAAATTGTGCAAGTACTCAGACAACTAGAAAATAAAGAAAATGGCACTGCAGGATCCCATAATTAAGTACGTAGCTAATTGCAGCAAGGGTGCTGATGATAGTCTGGATAACCTGTTTAATCCAGGAAAGAGTGAGTCAGGAGACAACCAATTCAGGGCCTGTGGACAGCCACACAGCCAGAGGTAGAAGAAGAAGTGAGAATTGCTTTAGGTCATACTGCAGAGAATTAATGCATAGCAAGACAACGTCAGCCCCTCCCCTTCCCAGGGGAAATGTCTTCCACTGTCTCTGAATTGTACCTACAAAGACACTGCGTTACTATTCTGCCCTTCCTCCATGTAAAAGTCTGATCAACAGATGCACTGCAGTTATGTCCAAAAGATAAAGGTAGTGTTTAATGCAGGAATGAAAAAGTTACAACTCAAGACAGCAGTTAGAAATTACTACTGAAGCATGACTACATTTTAGAGGGCCTGTAATTTAAAATAATATATCCAGTTCAATAGAAATCCAAGCATACAGTAACTCAAGAATTAAATAGGATACATGTTTATAAGCACATGTGCATTTATCATATCAGCTTTTGTAGTTTACAGCACATATATTCGCTCACAACTACAGGTGGTAAAAACAATCCATAGATATTTCCTCAGGTTCCAGTATGTGCCTGTTTTGACCTGGGCCTGTTTGTCCACCATTTATGGCTCCTGGTACTATAATCTGGGATTCCTAGTTAAGGAGGACTGGACTTCAGCTTCTCCAATGGGAGCAGAAGGTAGATGTTAATCTACTGGGAGATGGATTGGTCCATTTGTAGTCCATCAACAAAGGGTGTCAAGCTTTCACTTTTCCAGTCATCACAACAACCATGCTCTCCTCTCACTGGAAACAGGCTGCTGAAAATGGAGAAAACCAGGAGTGTACCTGGGTAAAAAATAATGATAAACTCAGGCCTGCAACAGAAAACAAACAGAATCTACTTTCCTTAATCCTAAGTATATAATCTCCCTTCCCAGGCCATTTCCTCCACAACTTCAGGAGGCGGATGTTGAGATTCAAGCAGAAAGAAAAATTAAACCTTAAGGACTCAAAGTGTGCCTACCACTGATTCAAAGTATAAGCAACCTGGGTGTTTTTTAATACATTCATATTTTCCCTTTTTTATGTTGATAGCATTTCTTTTTCTCACTAGTGAGACACTCAAGACACTATTTTACTCTTAAAAAATTGCCGATTAGTATCTCCAACTCTAATGAGGGACACAACATTCTACAGGGCAGCACAATATTTTTCATAGAGTAGATCAGTAGACTTCGGGTACGAAGAATATGGAGGCTTTCTGTGCTACTTATTGAATAATTCCTAGGATGAGTAAGTGATCTCCCGGGCATGTTTTGCTCAAAAGATAAGTGACCGAGCTTCTCAGATGTACTCTGCATCATTTAAGGACTCAGAGTAAGGAGACAGATAATCTGAGGCTTGCATTCCAGGCCTCTCTACTTGAATCAGACTCCTAAGACAGGATGAGAAGGATCTGCACCCTCCCAACTAGAGAACTGTGTTCAAAGTGTGCTGCTGGTCACAGCAGACAATTCTCGGCTTTGCAATGGACCATCTGTCTGACTTGGCATGAAATGGCATCTTCTAGTTCCAGAAACTGTCTCCAGTCTTCCAGCTTTTCAATTTGACAAATTCCCTAGGGCACAGGACATCCTGTGCTTGTATGTCGCAGCTTTTAAGAATGGCAATAGCTACAACCCACAGTCAGAGGTACAACTGCTTAGCAGGAAATAACCGAAGAGCTAGCCCAGAAGTTGTGTCCTGGAGCTTTCTCAAGAAGGTTGCTTCAAGAAGGCGAGTTCACAGTCCGTCAGTTCATGGCAGAGTGTATCTAAGATCTCCCCAATGTGTGGTTTTCCTTCAAAGGAAGAACAAGAACAATTATGTGTTAGTAGTTTAGCAAAATCAATACCATACAGTTTCAACATCAATAAAATCTTTTATTTAAAATGTAGGTCTAACTGCTGAAAAAGCAAGAGTTTTTTGTAGGAAAAACTCTTGTTGCTTAGCACAGTAAGTTGCACTACAGTAGGCCCACTGAGCACTGAGGTTTGGGTGAGTCAACTCCTCCATAAGTTCCACTGATTCAAGTATGCGTATCCTGGTTGCAACTAACTTCAGTGTAGTAAGTTGCAACTGAAGTAGGCCCATTTGAATCAATGGAACTTATGGAGGAGTTGACTCATTGAATCCCCATGGATTCAATGGGTATACTGTAGTTGCAAGTTACTACGCTAAGCAACAGGATTTCAGTTGCTGACTTTCAAAATATAAAGATGCGTAAACATCCTACAGATGGCATTCAAGGGGGATCAGACAAATTCAGATCAGGCTATCAATGACCACCAGTTATGACAGTAACCTCTAGTATGAGAAGCAGTATGCCTCTTTAGAGCAGTTGCTGGGAGGCATATGGGATGCCACTGTATCCATGTCTTGCAGGCTTCCTATACCCATGTGGCTGGCCACTGTACGAACAGAATGCAGGACAGGTTTAGTCTTTGGTCTGATCCTACAGACATTTCTTATGTTCATATTCTTGTTCAGCTCAAAGCAAGGCAGCGTGGAGGAGCCTCCTGTGACTTGGCAGTTCCTGGTGCTTCACACCCACTGGTTATTAAATTATCCTACTTGAATGAGCAAAGGGTAAGTTGTGAAACATATCCATGTCTCTGCGTTGGCACTGGGCTGTAAAGCTAAATATCCTAAAATTGTTGTCACAGATGGATGAAATCACCAGCCATCAAAGTCATCTCCTGTCTCAAATCAAGCTCAGTTTTCTGCACAATGATGGCCAATTGATAATCTAATCCACAGCAGCTGTTGCTGTGCTGTCAAACAGGTAACATCTGACGACAAAGCTTTTAAGAAGTGACTGGTGCAGTAGAAATAAGTTGTTAATGCAAAGGAAGCAGACAGACATGAACTGAAAACTTGGGGGCGCCATTTCTTTATTTTATGGGGCACAAATGAAGTGTGCCACCAGAATGATGGGGGTTGAGAATGTCCCTTTAAGATCGACATTGCTGGGAGGCCTCTGAATTGGCACCAGAGGCTGCTTGCTGTGGCAGTCACATTAGACCTCACCACTCTGCCATCTACACTGCTGGCTTTCCAGGATCTGCCTCCTGGAGCCCACCTGGAAAACCAGCACGGCCAACAGGCCTATGGCAGCAAATTTAAATGGCAGAGGGCAGTGAAAACAGCCAAGGACCAAAGGGGAAAGAGTGATTCTAAAAAGACTAGGGGAAACCACAAACGCAGTTCCCCACTACCATAAATTAGGCACTTGATTTTCCCACATTTGGGGAAATCACAGAAATCAGCACACCTGAAGTGCAATGGATGAGCCTCAGCCTGAGAAAACCACTTTCATGATCATGGTATCTCCCCTGCCAGGTATGAGTTGGAGTGGCCCCTGCACCTCCTGCCCCCTTCTGTGCCCTCCCGCTCTCAAGGCTGCACCTCCTGATTAGAGCAGGGCTGCACAGCCCCAGTCCCGCTAGAGGCCAAGAGAGCTCCTCAGGGTTTTGGGGTGCCCCATGGGACCCCCATCAGGGGCTGGGTGTTCCTCCCACAATCCTTGACTTAAATTTATGGTACACAAATTTATGGGACATAAACTAGAGTACACAAACCTTCAAGTCTCTCCATTTGTTAATGACAGTGGTAATGGTTCTTAATGCCACTGTTGACTGCTGTTCACTTTACATGAGTCAAATGTTATTCTGTTATAGTCTATTAAATATTTTATTACACTATTTGGTTCAGAATATTTTTTTCCTGTGTTCCTCCTCTAAAAATTAGGTGCGTCTTAAGGTCAGGTGTGTCTTATGGAGCAAAAAATACAGTAAATGCAATTAAAAAACACATTTCTAACTATGGAAGTTAGGATAGGAACTAGCTTGCCCCTTTTTGATATTATTCCTTAATACCCACACATGTACGAAAATATTTGAAGCAAAATAAAAGTGTTTTAGGTAAGAATATTGGAAACTTTACAGTGGCCAATTTCCTCGCTCATGTAATGCATTGCCACTGGAGTCAGCAATTTGTGTTATCTCATTAAGTCATGGAGGTATCTAAATAACACATTTGCTCTTCTATCACATTCATGACACAACAATATTTATTTTCAGAATGAGGCAATGACATTCATTTCCCATTCCTCCATGACACTCTGTTTTTTCTTGGTTTTAAAGTGGAACAGGACAACCTTCGGGGGCTGCACTCACCCATATCTCAACCTGTCCCTATGCCTGACCCACCCACCTTCAAAATATTGTTCTTTTCAAAAGACTTTAAAAAAACAAAATAAAAAATCCACAAATAAATTTGAGGACCTGGGAGCAGAGATGCTAGGGGGCTTCCCAAATCTTGGCAACATTGACTCCCAGGCTTCCTAGAGGGCACAAAGGGCCTTTCTGAGTGGGGAGGAAATGTTTAGAATAGGGGGAACAGAGGATACATGTAGAGCTCTCAGGTTGTGTGTTTTTTTCTTGTTGATATTTTTACATAATCTTAACAGTATCATATAATATATGCATACTAATGCCTGTCAGTTAGCTTTATTACTTGTTTAACTTAGTTAAGATGGAAGTAGATCAAAATGGTTTCTAGCCAAGAAAGATGAACCACATATAGTACCAGAGGTGAGCAAATATTCTGATTACAGTGGGGTCTCTACTTAAGAACTTAATCCGTATTGGAAGGCGGTTCTCAAGTTGAAAAGTTCTTATGTTGAATCTGCATTTCCCATAGGAATGCACTGAAAACCATTTAATCCGTATCTGCTCTTTTCCGTCCATAGAAACTACAGTGCAACCTCTACTTAAGAACTTAATTGGTTTTGGAATGGTGTTCTTAAGTTGAAACATTCTTAAGTTGAAGCAAAATTTCCCATAGGAATGGACTGAAAACCAATTAATCTGTTCTGGCTGTTTTTTTGTTATGTAGAGGTGCGTTCGTACATTGAAGCATTAGTTCCCATAGGAACTAATGCAAAGCTGGTTAATACGTACTCTACCACTAGGGGGAGAAATTTTTTTAACCTAAGATGACCTAAGGTTAAAAAAAGAGCAGGAAAGGTTTTTTTTTCCTGTTCTTATCTTGGATTTCTGTTCTCAAGTAGAAGCAAAATTTAGCAAATGGAGCTGTTCTTAAGTTGGATTGTTCTTAAGTAGGGACGTTCTTAAGTAGAGACCCCACTGTAATGCTGTTTAGCAACTCACTGTAGCGGAACCCAAAATATGATGTCATTCCTGCATGTCAATCAGAGGATAGAGCAGGAGGGGCGGAGTCAGAATGACAGTTAGAGAGTGAGAAGAGACAGTTCAGGGCAGTTGGAACGAGATAGGGATAGAGAGAAGTAGGGACAAGAAGATGTGGAGAGAGTGCTAGGATTTAGGAGTAGATAAAAAGGGGTTAAGAAAGGGAACTGAAAGAAAAAACATATTGAACAAGCAGGAATGAACCCATAAGCATAACATGAAGAATATTGGTTGAAAACCTACAATAGTATTGAATACAAGTGATTGAACACCTGATCTATTATACATGAACACATGAAACAGTTATATTTGATTCTTCTTATATTTTGTTCAATAATAAAAGAATATTTAATTGAAAACCCCTGATTCCTAAGTTCTATGAGCAGCTCCTGTGTATGTGTGGGAATTGTAATAGTATTAGGATAATACCTGGTGGCAGCAGAAAAGGGCGAGTTTACCTTTGTGGAGCCCAGGGAAATAAGGGACCACAAGGGGGATCGCCACACTCACCAATACTGAAAGTAATCTTGCATTCCAAGTTCCGGCACAGGTAAAATTGTTTGAAAATTAAAGAAACAATGGAGGAGCCATTAAAAACCCCATGCCAATTAGGGTTTTTGGGGAGTTGGTGTTAAGAACATCCTTCAAATGTTATGTCCCCTTTAAAAGCTGTGAAGAGCCCCTGTGGTAGCTCCTCCCCCCCAGTTTTGGCATGTGGGGATTTCGCTTCTTTTCTTTTCCACAGAAGTCCCAATGAAAATCCTTCTGCCCAAAGAAGTATTCACAGCAAGCAAGCCTCCACTGGCATCTTGGTCCTAGATGCACTACTATATAAAAACCTATGTGCGTGGGCACCGCCTTTTCACATGACTGAAGGTCAAATTAGGCAAGAAGGAAAATGCAAATTCTTTGCAATTAGTTCTTTTTCTGTCAACAAAATTCCAACAGAGGTAATTGCCTAGGCAATCAGATTTGCAAATAGAGTCCATATTCTCCTCCAAATGGCCAATCATGAAATAATGGAATGCAAAATACAGAGTTGAATGAAGGCATGTGCATTTACCCTGAGCCATCTCTTACCACTTAAGAAAGTAGTGGTTCTAATGACATCAAGACGGACCGTCTTGTACAAAGATCAGGCCACTCAGTCCTCTATTAATATCCACGAGAGCACCAGTTTACAAATATCATATTTAGGATTCTTTATCTGAAATATTTTAAATGAGTTAATGGCTTCTGGGTTTTTTTTCCTTTACTGTGTTTATCGGTCTCATATTGTAGCTATTATAATTTGGACCTTGAGTTGCAGATGCCCAATTTCCACCACAAGTCATCCTTCAATGGCTGCAGGGATAACAGAAACCGAAAGCATTCAGTATGAATGTTAATACCCCCAGGATTCTTGTATTTTCCAGAATCTCCCATTCTGTCATCTCTTCTATCTTTTGCTCTGAAAAGCTCTGCCTCCCTATTAAAAACTGACCAGATATAATATGCCTGTTTCCCTCAAAGAACGCAAAAGCTTTGCAATTAGGAACAAAGTAATCAAATCAAAGCCTTTGGCTCATGACAATTCCTGCGACAACAGTTTCTGCACAGCAGGCTAGTGCCTGGGGAGAGGATTCAGCCAGTGTAGGTTTTGTATAAACATGAAAGGCGATTACAGGAAATATCTGACCCACTTCCTTTACCAAAGGATGCCGCTTTCCTCTGTAGTCTCTTTCTTTATACTGAAGAAATGTTTTAGACAGAAGGGTGCCTGGCAGGGAAACTAATCTAGAATGTATCTCCGAACAGCCCCACTAGAAAAGATTAGGTTGAAATGAACCAGACTTTTGGACAGTGCAAATTCAGGTACCAGAGACAAAATCTGCCTCATGCCTTCCTGCCGCTGGGAATTTTTCAAAACAACTAAACAATAAACAAACAAACAAACAAACAGTGTGTCAAGGTAAAGATTTGTGACTAAGGATTGATCACATATAGTTTTGCTCTATAATCAGACACAGAATGGGTGAGATGTTGCCAGCTGCAGTATACACAAGTTCAGGTTAAAGACAAAAACCAGTTATAAGTCATGTTTCTATTTCAATGTAATTTCAAAGACTGGAAAACATGAGGCTTAACGGCAGTCTTTCTATATGCTTTGTTGATCTTTCAAAGCATAGCAATATTTGCTTTTCTCGTGCCCCTCAAAAATGTGGTGAATGATAGAACCATTTTTCCAACATCTTAGCTAGTACAGTATCCTCTTATGTTACTCAGTTATGGAGGGAGAACTGCCCTAGCATCCCCTCTGCTCCAGCAGGTTCTCTTTTGCCCGGTGCCCTTTGCCAAATGGATGGTGCAATCTGTTGTGTGACCAGCTGTGCAGCAGAGGGCTTGCCAGAATTGGCATAATTGCCCTCAGAGCCCAAAGACCTTGGGTATTGGCCCCTACATGCTAGGCTTGCATTTTGTGTGAGGACGTTTTGTCACCATATATGAAAAAGCGAAGGAAAAGAAATAGGGCTTTCCCTCTACCAGTGTCACCCTCCTGCAGCCCACCAGCTGGCTGCTTCCTCTGGGGTGAGTTCTGCCCGCTGTCTGGCTCATTAAAGACTCGTGTGAGATGTGTCAGCCTTCAGCAGCAGCCTTGGCTCACAGAAACCCTTTCCTGTCTTGAGAAGCATCTGCTAGGCCAGTGGTTCCCAACCTTGGGCCTCCAGATGTTCTTGCACTTCAACTCCCAGAAATCCTGGCCAGCAGAGGTGGTGGTGAAGGCTCCTGGGAGTTGCAGTCCAAGAACATCTGGAGGCCCAAGGTTGGGGACCACTGTGCTAGACTATTTTTCTGATACTTATCCCATCAGTCCCAAGGGCTTCCACTCTCTGTCATGACCCGAACATCTAGCATTCCTGAGCAACAGAAGATCGCCAAAAGAAGCCTGCCACATGTCAGTGCCAGTTAGCACAAGCATCTCTACCTAAAAATTAGGGCCCTTCTACTGGTAAGGCTGTCCATGCACAGTTTCACTTTTTTACCATGTTGCAGGCCACAGCAGGATTACATAAGAACATAAGAAGAGCCCTGCTGGATCAGGCCAAGGGCCCATCTGGTCCAGCTTCCTGTATCTCACAGTGGCCCCAACAGATGCCCCTGGGAACACACAAGACAACTAGATACCTGTCTCCTGATACCAAAGCATTCAGTAAGATTTTCTCAAAGGCATGCTTAGATACATTCTTTGAAACACAAAATAATATTATAAAACATTTAGCTCTGACAAAGAAATATATGGACAATTCTAAATTGATTGGAGTCTATTGACTATCATTTTCTAAACCAAAAGAACATGCACAAGGCTATTTCTGGCAGGGGGCCACCTCCTGCTGGTAATTTCCGATAAAAGGAAATGCATCAATGGGGTTGGGAGGGGGGCATCCTTTTTTTTCCGTGGCACTTTTAGATCAAAGGAAATACAAGCCAGTAGTTTCAAAAAGTAATACATCTGCAATGATGTAAATATATTCTGGGATCTATATTCACTGCAGTGTACAAAAAGAGGGCAGACTGTTGAAGTAATTTATAGTGATAGTACTTTTATACATAGATACATGTACACCTTTCTACATAAAAGCATGAAAGTAATGAAAGGCATTATATGCAGACCGGGGATGTAACAAATACTCTCTTTTATTGTTCTTGGCGAATCTCCCATCGATTAACCACTGAATATCAAATTAAAAGGGATATACTCTCCCTTCCGGGAGGCAGTGGAAGACAGGAGGGCCTGGCATGCTCTGGTCCATGGGGTCATGAAGAGTCGGACACGACTTAATGACTTAACGAGTAAACAACAACACTTTGGTAAGATATGTCCAAAATGCAGAGGAGTTTCCTGCCCACAAAACAAGTGGACTGCTGCTTTCAAAGACACAATTTTTCAGCCAACCTAGCTAGAAGTGTATCCTACGTAGGACACAACTGTTTGCTACCTCTATTGAAAGAAACAAAATGCTCTGTGTGTGTGTGTGTGTGTGTGTGTGTGTGTGTGTGTGTGTGCGTGTGTGTGTGTGTGTGTGTGTGTGCGTGTGTGTGTGTGTGTGTGTGTGTGTGTGTGTGTGTTACACATCACTGGTAATGACATTTTTGGGAGACCCATGATAGAATTTTGCAATATTAGTGAAGAAACTTCCTATTCTGCAGTTATTCATCTCAATCTCAGTAAAAACAGCACGCTCACATTTTCGTAACAGCAAAAAACTTCCCCCCCTTTCCACAGATCTAATTACTGTTAGATCTAATTTGTCCTATTTGGCACAAAACACCAAGCCGGCATCTTTGGCATGAGTTATGCCATCTAGTGCTAAAAAGATCTGAATTCCACACATTCTTTTAGTTCCTGTGTGAAATATGTATGGAAATGTCAAGAAATACTGCCGTTAAAAACACACACACACACACATACACACAACTCACTGAGATCTTGCTCCAAGATTCCCCCCCCCCCCCACATTTCACTTTGTAAGCAAGAACAAAATTGTGAGATTTTGTTCTTGGTTAAACACGCCTGCTTGTAAGAAGGGTGTGGAATGCCTGGCTCATCAGAGATTGAACTGCAATAGCATGCTGCAACCATCATTAGCCATAGCCAGCAAGCATAGCCAATGTCCTAATCCAGTACAGTAGTTCCCAAGTTTGGGCAAATCAGGTGTTCTTGGACTGCAAGTCCCAGAAGCTTTCACTGATACCTGTTCTAGCTCTGGTTTCTGGGAGTTGCGGTCTAAAAGCACCTGAGTTATCCAAGCCTGGGAACCACTGCCTTAGCCAACAGTGAGAGACAGTGCCAGTTGGCCATCTAACAACACCTAAAGGGCAATAGGTTCCCCACCACAGGTTTACCAAATAGAACACATGGATCCAGTTCACGCATAGCCCATATGTATTGCATGGTGTGACACACTGTATATAAAACCTGCACAATAAATGCCCATGTGCACACAGAGACCCCGCATGCAGTGAGTATGCCAGCTCCTTTTCTCGTGATGAATAATAGGCAGAAACAATTCATTTAAACTTGGTTAATCCTAAGATCTCCACACAGAGCTGGGAAGAGGGCAAAGCCAATGTTTGCTCCAGTATCCCACAGCATATACCTTCTACACGCTGAAGCCACACGTGGATCAGATGACCATCATTACAGGCTGGGCCAGTATTATTTGCATACACAGTTCTATGAGCAGAGGCGGCCTTTAACCGTTCCACATTTGGGCTTGTCAGTCTGACGGATTTTGGATGCTTCAGGGCAAAAACACACCTCACGTGATTAGAATAATACTAATAATAAATCCTTAATTAGTCCTAATTGGTATGCCTGAAAATCATAGTAGGCATTATTCTCACCTATGGGTGCATACAAATTAGTTTGCTTTGTGTTAAGTCTTGAGCATGGGAAACCTTTCAGATCTGAGAGACTACCTCAGTCACCTCTCTCCAACGTTAATATGCTTTCCACTCTAATTAGACGGCTGGCAAGAACACCCTTTGGTACCTACATGACACTTTTCTGAAAGAATTGGACTGGCTGCCAGTATGCTTCCCGCCTGAGTTCCAGGTATGGAGAGTAACTGAAAGGCCCTAAATGCTCCTCCTTACCTATTCTTGCCTGATCATTACAATCTTCTGAAGAAACCCTTCTGAGAGTGATACCTCATGTGAAGATTCAGGGGAGGGCTTTCTCAGCTACACGGCCTGGGTTAGAGAATGTCTTCCCCTTAGGAAACCTGTCTGCCGTCCATTGTTCTTATCTTGCCACCAAGTTAAAACTGGGCTGTTTAGTTGAGCATTGGGCAACTAGAGCGAGATTATGGCTTCATCTTCAATCCTCTGTTTTTATCTTTTTTTAAATGACTAACGGCTGTGAAACATTTAAACTGTTTTAAAGTATTTAGCATTAGTTTCATCTTATGTGACTTTCCTTCTTGTACCATGCCCTAAGATCTGATGAAATAGGATGAATTAGAAATATTTTAATTTTTTAAAATGTCATAAAGAATTACAGCCTCTCCTCTGCTCAAAGAGATGGAGCAGTTATTCTTTGTGTGGGAGAAATAGAGGCTGGACCTTGATGAGAGGGATTGGGTGTGGTCCTTTTAGATGTTGTTTTCTTGCACATTGTGCTGAACCGGGTGGATGGGAGTGGAGACCAACACCATAGAGAGGGCCATGTGTACAGGTGTGCAGGTTTGTGTTTTTTGGACTACAATTCCCAGAATGGATGAAACTGTTGGAGCTTTGTTTGCAACCTTGTGTGCTGTCTGTGGTTTGTGTGACTGGGAGGGACTGGAGTTGTTGTCTGTCTATCCAGCACTAACCAATCATTCCTTTCAGCCTTTGAATTCAAAGAGAGCCCTGCCTCTCTGCTGAGTATTTTTTTTCCTTCTCTTTCCTTGGCTGGTGGCAGTTTGCAGTTCATTTGTTCACAACTGTTAAGTGAGGAAACATTTTTATTCTTTCTCCTACAAATGTCTCAGAGTGAGTTATTGAGACTTCAAGTGCCAGTTAAAGAGAAAGGGGTGGAATCTGGTGTAAGGTAAAGGTAAAGGTTCCCCATTTAGTCCAGTTATGTCCGACTCTAGGGCGCGGTGCTTATCCATAGAGCTAGCGTTTGTCCGAAGACAGTTTCTGTGGTCACGTGGCCAGCACGACTAGACACGGAACGCCATTACCTTCCCACTGAGGTGGTACCTATTGATCTACTCGCATTTACATGCCTTTGAATTGCTAGGCTGCCAGAAGCTGGAACAAGGGGCAGGAGCTCATTCTGTCACGTGGATTCGATCCTACAACTGCTGGTCTTCTGACCTTGCAGCACAGAGGCTTCTGCAGTTTAACCCACAGTGCCCCCATGTCCCTTTATGTAAGGGACAATCTGGTGTCTGGTTTGGAATTGGTGTACTTGAAGCTATTCTCCTCTGTGGAATTCTACCAGAAATTCAAAGCTCTGCAACAGAAACTTTGGGAACAACAGCAAGGAATGGGTGAAACTTGGAGAGCAAAAGGAACTCATAGGCAGGGGATCAGGACAGGGCATTATACACAGGAATTGTGCAGCAATCAAAGGTAATTTTGAGTTCTGGACATAGAAAAGCCTCAGCCGCTCCAGAGTTCAAATGTTCCTGTTCATGAATGAAAGCTAGAAAAGGAGAGGGGCTCTATTAGTTTTGAAAGGATGATTCAGTTCCACGTAGAGAATCAATTCCCCTTCCATTTTTATGACTGTTTTGTCATATCAGTTGCTACACCTTGAATATTATGGAGCATTCTTACCTTCCTTCTCAGAGTGCTGTGAGTTGCCCTATTCATTAACAGCTTTTATTACTTTCTTTATCTACATTATATATGACAAGGTGTAAGATTCATAGCACTGCTCTGACAGTGGCATAGCAACACCTTCCTTGATAGATCATCTGCTAAACTGTAATCATTTTCAATAAGCCTGCTGGTCAATGAGGGACCTGTCAGAATCCTGACACAGAATGCAGCAATAGCTTCTGCCAATCACAGTTTTCCATTATACTTTAATGGCACATCCTTCACGGTATTTTTATTGATCCAAGGAACAAGCGCTGCCACAATGAGGATGTGAAAGTCTTGCCAAGCAGAAGAGTGAGTTAACATAATAGGATAAAGTTAAATCTCCTCATTTTCCAATGGAACCATCAGCAGAAATCAGGTAAATTCTAGGCCCAGAGATAGTTATTAGACTAAATCCAATATTATGGATGTCCAATGTCCTATTTAGAGCAGACCTGATGAAAAAATGAAGCTTGTTATTAATGACTGACTTATACCACCTTAGGTTTAATGGGTTTAGACTACATGGGATTAATATTTGATTAATCTCTGTGCACTGTATGCCGGCTGGATAGCTCAGTGAGTTAGGCATCTGGCTGCGGAACCACACGTTTGGGAGTTCGATTCCCCACTGTGCTTCCTGGGAGAAGAGCCAGCCTATTTAGCCTTGGGCAAGGGTTCCCCCAGAAGAAGGGATTGGTAAACAACTTGCATTCTCTAGCTGCCTAAAAAGCTGTGAAATGAGGTTGCCCTAATTAGCAACTTTACAGCATGGAATTATTATGCTGGCAGGAAAGTTCAGTGAGTTAGGTGTTAGGAGTTTGATTGCCTACTGTGCCCTCTTGGAGAAGAACTTTAGGCCTGTGTAGCCTTAAGCAAGCTGCACAATCCCAGGGCACCCCAGGAAGAAGTGAATAGTAAACTACTTCTGAGTAATCTTTAGCTAGAAAACTGTGAAAAGGGTCACTTTTGGAATCAACTTGACAGCACATTATTATTTTTACTATTGTAATGCCAGTTTTCTATGTATTCAGAAAGAAGAGTAATGAATACACAGATCCTATATGGGTAAATTCTTCATTTATGTTGGATTTCTCATGGACCATTATGCCACGCCCTATCAATAAACAATGAAAGTACCCGCGAAGGCTTTCACGGCCAGGATCTAATGGTTGTTGTGGGTTTTCGGCCAAAGAGCCCGAAAAACCCACAACAACCAATGAAAGTACCATTTAGAGCATATTCACCCTTAACATCTGTGTGTCACATACTTACTAAACTTTTCAAAAAGCTAATATATGAAACTAAAATATTACAATTAAATAGTATATACATTGCTTTATGCAGCAATTAACAAAAACTTGGGTCTGGGTTGTTCCTGTTCTCCTGCTTGTGACTCTTCGTTGAAGGCTAACTGTCTTGAAGCAAGAGAGGGGATGGACCTTTAGCCAAGGCTATGACACCCTTTAGTATCCAGAACACTGATCAATTGTTCTTACCATGTTTTCTCCTGCATGGCTAGAAGAAAGAGCCTGCCTAGTTCTCTCCTGTGCATGTTTGCTTTGTGGGATGTGACATGTCTGGAGAGCAGGGGCTCCTGCTCATGAGTAAGCTCTCCATTCAAGCAAGAACCCTGGAAAATCATATCAGAAGAGGGCTGGTGTGTTTACCACAGTTGCTTTTCGTATGATCAGGACATGCCCACAATCAGGGATTCCTAATGTTGTGAAGCCCTGACGCATAAACAGGTGTTCATTCACACACTGAGACGCCTTTCTCTCCTGCCACTATACAAATACACTGCACTTTAAATCTGAATTGGGCCCCTTATTTTTTGTTGTGAATAGAGACAAACTAATTTTAATGAAGAAATTCAATGCAATATCTGATGTGATAAAAATATTGAATAGATCCTAGCATTTAAATAGTTATTGTGCATTAATTTTATCATAAGGTCCTTGGAGAGCTGCTGTGATAGAAGATACAAACATCTGGCCAATATTTGAATAAATACATGAAATAAATACATTCTGCTGCTTCAAAATAATTGTCAAAGTATTATTCTTGTACAGTACTAATAAGATTGTAATTTTTGAAAGTATAATGGGCATGTAAGCTGCCTTGAGCTTAATTTTTTTTTTTTGAGAAATAAGGGTAAATAAATAGATATTATGCAACAAGATGAAGCCACTTAAGATCATGGTCAAGCATTCTCAAGTTCTGTCTTTCCTTGGATATTAATTAGCTCTATTAAGTTGAAACGTCTTTAGTCATATCACTGACAGCATGCATGGATTTACATGCATTTTTAAAAGTGCCTCTCAATGATCTGTGGTAAAACTTGTTTGATAGGATCTTTCTTCTTATATCTTTCAAGCAGTACTTGAATGAAGCTCAAGTACAGCCTTGAGACTGGCACTGTCTATTTTAAGCATCCAGGCTACAATCCTATATACATTCACCTGAGAGTAAGCCCCCTTGAACATACTTCAAGAGTGTGCATGCAGAAGTCTGCACTAGCAACAGCCCACAATATTTCATTTGTTTAGCAAATGAGGAGAAAAACTCTCCCCATAATTCTATATACTGAAGCTAACTGGCCTGAATTTTACTCCAATGCTGGCAGTCAGTGTACTCTTGTGTACCCAAAGGCAGAAGCCTCACATACTGGGTGCAAGGCTGACCACGTGGCACACTGAACTGTGTCCTTCAGTGTTTTTTTTGGCTATTCTCCTCAATATCTGCCAGGAATTGCCCCAATCTGACTAATGGTAGAGACCCTTGGTTTAAGTGTCATAAAATGAGACATGCATCCTATATCTGTCTACTTAGAAGTAAATCAAACTGAGCACCAGGTCAACAGCTAAAAAACTGCAGCCTCCGGTAAGAGGGATTATTTAGCAAAATAAGATATTAAGTATAATTGCTTTACTGAGGATGTTGTCGTCAAAATATCATTGAGAGGCTATCTATTCCTTTGATGGTTTTAATTTAGTATCTTAATGCACTGTAATAAATATTTCTGAGACATCTGCAATGGAAGATCTTTTCAGTTTGAATTTTTAATAGGAAACTGGGGTCTAAATAATAAGAAAACAAATAAGCAGCCATAGGCGCCTGTTAAGTTACATCTGTGAAACCACTGCTGATGAATTACTGTATACAGGGGGCTTGTAAAAGTTGTATTTTTGGATTTCAACCTCCTGAATCCCAAAATAATGTTTCCAAGTCTTAATGATCTATTCCTACCCATTGCCCTCCCTAGATCAACTTGTCCATCTCCAGCACTGTGAAGAATGTCTGAGTATCTATTTAATCACCCATGCATTTGCGCAGTCTCTGGAAAAGAAAAAAGCTAATTTAAGTTGGAATACCATACCATATGAAGCATTTCCTTTTCCTTAAAATATGATTTTCCTTTGAATGATGCACATCATTGCCCTTTTCCGTACATAAAAGGAACCTCCCCCCTGAAAGTTTCTTTTGGAAATTAAACTGATGAGAATGGAAGCTGCTTACAACCTCATCTTGCCAATTTCACACTCTATTAAATTTTTATGGGACTAGGAAGAGGGGATGAAATGAGAAACAGGGCAGTTCCTACACTGCAACCATGCTCACTGCCCTTCTTTATTCTGTTTACGTGATACTGAGGCTGGATCAAGCCAGATGTTCTAATAAACAGCAATTCTTTTAAATAGAGGTGGGGGACAGCCATCAGGCTGCTGATTTTCAAGCCAGGTACAAAGGCATACATATCTGTACACCAGATACAGATGCTCTTATGACTATTGCTGCTTTTCTGGAATCCCCTTCCCTTCCAGTAACTGGCAGCTGGGGAAGAGGAAGGGGAGATCCCAGACCAGAAACTACCCTGAATATCTAAAGCTGAATTATTTGTGTCTCTTTGAGGAAAGCAGCTCATCTCTTTGGAAAATCTGTACTTTACCCCCTGAAGCGAAGCTACAGAAAATTGTAGTTACAGGAATGATTTTATGCAAAAATGGTAGTTTATTGGTTTGCAAGCATTAACCACATGGCTTTACCCATGCAGCACAGCCAGTTAGACCTCGCTCCACTTCTATCTTGTCAGAAACCCTGTAAGCCCTCTGAGACTCCTTAGCACTAATCCCTGACTCTCAGATAGTTCTCTTCAAACAGAACCATTATTCTTTTGGAGGTCTTCTCCTTATTACACTGATTTAATTGTAAAAACACACTCTCTCTCTTTCCCACACACGCCAGCCTACCTTAGTTCTCTGTGGGGAGGAAATCCCCCAGCCAATATCTCCTATTTCTGGTGGCAGAACTTGAATTCAGAGCCAGGATTGTTTGAAATAAAGCAGCATCTTCCACTCCCAAGAAACGGCTCCACAATTTGCTCCACTAATAACATAATTAGCTCCCTCTTTGCAAGAGGGAAAGAGGGAGCTAGTTAATACCCAGCCTTAACCCAGTGCAACCCCCACCACTCCTCTGTCTGAATACAGTACTGTATCTAGCTTCCACTTAGAACACTTAGAACACTTGTATATCACTTTCAGTATTTTGTATACTTTCTCTAGTTGTAATCATGTAACAATCCTACAGAACTGTTGTATTCCATATTGCAGATGGTCACAGTGAGGCTGAGAGAGAGAAGGGGAGAGTTCATTCAGGGCCACCTAATGAGTTCATGGCAAAGGGACTTGTGCAGCAGACTCGCACACCAGCCAAAAGCACATGGGCCTTGTATTAACTACACACAACTGGGAAACAAATTAACAGTTGCATTATACCAATCTAAAACTTATGCCAGGTATTCCTCAGGTGAGTGGGAAAATCCTGGCTGTGTATTATGGGAAGTTACTAATCTGCATATTTGGGTTCTGCTATCCCACTCCATGCCTGCTTTTTGGGAGGAAAGCGATGACAAACCTCGATAGCATATTAAAAAGCAGAGACATCACCTTGCCGACAAAAGTCCGCATAGTCAAAGCTATGGTTTTTCCTGTAGTGATGTATGGAAGTGAGAGCTGCACCATAAAGAAGGCTGACCGCCAAAGAACTGATGCTTTTGAATTTTGGTGCTGGAGGAGACTCTTGAGAGGTCCCCTGGACTGCAAGGAGAACAAACCTATCTATTCTAAAGGAAATCAACCCTGAATGCTCACTTGAAGGACAGATCCTGAAACTGAGGCTCCAATACTTTGGCCATCTCATGAGAAGAGAAGATTTCCTGGAAAAGACCCTGATGTTGGGAAAGTGTGAAGGCAGGAGGAGAAGGGGATGACAGAGGATGAGATGACTGGACAGTGTCATCAAAGCAACCAACATGAATTTGACCCAACTCCGGGAGGCAGTGGAAGACAGGAGAGCCTGGCGTGCTCTGGTCCATGGGGTCATGAAGAGTCGGACACGACTAAACGACTAAACAACAACAAATACCACTCCAGCCACTTGCAACCAAGCATTCCTGCAACACAACACTGGGGTTTGTCTGGCTAAGACTAGACTTCAATGAAGGCTACAAAGGGCATCCATCCATCTGGAGAAACAGCATCACAATGTGTTCCTCCTCCATGCTACTTTCTTGCCATACCAGGTCCTGAAGTTGCTGAAGCAGCTGTAACACATTCAAGACCTTTTCTCCCACCAGTGACAACCTGTCTCCAGCACATGCAGCTCCATCCCCAGAAATTCTGTTTCCCCCACCTTCTGTTGAAGCTCCGCTAGCAACAGCTAGTCAACAACAGATGATACGCAAAGCACTGTAGCACAAGAATGAAAAATGTAACAACTCCTCTTCAATCGGTTGGAAATGCCCCAGAAACCTATTCTGGCAGCATCATTACGTTTCCCTAAGAAGTATGAAGCGCAAGCAAAACTCTGCTTTTCCACCTCGATGATGTCTCATGAACTCTTATTTCAAAAGCAACCAGTGCAGACAGGACTGTCCTCTTCTACCATTTATTTCGGTTCATAGACTCTTTTGTGTGCCTGGTGCAGCAGTAATGAAATCAAGACAGTTGATGTTTTTCATTCTACTTTAGCTCTGGCTAAATTCATACTTAGCTGCACTTCTGAGAAACAGCTTTGAGCGCCTTAAACATATCAGTAAGCAGAAGGGAAAAAAATATTGGCATATACCTTAGCTTCAAGTGGGACTGTCTACACGATCAATTTAAGCGTGCACTTGAAAACAGGCCACCTTTTTGCTTTATGAATACAGCCAAGTATTTCATTGATTTCAATGTCTCATTGATACAAGCTTCTAACCTAACAGTCCCAAGAACCTCCTTTTTTTCACCAGAATATTATTATTTTCATATATGTTACAAGTCTGGTGTCAGGAAAAAGAAGGCACTCAACTGAGTCTAGGAGTCTTGTGTTGAAGACCTCAGCATGGAAGCCTCTTGCTGAAACTACAGTGTGCCCCATTCAAGATAATGGGTCAACCACAGTGCAAGGCTGCTTGGTCACAACTACTGAGAGCACCCTTGTTTGGTTACTTAATCACCTTCCTTCCCTATTCCTATACATTTCTCTTTATTTGGAAAAAAATCTTAGCAATCAGAATAAGAAAATCTCCAATGCTGCTTGAACCACAACCCAGAATAATAAAGGCCAGTTAAAAGATGGCAAAAAATCACCTTTGTTGTAGCTTGTGAAAACAAAGGAAATATGGGGCTGTTTCCACACTAGAATTCAAGAAGCAAATTTAATTGGAAGCTCTACTTAAGCACTTACATTACTGCATTGTCCAACAGTTCTGCCTCATGACGGCTAAGCAATTCCTATAAATGTCTGTTCAGAAATCAGCCTAACTGGCAAACTTTTCAGCAATCTTTAAACATTTTCTCCGGGTAAGTGCAGCCCATTTTATTGCTTCCATCTGAGCTCACAAAGGTGCGATAAAGTGGTAGTGGAAACAGTGATGAACAGCCAATTAAATGCTTTTTTAATAGCTTATCTTAATTATTCTGTGTCAGCTTCTGTTCTCCAAGGGGGAGGGACAATTAATCTAGGCTTCCAGTCATTATTCTGCTCTTCTACTATTCCTTAAATAATAGAAGTGGTATTATGCTACTTCAAAAAAGAGAAGAACAATCATAAAACCAGTAAACAAAGCCTTCTCCATGATTTGGACTATCAATGGACTTAATTTTAGTGGTTATTCATCACTAATCCTCCATTCATAACTACTGCTGCAGTGAAGGCAAGACTTGTGGGGCCAAAGAATCAGGACTTACTAGTTTAACAATTGTGCCACAAGGCTCCTACAATGGACAATAATGCTAAAGTCTGAATCTTCCACTGAAACCTATCTACCGGCACCATACAACATTGAAACGATTTTTTTTTGGGGGGGGGCACTGCACACTGCACATAGCCTCATGAGCTCAGGATCAGCATGGCCCAAACTGCTCTCCAGTGTGCTCATTTTACCCTTGAGCCGCTGGCATTAATTATGCAACTATTTTGTGCATCAAATGCCTGGGATTAGAGCAAGGGGGAGGAAAGAGGCTCATGGCCAGGGTTTTGTGATGCCTTGGGCAAGGCATTAGAGTCTGACATATGGAAAGATTGTGCAATTCAAGTATATAGGCCTAAATCCAATTTTTTGTTCCAGTTAGAGTAGACCCACTACATGCTTAGAACTTACATAAATGCAGACCCGCCCGGCTCTCAGTGACTCCGCTGGCATTCTCCAGTTGGGACGAAGCACTGGATCCAGGTTTTCATTTGTATCTGGATGCCGACTTCCATTTAACACTTCAAATTAAAGCCCCGTTCCTTTTCATTACACTAGGCAAAGGGGAAATCTATGCAGCATCCTTAAATACAATAATTCTTTACAACTGTTTGTTGGAAGCTGAAGCCCAGTTCATTTATGGTTACTGCACATTGGAACAAAATCCTGTGGGATATAAATTTCACATTTCCCTGTCCTTGTTAATTCCTTTTTATTACCACTTTTCATCTTTATTGCAGTCCCAGCTCCAGCACAGGCCCTTGGAGAATGGAACTGAAAGGCTGCTGCGCTTGCACTTTGAAGAAAGCCATTAAAAAAAAAAGGGGGGGGTAGGAAAATATTGTCCTGATCAATATTTAGTAACCGAGCAGCCACTTCAACACCCTGGAGAGCAAATGTGACTTGAGTGAACAGTGAGATAATCCATGATGCTTTCCACCCAGAGATCCTCTAAGAAGGTCATCTGACGTACTGACAAAGCTATAATGTGTTTTCACTGGCACACAGAGAGCATCAGCTGAAAGATATGCAGTTTATGTAACCTGACATGAACTTGCCTTCTCTAACTTCCCGGTCATTCAGCTGAATGAGCAGATGACATAGCTCTGCCAAACAGTGACTTCAGACTTCCCGTTTCCATACTTATTTTCATAGCAATGGGATGCACAAACACACGGTTGCTTATATTTGGTGCCAATAGCACTGCCATCATCAGTCCTGAGCTTTTCCAGAAGTTACATGGTACCTACTGTACATTCTGTTCAAGCACCAAAGCCAGTAAAGAAACTTTGCAAAGCTTCCCAGGATCTTCCCCATGTTGGATATATAACAAAGACAGCCTATTTGCTTCCTGAGTAACACCTCTGAAAATGCTATAACCATTGTACAAATCATGCACTGTAGTCGTTCACATTGCAATTATTTGTCATATACGTAGATGGATGTAGATATAATGCTTGCTTCCCATCACTTATTAATGGTTGACGCTACAGGTGTAAAGCTGCTAGTGGCAGAAGATCTACTGTTTTTCAGAAAACTGCCATTAGATAAGACCATATTTTTCCGTTTACAAGACAAGCCAAAGTATAAGACAAACGCCCCTTTTTCTAACCCCAAATTTATGGGTTTAGCAAAAAAGGAAGGGGAGCCCTTGCTGCCTTTTCTTTGCTAAGGAGGCAGGAAGAGGTGCCCCAGCATGTGCCTCCCACTGCCTCCACCATGGGAGGGCAGGGGGGGGAGGCAGCAGCCCAGAGGTGCCGGAAGGCGTGTGAATGCTCCTTCGCCTATGCCTCCTGCTGTCTCCGCCCCGGAGGGGACAGAGGAGACAAGGCAGAGGCTGAGCTGAGCCCCTCAGTCTCGCTGGAGGTGGTGATCGGGCGGGCAGGGCGGAGGGGGAGGCAGGCATCAAGAGGCGCCAGAGTGTGTGTGAATGCTCCTTCGCTTCCGTCTCTGCCTGCTGCTGCTGCTGCCTTGGCCAGAGGGGAAAAGCCCTGAGCTCTGAAAGAGGCAATTGGGCGACAGCGGTGGCAGCAAGAGGCGCCTGAGGCAGCAAGCGCGACTGCTTCCTTCTGTTTATGAGACAATCCTCAATTTTTCCTCTTTTTTTTTTTTTTTTGTATTTTTATTTTTTATAAGGGATAACAAAAAGGAAAAGGGAATTGGGATTGATGAGGAAGAGGGGAGACAATAACATACTTTCATTCATTCTGTACCTATTGCCATATCAAGATTTTAAATTATTCTATTTACTCTTTTCTGCCTTCTAGATTCAGTTCTCCTTTCAATATGTACTGTTCACAAGCTGCCTGTTGATTCAGTCCACTTGTTAAATAGATCCCATCTTTCTGCTGCCTTTTGCAGGGGATAGTCCTTCATAACTTCTGATAAAATGTCCATTTCGGCTATTTCCCGTATCTTTTCAATAAGATCTTCTTGTTTCGGTACCGTTGATCTTTTCCAATTTTTAGCATATAAAATTCTAGCTGCCGTAACTATGTATATAACTATATAATTCTTTGACTTATCTATATTTTCAGGTATCATACTCAATAAAAACAGTTCTGGGGTTAATGGCACTTTACAGAGCAATATTTGTTCCAACATTACATGTACTCTTTTCCAATATTGTTTCGCTACTCCACATGACCACCACATATGATAATAGCTTCCCACTTGTGATTCACATTTCCAACACTTATTTGATACATCTGTATACATCTTGGCAATTTTTCTGGGGTCATGTGCCATCTATAAAACATCTTATATATATTCTCTTTAAAGTTCACCGATCTTGTAAGCTTTATATTATTTTGCCATATTTTCAGCCATTGATCAATATCAATGTTATGCCCTATATTTTGTGCCCACTTAATCATACATTCCTTAACCATTTCATCTTGCATCTTAATTTCCAACATATAATTATACATTTTCTTAACAGTTTGTTCTTTTGAACCTAATAAAAGTTTGTCAAAAATCGTTTGCTCTAAGTAGAAGCCTTCTATTTTATCTTTTGTATATCTAGATTCTAGCTGTGCTCTAGGCCACCACTCTATATATATATTCTGTGACTTTAGCTCTTCTTTAGACTTTAGTTCACCATCCTTTTTTAATAGATCTTGATATTTTAAAAAGTTTGTTTTTGTCATAAGACTGGGTTGGATAAAGGCCTCTAACGGTGACACCCATACAGGTATTTTGTAATAAATTTGTTGTACAATTTTTCTCCACATTCCCAGTAAAGCTCTTCTTATCATATGTGAATTAAAAAATTTTTGTTCTTTGTCCTTTTTATACCATAAATAGGCATGCCAGCCTAATTGCAAATCATGTCCCTCCAAGCTAAGTAATCTATCATTTTCTAGAGTTATCCATTCTTTTATCCAATCTAGAATACAAGCTCTATAATACAGAACCCAGTCAGGAAGACCAAAGCCACCCCTCTGCTTAGCATCTTGCATTGCCTTAATTTTAATTCTTGGTTTTTTACCTTGCCATATAAATCTCATGATTATCTTATTAAATTCTTTGAAAAATGACTGTTTTAATATTATAGGGATTGACTGAAATAAGAATAGGATTTTTGGTAAAATAGTCATTTTAATTGCTGCAATTCTTCCCAACAACGATAGTTGTAATTTGTCCCATTTCTCCAAATTGTTCTGTATCTCCTTCATTTGTTTCATGTAGTTATCTTTGAATAATGTACTTGTCTTTTTTGTAATTTGTATTCCTAAATATCGAATTTTCTTCTCCTCATGAAAGTTCGTCTTCTCTATTAGCTCTTGTCTTTCATGTTCTCTCATGTTTTTGGTAAGTAATTTAGTCTTCTTTTGGTTTATTCTCATTCCTGCCATGTCACCAAAATTTCTTAACGTTGTCATCAGGTCCTCTATTGAATCCAATGGTTCTTCCAATATGATAACTAAATCATCCGCAAAGGCCTGGAGTTTGTAGACTTGACCTTTCACTTTTAATCCTTTCAATTCTTTTTTGTTTCTAATTTGTTCGTTTAGTATTTCCAGAGTCAAAATAAACAGGAGTGGGGAGAGTGGGCACCCCTGTCTAGTACCTTTCTGTATTTGGATTTCTTTTGATAGTTCACCATTGATTTTTACTTTTGCCTTTTGCTCCGTATATATTGCTTTAATTAGTTTCATAAATCTTTCTCCAACCTGCAGTGTTTTCAATGTGTGCATCATAAAATTCCAGTCAAGATTATCAAATGCTTTTTCCGCATCCAAGAATATCATAGCCATCTGTTTCTCCGGGTGTCTCAATTTTTCCTCTGATTATTTTAGGGAAAAGTGTCATCTTGTACATGGTAAAATATAGTAAGTGCTGCTGAAAAACAGTCTAGAACCACAATCGAACTATGTTTAGGTGCACATCTACAGGTCTACTTCCTATTATTATTATTTGAAATTATTGACATGGCTGTGCACATTAAGGTAGATGCATGGAAGCAAGCAGCATCCCTGTGTTCATGCAGAAGTAAGTGAAAGAGCAATTTAGTAAATGTTTAGTAAATGTTTGTGGTTTATTGCCCATATACAGGTAAAGTACATTTCTTGATGGATGAAAGTTGCCCTACTCTTTGATTAATTTGTCCATAAAATGTCTTCTGTCACTCTCTGCTCCCCAAATCAACATTTTACAGGTCTAGGCTTGCTAAAGGATCACCTTATCTCTAGGATTTACTCATGTTTTCTTCAATCTATCATTTATATTCTGACATCTTCATTAAACTTTCTCCGGAAGATGGCTCTCTGAATTTACCATTGTCACGCATCAGAACACACGTTAAAAAGAATCAAAGTTAAACAACCTTCTTCATCTCCTGGCCTTTGTGCTTCAAGATTGGATCAATTATTGATCCATACACGTGGCTATTATTCTTGATCTGCCTGCGGCTGAATTAAGTTCTGCTGTGCTTCTTTTGTTTGTATTGACTTCCAAAATCAACCAAAGACCCACACCAATGATACACTGTTTTTCCTGCTCACCTAGCAACAGCTTATCTACAATTCCCATTATAACTTAAAATATTCATCTACAATTGAGTAGTGCGTCCTAAGGATTTCAGAGACTCAGAGATGCTGGATCTTTGGGTACCAAAACTGTTGCAATAATTAAAGTTTAATGTGCATGTATTCTAGTATGTATTCAGAAGATTAGAAATTCTGATCCCCAGATAAGTCTGTCCTTCTCAGGACATGAGATCTACCTCTTAAGACGAGTTGGCACTGAAGGGATAAAAAGATAAATTGTGTAATGTCCCCTTTCACACATCTGTAGTAGCCTTATATAGAGAAGGAAAGGCAGTATTGGCAGTGGCTAGCGGTGAGTCTGAAAAATAAGGCCTGCCCCATATGCATGGAATTTCCCTAGTCAAAAAAGTTTAACCATTCTCAATGTGGGAGGAGGAGGAGGATTTGCAATTGTAGTAAGGAACATATTTACGTTTGCAGAATATAAGAGCTATTTACTTATTTCTGTGTACAAAGAGGCATTCCCTGGTGCCCAGTGCTCTTCACTCTGTCAGGGCAGGGTCATTTTGAGAGCTTTGAGCCAGCTAGCTATGGAGAACGCCACAAGGCAAGTGTGAGGAACTCATGTTTTTGAGCAGGGGCAGGCAGCTTGAGGCCTTCCAGATGTTGTTGGACTGCCACTCCCAGCATTGGCTAGACTAGTCAGAGCTGATAACGGTGGTCTTACTTAATAATATCTGGAGACGCACAAGCTCCATGAAGGGCATGTTCAGAAAAAGACAGTCAGAGAGATTGCTGTCTTACAAGAAACATGTTATGAATGAATCTTATACACTGGCTGGGATCAAAATGGGTGTGTGACAAAACTGACTATTCAGAGCAGGCTTTCTGAGCATCTCCAAAACTCAGACCACTCAACAGAGAGATGAGTGACCATTTGAGATGGCTCATAACAAAATGTAAGGAGCTGTGGTCAGAAAAGCAACCAGCTCAGCAACACTTGGGTGCAAACAGCTCTTTGGATCTGCAGCAACACACTCATTTTTCACCCCCTCATGGCAAAGTACAAATGCACTGACCTCTTCCATATTTGTTTCTAGTGCTTTCACTTCCTGCCCTTTCATCTCGAGCTGTTCCGTTAACCTTGAGAGCCGTCCAACCAGCTCCACAATGGTCTTCTCACAGCCGTCCCTGCTGGTGTTCCCAAAGGAAGATATCAGCTTCTTCATCATTGTGTCATCGCACCTGGGGGTAGAAGGCTGCCATGACTGTTTGTCTCTCAGCCACGGCCTAATATCGTTAGAGATCATGATGCATGGCCTAAAATGTTTGGGCCAGGAACCTCAAGAAACAGAAACTCATTGCTGAACATTGGTTTGAAACCAATGGAGACTGTGTGATTACCCTGGGGCATGCACTTTCCTCCTGTACAATTTGTGAAATTTCCCCAACTTGGATCATGAAAAATAGGTCAGTCATGTGGAATTAAGAATAAATTGTACATTTCTAAAAAAACAATCTCTCACCTAGAGTAAGGCCTTTGCTTTTGGGTGTAACCCCCGAAAGCTCTTTGCACACAAGATGAAGCACCTTACATGCAACTAGGGCTAATCACAGAAGATTCTCCAGAAGCTCTTCATTTACATGGTTTAACGAAGAAGCTGCTTCTCTGATTTAATGCCAGCTTTCCCTTTTGGAAGTGTGTGTGGCTGCAACAAAAACTGCAAAGGCACCTTGTTTGCATGAACAGCTTTCCCCTTGCATGCCAATATGCTCTCTAAGATGACAGCCTCTGGCATTTCTCTCTGGCACTGAATCACACTAGTTGAATCTACCATCTGAACCTCACATATGCCAGGGAATGCAGTGTGGGAAGCTTCTGTCTCATCTCTAGCATCTACTTGAATCAGATGGTTTTAATAACATATGTTCAATGGCTGCAGGTGACATTCATGGATGTATGAGATGTGTTACTGTCCTTTAGTGTCTAAAAAACATATCAGATTTTCTTATTCAAAGCCTATCTTATCTATATAATTTTGCTAAGTCATTCATTAAATCTTTTTCACAAATAAAATCGTCCCCTTCTAATTATATTTACGTGTCTAAATCACATCCTATGACATACCCATTACTGCAACAAGGAAGTCTGGCTAGGAGTTTCTTCACTTCAGCCACCTGGAACTGCTGATCTCCTGTCCATTTTTCTTCCTCTTCATCTGATGCAGCCTGACCTTCCACAGAACGAAACATCTGATCTTCCCCTGGAAACAGAGGACAACATTTACCTAAAATATTCACTGGCAGTCACTGGTAACATTTTTTCTAAGTTATTGTGGTTTGAAATAAAATTCAGTTGAAGAAAGATCATATAGCAGTCTTAAAAGAACTTCAAATGCTACTATCTGTTATTTTTTTTTAATATATTTTTTTATTTATTTATAACTATAACAAAAAAATCATATACATAAAACATATACACTTACAACACAATAACAGTATTCCCCACCACCATATACGGGACCTCTTGCTACTATCTGTTATTAGACACACACACATCCCATAATGAAATAAAACAAAACACCAAACCATTAGGTGTAAAGTGAGGTAAATCAGCCTCTGGATCAAGTCCACAATTTTCCCACTAACTCAAAAATGCCATATTGATGGACTGTTGTTACACTTTAACTTCCACCCCAACTAAACAGCACATTGCACATGCCACATGCCACTCTAAATAGAAGTGGAATTGATCAGCAAAGCCTTTGATAGTATTAGCGTACAGTTGATTTTCAATATAGGCCTAACCATAGTTAAACTATCTTTCTTACTCCAGTCCAGCTAATCTGTTGTTTGGGGAAGAACGGCCTATTGTGTTAATGGGTTTAGACTCAAGAAAGTAAAATATATAGGATTTCATTTGTAAACATGATATAACTTGGAAATAGGAATGCACCCTTAGATGCTGAATTCTGGATTTTATATTTTCTTCCAAATGCATGAGCTTTTTAATACCAACCCTAACAGGGCTTTCAAGGTAAATGTTTAAAGAGTGATTTTACTAGTTCTACACCCCCAGTGAGCTTCTGTGACTGAACAAGGATTAAAACCCAGTCCTCCTATGCCTTACTTTGTCATTCTATACACTATACCAGCAGTCCCCAACCTTTTTGGGATCACGGACCATTTGGGGGGTGCGGGGTCCATGCACGGACCACTTGGGGGGCAGGGGCACCCCCGTGCTCACAGGTCACACTCATGGAGGGGCGTGTCACGCTCATGTCTAAGATACAAGGGTGCTTCTGAGGAGAGATACCTGCTCAATTCAATGCTATGTACAATACAATACAATACAATGCTATGACTCTGAGTCAAGTTTCTTTATTAGACAAGGTAGCTCAGGGCCATGCTCAGGGAGGGACACAAACCCTATTTTCATTGATAATGATGGGAAGGGCGGGAAGGAATGCATGGTTTGCCGGTCATGAGCTGTTTGAATGGGATGACTCATGAGTCTGAGGGTGCTGGGAAGACACTGGCATAGATACAGGCTGGTGCCCTAATCATCAGTCAGGAGGTAGGGGGTGGGCAAGATATCACTGGGATTGATACAAGCAGGCCCGACCAATCATGAGCCAAAAGGCGACGGTGGGAGGGATTCAAATTGCCCCACCCATCATGAACTAGGAGGTAAGGGGCAGATAGATTGACAGTGGTAGGGATTCAAGCTGGCCCTCCAATCATAAGCCACAAATTTAGTATTGTAGAAGGGACCCAAGTTGCCCAATCATGAGTAAAAACAGAAGGGAGAGTCCAAATTGTATGTTGTAAGCTGCCTAGAGTGGTCGCAATGACCAGATAGGCAGGGTATAAATAGAATTAATAATAATAATAAAATAATAACAACAACAACAACAACAAGAAGTGCAAACTCAACATTACCCAACCAGGAAGGAGAGCAGGAAGAGGGACAGCGAAAGGGCCAGGCCTTGGATTGTGTAGACTAGCGTAGAATTGTGTAGAGTTGTGTCAGATGGACACCAGACTATAGGATCCCTGGAAAGCACAGCCTAAGAATTCTTGCCTGAAGTATAACTTTACACAGCTCTGTGACAAACCCAGACCTACTGGGATATGTCACACAGTTACACTAAGCTGCCACCAACCATTCCCTTTAAGAAGTCACACAGACCAGGGATGGATTTTTAAACAATAAAAGAATTAGGTTTATTTAAATACACACACAGGGATAATAAAATAATCAGGTGAATAGGATAAAGTAACGTGGCTTATTCTCACTCATACAAGCATACAGTTTGGTTCACCCAGAACCCTTAACTTGAAGCACAGACCCTGAACCTATCAGTTCTGGCTAACCAACAGACACCTGAACCTATCAGGTTGGTACTCTGACACACAGAAGTACCCTGTCTGACACACAGACTCCCACAACAGCTTCTTCTTCCCAGCTGCTGCTTCGTCACAACCCAGTGTCTCTCAGTGTCTCCCTTTCACCACACAGGCATCACATTTATATACAGTACAGCCCCTCCTCCTGATGTCCCGCCTTCCACTCCCCATAGGATGGAACTTTCCCTCCAAACCCATGACAGACAGGTAACATCAGTGCTGTATGTAACACCTCCCCTCTTTATAAGTTGTTTTGTAGGGGGAAAGCTAAGGTGCTTTTCACCAAAAAACAACCTGTATAAAATACACAACAACAGTTATACATTCAATACCATATTATACTTACTTACATTCTAAGTTAAACCATAGCAAATAGGCATTTAACCATTTACCATATACATTACATCAATTTACCTTTATGCATACAAACCAACTTCAAAAACAGGTACATTTTACTTTTTATCATCAATATATACACATAGTCCATGTTTCTTTCGCCGTCTTCATTCTTCAGGTCTTCTTGATAAGGCGTCAGCAACACAGTTCACTGACCCTCTGACCACCTTCACTTCAAAGTCATAGTCCTGTAGGTTTAAAGCCCACCTCATAAGTTTGCTATTGTGGGTTTTCATTGTCTTTAACCATTGCAATGGTGAATGGTCAGTACACAGAATAAAATGTCTTCCCCAGATGTAAGGCTTGGCCTTCTGGATCGCGTAGACTATGGCCAAACACTCCTTCTCCACGGTTGCCAAATGTCTCTCACCTTTTTGAAGTTTCCTACTCAGGTAGGATACTGGATGTTGGTCACCATTCTCATCCTCCTGGCACAGAACTGCTCCTACCCCGCTGTTAGACGCATCGGTGTAGATGATGAACTCCCGGTCGAAGTCTGGAGCACGCAGGACAGGATAGTTGATTAACGCCTCCTTCAACCTCTGGACCGCCGCCTCACAGTCGCTGGTCCACGGGATGCGGTCATCAGCCTTCTTCCTCGTCAGATCGGTCAGCGGAGCCGCAATCTCGCTAAACCTCGGGATGAACTTTCTGTAGTAGCCCACCAACCCAAGAAATGATTTGACTTTTTTCTTGGTGTTGGGTCTAGGCCAATCACGAACAGCTTCTATTTTGGCCTCCAGGGGTTTTATCATTCCTCCCCCTACCATGTGACCCAAGTATTTTATTTCTGGGCTACCCAGCTGACACTTGCTGGCCTTTACTGTTAGCCCTGCTGCACTTAACCTCTGCAGCACTAACTCCAGGTGTATCAGGTGATCTTCCCAGGTATTACTGAAGATCCCTATGTCGTCAATGTAGGCCACTGTAAAGTCACTGAGCCCTGCCAAGGTCTGGTCCATCAGCCTTTGGAATGTGGCTGGTGCATTTCTGAGACCAAAGCTCAGGACTCGAAACTCATAGAGACCAAAAGGGCTGCAAAAGGCAGTCTTTTCTTGATCCCTGGGATCAATTCTTAATTGCCAATATCCCTTTACCAGGTCCAATGATGAGATGAACCGACAACCCCCTATGGTTTCAATCAGGTTGTCTAGCCTGGGCATTGGGTAGGCATCAGGAGTGGTTACACGGTTTAATTTCCTGTAATCGACACAAAACCTAATGCTCCCATCAGGCTTGTCCACAAGGACTATCGGAGAGGACCAAGGACTAGAAGAGGGGACGATTATGTTCTCCCTCAGCATCTCGTCCAGCTCCTTCCGCACCTTGTCCCTATAGGGTCCCGTTACTCGGTATGGGGATACTGCCTGCGGGGGTGCATCCCCTGTGTGGATCCGATGCATCACTCCCTTCACTATCCCCGGCTTGTTGGAAAACACCTGTTGATATTTACTAAGCAGCATTTTTAGTTCTTGCTGCTGGTCTTGGGTGAGTGCAGGACTGATCTTTACCTCCTCTGGGTTGTATTTTACTTCCCCTCTACCCTCCCAGAAGGGTAATTCAGCTTCCTCACTCTCAGCTGCTTTTATCGCGAATAAAACCCTCTGTTCCCCTCTGTAGTAGGGTTTTAGGGCATTTACATGAACCACCCTCCTTGCTTGGTTCTCCTCCTGCTCTATTAGGTAGTTCAGGTCTGACATCTTGGAAATGACCCTATATGGTCCTGCCCATTTGAGCTGCAGTTTGTTCTCTCTGCAGGGCCTAAGCCAAAGCACTTCCTCCCCTGGGTCAAAGTGCCTCTCCCTAGCTTTGTGGTCATACCATGTTTTCTGTCTGACCTTCTGAGCTTGCAGGTTTTCTGCTGCCAGCTCTAGATTTCTCTTTAGGTCACTCATCAAGGGGTCTATGTATGTCACAACGTCTTGTGGGTCATCCTGGGTGATTCTCTGCTGTGTTTTGTTCACCCCTAAGTGTGCAGCAAACATGTCAGAGTGCCCCCTTTGTAAGATCATGGGGCGATACTTTTCAGGTACCACCAGCTGACTTCTGATCCCATCTCCCCCTTTTGAGGTATTCCTCAGGGTCTCTCTATATAAAATCCCCTTTTCCTCCAGAAATCTCACTGGGGTTTCAGGTGTTAGCTGGGCGTCAGTCACCTGTTCAAAACACTTTTGGAGAGTGGCGTCTGCCTTTTGCTCCTGTCCAAATCTGCTGTCTGTGGTTAAGGTTTCCACCACAGCTTCTGAACTCCCCTCTGCTTCCGTCTCTGGCTCATCATTACCCCCCTGAACTGTCCCTGTGGTGGCTTGTGAGCGTGTAATCACTAGCACCCGTTTCACATGTTCAGCCAGGTCATTTCCCACGAGCACGGCTGCTGGCAGAGTCGATAAAATCGCTAGCCGCCAATCTCCCCTCCAGCCTTGAAAGTTGACAGGTACCTCTGCTACTGGCAGAGAGATTACCTGCCCCTCAATCCCTGCCACCTTTATGCTCTCATTTGGGATTATAAACTCCCTGGGAATAATATCTGGATGGCACAGGGTTACCTGGGAACAAGTGTCCCGCAGCCCCCTATACTGACGGTCAAGTATTCCCACGTCCACCCCGGCTGTCTCAAACAACTGAGAATCTGTTTTCACCAGCAAGCAGCGCTTTACCTCTATAAGAGGACCATTTTCCTCAGCCTGATCAGCATAGGTAGCTGTTCCAGACTGAGTAGCCATGGCAACAGGCTCCCTCAGTGACACTGAGCCTTGCTCTTTCTGGACACAGAACACAGCTTTTGGCTTGGTCCCACTAGACTCCTGAGGCACCATTCCTTTTAGCTGCTTTAATTTCTCACAATCTGAGATTAGATGACCCTTTCCCTGACAGAAATAACATTTTCTGGTGTATTTTGATTCTCTCTCATCTTGTTTTGGTTTTCCCTCCAAAATCTGAGGTCTTAGTTTCATGTCTGAGGGCTTCCCTTCACCATGGGCCCCTCCCCCTTGCTGGCTTTTCCCTGGTCCCTGAGAGTACTTGCTGTAGGTTTCTTTGGGTTTACCTACAGATTTCCCCTCACCCAAGGGCTTTCTTATTTGGGAAATAAAATCTGCGATCTCTGCGGCTGCTGCCACAGATTTCGGTTTCCTTTCCCTCACCTGGAATTTCAATTCCCCATGCAGGACTGAATAGAACTGTTCCAGTGCTATCAAGTCTTTAAGCTGCTCATAGGTCTCTGTCCCTTCCTGCGATAGCCATTTCTCAAGCAGCCTCACCAATTGGGCCCCCACTTGGGTAAAAGTTTGTTCTGGTTTCTTGGTGAGGGACCTGAATCTTTGTCTCAGCTGCTCTGCATTTATCCCATGTCTGGCAAACACCAGTTTTTTAAACTCTGCAAAATCTTTCATCAGTTCCTCAGGCATCTCGGCATAAACCTCAGCCAGGCTACCACTGATTAAAGATCGCATGATGGTCATCTTCTCAGTTTCCCTCACTGAGAAGTCCACAAACGCTCTTTCCACTAAGGAAAAGAACACCTCAGGACAATCTCCCTTGTGGTACACAGGGAATTTCTTCAGGTCAGCCTTAGACAATTGGCCTCCCTCAGAATCCCTATTGTTATTATTGTTCTGGTTCATCAGTTCCAGTTTTCTTAATTCAAACGCCATTCTCTCTCTCTCCATTCTTTCCTCCCTCTCCATTCTCTCTCTCTCTAATTTTTCCTCCACTTCAAATTGCCTCATCCTCAGTTCATGCTGTTGGACTATGAGCAATTTTCTGAGTTCTGGGTTCTGCTCTCCTGTGCTGTCACCCTGCACTGAGCCAAATTCATCCTCAGAACCTTGGTCAATCTGGGGGTCTTTCACTTCACTCATTTCTGCTACTTGGCTTCGAGTCAAGGGCATAACCCCCCCTCAGAACAGGCTGCTTTAAAAGTCAAGCCTCAAAATAAAACGACCACTTTTTTTCTTTTTTTTTTGCCTCAGAACCAGCTCTCCCTAGAGATTGCTGCTGTTCTTCAGCACTAAACTTGCAACAGTATCGAGTCAGAGCCTACCCCCCTCTGCTGGGCCTCTCAGCTGGCAAGCTAGATCACTGTTACTACGCAGTTTTGCCTCAGCTTTTTCCCGCCAAAACCAGGCTGCCTCAGAGCACCTTAATCTAAGTCTCCCCAGTTGGCACGTTCTTCTACTAGCGCACCTCCCCGTGAGGTACACCTAGAAGATTACCTACGCGCCTCAGACTGTCCCTGACTAGACCCCCCTTGCTCTGGGCACACTTGCCAAGGCTTTGCTGGACCGCTGGACAACTGGACCAGTCGTATCCCACACGCTGGACACCAATCAATGTGACAAACCCAGACCTACTGGGATATGTCACACAGTTACACTAAGCTGCCACCAACCATTCCCTTTAAGAAGTCACACAGACCAGGGATGGATTTTTAAACAATAAAAGAATTAGGTTTATTTAAATACACACACAGGGATAATAAAATAATCAGGTGAATAGGATAAAGTAACGTGGCTTATTCTCACTCATACAAGCATACAGTTTGGTTCACCCAGAACCCTTAACTTGAAGCACAGACCCTGAACCTATCAGTTCTGGCTAACCAACAGACACCTGAACCTATCAGGTTGGTACTCTGACACACAGAAGTACCCTGTCTGACACACAGACTCCCACAACAGCTTCTTCTTCCCAGCTGCTGCTTCGTCACAACCCAGTGTCTCTCAGTGTCTCCCTTTCACCACACAGGCATCACATTTATATACAGTACAGCCCCTCCTCCTGATGTCCCGCCTTCCACTCCCCATAGGATGGAACTTTCCCTCCAAACCCATGACAGACAGGTAACATCAGTGCTGTATGTAACAAGCTCTAGTCACTAACCTTGCCACTAATCATGAGGTAGGGCAGGGGGAAGAGGGAATAATGTGAGGCCATCCTATAGATCAATAAACACAAGTTTTCTTTGGCTGCCTCCTGTGGTTCTCTCAGACAGTGGGGTGGGTGGATCTTTAAATGACAGAAAGGCAGATGTCATGGCAGCACTCTGACTGCACCAGATGCACTAGCTTTCTATGGTACAAACTGGTGTTGCAATGGGTTTCATGGCTGCTGCAGAAAGGACTTGCATTTTGGGGGAAATAGCACACTGTTCCTTTGACAGGCATCTCCCTCTTAATTGTGAGAGTATGATTCAGCCAGCCTAAGGCCAGCCTGGCTAGTTAGGATTGTGCCCTAAAACCGGATAAGAGAAAGAAAGATTTATTTTAGTGCTAACATTTTCTGAATTTGGACCAGGGTTCTGTGACATAAATAGTGCTTTGAATGGCAATTAGTTCTTCAACATGTTCTAATATTCCATTCTTGACTCTTGACCTAAAAAGGAGTAGGTAAATAGCTCCATGACATTAACTAAGATAGTTAATGGATGCTCATTTGGAGATACTACTTATCATTTATGAGCTTATAAAAAAAACAAAAACAAAGCAACCTGACAGCAGCCCATTCAGAAGTATTTATGATCCACAGGACAAAACTTTTATTTCACTCTTGCAAGCAGCCTGGTTGGCAAGCAGCCTGAGTGTAAGAGACATTTAAATAACTATTGACATACTGCTGAGGTCATAATGAGAGAAGGTGTCACATGACCTCTGAGGTCACATGATTGCTGGAGCAACAGTGCTCTAAGTTCTTGACAGTTGGCCTTTGCCCACTTGCTGCTTTCCTGCCTCAACAGCCATTGGGAGCAGAGTGAGTTAGAGAGACCTTGGCTTTTCAAAATTACTTACATTTACCTTTCATCTAGGCTTAACTGTGGACTTTCTCAGCCATTCAGGTTCATAGTTTATAGAGATGTACTCTGTATCAACGGACAGGATTGCTTCCTGTTTTGTCTATAGCTCTGGAAACTAGATTAAGGCACTGCCTGGGTAGTGTAGGTTTAAGATGGTGAAGTCTGGCAGGGCAGTTGATGTGGTACTTTTGAGAGGTTGCTGTTGTTTTTTAATGGAGATAAATGAGTTTGTTAGGATGTAAGCTAGATTTCAATAACAGACTTCCCACACAGATGGGAAAGAGTAGCATTTGTGGGGATCCTTTTCTGGGTGCTCCCTTTCTGATGGAGCTGTGGGTGTAGTGAAACATTTGCCCGCTCTGCATGATTAATCTGTATGTTTCATCCCTAGCATTCATTAGATTGTATTCGGTTAATCTCCTTCCTTAGTAACTATAATTAGAAAAAGTGTTTTTGTTTATGTTGTTCAGAAATGAACAACAGACCTCTTTACATATTGTTTCCGAGTCTGAAGTGTTCCAAAGATTATTGTGTCTGAAATATTTACCCATTTAATATGTTAATATGCCAGGATCTATTGACTTGTTCAGCTTAATAGTTCTCTTTCTGGGTTGGCTTCTCTTGTATTTATTTCCATATTCATAGTGTTAATTACTTGCTCAAAATTTAAAGATATAATAGTTTATAAATGTTAATACAAATCACATAACTATCTTCTAGGTAAAACAACATATCTTATGGTTAGGCACTGACCAGGTAAGGGATCAAAACTCAATTTAGATATATTTATTTTTTACTACCTTCCCTTCTCATACAGGCCAGGACACCGACCAGGTAGGAGATCAAACCTAATTTTGGTTTATTTTTTCCATTTTTACCAACTTCCCTCCTTATGCAGGTGAAGACATTTACCAGGTAATGAATCAAAACCAATTTCTGTTCATTTTTTCCATTTTAACTGCCTTCCCTCCTTATTCAGGTAAAGACACAGAGAAGGTAAGAGATGAAAACTAATTTTGGTTTATTTTTTGCATTTTACCACCTTTCCTCCTTATACAGCTAAAGGCACTGAGAAGGTAAGAGATCAAACCTAATTTTGGTTTATTTTTTCCAGTTTTACTGCCTTCCCTCCTGTGCTGTGGTGATCCCTTCCAACAGCCCTAACCAATCCCTCACACCATTCATAACATGGCCCCCCCCCACAATCCACCCTTCAATAGAGGGGTTAAATCAGTTAAATGTGTTCCTAATTAACTCCAACACTTGAGTCCATCTCTGTATTTCTGGAGCTGGTGGGCAATGTATACCTCTGCCAGCATGGATTCATGCGCTGGCTTGGAACGATTTTTCAGACATCTCCTGATCTGACATAGGCAGAGGCACCAATTGGTGCTTCCCAGGAGGCTGTGCTGGGGCTGGATGTTGGTGCAATTATAAGATCCTTCTGCCCCCAGCCAGCCCTTTTTCCTTTGAGTTTAACCCGCCCGCCCTGGGTCCAGTGTGGCTGAGGTGGTTGCTTCGGGGCCAGATAGGAATTTTGGGTCCATCTCACCTGATTGGCATATAAAAGGTGGGTGGATGTATTTTTGCCTATCCCACACTGTTTACCCATGGGATTCTGAGGGCTATTCTAGGTATGAGTCACGTTTAAATAGGTCAAACTGTCAGGTAATGCGGAAGAGAAGGTGAGTTTCAGTGAGCTCCCAAAAAGCACATGGGGTCCTATTGCAACCAGCATCACAGCAACCAGGATCTAGTGTTTCATTTGCTGGGATGAGGGGTGAATAAGGTATAGTCCCATCAATTGCATGTCTTAGTTCTAGACAATTGGATGGATGGCAGATAGGGATGTTTTTCTTCCCAGTCTGTGGCCAGCTGGGTACGAGCTGTTCAGGGGACAGCTCTGACCAAGGGCTTGGGACTCACCCTCTTAGGATTGGAGAGGGGTAAGAAATACCCCTAGAGCCTGCCCCAGGGATCCACATGACACCCAGGCCCCTCTGCAGGATGAGAGTGATTGGAGGTTAAAAGCAATAAAGTGTGGCGTAGTTAACTCCAACACCTGTGTCTGTCTCTTTATTTCAGGAGTGGGTGGGCAGAGATTAAATAACAGTGGTGAAGGCAAACATTGAATATTAATTTCATGAACTTTAAAATATATGTGAATAAATTGACAGTGTTTTAGAAATTCATAGTGTTACTGTATATTCCAAAGTGTCAATAGTCAACAAGGGACCATAGGGGAATATTTTAACTATAAAAATTCTCAAATGCTTTCCAGACAGTTTACATGTCTCCTCCACATTTTCTCTTTTGCATTCTTTTTCAGCAGCTCCACAGTTCATCCCAAAAGCAGTCTTGACTGCCACTAGCAAAGTTCCAGCTCCCACCCCTCCAAATGTAGGATATCCACAAGAACAATCACAGGTCTGACACTATACTGATTTTCTACTGATTCTGCCTCTTATCACACAAGAGGTGAATTACCGAGACAGGGCTCACATGATCAGCATTGCTGATTTATCAAGAAAACATCAAACTAGTGGCATTCCCATTTGGACATAAGAAAAAAAGCTCTCCTCTTTCTCTTAATCCTGGAGGATAGAGATCCAATGTTTGGACCCTTATAAATTTTAAACAGACGTTTCCAAGAGCTGCAGATGGAGATAGTTCTTGTAGCAATCTGTGACAGATTGTTACCACTGTTCATATAGGTAAAAAGTAAAATTAATGGAAGAAGCAGTGCAGGAAGAATAATCAATTATTGGTCTGGATACAACACAATATCATTGTTTAGAGTTGTTGCATGCATGGTAAGAATGGCCACAATGACATCCAGCCTCTAATAGGAAAGGGATGAGAAGACCACTGTCTCTTCAATTGGACATCTTAGAGTAAGATGTTCCTTGCTTAAAAATTGAATTTCCTTTTTTCCTCTTTCAGTCTGCATTTAGTTAGGCAGAAGGGGATGGGTGATTCAGAAGTCATATACAGTGGTGCCTCGCATAGCGATGTTAATTGGTTCCAAAAAAACACATCGCTATGTGAAACCATCGCTATGCGAAACACCATTTCCCATAGGAATGCATTGGAAACCGGTTAATCCGTTCCAATTGGAACAGATTGCCGTTGTTAAGCGAAAAAACCCATAGGAAACATCGCTAAGCGAAACAATGTTTCTTCCATTGGAATGTATTGAAGCTGACTCAATACATTTCAATGGCTTTGCAAAGTCAATTTTTGCAAAATTAAGTGTGTCATAAAAGGGTCAAAAATGGTTTTAAATGCTTGGATTAGCTTCTGCACCCTCTAAAACGGATGCAAAAGTTAATTTGGCTTTGATCTGACTTTTCGTTAATTTTTTCTGAATTTTTCCCCCCAACTTTTGACAGCTGTCAAAATCTGACAGCTCCATTATTTCCTATGGGGGAAGAAAAAATTCACAAAAAAGTAACTAAGACTCAGCAACTGTTCTAAATTCTTGGGTTTGTTAGAGGACCCCCTAAGTCGTGTGCAAACCTGATTTGGCTTTGATCTGAACTTTCGTTAATTTATGGTGAATTGTTTTCTCCCCCATAGGAAAGCATGGAGCTGTCAGATTTTGACAGGTCCATTGGTTCCTATGGGCCAAAAAAAAAAATTCACAAAAAATTAACGAAAAGTCAGATCAAAGCCAAATCAGGTTTGCACATGACTTAAGGGGTCCTCTAACGAATCCAAGCATTTAGAACCGTTTTTGACCCTTCTAAGACACTTTTTTAATTGAAAAAAGAAACATCGTTAAGTGAAGCAGGGGACCTAAAATCGCATTCGTTATGCGAAGCATGGTCCCAAACTTCGCTAAGCGAAAATCGCCCATAGGAAACATCGTTATGCGGTGCATATTATTTTCTAAAAAAACACATCGTTATGTGAATTCATCGCTAAATGAGGCAATCGTTAAGCGAGGCACCACTGTACTAGGGAATGGAAAGGAATGGTGGAGTATTGGATGGTAGAGCTCTTTATGGTACATGGCGGGTCCTACATACAACTAAACTACATCGGGGCCTGAAGAAAGAATTCTACTCACACTGAAGGAAAATTGCTCCCTTTCAGTCTTTGGTGCTACAGATGTTCAACTACTGGTTGACAATAACAATACATTTTGAAATATGTTGTGTTCTGCCTACATGGAAGAAACAAATATAAAATAGGTTTTGTTCTGTTCTACTAGATACCAAGATTCCTTTCCTTTTTGTTTGTTCCTTGTTGGCCGTGGCTCTTCAGCCCCAGCGGCGGCGGCAAACAAGCAGCAGCAGGAAAGGAAAAGGAAAGGAAAGGAAAAGAGGGAGGGAATGAGCGACAGACCGTCAAGACGGACGGATGGATGGGCGCAAGCTCTCTGTGGCAGGCTGCGAATAGAAACCGGGGGGCAGGGGAGCGTGCATGAGAAGACTGTTCTCTCGGCATCACCCCCTCCCACGGCACGTCTGGGCAGGGAGCAGAGGAGCGCCAGGTGGAAGGAAGAAGAAGTGCGTGGCCAGGTTGCGAGTGGGGCCCCTCCTTCACCTCAGCTGCAGAGAGGACAAGGCAACAGCAGCAGCCTCGCCAGGTGACCCACGAAGGGGGGGGGAGAGATCTAAAAGCAGAAGCCCTGGTGGCACCAAACCATTGAGGAAGAAGACTGCCGGGCATGGAGAGTGCTCCCCTTTTGGACATGTGGGTGCTTCAGGGGGGGCAGCTGGGACCCAGCCTCTACGAGGTGGGGAGGAAGCCCCATCCTCGCCAAGTAGGTGCTGCTGTTCCTCCTCTTTGGGCTGAAATTAGAAGCCAGGCAGATTTTGAGAGTGGGTGGTGTGCTGCGCTTGCGGGTGGGCGTGTCGCGCTTGTGCACATGCACACAAGCGCGACACGCCCCTCCGAGCGCACAACATGCCCCCATGCGTGCGCGGGGGGGCAGAGATCCGTTTCCGTGGCCCAGTTAAAGGAAGCCCACAGACCGGCGCCAGGCCACGGACCGGGGGTTGGGGACTCCTGCACTATACAAAGACCTTTCTCTTCAGGCAGGCTTTTCCTTACTGACTGGTGGTCTGAGAGAGGTTTTGAATGGATTGTCGTGTTCTATTGTTTAAAATGTTTTAGTATGGATTTTATTTACCATTTTTAGTACAATACTTGTTTAATGCTTTTTAAAATATTTGTATATTTACTGTTTGTAGCTTTTAAATATTGTTTTATTTTATTTGCTTTTATTTTAAATGATGCAAGTTGCCTCGGGTCCTTTTTAGGGAGAAAGGTGGAATAAATATATTTCAAATAAATAAATAAATAAATAAGAAATATACCACACTGAATATTACATTCTTCAAAATGCATACAGAAGTAAGTGCCATTCATGTATCTAGTTGTTTATAAAGAGCACAAAGAGATAAAAGATAAAATCCTGAATAAGAGATATTACGTTGCACAGGTGTTCTGGAAAGCCTTTCCAGGCATAATGGGAAGCAAGAGCAGAGTTATTTCAGACGACACCATTAGATAGTAATGGATGATGAAGTTGAGCAATTGAAGGTCACAGGCAAGGTCAGGCCAGATACAGAAGTGGGGCAATGAAGAGACCACAGAGGGTCTAGAAGAATGAAAAATTTAGGCACGATCGGTAGCTGTAAAGAAGCCAGAGTCAGAGCTTTAAGAGAAAAGTGAGGTTGTAAGAATAACAAGATAAGTGAATGGTCTTGGCAGCAGAATGTTCAACAGAGGTGGCAGGCCAGGACCATCACCACAGAAAACCAAGAGGACCAATGCACCCTAGGCAAGAGATGGGAGATGGGCTAGAGTTTATGTTGAGAAGACAGAGAGGAAGGGTTGCATTGGTGCAGAAAGAAGATGATGATGATGATGAAGGAGAAGAAGTGGAAGCCTGTGGCAGAAAAGAGACTTACAACACTTAGGCAGAGGCATTTATTTCCAATCCTAGCCCGTGGGGTTTATTCCCAGGGGAGAGAAAAATAGGCTGAGAGATTGAGATAACGATCTGCTTTACAGACGTGGATTTCCTTACAGTCTGCTTTTGGAAGAGGGCTTCTGCCCATTAGTCACACAGCTGAGGTGCCAGGTTTTTCAGTTAATCACTCTGCGTGGGTCGCTAGGGAAATAAAACACAGCCTTCTTCTCCAAGATAATTCTCTGCCACAAAGGCTACAAGAATGATCTCCGTCAGCTGTCTCTCATAATACTGCTCGTTAGTCTTTGGCTGAGCAAAATGAAGCTTCTGGTTTAATATGCTGTTTAGTATTTTTCATGTTGTGTTTGTTTCGAAACCTGACATCTCCCTCTAACAGTAAGCCAGGGGCATGAAATGTACATTCCTATTCAGGCTGTCTTTCTTCATTTCAGGGTCAGAAGGAAGTTCAGCCCATTCATCCTTGAGCATCAGAATGATGGTGTTGATGGTGATGATCATCACCTCAGAACTGCAGAGCTGGAAGGGAGCCTACGGATCATCAAGTCCCGTCCCTGTCAAGGACGCCCAGTGGAGAAATGAACTCCCAACATCTGGCTCCATAGCCAGATGCCTGAAACACTGTGCTATCCAACACTTATGTAAAACACACTCACAATGCTTTCATTTGAAAGGCTGCTCCTCTTTAAGAATGAGAATGGAGCCACAGAGATGACAGAGCTACGAGCTACAGAGCTCGTACCTAGCTGGGAAATCTATGCTGCAAACTATAAGTTACAGATACTGTAATTCTTAAAAGACAGAATTCCTTGATTGCTGAAAAACGTCTGGTGATCACACAGAAGAAGCTTTTCACAGTGGTCATAATTGCCTATATTCCATATCTGGAACACCAACAATGTTTACCCTTTAATGGTGAGCAATCTGTAATGTATAACTTGGCCCTGAAAGAAACCCAGTGAACTAATGAGACTCATAACAGAACAATCCTAAGTAAAAGGAGCCTGAAGAGTGGAGAACTCAAGAGTCTCCAGTCAGAATCTCCAATTTAGCCAAAGCTCTATTGAGCTCCTGCTGACAGGGAACAAGTTTCCATGGAGACAGTTTTTATCTCCCCTACTTCCGTGGAGTTTACCTTCTTCCATGCCTTCCCAAGATTAGGGCTCCAACCCTTGGGAAGAAATCACTGCAGAGAACAGTGGTGACACAAAAGGATGGGGCAATCAAAGGGGTGAATCTTCTTTGGTGTAAGAACCTTAGCTGTGCTCAGGAGTTCAACTGACCATGTGCAAAGATCAAAATGACAGAAGGGATGTAAATATGAACCCTGCCCTGAACAGCACCATATCCTACAGCGTCAAAGATCTCCATGCACTGCTGGTAAAGTCTTAAGTAGGCTCTGAACATGGTGGTAATAGAACTCCTGTGATCAAGAGCCTGACCTTGTGAGAATGTGGATTGTATAGTGGCTGAAATAGAATGATTTCAATATTCAAAAATTTCCATGGAAGCAATTTCCTGTGAAAGCACCCAGCCATCTCTTATTATTTAATTACAGTGGTGCCTCGCATAGCGATGTGAATTCGTTCCAAAAAAAACATCGCTATGTGAAACCATCGCTATGCGAAACACCATTTCCCATAGGAATGCATTGGAAACCGGTTAATCCGTTCCAATTGGAACAGATTGCTGTCGTTAAGCGAAAAAACCCATAGGAAACATCGCTAAGCGAAACAATGTTTCCTCCATTGGAATGTATTGAAGCTGACTCAATACATTTCAATGGCTTTTGCAAAGTCAATTTTTGCAAAATTAAGTGTGTCATAAAAGGGTCAGAAATGGTTTTAAATGCTTGGATTAGCTTCTGCACCCTCTAAAACGGATGCAAAAGTTAATTTGGCTTTGATCTGACTTTTCGTTAATTTATGGTGAATTTGTTCCCCCCAACTTTTGACAGCTGTCAAAATCTGACAGCTCCATTATTTCCTATGGGGGAAGAAAAAATTCACAAAATATTAACAAAGACTCAGCAACTGTTCTAAATGCTTGGGTTCGTTAGAGGACCCCCTAAGTTGTGTGCAAACCTGATTTGGCTTTGATCTGAACTTTTGTTAATTTATGGTGAATTGTTTTCTCCCCCATAGGAAAGCATGGAGCTGTCAGATTTTGACAGGTCCATTGGTTCCTATGGGCCGAAAAAAAAATTCACCATAAATTAACGAAAAGTCAGATCAAAGCCAAATCAGGTTTGCACATGACTTAAGGGGTCCTCTAACGAATTCAAGCATTTAGAACCGTTTTTGACCCTTTTAAGACACTTTTTTAATTGAAAAAAGAAACATCGTTAAGTGAAGCAGGGGACCTAAAATTGCATTCGATATGCGAAGCATGGTCCCAAACTTCGCTAAGCGAAAATTGCCCATAGGAAACATCGTTATACGGTGCACATTATTTTCTAAAAAAACACATCGTTATGCGAATTCATTGCTAAATGAGGCAATCGTTAAGCGAGGCACCACTGTATTAGTATTCATCTAACTACACCCTTCCTATCTCTCACCACTCTTCATCATCTTGTTTGTAGACTGAGGAGAAACTGATCAACGATAATGACACTGAGCAGCATCCTATTGCTCAGATATTGTCACGTCTGTGTCCCCCGACCACGACTGCTATGGCAGGCTTCCTTCCACAATCCATGGGAAATCCCACAGCCAATCTCACGATGAGTGCATAAATGGACCTGAGCCAGGAAACCTTCTGGAGCAGAGCAGATGCTTACACAATGGCTTTCCTGCTCTGTATTTAACACCAAACAGGTCACCTTAACTTAGGCCTCTGGGTCCATCCAAATTCAAACTGCAAATTATCTTTCAGGAATGTCCACACCCAAATGTGATCCATTTCAGAGAAGCCCCTCTTCAATCTGGACATCTCGTGAATCTGTATGAACTGCTATAATTTAGAAGGAACTGATGGATAGCTCAGTGGTTCAGGCATCTGGCTATGGAGCCAGAGGTTGGGAGTTCAATTCCCCACTGTGCCTCCTTGACAGGGGCTGGATTTGATGATCCATAGCTCCAGCTCTCCAGTTCTAAGATGAAGATTTCAAGATTCATACAAATCCTGAAGTACATCCCTACTTCCTATACTGTGCATTGTTTTCCATCAAACAAAGCAATTTAAAGATATTTCATGCTGCCCAGCAGAGGGCACTATTGTAAAACAGAAATAAACAAAAAACTAATAGTTAAACTATAACCTTAGCAAATAATTTACTTTGTTAGAAAAGAAAATTCTCCTCTTTCATGATAACAAAGGAAAAGTGTTGGGGGGGCTTTAGCTCAAATTATGCTAGGCACACAGTCTAGTATTAGCACTTCTGGTTTTCAGTCTTGCCATTTACCAAACAGTTGTTTATTTCGATACCTCTCATACAATTTTATAAAAATGGTCTTGCAGCACATAATTTATCCCACACAGCATTTATTCTTCCTTCATGCATGGATTTCATACCTCAAATCTGCCCTTTAGATCTGACACTTCTCTTTTCAAATATAACAATTTGTCCCTGGTATTTAGTTCTTAAAGTGATTGGCAGCTTTTATCTGATATCAAGAATCACAACAGCTTAAAAGGAATACCAGAAACTTTGGTGAAATACAATTTTAAATGTCTTTTTGCTAGGGAAAAATGTTCTTATTCATCCTTCTTATGAGGTCAAGTGAGTATTCTTGGTTCTTTTCCATCCCACATCATCCTTAGGAAAGCCCTGAGATGAGGATAAGAGAAAATGAATGGCCCAAGGTAACCCAGTGAGAAATATTTAACAGTTTTCTCCCAAATTCACGTAAATCCCTGTATCCCACCCACTTTGGGCAGGAAATGAGGGAACAAAACAAAATGGTAGGAAAATGTATTGGCTGTTACATCTGGAAATTTGCAATTCAAATGCAGGCAATAGCCACACTAGTGTGATCTCAACTATGCCTTCTGAGCATTCAATGGATATGACAGCTGTTCAGATCCCCATGTCAGAGTTCAGCAATATTTGTCAATCTACATTTTGCAAGGTGGGACAGAGACAGCTATTACGTTCCATCGTTTATGACAAAAGATACCCATCCAGGCTCTTGTTCTCTCTTCCTCTGTGTGGCTATTTGACAGCTTTGCTATGGAAAAACACTGATCAGGAGAAGGCTTAGCAAAAGTCTAGTCATAAGTAGGAATTCACACTACTGTACATTGTGTAAATGGTAGCAGAAACCGTACAAAAAACTCTTAGGCTTATGGCAGTGGGCAGTACAGTGTGTTAAATAGTTCAAAACCATTTCAGAGATAGAAAAAGAAGAGAATGGGAGGGCAAAGTGATTTTCAAGGAGAATTTTGTGTTTAGAAAATGTTTTCTTGAAGCAGACCGTGTCTGGAGTTCACGTCCAATGCCGGAATCAAGCTGCAGAAAGCCCATCATCATTAAACAATCTCCACATAGTTCTATCAGGTCTTAGAAAGACACTGCAGATGAAACCAACAGTGATGGGCCTTTCATATTATAATGAAACAGCACAAACAAAAATAGTCTTTCTTTTTTTCATTTCTGTGTTCTCTTGTTGATTGATTTTGTGTTTCTTTCATATTCCATGTTTTGCGTAACCTTTTTTTCACTCTTTGTCAAACTGCCTCAAATTTGTCATACAATAGTGTAGCAAGGGCTGCTGTCAGCAGCCAATCAGAATAACTGGGGTGAATAGGAAATTTGCATCCATAAAAGGGCCTGCATTGGTTGGAACCGAGTAAGGAGAGCTCTTTGCTTCCATTGTTCCTTGAAGGCAAGATTACTATGTATTGCTGAGCTTCTGGTAACTTCCATTTTGGAATGTGCTTCCTGCCTACCATGTTTCCTCGAAAATAAGACAGGGTCTTATATTAATTTTTGCTCCAAAAATGCATCAGGGCTTATTTTCAGGGGACGTTTTATTTTACATTTGTGTCACCTTTTGGTTGCTGCACAATGTTGTACAATGGTGGTGGGTGGGTTTTTACTTAACAGGCTTATTTTGGGGGTAGAGCTTATATTTTGAACATTCTGAAAAATCATACTAGGGTTTATTTTCGGGTGAGGTCTTATTTTTGAGGAAACAGGGTAGTTGTCTCACTGACTTCATGTTGGATGTTTTCCTCCCCACCCCTTTTTTCTTGTTCTTTTGGGAAAGATTTCCAATGTGTTTCTTTGGATTCGTTTTGACACTGCCAACAGGCAGCCTGCATGTGCCAGCATGGATTTTTTCTCCTTTGGAGATTTTTTTCCTCTTTGGTTTTTGGCCTTTTCCTTTCTTAATTATATTTACTGCCTGGGCTTGACCTACCTCCTACCACCTGAAAGACTCAAAGAAGAGAAGGCATTAAATGGGACAAGGGGGAGAAACTTCCCTATATTCTAGTAATTTGGGGTCGGAGTGCTTTATTTCCTTGCTTTTCTTGTTTTTGGGGAAAGGACTTGTGAGTGTTTTATTTTTCTACTTTTTTCACTATGCATGTGAGAGTGGTTTCCCTTCTTTGACTGAGCTTTATAAATTGTTGGTTGTTCTGGGTTTTTCGGGCTCTTTGGCCGTGAGCCAAAGAGCCCGATAAACCCAGAACAACCATTAGATCCTGGCCATGAAAGCCTTCGCGAATATATTTATAAATTGTTATTTGGTTAATTTACTACATATTTATCCCGTAAAACATATATATTTGGGAGGGGTGGGACTGATGTTTTTCCTTCTGTGAAAATGTGTGGGTCAGAGTAGTGGGCCCTGTGACTGTGCAAATGGTTGGTTGTTGGTGATGTGCATATTATTTATTTGTTTGTTTGTTTGTTTGTTTGTTTGTTTATTTATTTATTTATTTATTTATTTATAAGACTCTTTAGCTGCACCATTACCAGTGGTCTCTGAGTGCCGTACAACAATATTAAATCTTTTAAAACATTAAAACCATTAAAATAGGCAATATTATAATAATATCCTATATTAAAAACAATCATTAAAACATTAATATTAATAAATCCTTCTGCTCATATGGCCAGCTAAAGAATACTATTTAATTAAAAGGCTGGTTAAACAGAAAGTCTTTTGCCCGTTGCTGAAAAGCCAAAAATGTCGGAACCAGACGGATTTCTATAGGGAGGGCGTTCCAAAGTTGGGGGGCAACAGCCGAGAAGGCCCTATTTCGACATGCCACCCCCCTCACCTCTTTCAGGGATGGCACCTTCAGAGGGGCTTCCTGGCCTGATCTTAGAGGACGGGCAGGCTCATATGGAAGAAGGCGGTCCTAGTTTAGGTAACCAGGTCCTAAGCCGTCTAGGGCTTTATATGTCAAAGTACGTTGGTGGTGCGGGTTAAACCGCAGAAGCCTCTGTGCTGCAAGCTCAGAAGACCTGCAGTTGTAAGATCGAATCCACGCAATGGAGTGAGTCCCCGTCACTTGTCCCAGCTCCTGCCAACCTAGCGGTTCGAAGCATGCAAAAATGCAAAAATATGCAAATAGATAAATAGGTACCACCATGGTGGGAAGGTAACGGTGTTCTGTGTCTAGTTGTGTTGGCCATGTGACCACAGAAGATTGTCTTTGGAAAAACACTGGCTCTATGGACACGACAAATTGTCAAGGGGAACCTTTACCTTTACCTAAGCATTACTGTATGCTTTTTAGAGTAGACTGATCCTCTGTTGCCTTGCCTCTCTGCTTCTTTGTGGTAGCTTTTTAGAGTCCTTTAGGGTCTTTGGAGCACCAGAAAACACAAATGTGGAAGCCCAAAACAAATGACCTGAAAAAGACTTTCCCTTTGGTATAATATGAAAAGCTCAGTAAATGAAAAAAAATACAAAAATAAAAGAGGCAGGCCCAAATGAAAACAAATATTGAAATATTTGCCATAAGCATCCCTAGAAGCCACACATTTGAAAAAACACTCTGGAATGGCTGCCTCCTCATAAGAATATACATCTTGTATATGAAGTGTTTTTCCCCCTTACAGAATGGTCATTCCAAATGAGTCGGTCTCTGTGGTGATGCTTCACATGAACTATTCACCTCACAGAGATATTTAGCACATATTCCAATATAAATTATTTCTTTTTAAACTAATTTTAGATTTTATAGGGATATTTATATTTACGATTTAATTACTGCCTGTGTATCACCATATTGTTTGGAATATTTTTTTGGTTATTGTTGGGTTTTGATGGTCTTAAGTTTTAATTTTGTAAAGTGCCAAAAGTAATGTTTGTACTATTCGGGCAATCAATCAATCAACCAGGCCTCCATATATCATTTCCTTATACATTCCAGAGTACCACAGAACGACAGAAAATCTCAATCTTACTGAAAAATGTTTCCAAGCATACCCTGGCCCTACCTTTTAGGAGACTGGAAATCATTTGCAGCATGGGACCAATATTGACTTTGCAGTTTTCTTTGTGCATAACCACCCATTTGTGATTTTGGCAATGGGAGAATCCCCTGAACAACATACTAAACTTGTCATAGTGCCATACCATTCTCTGACATCCCCGCACCACCAGTTGGTGAACTTCTATCTTGATGTACAACCGATATGGCATATTGTCCATTGGTGGCTGCACTTCCTTTCTGCCCTGAGTTTCCTTTTGAAGAAACCTGAAGCTTCATGACCTCCGACCTGTGGGGGAAAAAAGAAGACAGAAAAAACTGTCAAAATTAATCCTACTGAAAAAACCAAATCAACAAAGTTGAAACCATTTGTATTCCAGGGGAGTGACACCATGGATATGTCTGTGCCGACCAATGCACAAAGCATTGCCATGTCTTCATTTCTAGTAGGCCTGGAAAGACTTCAAGGGAGATCTACAGTCTGGTTGTAGGGACCAAACCACAAATTCATGCTCTGCTCACGGTCCTGCACACTTCCTTCCTTCACTTCCTACTTTGAGCTAATCATCGATTGTTTTTTACAGCCACTCAGACTGGAGCAGCAGACAGCCTGTTGTCGGTGGGAACTGTGCCAATAGCATGGGGCATGGCACAGATGAGTGAGTGAGCACCATCTTGGAGCAGTAGTTGGCAAAATGAAAGAGGCAGAAGGAGGGGTCCACAGAATGAAGCATGGCATACCTTGTACTATGAGCAGTGAGTGCCATTCTCTCTTACTTAAATGAGACACTTTCCTTTTCTCCCCCCCTTGCTGTGCCTGCCCTGGCTGGATTGCACAAAGATGTAACTGGAACAGCTGTCAAAGGGGTTCACACATAACTGTTCCATCATGAACCAGAGGCTTCTTTGCTACTTCCTTGGCAGAGACTCACAGACCATATACTGCTGCTTATTGCTCTTTCATAGTGTCGGTGATGAACAAAGCAGCTGGGTGATAGATTTTGGTGGGGAAGGGGCTCATAATAAATGTTGTAGGCTTTCCCCCCTTCTTCTTGGTAGAAAACGGTCTTATGGGTGAAGGCAGCATTCCCCCCAAATGACTCCTACCATACTCATGTTTCATATACTGCCTGAAGATTCTACCCAAAGAAGAACAGTGCCTGATTCTGTTATAGCAGAACACAAATTTTTCCAATAAAAATCTCTCTCTCTCTCTCTCTCTCTCTCTCTCTCTCACACACACACACACACACACACAAAATCTCATTCACCTGCCTGATATACCCCAAAGGGACCTAAACCTCATGCAATATTTCTCTGTTGATTTATAATGCATGTTAATCTATGAATCTACTAATCCTGTATCTTATTCCTAAATCTATTAAGTAAAAAATATACAATGAGATGTAGAGGATGTAAATGTAAGTGGGGGATTCAGAAAGGACACAGAGAAAACTGCTGCAGTGCAGGCTTGCACCAGAGTTTATCCTTATAAATGCTCAGGGGATTTATAAGGAACTATAGCCACCTTTCAACTGGAAAGAACCATCATGAAAACATATGTTTTGATATCTGTGCTTGCTTCTAGATTTCATTGGTGCAGGCAAACATCATTTATGAATTTTGCTCTCACCCTTGGAGGGGGCAACCCCCATCATGAATCACTGAGTTCTCTGTCCCCACTATTCTTGGTGCCAGAGTTTCTTTAAATTTTATTTCTCAAGAAATCACTACAAGACGCCTGAGTAATAAGTAAATAGCCCTTTGCTTCCTAATGTATAGGAGTAAACTTAATTCTGAATATTAAGAATCACTATTTTAGATATAATAATATTGGAACTATCACATTTGGATTCAGATATATTTAAAACTATCCAAATATGGCATTATTCTGTGAATTCAGATTATTTCCAAATCTGCATGCACATTCCTACTGTCTAGAAACCTTCCTATAATTCTTTGTCTGATTTTGTACACTACTCTTTGTTGCAGAATCCCAGTTTGAAAACATGTATCCTTTCAAACACTTCCTGCCTCACGTTTTGCATAACCCACCCAAATGACTAGTACAGCTGTTGTGGGGTGCAGTTGGCACATCTGTATCTTTTTTCTTGCATTGGGATTTTATATTTTATAAGGTTATTCTAAAAGCTGGTTTTGCATTCAGAAGCACAGATCAAAGTTGAACACTAAACATTGCATGCCAGCGTGCACATCTTTTCTAGCAGATGTACACAAGCATTTCACAGTTTAATAGATCCTGCTGATCATTCTGGTTTTTCACACTGGAGATTCTGGCTTTAATCTAGTTTAATACTTTCCATGCATTCAAGGTCTTAATGAAAAACTCTCCTGAGAAAATGTACTTAACTCTAGGATTTGGCCATATTGACTACTTTAAGTGAGGCAAATCCTGCTGAGAAAACTGAATAATGTCCCAAAAGTTCCTTCACGAATTCAAGTGACATCATGAATTGATTTCATGCGAGGGGTACAACACAGTCATGTTCTAATTTACTAACACCTTTGGAAGAAACACTGCATGGACAGTACTGTAAACTCTCTAGTGCTTTACAAATCATTTGTTTTTGCAGTCTTAGGCAGCTAGCAAACCCAGGATCTGTTCAAGCATTCTGTAATGATCCTTGTCCTCTCTCTTCCCCCACCCCAAACAAAACATACATGGCTTTTGGTTTATGTTCAGCTTGGTAATTTTAAAGGTATCTTACAAAGATAAGGATGGGTGATGAACAGCGTTCTGACTCAGGAAGAATGTAGGCCCCAGTGTCTATATGACATAATGTTCTTCCCTGTCAATTAAGTGCCTCATTTGCCTCTGCTTCCTCAGACTGAATGGACTGCCAACTGAGAAATGTAACCCAACACATTACATCAAATTACGGCTTCTTGCCAACCAGCATTCAGCATTCAGCACCCAGGCCAAGAGCTGAACCAAATGTGCAGTTGCTGTGACACAAAGCCTACTAGAGTGTGTCTATGTATAACCTTTTCCTAATGCTAAAAAGTAAAAACAAAATAAAATCTGAAACGGAAAAAAAAGTATGTCATATTATTTCTCAGCTTTGGGAAATAAGGCAGCTAACGACGGGATTAAAAGGTATAAAGGAGAACACCATTAGATTAAAGCACAATTAAAGAAGTTAGAATGGTAACACGTACAGTAATTGAATTCAGAACAGTTTAGAAACAGAGCAGTAACTGTAAAATAATAATTTAAAAGTACAGCCCCCATTCCTTATAAGCCCTTTTTCTTATCAGTCGGTTAATTGCCAAAAGCTTATCTGACTGGAAGGCCAGCAGAAGAACCACAAAGAGGGGGCCAGTAGAGCCTCCCCCTTCTGCCCCGACCACCTCCTCTGCCTTGGGGAGTGGAAATAAATAATACTTCAAAGTTTCAGCTTCTTCCACTGTTCTCAATGCCTGGGTTGGTTTGCAGGGCCAATAGCTAGTCTTTCTGTTTTCACAAGTAAAAAAAGATAAGTAATGAAGCCTAAGAGGAAAATAACTAGAGATCCCCACCATGAATTCCACTATGGGTAGAGTTAAGAGCTTAGTTATGAGCCAGGCAGCAAGAGTCCACGTTTCAAGACAGAGGTGGGTAGAATACTGTCTGCTCTCACTTATATCAACAGAAATAAAATGTCTAGAGCAAGGGTGAACAACTGTGGTCCTTCACAAGTTTTTTTGGGCTCCCAACATGCCACCACTAGCTATACTGTCAGGGCTGATCAGAGTTTCGTTGAACTACCATAGTTGTCTACCCCCGGTCTAGAGAGTTACTTAAAGATTAAAGACAAAACCAGACAATCAACATATATCTGAGACTACTGTTGGAGATCCTCTACACTTCTACAGCTTTACTGTTGAGTGCCATCAACATGCTGATGATACTCACTGTATCTTTCTTAAGGTAGCAACCAGAGATAGGCACATTAATCCTCAGTCATTGTCTAGATGCCATGGCCAAGCAGCTGAGGGTCAACGAATTGATTCCGAATCCTGACAAGAAAGACGTGGTGCTGATCATTTGGCAACTGAACAATCCAGCTGTCACCTCTCTAGTAGTTGACAGGGTATGAATTCCCCTTGTGACCCTTGGGGATTTTATTAGACCCAGTGCTCCTCCCACAGGAACAGGTGGTGATGGTTGGGTTGGCATTTTGTCACCTGTTCTTGGTCCAGAAACTCTGTCTCTCCCCAGAGAGGATGACATGGCTGTGCTGACCCATGCCTCTATAATCTTGAAATCAGATTAGTTTGCTCCACATGGGCTTCCACTTAAGACAACTTAGAACAGAAGCTTTAACTGGTATATCAAGTGGTGGCTAGGCTTCAGTCACTTGACACTTATTTTGGATGAGCTAAACGTGTTGCTGCTGGTCTTCCAGGTTCAATTCAAGGTGTTGGTTATTATCTTTAAAGGTTTCCATAGCTTAGGACTCAAACATTTACTTGATTGCCTTTACATGTATCAACTCTTGCTGCAACAAAGATAATCTGGGGCTGCAAGGTGACAACTCTTAAAGCTGTCCCACTCATATATGTCAGGAAGAAATCTTTACATGTTGCTACCCCACCATATTTTGCAGAATTGCTTCAAGAGTCGTTTGGATGCTGATAAGTTTATCTGTGTTTCTGCCACTTCTGTGGTTCCTTTTGCTCTTTTTAGATCACTGTAACTATTATTTTTTTATCATTTAAATCACGTTGTACAGCATTTCAGGTGTCCTTGGACAGAAGAAGAGCATATACTGAAAATGGTAGGTAGTTAGTCGGTCGGTCCTAGAATATTCCTAAAGGAGCCATGCTCTCAAATACTCTACCTGTGGCTACGGCTACTGTTAACATTTGAATGTTCCTTAGATTTGTTTCCTATTTTAAAGTTGTGTGGCTTCATTCTACCTTCTCTCCAGGAAAACTAAAAAGGGCATTTCCCTTTCTTTCTTTCTTTCTTTCTTTCTTTCTTTCTTTCTTTCTTTCTTTCTTTCTTTCTTTCTTTCTTTCTTTCTTTCTTTCTTTCTTTCTTTCTTTCTTTCTTTCTTTGCTAATCTGTAACATGAAGAAACATTTAGTAACACTAAATTCAAAATCTTGTAGAAGCTGAGTAAATCATATGTCTGCGGTCTCCCAAACTGATAACGCAGAGGGACCAGAAATTTTAATAATGTGCAGTAAAGCACGCCTGGTTTCTTTCCTAAGCACACATAATTTATCACATTCTGAGTCTATAAAATTAAATGAGAGGGCCTTGCCAACATATTCACCAATAACTTCTAAAATGGTTTATATCATTGGAGGAACTTCACCCATAAATTTGTGAGGAATTTGTGGAGACAGCCAGTATTAATAATATACAACTGGAAAGTTGAAGTAAGTAATGGATTACTTTTATGCAAAAATATTTTGTTGACACTTCACAGTTAATGGCGAGGGTGTGACTGGAATTGCATTCAATGAGCAAGTTTCTCTGAAATGATAGACGGAAGAGCTCCCCTTCCCCATCCATGACTGGAATAAAGTGGAGATGGTATGTGCTCATTCCGTAAGTGGAAGACTTGAAACTGAAATGTTTTATCTTTTGCATTGCTAGGAGAGCTGTATTTACATATGCCCCTATGCACTCAAGCAGACAAAGGCACCCTTTGCATAATGTCCAAAAATCTAGTTTCAATTTCTTCCACACTAATAATATTACAGAAGTCCAAATGTTTCAACCATTGCATAATTAATTTCCATGATCTGATTTACCACAAAGTGAGGTGAAGCTGTCATCTGGGTGGCCTCTCTGACATTTTGCTATTGTTATGTGCCATCATATAACAATAGCAACAACGTCAGAGAAGCCACTCATTGATAGGTCCAATTATGGCGATCCTACGAATGAGTGAAACTCCAGTCTGTCCTTTTCCTCAACAACCCTGCTCAGCTCTTGTAAACTCAAGGCTGTGGCTTCCTTTAAGGAGTTATTATATCTCTTGCTCTTTTCCTGCTGCCTTCAAACTTTCCTAGCATTATTGTCTTTTCCAGTGAGCTTTGCTTTCTCGTGATGTGCCCAAAGTACAACAGCCTCAGTTTTACCAATTTTTGCTTGATTTGATCTGGGACCTACATATTTGTCGTTCTGGTGGTTCAGGGTATCTGCAAAGCTCTCCTCCAGGACTGTATTTCAAACGAATCATTTTTTTTCCTGTCGGCTTTCTTCATTGTCCAACTTCCACACCTGTACATAATAATGAGGAATACAACATGGATGATCTTAGCCTTGGCCTCCAGTGGCATGTCCTTAATGTTGTTTTCTAATATCCTCATTGCTGCCTTCCAAGTCCCGGTCTCCTCCTGATTTCTTGGCTGCCATCTCTGTTTGGATTGATGAGTGAACCATGGTATACAAAATATTTAATAATTCCAATTTTTTTCCTGCCAGTATTAAGGTAGTGTAATTCTTCTGTAGTCATCATGATCTCTGACGGGGATGCCATTTCAATATCTCAGAAAGCCTGTTCTATGGAAGGGGTGTTGTTGTTTGCTTTTAATGAACAACCTTACCTTCCTGCTTTAAATATGAAAACATCTAAGGCAAACACAGTAAATGTAATTGGAACGCTTGTCTTACCATCTCTGGGTTTGGAGCATTTTCATTAGTATTCATGGAATATCCCATGGAAAAGTGGAAGAGGAGTGAATAAGCAGCAAATCTGTCCAGAGCAAAGATCACAGAGCAGAGTGGCCGTGAGGAAGTCTGGGAAGTATATGTATGCCATGCAATGTAGGAAGGTTTCCACAGAGACAGTCTCACAGATCACTATTCATTTTAAGGCTTTTGTGCTGAAGATAATGACAAGCTTGAAAGAGGGAAATCTAAACCCTGGGAGACTGCATAATGTTAGACCTTAAAGTAATGTCCATTTCTAACTGCCTTTTAATTAAGGCCATTCTCCCTGTCACTAAAACTTACAACTCAGATTCAAGGCATCTGTTTCTATTGCCAACAACTGGAAGGGATATTAGATTGTCATCCTGCCTGGATATGAAAACAAGTAAATAAAATACAAGTCCCTGTATATCAGGACCGCATTCTCCCAAATGAGCCTGCCAGGGCTTTAAAGAGAGGCTAGTCTCTCTGCCCCATAACTAGAAAATACACACATTTAATGTTAACATAAGGCAGGACCTTTTTGGTGGCTGTTCCCATGCTTGGAAACCCCCTGCCAAGTGTGGGCAGGCTAGCTCCATCTCTGTTACTTTTCCATGGACAAGAAAATAAAACTCTTTAAAAAATCCAAGCACCCTTTTGTCATGAAAGTTGGTTTGCTACTGAATTCAGTGATGCCTCATGACTGGAACAGGAGGGCATCCCCTTGAAATCTGGGGGTGAAGTGCACTCTCTCTTGGTCCACAAGTCAGCCATGGTTGGATTGATTTTCAAACTGTTGATGCCATTCTTTCTCTCTTAATAATATTTTTATTCAACTTTGTATGTTTTAACCATACGTTAGTAATTTGTTTCCTTTATTTTATTGTTAGCTTCCTTAAGCACTCTTTTGGCAAATATGTGCAACACCAACTGACTGACTGACTAGCTAACTGCTGGCGTGTTTATGGAAAATCAGTATCTATTACTGTCTGTTGTTGTTTAGTCGTTAAGTCGTGTCCGACTCTTTGTGACCCCATGGACCAGAGCACGCCAGGCCCTCCTGTCTTCCACTGCCTCCCAGAGTTAGTGTCTATTAGCCATAATAGCTACTGCTTGATGTTTTCTTCCAGTAACTTATACTGTGTCTGAACAGGGAAGTTATGTTTTGGTTGACTTATTTCCAACTTGTTCTACTCCAGCATGTTCTACTTGCAGTCCTTCAGCCTCTGTTATGGAAGGGTGAAACAGATAGATCTTTCATCAGGTCCCTCAAGGGACGTAACATATATAAAGCAGTCAGCAGTGAAAATTTAATTCAAATGATGGCATAGTGGGTAGATGGGTTTTCTCCCAATCATCAGTTCAGAGGATGTGTTTAGCTCTCCTCTATTGGAAAACTGCTTGGCTAAGCATTTACTTATTAACTTACCTCCACTTAACACTGGCTTTTTTCCAAACTGTGAATTGGTTTTATAATGAATGGGAGGGGAGGAGTCTTTGTGTGTGGTCCATCAAGTCTTTCCCAAAAGACATCCCCTCAAGCAAATAGGGAATGGAAACCCCTTCTTCAGACCAACCACAATGGGTGTAAACATTCCAAGGAGGATTATTACACCCCCAAAGTTTCATGTTGCTCTCACATCTTTGTGAATGCTTTGCAACCCTTCTTTTTTCGGTTCCAAACTCTAGAACCACTAAAAAGAGAAGGGGAAGTGAGTAAGAGGAAGAGGGACTAGAATTTCCCCTGGAACGAAATAATATTTTAAAGTTTCAACTTGACCTTCCCCACTGCATCTCAAAATTTAGCCGCAAACCCAGCATAATGGGTTTATATAAATTGACTAGACCTGCTGGAATTACATCCACTTCTATAGTGCCAATACTCAGAGGGATCCTTTGTGCTTTTAAAAAGCATTTCTCATTGACAAAAATAAATGTCTTAATTTTTGCTCTGTTCTGTAACAAAATACGTTTCTTGCCTGCACAAATACAGCAAGGCATCAACCCCACACACCATTCACTATGTCATACGAGACTAAGTATGTCTTACACATAGTTACCCAGAAACAGCTTCCACTGAGTTCTGTGGAGTTCTATGTTATGTACCCTGTTTCCCTAAAAATAAGCCCGAACCTGAAAATAAGCCCTAGTATAATTTTTCAGGATGCTCATAATATAAGCCCTACCCCAAAAATAAACCCTAGTTAAGTGTAAGTCCGCCCTCCATCCTTGTGCAGCAACCAGAAGATGATGACATGACTGTATGTGAATAAATGTAGATCATTGCGCATAAAAACAAAACATCCCCTGAAAAGAAACCCTAATGTGTTTTTGGAGCAAAAATTAATATAAGACCCTGTCTTATTTTTGGGGAAACACAGTAGTGTGCCATCTAGTTGGAACTGACTTACAGCAATCCCAATAGAGTTTTCAAGGTACGTGAGATATTTAAGAGTGTTTTTTTCCAGTTCCATCCCCATAGTGAATTTCTATGGCGGAGTGGAGGTTCAAATCCAGGTCTCTGAGTCCATCACATCCAAAAAGATGTGCACAGGATGGCTGCCTTGATAATCTATTTTTTGATCATTTTTCTCTTCTGTAAGATCAAGGTGTTCTTCTTAAATTAAGGAGGCAACTGCTCATTCTTCTGCTGAAATCCTAAACAAAGTCCTAAGAGAGGAGGCTACCTTAACTAAATAATATATGCAAAAAAGATTTTTAAGGCTTTGGGCCAAAAGCATGTTAATGCATGAAAGAAATTAATGGGCCGGTTTTTATTTGGTTGGTTGGTGTTTTTTTTAAGATAAAAAGCAGTATCATACAATGGCAGGCCTAGAAACAGAGTTTAACTCTTATTTAGCTACTTATTCACTCTTCTTTCACTTTTACATGGGACGTTTCAGAAATTTAACACTTCCCCTTCCAGCAAAGTGCTAACAAAATTTCAGAGACTCTTCTTCTCCAAGATGGGAAGAGAAGTGCAGGCCTTCCATTGCATGATGGCCGCAAAAACAGCGATGCTACCTGAAGGCTGTTGAAGAAGATGGGGAGGAGAAGGAGCCTTTGCCCCAGAAAGACACTTGCAATGCTCTGCATTGGCTTTGTAGCATGTCTGTTTCTTAACCTTTTTCCAGCTTCCGCTCTTACAATGCTTTGCCCAGAAGGACCAGGAGATCTCAACGCACAGTGCAAAAGAACACGGCTTCTGGTCAGTAGTTGGATGAGATGCCACCAGGGAATCCTGCATATGCTGCCTCAAATTCCACAACAGAGGAAAGGTTGGATACAGATGAAATCACTGCCCATCCTGTCAGGTGCATGCCTAACTTGTGTTATACATCAAAGGAGAGGGCAGACTGACCGTTCCTGTTCTGCACCCTTCTGACTACTTAGAAGGAAGACGTTTCTTTGGGGAAATGTTTACCTCAGAGTATAAACAGCGAAAAAGGTAACTGTTTAGCTTTCTTTCAAAAAATGATTAGTAATAGCACTTCATGGTTTAAATAGCATAAATACACAATGGCATCCAAGGGGTAGCTTTTCCCCACTTCTTTGTCCTAGCTAGGGTACCCAGTGAATCAGTTGCTGAATCAACACTTACGGTACTTAAATCTTGTGGATATTATGGTTCTATTCTAGTTCAGAAAAGCAGCTGGATTTAGACCTGATGCCTCTTCTAGTTCTAACACTGCTTTGATTGAATCATTTAGATTTAGATCTTAAATAATCTGATGTGACTAAGGAGAATAAAATTCAGAAACCAAAGAAACATCTTAGGCCTATGAAATCTGCCAATGAAATAATGCAGTCATATACAAATGGGGTCCTCTATAATCTAAAGCAAATATTTAAAATGCAGCATTCCAGCTCCAAACAGTGCTTATCTGAGTACAGCCAAGATGCCTGATGCTCAGTTTATCAACCAGATAAGAATAATAATAAACGAACAGCAACAAAGGCATGTTCTTCTAACTAGTATAATTTCATTTATTAAATAATGCCTTGGGTTTGCTTTATTACAAAAGTCTTTACTCTGATTAAGGCATCTGTTAGTGTTCAATAAGATGTCTTATACAACTCACTAATCCCAAGAAAGATCTTTGGTACCTAGTTGGTAAACAAGAGTTTGTTCAATCTGAAAACCTTAGATCTACTCCTCCAAAGAGCTACTCTAAGAGACTGAAAGTTTAAGGCTAGTACGCTATTGCCTAAACACAGAGAGGAAGAGTATTTGCAAAGGTGATGCCCCTTTTCCTGCAGGTTCTATGGCAAGTGACCATTCTTGCAAAGGTTGTAAGGGTAGCCACGCAACTAGCTTTGCCATGGGAAACCTGCTGGGAAGGAGGGAGTATTTTACATGATTTCCTTTCCATTTTGCATTTAGGCAACAGAGTACTGACCTAAATGTGTAATGCTTAGTATTTCAATGTTTAAGTGATTATAGTTCAACTCTCTCAAAATAAGGCTGCTGTGGCCTTGCATCAGAGCTTGGAATGTATTTTAAAAATGTAATATTAGTCATTCCATTACTGTTGTTTTGCCCTTTGCAAACAAGCATACTGGCTATGAAAATGGTTCTTACTATGCCTAACTACATATTACAATTGTGTTATGCTGAAACATCTTAACATAAATGAAAGTATTATCAATATATTACTGCTGCATGAGAATGTGGAAATTATCTTGTCCTAGCAGAGCAAATTACTGTTTTTCTGCTTTGTGGCTGGGAATAGTTTTACTTGATGTTAGTGAAGCTTTGGTGCCAGCATCCTATCATAGTCTCAACCATTCCATCCATCTCATGACTATACTATTATTTAGTAATTTGGTAATTCCCTCAGAATCTGCAGCTGCTGGAGGCTTCTATCTCTAGGATAAACAACAAGCATGCCAAAAAGAATATATGCCCTACCTCTGGGCCAGAAAGGTATGCAACAGCTCTTAAAGCGGAAAGATGGCTCATTCTAAACACTTGTGGATAAGGTCTTTTTTCAATCCAAATTGTTCAAAGAGCATGACAAGCTGCATACATACACACATGCAGACTTACACTAACAATACATTCTTACCCCTAGCCTTTTCATATTTAAACAAAAAATGAATCCATAATAGATACATAAAACACTTCTCAATATCAAAACCAGTGATTCATCACTCTTTATTACGAAGGACTGTCTTTAATATTGGAACAGTCCTGCTGGATCACCAGCAGCAGTTCCAGTCCTGCAGTGCAACGCACAGTGGTGTTTTTCCTTTTATTTATGGCTCTCTCCTAAACTGAGGCTCCCAAGGGCTTCCCCAGAGCAAAAGGGATCCCTAGAGACCCTTGGAACCTGAAGAGAGGGAGGGACAAGAAGTTTTTAGTCTGATTAACTTAAAGATCTTCATCAATAGATGATGACATCAGCTGCCTTGCATAGCATAAATTTACAGCAACAGGATATCAACCTCATGGCTGCAACAATTAATTTTTGGCCTCAACTACTTCTACCTCAACATCTTGTGTGTGTGTGTGCACGCACGCGCACACACATGCACATACACGTGCACGTGCCCTTACTTGCCAGCATTTTGTTTTAGTATAATTGACCATATATACTTTGGTCTGATTTATCTTCAAACATGCATATGGCGTAGCTCTCAAAACAGATGAAAGAAATCAGAATGTAGAAATCAGACAGTGCAACATAAATCACACAGAAAAGATATGTTGAGAGGAGAAGGAATAAGATATTTAAAATCTGCATCTCTGAATATTTGTTGTCAGCCGGGTTGTGAAGTATCCCCATATCCAGCCAAAATATAAATCCTCTGTGGAGTAAATTTCATCCAGATTCTGTGGAGCCTAGCAGGCTCTCAGAAACAAGAAACAGATGGTTAATTAACCATCTGTGGTAATATCTTATCCCATGATTTTGTTTGTTTATTCATATTTTTCCCCAGAGTTTAGAAACTGGGAAATCACCAGCAGAACTGGAAATTAACTTAACTTGAAAGAGAGAAAATAAATCACAATAATAAAGCCTTCCTCCAAGTACTTTCATTGTGACGGATACTTAATGTCTGATAAGTAGTTGGACAGGCAGAAGAAATTAATTTTTAAAATAACTTGTTTATCTGCACCTAATTTTATTTCATGTAGCTCAGCTTGCAGGTGGCGAAATGTTGAGGTCATGAACAGCCTGTCTAATATGTGAGCTTTCCTTGGGAACCTACTGTACATAAAGAATGTGCTTGTGTGTGTGAAGATGTTTAAAAATGCACTGTTTTTCCTCAATAGTAATAATTATGTGCCAAGTTGAATCTGATTTATTGTGACCTTCCCCAGGGTTATCGTGGTATAAAGAACTCAGAAGTGGTTTAGCATTACTTCTTCTGGGGGCTGTTCTAGAACTGTGCAGCTTGCCCAAGGCTACACAAGCCCTCTCTGCTGTATAGAGGCACGCTGGGGAATCAAACTTGCACTTCAACTGACTATCTAACCAACTTTCTCGGCAATGACCCCTACAGAAATAACAGAAATAACTTAAGGTGTTTCGAATTTTCTACTGATGTAGAATTAGTGGACTACCACAATAAAATATGCTGCGTTGTTTTTCAGCTCAATATCACATTTCCAGGTACTTCGGCTGTTGTTTTTTAACCTAGGGAGCAAAGGTTCCAAAGAAACAGGGATAAGTCAGGGACCGCATGTCTCTTCCCACCCCGGGATGAAAAAGCAGTTTGGAAAAAGTGATTTCAAGCCAAGAAAGGGAACAACCGAGGGGAGGGGGTCATTTTATGTGCTCTGTTTCCAGTATAAGTTTCAGTGTGACGGTGCTGCTCTAGGTTAGGGAGGACACCAAAACAAGAGCCCCTAGGATGGAATTACGTAATTCTGTATGAAATATAATTTGGGCTCAATGCTTACAGGAGTCTGAGCAAGTATGACATGGTTTTGGATACATTAGGAGACCAGTCTGTAGTATTCGGGTTGCAATTACTGAAGAAATTTGCTTCAACATGGTAGTGGGTTAGAAGAAGCCAACAGAGAGAGAGAAAGCTCGAGAGTCAGGGGATATTCATAAAGGTTCACATTCCTTGCTGAACATCACTGTGACATGAACAAGAGGTCCTGGATGAGACCTTTATAAGAGATGTATTTATTTATTTATTATATTTACAGTGGCGCCTCGCTTAACGATGTTAATTGTTTCCCAAAAAACATTGCTATGGGAAAACATCGCTAAGCGAAACACCATTCCCCATAGGAATGCATTGAAAACCGGTTAATCCGTTCCAATGGGAACGGATTACCGTCCTTAAGCGAAATCGCCATTGGAAACAATGTATCCCCCATTGGAATGCATTGAAGCCTATTCAATGCATTCCAATGGTTTTGCGATGTCCATGTTTGCAATTTTAAGTGTGTCTTAGAAGGTTCAAAAACAGTTTTAAATGCTTGGGATCGTTAGTGCACCTTCTAAAACGTGTGCAAACTTAATTTGGCTTTGTTCTGACTCTTTGTTAATTTTTGGTTAATTTTTTTCTTCCCCATTGGAAAGCATTGAACTGCAGGTTTGACAGCTGTCAAACTGAACCTGCCCTCACGGAAAGACCCATTCATTATTGCTGTTGCCAGTTCTGTTGTTATAGGCCTGGCTGCTTTTAACAGTTAAGATTTTTCCCCCTGATATTCAACCAAAATCTGGTTTCCTGTAACTTGAGCCCATTATTATGTATTCACCCTGGAATGATCAAGAACAGATTCTGCCTCTCTCCTGTATGACAATCTTTAAATATTTGAAAAGTGTTATACCATCAAGGCTAAACATGCAGTTCTTTCAGTCTTTCTTTATAGAGCTTGGTTTCCAGCCCCCCGAGTATCCTTGTTGCCCTTCTCTGAGCTTGTTCCAGTTTGTCAGCATCGTTTTTAAAGCACAGTGTCCAGAACTGGATGCAGTACTCAAGATGAGACCTAAAAACTGCTAAATAAACTACAGTGGTGCCTCGCAAGATGATCGCCTTATGGGACGATTAATCCGCAAGACGATTGGTTTTTGCGATTGCTGTGGCACTTCGCAGGACAATGTTTTCTATGGACGATTTTCGCAAGACGATGATTTCCCCCCATTGGAACACATTAAATAGATTTCAATGCATTCCAATGAGGAACCGCGTTTCACAAGACGATGGTTTCAGAAGATGACGTTTTTCACTGAATGAATTAACATCGTCTTGCGAGGCACCACTGTACAGTCTAAATGTTTTCCCCACTTCCCTGTCCTTCCACTGAGGAACAGAGGAAGCATTACCATTTGCTGATATCCCAAAGTGGCTCACTTATTAAGCCAGTTCACAATATTATAGAAATTTGAGCCAGAAGGACCCTTGATAGACAGAAGGTTTGCTTTTGGTCACTTCCCAGGGATCACATGTGCTGGAAATGGACAAAACCATAGTGATCCTACCTGTACTAAAGCAGTAGAAGACCTTGACCTGGGCTCAGAAAAGAGCAGATAGGAACAATTTGGTTTGCTTCAGCAAGTACATCTTGTAGCTGCCAGAAAAAAGGAGTGAAGCAACCCATCTCAACAGTGGATCAAACAGCTGGCTAAATGCTCATCTGATCACACCCTAAGTTGCTTGTTTCCATTAGCATACTTTTAACTTAATTCATGTTCCTCTGTACCATTCGTATTGGATTCTTTCCTATCTGAACGGTGCTTAATGGTTGTGCCCATCTTGCTCATTTGGCTGGTACATTTGGGCAGAATTCATCTGATCAGTAAGTTTTGGGTGTCATGAACTGCCCTACCTATCATTTGCAAAATTATTACAATCACTTGGAGAAGCTGCTGGTCAGAATAACCCATAATGTTACACTTTCAGAAACAGGGAAGGACGAATATGCCTATTTTGCTTTTTCTACCATTCAGATGTTTTAAATATCAAGTTGTTTCTGTTAAAAAAATCGGTTGAACTTATGAGGCCATGGGCGTGAATTTCTGTAAGTTCTTGTCAAAAGCAAACAAATTTTTTCAACCATCAACATTCACAAGGAGCCAGACTTCGCAATATGGACAGGAAGGTCTGAACCTGCACACCAGAAGTGTCAGCACTAATTTAGCACCACAATTACTGAAACTGAAAAAAAAAAGACAACCTTGTAAGAGATAATAATTAAAAGCCTTCTGTCTGGGTGGCTACATCTGTCAGTCTCTCTTTCTTCCCATGTTATTGTGGGTTGTTGCTGTTTTTTAAATCTTCAGTGCTTTCCATAAAACTTATGAAGAAACCCAAAAATTCTGAAAAGTTCTCATTAAAAACACACCCACCCCCCAGACAACCGATATTTGCCCATCTATATCCAAAACCAACGTACTGAATTAGCTAGTTTATTGTGCCCGCTTCCCAGTGGCCTTTACTCAATATCTGGATAAAAGCTAAATACTTTTGCACACTGCTAAACGGAGGAGGTTTATAGTGATGACAGTCCCACCTCCTGGTCTGCAAACCACTCTCGTTCTTCTCTTTTCTGCAGTATTGACACTAGCAAGTCAGAAACTGATCCACAAAGTTTCCACAATATGCTGTTGAATTTGAGGGGTGGGTGTGGATAGAGCAAGAAAGAGGCTCACAACCATTTACCAATGCAATAGTTAGATTGCATTGTTTTTCTGTAGCATCTGGTTTCTAGTCAACTTGTGGAATCTATACAAGAGTATTATTACAAACCATTAAAGGGACCCATGTATTAAGTACATCTGCCCTTTGTACACATCACTATATGTGTTAATATGTTACTGCAAACATGAAATACTGGCCAGAACTTAGAGAAGTTGGCATCAGATTTCCACAGCTTGCTGGGTTTAATGGCTGAGATGGTGGGATTCATCTTGGTGGTACAATCAGGCACATGACCCATCCCTTGTAAATTAGTCACAAAGGTTACAGAAACCTTATATGAACACCAAGAGGATTCCGACTATTAAGAAGTGAATTTTATGCAAACTTTTAGAACAAATGCTTTTCTGAGTACTCTCCTTACTATGGCCCAAAACAGATGGATAAACCTTGCTAAGGCCTTCAACATTCTTTGCTCTATCCCATCACTAAAATCTGAAACAATGCCTACCCCTGTGGAATTATAATCTATTATTGGCAAATAAACTGAAATTAGAACGTCTTATTTCAGTTAGGGTTATTAATAAAGAAAACAGTAAAATCTAGAAAAGTATGGAATGAAGTGCAGCTTTTTCCTGCTTTGAGGTGGTTTCCTCAATGGACAGCCACAGGAGAAGGAGGAAATGTGGATGAGCAGAGAATAACATCAGTCGGAAAAGGGAAAACAGAGAGAGAGGGAGGAGAAACTGAAATAAAGTGGCACAGATCAGAGGTAACACTTATCTACTTCTTGTTGTCTTTGTTCCTCTATTAACAAACATTGGACGCCATCATCACCAACATCATCATAATATGCCATTAAGGTGACTCTCTGGGTTTTCCTAGGTATAGAGTACTCATAAGTGGTTTACCAGTCCCTTCTTCTAGTAGTACTCTATGACCACACAGCTTTCCCCAGGCCACACAAAGGGTCAGGGACATAACCTGTCCACTTTGGGTGATCTCAGATGGCTCCTCTCCCTGCTAGGCATGGAAAAGATTCAAATTCCAGAACCCTGGTTCCTCAGCTGGTTAATTATACCAGGCTTGAGAGGATTATGATTACATTAAATTGGGACATGCGGCAACTATAAAAAATGATGTTCTACCGCACCAAAACCAGTCTACAAAGTTCTTCAGCCAGCAGGAATCAGCAGTCAGCTGATAAAGATATTCACCTTAAGATGAAAGAAGAGCTGTATTTGTTTTTGTTTTTTCCTACTGAAGGTATTGTATCTTCTCTGAAGATAAACTAGATATTCTTAAATATTGAATTTCCCCTGTTTTCAGCTGAAAAGAAACTAGTAGGAGCAAAATAAACCTCCCAAAAACCTACACTCCATTAATTTCAAATGTTTATACTCTCCTAAATATAATATTTACAATATTTCTGGTTACAGCTGGTTGTGGGTAAGTAAAACAAAGAAGGCAATTCTGTTTTGTAATTAAGTCTTCAAAGCAAAAAAAATCTAGTTTGCTCCTGTGACAGATGCATTAAATTTAAATGGCAGTTCTGGTATAGATTCATATGATCATAGAATAATGAAGGTGGAAGGGGCCTATAAGACCATCAAATCCAACCCTCTGCTCATTGCAGGAATCCAAATAAAAGTAGATTTGACAGATGGTTGTCTAATTTTATCTTGAATGCCTGCAGCACTGGAACACTCACCACCTCCTGAGGTAAATGGTTCCATTGTTGTATTGCTCTAACAGTTAAGAAGTTCCAAAGTCTGATTTCCTGTAATTTGAGCCCATTATTACATGTCCTGCACTCTGGAATTATCGAGAATAGATCCTGCCTCTCCTCTGTATGACAATATTTCAAGTATCTCCCCTCTTTTTTAAAAGCTAAGCATGCCCAGTTCTTTCAGTCCTTCTTCATACAGCTTGGTTTCCAGTCCCCTAATAATCCCTGTTGCCCTCTTAACTTGTTCTAGTTTGTTGGCATCCTTCTTAAAGTGCGTTATCCAGAACTGGACACAGTGTTCAGGATGCCTAACCAGTGCCAAATAGAGAGGAACCAATACTTCATAGGATTTGGAGACTATAGTTGCGCTAATGCAGTCTAAAATAACATTTGCCTTTTTTTGCAGCCACATAAAACTGTTGGCTTATATAATCAACTCTGCATCCATCTGACTGTTGTTCTATGCAGCCTACACATAGTTAGCTTGCTAATCAGAATATCATGGGGCACTTTGTCAATGGCTTTGCTGAAGTAAAGATATATTATGTCTAAGCATCCCAACTATCTACCAAGGAGGTTACCCAACTAAAAAATGAGATAAGATCACTGTGACAGGATTTGTTCTGACAAATCCATGTTGGCTTTTGGTTATTACTGCACTTTTTCAAGGTGTTTGCAGAGTGACAACTTTATATTTTGCTCCAAAATTTTCCATGGGGTTGATGTCTGGCTGACTGGTCTGTAGTTGCCATGAAATTATTTTCTTGAAATCTCCATGATTTCAAGAAAATAATGGACAGTGGATGTATGAGTTCTTCAGCCAGTTCTTTCAATTCTCTTGGATGCTGTTCATCCACCCTGGAAATCTGAACTCATACAAAGCAAGAGGGCATTCGTTGACTATTTGTTCATCAATCTTAAGATGCAATTCTGTCCCTTCCACTTTTACTTCACATTTGCGCAGAGAATCATAGAGTGTCTTTTGGAAAAAGACCAAGATAAAGTAGGAATTAAACACTTCTGCATTTTTGTTTTGTTTTGTTCTGGTCATTTGTTGTAATTTTTTTTTAGCCATTTAAAATTTAAGTCATTACTTCATGTATCCTACAAATGAGAGATGCCATCATATGACAGGGTTACTAAGAGCCATTAGATTGTGGTGGTCTCACGAGATATGAAACATTTATGGGTCAGCCTACTGTGTGCCAAACAGAACATAAACTATGTAGTTCCGCTCCCTAATATGCTTCAAGAAGCTGAATGACAAGACTGCAATATATAGATGGTTAAAATGTGTGAAGAGGATAGAAATAAAGAAAAGGTAGAGTGACGTGAAAAGTATTCTTAAGAGTAAAATCAATGCACAGTCAGAATTAAGTTCCACTGAGTTTAATGGGACTAATCCCAAAATAAATGTGCATAACATTGTAGCCTCAGGAAGCTGTACATTAAGAGATACCGTATACTGTATTTTTTTGCAACCGGAGGATGTGGACAGGACCTTTGGAGAGGGAGAATTACCACATGTCTTTCTTGCTCTTCCTGGTTTATAAAAATTGCCAGAGGGGGAACTGGTTGAGTGGGTAAGAGGGGGAATGCATGCCTCTATCCAACACGGCAGGGTGCCAGCACCGTTAATGGAGGCAATATTAAGACCATGGCTGAAAATGCCTTCCTTGAATCCCATGGTATTGGATAAATAGTTGTCGTCTAGTCGTTTAGTCGTGTCCGACTCTTTGTGCCAATCTCTAATGTTCTATTCCTGGGCAAGATATCTGAGGGTTCTGTTTTTTGAATCTGGGTCTCCACAAACACATCTTTAGACTTGGGTAACTTTGCGACAGGGGAAAGTTTTATTGGAGTATTCAGCATGAATTCTTTTTCTACAAAATTGTCCCATAACACTTCTCCTGTCACCAACAGGTCCAACAGGGGGCTCTTCATTTTGCTCATGAATGGGTTGGTTTCCTCTGGGTTCCTGGGACCAGGCCAGCCTTAGGGAGGGTCATTTTTTAGTATCTCATTGTCCTCTCCTTCTAGTAAGGGAATGGTCTCGTCCTCACCTGCTCCATCCCAGTCAACATCTCAGGTGTTGGGGAATAGGGTCCAGGGTCTCGTCACACCTCCCTCCTCTGAACCTCCTCCACTCTCCATCTCAATCTCTCCTGTTATTACCTCTCTACTGTTTCTTTCTCCTCTCTCAGCCGCCTCCTCCACCCACGAGCCTCCGCTTCACCCCAATAAGACAGACATGGGGGAATCTCTTGTCGCCAGCGATAGTCCGCCTCTTCCCTGGGCACTCGGAGTCTTTCCCACTCTCTGGTCCAAGGGTCTTGTCCAGATCCATTCCCAACCTGGAGGCAATCCGTCTCCATCTCTTTTTATCTCTGCTGCCTCCGCCTCGATCTCCACCCTCTTTTTTCTACCCATTCCTGCCAAATGTTCTTCCATTTGAATGGCTACCATTAACCCACACATTTTGACTTCCAAATCCCGGTTATCGGTACCCCTTTGTTCTTTTTTAACTGGGGATGGAGTGAGCAAGGTCTGTACCTCCCTCTCTGTAGTTAGTGGAAGGGATGGCACTCCAGTGAGGGGCTCCTTTCCCTTGCTTCTCTTCTCACACAGTCCAGGGATTCCTGGATGAGACAGACTATTTAAACCCATTCCAATCTGCCTTCAGGCCTAATTATGGGATGGAGACAGTCACCTAGGTGGATGATTTATGCCTGGAAATGGATGGGGGAATGTGTCCCTGTTGGTTCTACCAGACCTCTCAGCAGCTTTTCAAACCATCAGTCATGCTATCCTTCTGAGCCGTCTCTCTTGGACAGGCCTTGAAAGTACTGCCTTGCAGTGGCTCCAGTCCTTCCTAGAGGGAAGAACTCAGAAGGTGGTGCTGGGGGGACTCGCGTTCAATATCCTGGCCAGGGTTCTATTTTGTCCCCCATGCTATTGAACATATACATGACACTGCTGGGAGAAGTTATCTGGAGTTCAGGGGTTTTGTGTCACCAGTATGCAGATGACAGCCAACTCTATTTCTCTTTTCCATCTAAATCCAAGAGAGCTTTTCAATTCTTTGCCAGTTTTTTTTGTTTGTTTGTTTTTTTGGTGAAAAAAACCGGAAACTTAATCCAGAAGAGACAGAGGTATTCTTAGTCAGTCAAAAGGCAGATCAGGGAATAAGGATTCAGCCTGTGCCAAATAGGCTACACCCCTTCTGAAAACAAAGGTTCACAGCTCCGGTGTGCTCCTGGATTCATCCCTGAACCTGGATGCCCAGGTTTCAGCAGTGGCCAGGAATGCATGTGCACAGTTAAAACCAATCCACCAGCTGCACCCGTTCCTGCAGATGTCTGATCTGGCCACGATGACACATGCCTTAGTTACATCCTGACAACATTTGAGATTTTGTGGTTTAATTAGCATTATTAATATTGTTACGTAGTTTATCTCAGTATCATGGGATATTGTTATCATAGTCGCGCTTAAGGAAGCAAGCATTCACAGGCTTTTGAAATATATCTCAGTCATTTGTTGTCCTAAACGTGTCGATTACTCAAGCTGTCCAGGTGAACATCAGACAACTGTCAAGGTTCAGAATTTTGTATACAGTAGAGTGTTAAAATAATGGGGGGGGGGTTATAAAAAAGGAGCCCTGAAAACAAAAGTGCTTTTCAAATTGAACCTTCATCAGTAGTTTACTACAGTTGTTCCAAAACAATTACTGTAGCTGGCTCTCGAGCTAAGCAAAGCCACCGAACAATAACATCCAGATAGCTGAATTGTTTGTGTCACAATAGAGATGGCTCCTGTAGGTCTTACGATTTTTGTTCTTTAAAATTATTATATTCTCACATTCCAGGTTTCTATATTTTTTAATGTTACTGCTTTTTGATCCTTCAGGCTTTGCAAAAAAAAAATTGTCACAATATTGATGCTATCAGCATGGTGACAGCTTGCCAGATTTTCAATCATAAATCACTAGAATTATAATATGTGCTAGAATAATTGGATTTCCTATTGAAATTTTTTTCTTGGATCTCCAAGCCTGTGGACCTCCAGAACCCTTGAAAAGAATTTGTTTACAGGCTGGGGAAAGTTGTGAACAACTGAAAGAATTATAAATATGGGGATTTAACACACACACACATAGGCATTCGGGAATTCAACTCATGAAGGCAAAGCAAGGCAACACTTTATGCTATGTCATACACAGCAGATACCAGAAGCAATCATGTAACAGCACAGCAGCAGCAACAATCAACATAGATATCCCTCCACAGATTCAAATAGGCTTGGCTAAGAGCATTTAGAACAATTTTCTATGTCTTTTTAATATGTTTAATATTTTAATTTTCTGTGTATTGTTATGTGTAAAGTTATTTTCCTTGTCTTGTTTTTGGTAGGGAGAATATACCTTCTCAATCTCTTGTTTCCAATTATGTAGTCGGATTTCTATATTGATCATCTGGTGATGTCCACATGTACAGTTTCCTCAGTTGCTTGAGGCATGTATTTGGAAAAACAGATGGCTGACTTCACAGAACTCTCTAAGTCATTCTCATGCTTTATTTCTCTCCCCAGGCCAAAATTTCCAACCACATTTGCTTCTGGTTTGTTTCTTTCTTTTTGTTCTAGTCACCTATGATTATAAGCATGTCTTATTTTGGTGTGTGATCAGTTTCCTCCTGGAAGCATGCATAAATGTTTTCTGTTTCATCTTCTTCAGCATCTGTAGTTGGAGCCTAGACTTGAATGAGGGTTACGCCGAGAGGTTTTCTACAGAGTCTGATGGTTATTATTTGGTCAGATTGATATTATTCGGCATTAGCTCTTTAATATTATGGTTTTTTTCATAACTATGATGTATAGTTATGGATATAGCTTCTGTCTTTGAAATCACTTTAGTGTTCCAGAGATGTGATTTAATCAGATTTTCATGTCTGAGAACTCATATGCAAACAAAGCCTGTGTTTAGTTCCTGAGGGTCAAACACAAAACAAAGCATGCCAGTTTCCAAACTACAGTATGTGAGGTGGCAAAAGCTCATACAATTACTGTGCAACTAAAGCTCCTACTCTAGACACTTTCAATAATTAAAGAATTTCCCTTTCTAATGAAGGATTATCTCTAATTTACTGTACAGGTTCAGCCCTGGATAATCTTCAGAAAACTTATGCTTCTGAAACTTTGTGGACAAGGAGATTGCTCCCTGAATCATGTACCTCCTCCATACTTTTTGCTTTTCTTCAGAAACCTGAAGGCAAAAAAACCAAATTAAGAACTGTTGTGTCCACCCTGTGTCCTTGGTTTATTTTCCCTAATCCCAAATCCACCCTCTTGATGCATTTCCTCACATCATGCTGCCACCAGGTACAGTATAATTCAGTCAATACCAAATATATAGATCTCAGTCATGTGCTGCCAATACAACAGATTTATTGATATCATAGATGTTATGCAAATCACAGGAGAAAAATCACAGATGTTTAGGATTATTCATTAAATATCATTTGCTTTTATGTTGGTTGGTATGTGTATTTATTCACTGTTAACAATATTATCTGACTATCTATTTATTCTCTATGCATTTGAACTCTTTCCTATTACAGTGGTGCCTCGCACAGCGAGGTTAATCCGTTCTGGATTAACCCTCGCTGTGTGAAAGCATCGTTGAACGCGGCAAGAAAACCAATTGGAACGCATTAAACAGTGTTTAACGCGTTCCAATTGGGCTGAATACTCACCGTTCAATGATGCTTCCGGGCGGCTGGCAGCCATTTTCGCGCCCTCCCCTTGCTGAACGAGGGCACGAAAATGGCTGCGATCAGCTTTCCGGTGGATCCAAAATGGCCGCCGGAACAGCCGAAATTGCCGGCCGCAGCGTTTTCGCACCCTTGGTAAGCGAGGGGAGGGTGTGAAAACGCTGCGCGCAGCCATTTCGGCTGTTCCGGCAGCGTTTTCACGCCCTCCCCTTGCTTACCAAGGGCGCGAAAACGCTGCGCATGGCCATTTTGGGGTCGCGCAGCGGCCATTTTGGACCCGCCGACCAGCTGATCGGCGGGTCTCAAAGCGAAGGTCGGTAAGCGAACCGCTTACCAACCTTCGCTCTGTGAATTGTGCCCTATCTAGGTGTCGTTTTGCGATCGCTTTTGCGATCGCAAAAACGGCACCGTTGCGCGGATTCGTCACTCTACGGAGTGACCGTTCTGTGAGGCACCACTGTATTTCTAGCATTCCCACTTTCCAATCTCTGTCAAAACTTTCTCAATTCAATCTCCTAACTCTCTTCAATTCTGCAACCTCTTTTCTCCAACTCCTCTCTAAATCCCTAACCAACTGTCTAACTGTTCTTTTGGTTCCACACACACACCACCCGTGAATTCTTATCAGAGCACAAAAAAGCACACACCCTTGCTCATGTGGAGCTCATTTCAGACCCTCTTATATTTAATAGTCTGTGACAGACAACAGCTTGCATATGTTCAGAATCGATTCCATCATAACTACTACTCCTTTGAAAAAAAAACCAAACTAAAAAACAGTGCACTGGATTCATAATTAAGTACCAACTAATGTAATTATATACGGTCACATGAAGCAGGATAGATACCCCTCCAATTTAACATGTGTTAAATGTTGCAGATAGGCTGAATGAAATTCATAGCCAGTCTGTTTTGAGCTCTGGAGTTCAGACAACAATCAGTTCCCTGGTGCAAAACGCAGACGCCCATTCTCCTGACATAAAAATAAAACCAGAACAAAACGAACAGAGAAGGAAAATACAAGAAAGGATGTCCGTTCAAAATGGGGAGAAATGGGCTACTTCTCATTCCACATTTGCAACCAGGCTGCTGCAAATGTGATTCATTACCACCCTTTCCTTTTCAAATGGCTTTCCCAGATACCATAGATCATTCTGAAGTCATTTATCAGCTTCCATTTTCTAAAGGGCATATTATGCACAGAACTACAACATTCATCTAAACCAATTCCCTTCACAATTATAAAAAAAGCAGAACTGCTAACACTGAACAGGAGGCAACGATTTCTTAAGTTAAAAGTGCAGGAGGGGAAAGGTTTTATAGTACTTAAGGCAGCTGTATTTGGCTACTCCGGCATTCTGAATGAAATTTCTCTGTAATATCTAAGACAAAGAAATCTGCAAACAAACGCCACGGATGATAAGAACGTTCAGCCTGCCACAGATGGGTTGGCAGATTTTCCTATTTTATTTGGTTGTGCATTACCTCCAGGGCAAGACAAGCAGTTTTGCTGAGTACCGTGGCCAATTATCTTGCACAGAGCTCTGTCAAGAACAACACCGACTACCCAAAAGTCCAGAATTGGGGCGGGGATGTTGCAGGATATTTAAAATGTGAAAACTGCCACTCCTGGAAGTTTCCAAAAGCAGCAAGACCTGCTTCTCTCCACCCCACTTCATATAAAAGTCAAGGCCAGAGGTGGTCTGGGAGGGGCCACAGGCAGCCAGGGGGTTGCCTAGCATACGGACCTGAGGCTACCTCTGTGCTAGGGGAAAGTGAGCTTTATCCTCTCCTTCTAGAGCACGCCCCATCTATAACTAGAACAAGTCCAATACTGTTTGCCCCTCCTGTCTGGTAACACTTTCAATGGGGGAAGGCATCAGCTCTAGAAGAACGCTGCACTGCTCTCCCTCCATTGTCTTTGTTCATTCAAATCAGCACTGTCCCCTCGTGTGCTGCTCTGGAGGAAAAACTAAACGTTGAGGAGATCTGTTCACAAATTTCCAGTGCATAGGCATGGAAATGGAATTCATGGAGTCTACAATTCCCAGTGACCTCCAGCCAGCATAACCACTGAACATGCTAGGAAATCTTTCCCAGCTCTGCTTCAGTTTCACATCAGTTCCAGGCCTTGCCTGAATTTGGTTTATATCCATCTTTTCTCTCACGAACGGAAAAGCCCCCGTGGGAGATTCTGAGGAAAAAGAGCAGCTGCCTCGGAAATAGTTAGGCAGGCACTGCAAACACACCATCCTTCTCTCTGACAAGGTGTGAGCTAAACGTTCACTTACTTCTCACATCTGTATTCGGCTTTTCCTTCAAAAACGGAAAGAGGAATAAATGGACCTTATCATTTTCTTATGACGACACTGGGATGTAGACTAGGCTGAGAAACACACATGGACGGTCTGACCCATCATCAGTTTGTGAGCTTTACAATGGTCAAACCCAAACTGTAAATAATTTGCCAGCAGCGATCCAAGGAATCAAAGCTGTGAGACACCCCAAAGCCAGGAAGCCTTTGGTAGATAGCCAAGGGCCCAGACAACACAGGTAGCTTAGTGCAACTTCTCCTTTTTTAAGGACACCCAATGTGACTCTTAGTGGGGCTGATCCAAACCCCAGAACCTCATGCATACATTACAACCAGGATGATTTCAACACATGAGGAAACGGCATGCAAAACAAAGGGTCATTCATAACGGCAGTTGTGTCCAACAATTACCTTAGAGGTCCTTGCTGGTAGGTTCTCCCTGGCACAACTCCAAGAAAAACCAAAGATGACAGCAAGAGATGCAGTCATCTACTGATGCCTTGCAATCACCATGCATTTCTTGTACCTGTGCTAGATTTAAATGTCGATTTTATTTTCTAAATCTGCTACTTCAGTCCATTTAGATCATAAACTGAGAAAAGGATAGAAAATAGATAAAATGTTGTCCTTTGTCATTTATAATCAGATGTGAGCATGTCATTATGAAATACAAGTGACTAACTTTTTTTAAGCACACGAGGACAAACTCCTTCTGAATAAAAGGTAATGCTGTATATATGCTTATCATTTTTAAAAATCTGTTGCCAATCTTTCTGCCAATCAGCTCTCAACAAAGCTTCAAGAATCCACAGAGGGACAAAAATATGCACAGTAATTAAGACAAAAGTCAAACAACAGAGCAGTAAGGAGTAGCAGTAACATCAGCAAGAAGGAGTAAAAATCAACCAGATTTTAGCTGATAAATCCAAAGATCCTTTCCTGGCATATAGAGTACATTATCTGTTCTCTACCTCTCTTTTCTGAATGGCTAAATCAACAATCAATGTCCATAATAAGCCATAATCTCTTACATGGGATGGGTTTTTCCCCCCACAATGTTCTACATCACGAGTCTGGAGTGAGCAACACCATTTTCCTTAATAAACCTGCTTTTTCACTTTATAATTCTGGTGATGGAATGACGGAAGAAAATAAAGAGTTCCACTGCAACTTAAGCTAATTGTGAAGACATCTTGCAACAAATAAAGTCAATGAAAAATTGCATTTTTCTTGACCAACCAAATGAATAAGTAAGATCCAATTTGCAGCTCTAGAAAATTTTGGTCAGGAACACCCATAGCAAAGCAGTGTAGTGAAGTTGGTATTAAGGTACAATAAGATGCTTTCTTGTTGTTGTTACCTGGCACATGAACTAAATTGAAACATGTTACGCCGTATGCTGATGGTACAGGGTGAACTATAGGCAAAGCAAAGCAGCTCCCCACATATTGCCAGGTTAACGGTCTGAACATCATCATCTGTATTAAACAGGGTTTGGTAAGCAATTTCTATGGTTCATGGAAATCTGCCAGTGAAATTACTCATTCCAATACGATACGAAGAGGCACCGTCTTAAAGTTTAATGGCAGCAGGTGGCAGTTTAATAGTAGATTACAAAATGGTGACCCCATGCACCATGCAAACAGAACAAACATTTCTATGTTGTTTTTAGCTTTATTTGTATCAGGGGATTCTGAGACACTAGACAGCCAGATGTTTGTCATTATTAGCTGAATAGACAGACCACTTCCTCTGTTTACAGTATCATAATAAACCCAGACTGTGATCTTATACATGGGGCTGGAGGGACCCAATGGCAGCTTCCGGACTGTATCTCTGTTCTCATGCCCCCACTGAACAATAAGTGTTACTTTTATATTGCAGCCTGTTTTATTTTAGTTTTCAAAATGTTTTACGAGGACTGGATGAAGTAATTCCCAGGGCTCTTCCATTTCAAAAATCAGATTTTTGAAGGCTGTAGTAACGTGTCACAAACATTCCTGCATGTTGGTGTAATGACTTATATGCCATGTCCTTAAAATGCTTAGGACAGCTACACTACAATAAACAGTAACTTTTAATTCGTTTTCTGGATATTGGAGAAGAAACACTCATACACTGTACCAAGCTATGGGTTATTTATTAGGTTCCTCCAACTAAACCGATAAGACATTTGTCTAAATTTCACCTGAATCATGCATTTTCTTTTGAATGCACAACTCCCTTGAAACGGAGTAATGAATCTTTATTTATTACATTTGCTGTGCACCAGGCTCCATAAACAAATGGTCATAAAACAGTTTACATTATTCTCCTGTTGACAATATATATTCAATTATTTTTTTTCAAAGTCAAAGGAAAACCAATCATCCTGTCCTACCTGTTCAATGTAAAATTTTATAAGATTTTACAAGTCATCACCTATGGCTTTGCAATGGTGTCCCAGAGGTTAAAGCAGAAATGTCATCCTGTACAGACTATACCTAAGCAGGATGGTTAATTATAGGATCTTTTGGAGATCACTATACCATATGGTGGTCATAAGCTGGAAGCCACTTGATGGCGCACTGCAACAAAAACAAGAGAGGGCTCTCCATACATCTAAGGAACCTTCTCTTAATGCCTGGTTTACATACAATAGCCACCATGGGGATGCCATTTTAAGTTGTTTAGTTTCTCCAGTATGCAAATTGGTTAATTCCCATCATAACATCTTTTGGGATGCTTGAAGTGATAGCAAATTTCCTGTAGCATATTGCTAAGCATGAATGCTGTACAATACGGTCAGAACTGGGAAGAAGAAAGAATGGAAGCAGCTGCTTCTATGTGGAAGCCATGACATGTAAGTCCATATTGTGCCATCGGTGGTGAAACTTCATTAAATATATGAATTTAGGCCATTTAGCTTCATCCTTAAGGAAACGGGAACTCAAAGACAAGAAGTAAAACAAATAACCAGAACTGCTGTAGTCTAACAATTCCAGAAAGCATGCAGAGTATGTACATGCCCTGACACAGTACAGAGGACACCCAGGGTAAGATGTAGGGGTACACCAGCATGTAATTTGATACTACAACCCCCAGAACTGTGAGTTTGGAATACAAATCTTAGAGTATCCTGAAGAATTGTGGGAGCTGCACTCCAAACACACAAATATTCACATCTCTCATAAGCTGCATTCTTTTATTTTATTTTTGTTTTGGACAATCCAGCTTTAAAAGATACACAAACTATCCATTCTTCTTGGGGCAGGACTAAATGCCTTTGTCACCTTATATGCTAAAGCATCCAACATAATCCGTGGGACATGGAAGAACTTATTATCCCATTTATAAATATTTTGATAGTACTCACAGTCTAAACCACAGAAGACTGTAACACTTTCAAATCGCGTCAACACAATAAATGATACCATTTGTGCTCATGTGTATATTTGATTCTTTATGACCAAAAGGTTACTAATTGTTGAAGCACACAGAAAGGCCATGATAAATATAAAACAAAATGTGCTCGTATAGTTACTGCTCCCACACTATTAGCTAATATGGACTTCGAAGCTGTGCAGATAAGGGATTTGTACATTGTTATGCCACTAGTAGCAGTATGTCTTACTAGCTCTGGGCTAGTATAGGAAGAGAAATGGTACTGCTTTCATAAATGACTTAAGCGAAATAAAATGTAAAACTGATTTAACAAAAAATACCTACAGATCAGCACCTTGGGTCCTTCTAAGGAGAAAGGTGGGGTAAAAATATTTTAAATAAATGACTAATAATAGAATCTTTGTGTTGCTTCCAGATTTCTAGGGTACATATGCATATTTCCATTTTCATATGCATTTTGTGATATGGAAATGGAAATATCCAATATTGCTCACAAGGAATGAAATTAGTGCCTTATAATTGATTCTGTTGATCTTTTGAAGTACAGTGGTGCCTCGACTTACGAACGTCCCGACATACGACCATTTCGAGTTATGATCAGCTCCGTCCGCAAAATTTTCCTTCGAATTGCAGCCAGAGCTTCTAGTTACGAACAGAAAAAGGCAGGGGGGAAAGGCGGGAAATTCAGATTGCTAACTGTTGGTGGTGAAGAGGCTGCTTCTTTGTAGCTCTTTTGCCCCAGCAGTTAGAGAATGTGCAACCAGAGGAGGCTGCCTGGTAAGGTAAGGTGCTGCTTTATGCTTTTTTAAAAAAATATTCTGGGTGTTTTTGTAGTGTGGTTTTTGGCTGAGGGGGTTATGTTTCTGTGCTGTGATGAGTCTTGGGGAGTTTGTTTGTTTTTCGGTTCCCCCCATTCCAATGGGTCTTGGGGGGTTTGGTTGCATTTTGGAATGTTTTTCCCCCATTTCTGATGGGTCTTGGGGAGTTTGTTGGTTGGTTCCACCCCCCATTTCTGATGGGTCTTGGGAGGGTTGGTTGCTTTTGGGGTTTTTCCCCCATTTCCAATGGGTCCTGCATGCTTCCCTTCCTTTTTGCTTTGTTTTCTTTGCATTTCTGACTTTGTTTTCTTTGCATTTCTGATCTGCTCCGTTTTCTGTGCATTTCCAACCTGCTCCCTTTGTTTTCTGTGTATGGGTCTTGCACGCTTGATTGCTTTTCTCCCTCCCCCTTCATCTGGAAGGGATTAATCATGTTTCCAATGAGTCTTGCAGTGATTTTTTTGTGTGATTTTTTTTCTTCGGACGGAACAGACTAATCGTGTTTCAATGCATTTCAATGGGAAATGGTGCTTCAACTTATGACCATTTCGAGTTACGACCATCTTCCGGAATCAATTAAGTTTGTAAATCGAAGCATCACTGTAATTCCAATCTGATGTGGTGACAGTCATGACCAGGCACTTGACAGAACCCTGTCAGATCACGTGAGTAGCTTCCACAGCTGGGGCTCTGCCTGTGTAAATATTGAACAGGATATTGTCTGTAGTCTTCTTAAAGCATGAACAAATACGACATATCTAAAGAGGTTTGTGGCCCAGTACATGGGAGCACCTCAGGCCGAAATTTCAGATGGGAACTTCCCTGCCCCAATCCCAAGCTGTCATTGCCTAAAAGTAAAGGTTGTTTCTGATCTCTGAACTTAGATTTCTCTTTCCATACCAAAATCTCAGATGTAACACGTTTTTCTAGAGGTAGAGGTAAAATAGTACAATTCATGGAAATATATCTACAGATCATCTTTCATTACTTCAGTGCAGCCGTTCTCAACAAGGGCCAATATATATATAGAGAAGGGGGGGGAGCATATTCCAAATGTGTGACAGCATATATCCGCCTATGGATATACATCTGTGAATTACATCTGTTCTATGAGTGTAAGTCTTTATGATAAAAGAGAAACAGAGATGGTAACAGAACACTATAAAGACAATGTAGCGGTGTAACCTGACCACATGGAAAACTATTGGTAGCTGCTTGATAGGTGCTTTAAAATGACAATCTAAACAAATAAGACATTTTGGAAGAATCAACCACATTTCAGGGCCAAGATTTCCATTGTCTGTTCAGAAACAAATATCTGGAGATTATTACAGGCAAGGTCTGGTATAAATTAATTTTTAAATTTTACTTCTTCTGGCATGAATAAGAGAATGATCCACTAGTAATGTCTGCCCTTTCATCTTGTCAACAATATTAATCCTAGAGTCTCAAACTCACATAAGAAACAATTTAATGACTGTGTTCCTCAGGTCTTTTTTTTTTAATTCCACTAGCAAGAAGCTAAGTATAGCCTCCTATTTAAACGGATCTTTCAAAGAAAATAATTGAAAACAAAAAACACCCAATATTCAAGTCAATGTAGTTAGTATAATTGTTTTCAAATTATATAGCCCTGTTTTGCAACTGAAAAAAATAAATTAATACAAAGTGGGAATGTACATGTAAGCCCCACACCTCTGTCCATGCATAAGTCAGCTCTACTTCAAATTCTGTACAGTCAGTGCGAGGGTCTGAAGAGACGTTCTAAGAGCAGTTCTGTTGAATATGTTTAGAAGACTTCCCACAATGAGAAACTCTGTTTTTTTCAAGCTTGTTGATCGGGTGGAGGCTCAGAGCTTTGTTGCTTTAAACAAGTAACAGATTCCAGTTACAGCTCTCAGGGACACACCAACTGGTTAGTTACCCATTCAAGATTTTAGTTCAAAAACAAAACAGTTTTCTTGTCATCTCAAAGCAAATAAAATGGTTACTTTTAGCATTTACTGTCTGTTAATTTATGTATTTTTTTAAATTACTATTTACTATGTTTCCCGTAGAAGGAATGGAGTAGCTCTCATAGTCAACAAAAGAGTGGGAAAAGCTGTAATGGGATACAATCTCAAAAATGATAGAATGATGTCAATACGAATCCAAGGCAGACCATTCAACATCACAATAATCCAAGTTTATGCACCAACCAGCATTGCTGAGGAGACTGAAATTGAACAATTCTATGAAGATTTACAACACCTTCTAGAACTGACACCAAAGAAAGATGTTCTTCTCATTCTAGGGGACTGGAATGCTAAAGTAGGGAGCCAAGAGATAAAAGGAACAACAGGGAAGTTTGGCCTTGGAGTTCAGAACGAAGCAGGACAAAGGCTAATAGAGTTTTGTCAAGAGAATAAGCTGGTCATCACAAACACTCTTTTCCAACAACACAAGAGGCGACTCTATACATGGAAATCACCAGATGGGCAATATCGAAATCAGATTGATTATATTCTCTGCAGCCAAAGATGGAGAAGCTCTATACAGTCAGCAAAAACAAGACCTGGAGCTGACTGCGGTTCTGATCATCAGCTTCTCATAGCAAAATTCAAGCTTAGACCGAAGAGATTAGGAAAAACCACTGGGCTACTCAGGTATAATCTAAACCACATCCCTTATGAATACACAGTGGAAGTAAAGAACAGATTTAAGGAACTAGATTTGGTGGACAGAGTGCCTGAAGAACTTTGGATAGAGGCTTGTAACATTGTCCAGGAGGCAGCAACGAAAACCATCCCAAAGAAAAGGAAATGCAAGAAAGCAAAGTGGCTGTCCAACGAGGCCTTAGAAATAGCAGAGAGGAGAAGGGAAGCAAAATGCAAGGGAGATAGGGAAAGTTACAGAAACTTGAATGCAGACTTCCAAAGAATAGCAAGGAGAGACAAGAGGGCCTTCTTAAATGAACAATGCAAAGAAATAGAGGAAGATAACAGAAAAGGAAAGACCAGATATCTGTTCAGGAAAATTGGAGATATTAGAGGAACATTTTGCGCAAAGATGAACATGATAAAAGACAAAAATGGGAGGGACCTAACAGAAGCAGAAGACGTCAAGAAGAGGTGGCAAGAATACACAGAGGAATTATATCAGAAAGATTTGGATATCCCGGACAACCCAGACAATGTAGTTGCTGACCTTGAGCCAGACATCCTGGAGAGCGAAGTCAAGTGGGCCTTAGAAAGCCTGGCTAACAACAAGGCCAGTGGAGGTGATGGCATTCCAGTTGAACTATTTAAAATCTTGAAAGATGATGCTGTTAAGGTGCTACATTCAATATGCCAGCAAGTTTGGAAAACTCAACAGTGGCCAGAGGATTGGAAAAGATCAGTCTACATCCCAATCCCAAAGAAAGGCAGTGCCAAAGAATGCTCCAACTACCGTACAATTGCACTCATTTCACACGCTAGCAAGGTTATGCTCAAAATCCTACAAGGTAGGCTTCAGCAGTATGTGGACCGAGAACTCCCAGAAGTACAAGCTGGATTCCGAAGAGGCAGAGGAACTCGAGACCAAATTGCTAACTTGCGCTGGATTATGGAGAAAGCCAGAGATCCAGAAAAATATCTACTTCTGCTTCATTGACTATGCGAAAGCCTTTGACTGTGTGGACCACAGCAAACTATGGCAAGTTCTTAAAGAAATGGGAGTGCCTGACCACCTTATCCATCTCCTGAGAAACCTATATGTGGGACAGGAAGCAACAGTTAGAACTGGTCATGGAACAACTGAGTGGTTCAAAATTGGGAAAGGAGTACGGCAAGGCTGTATATTGTCCCCCAGCTTATTTAACTTATATGCAGAATACATCATGCGGAAGGCTGGACTGGAAGAAACCCAAGCCGGAATTAAGATTGCCGGAAGAAATATCAACAACCTCCGATATGCAGATGATACCACTCTGATGGCAGAAAGTGAGGAGGAATTAAAGAACCTTGTAATGAGAGTGAAAGAGGAGAGTGCAAAAAACGGTCTGAAACTCAACATAAAAAAAACTAAGATCATGGCCACTGGTCCCATCACCTCCTGGCAAATAGAAGGGGAAGATATGGAGGCAGTGTCAAATTTTATCTTCCTGGGCTCCATGATCACTGCAGATGGAGACAGCAGCCCTGAAATTAAAAGGCGCCTTCTTCTTGGGAGGAAAGCAATGACAAATCTTGACAGCATCTTGAAAAGCAGAGACATCACCTTGCCAACAAAAGTCCGAATAGTCAAAGCTATGGTTTTTCCTGTCATGATGTATGGAAGTGAGAGCTGGACCATAAAGAAAGCAGACCGCCGAAGAATTGATGCCTTTGAATTGTGGTGCTGGAGGAGGCTCTTGAGAATCCCCTGGACTGCAAGGAGAACAAACCTATCAGTTCTAAAGGAAATCAACCCTGAATGCTCACTGGAAGGACAGATCCTGAAGCTGAGGCTCCAGTACTTTGGCCATCTCATGAGAAGAAAAGAGTCCTTGGAAAAAACCTTGATGTTAGGAAGGTGTGATGGCAAGAGGAGAAGGGGACGACCGAGGATGAGATGGCTGGACAGTGTCTGCGAAGCAACCGACATGAACCTGACACAACTCCGGGAGGCAGTAGAAGACAGGAGGGCCTGGCGCGCTCTGGTCCATGGGGTCACGAAGAGTCGGACACGACTAAATGACTAAACACAAACACACATGTTTCTGGTGATGACATCATTCCCCTCATTTATCAAACCTGTAATTTTATTAATACAGAGATAAGATTACTCCAGCATGACCTGCTTTTGAGAAACACATGCCCTGTATTTTTTTAACATTCTTTTCGAAAAATTCACAGACTGATTACATGACACAAAGGCTGATTTGAATTGGTTCAGCCCTTTTTGCTCCCAATGCCACTTTCCCCCTCAGCCACTGGGTATTAATATGAATTTGACCAGTTAGTAGTTTCCTGGATCTTGTTCTTCCACCTTTTTGAGGACTGAGACTATACTTGCCCACCTGCAGCCTTTAGCAGGTGCTATTCAAAAATTTCCAAATCCCAAAGACTGTAGGTGCAGAAATTATATCTTCGAGTTCTTTTAGTTCCATAGGATACAGTTCATCTGGTTCTAGAGATGTGAATTCATTTCAAGTACTGTAGCTGGGTGCATCTGTAGTTCCTCTCCACTCATCTGGTAGAAACCTATTTATCTATCTGCCTGCTGCCTCCTTTATTCTACCTGCACTGAGATGTATGTTATTTTTCTTCTGAAGTAGGTGTTTAGCAATTCCACCTCCTTTCTGTCACCTTATTGGCATATCTCAATACTTTTCATGCAGTGAATTTTCAGCTACCTTATTCTTCATATTGACCTAGTATGAAGAATATTTCTGAAAGCCTGTTTTTATGTTATTTTTAACCTCTCCTGCGCATCTGGACCCATGTTGAGCTTTAGTTCTCCTGATATTCTCCCTAGAAATACCAGCTATCAAACTGTACTTTCTCTTAGTCATTTATTCCCCCTTCTATTTCTTATATACTGTATGCCCCTTTTCAATCTCAGCTCATCAGAAATGTCCTTAAACCATCACCTTGATTTCTTAAGATGTCTCCTACACTTTCCCCCCTTAAGATTCATTTAATTGTGTCTTCACTCTTTAAAAATCCCCCACCTAATCTAAACTCCTTTCTTTCTGAAAATGTCTGAACATGGGATTCACCCAGCATTTCCCTAAGCTTTTTGAAACCAGATTCCTGAAAGCCCAGACTGCACTTCATATGATATTACACCTTCTCATTCCTTAGTATAATGAATCTCAGGATGGCATGGTCACTTCTACTCAACATTGCCACTACTTTTACCTTCTCAACCAATTATTCCATGTTGGTGTGATCTAGGTCCAGGACAGTGGAAGCTGTTGTTGCTTCTTCTGTCTTCTGCAAGATGGAATTGTTAGCAAGACAGTTGGGGAATATATCAGACCTTACATCCACAGCAGAGTTGGACTTCCGAAAGGCATCAGGATATTTGAGCTCTTCCATTACTCCTGTCTCTCCCCTCTTTTGCTGTTTAGTAGATCTTGGAGGGCATTGTCTAAGTGTGAAGTGTTCAGTCTTGTTTAAACATCTGTAAAGTGATGCCACAACAAAGATGGCACTGATTTTCTTTCCTCTCATTTTTATGTATATTATTTCCATCAATCATTTTTATTTCAAGTCGTGGGTCTCCTTGTTTCCATGGCTGAGAAGGGATTCAAACCCAAGCCTCCTGAGTCCTTATCCTTCACTCTATCCACTACACCACTCTGGTGTATTCATCCTTTAAATACAACACTATTTCTCTTCCCTTCCTATGTGGTCTGTTCCTACAGAATAGGTTATAACCTTCAATTATTATTTAGGTTATTTGTTACACTCATGTTCTTATTGCAAGGCTCTGTCCTGCAAGCTGCAATTTGTTAATTCGTCTTTTCTCGAGCCCCCATCAGTCTGTAATGGAAATTATTAAACTCTAATTGTCCAGCTGTTGCTGGATCAGAGAGACATTTGAAACTACAGAGTGCAACACTTTCAAGGAAGAATTATATACTCTTCTCCTAGTATTCACAGAGGTATTGACTGTGTTGTTCTTCTGTGCTTAGTTCTACATGACTAATTGCTGTACTGGCTGTCTCTTTTAGGACAAAATGATGCAAAAATACATCAGGGATGTATGTTGACTGATGTTGCCTATGAAGGCAATACTGGCCCAGATCAACTCATGGTGTAACTACACTGTCCAAATAATCTGTCAGGTTATTATTGTGCTGATTCGTGTCATATGTTCTTTGTGTCACTGTAAGTCTCCTTAACTGAACTGGGTTGATTCGGTCTAGAGCAGGGGTCATCAACCCCCGGTCCGTGGCCCGGTGCCGGTCCGTGGGCCTGCCGGAACTGGGCTACGGATACGGATCTCCACCCCCTGCACGCATGCGGGTGTGTGCGTCATGATCATGCAGTAGGTGTGTCATGCCCACCGCATGAGCGTGGGAGTGCCCTTGCCTCCCTGCACATGGAGCTCGCTCCCCCCCAGCCAGTCCGCAGCCCCAAAAAGGTTGGGGACTGCTAGTCTAGAGGACTACACCTCTATATAAATGGCCTCAGAGAGACCCAGGGTTGGCACTTTGAACTGTTCATGGGTCTCTTGTACAATATTAATTCGCCTCCCCCCATTTTTTAATTCTAAGTGACTCCAGAGCCTATGCAATGTCAAACAGTTTATTACAAAAATCTGAAAAGGGAAACAGTCTGGACAGGAAGCATAATCACTAATTTCGTGATGGGACAGCATCCCACATCACCTCAAACACATCATCAAAATGTCATCATAGGGAATGTCCCTGCACATAAAATACAACTGCATGGCCATTCACACAATCAAAAGCAGGTAAAAAAAACAGTGCTATATAGAACAACTGAAAATAACTTTAAATTTTAAAGTTAAACAACTTTCCAATGGGTGTTAAAAAATTCACCGAAGAAAAGTATGGGTCCCTCTCATCTGCACACTAACAGTAATATTATGTAGTCAAGAAATTTTGAATTTCATCATGCTAAACCAGGCCTAATTACTCATGATAACTGGAGGAGTATATTACAATGTAGTTGGTCTCCTCGGTTAAAATTACAGAGAAAGGTTTCACCACCTTGTCAATGTTAGCTGCCAAGGATAAGGAAGGTATAGTTGAGGGTCTAAGGATCTGGAGCCCTGCCTTTCTTGATTTGCAAAGAAATCTGCTTCATGCTGTACAGTATAAGCCAGCCAGCTTTCTAGTAAGTGTCTTTGGGGACTGTCCACATTTTTAGAAAGAAGAGAGGCAGAGTTAATGTAAGTTTAAATGAGCTTCACGCCCTGAATAATTGGTTCTGTAGCTCCCAATATTTTTATGGAATTAACACTTTGTTAGTTAACCACCAAAGGTTGTTGGTGGCTTAATACACGCAAATTTATTTACTAACTGAAATTAAGAGATGAAAGCATGTCTTGTGATTATACCTTGCAAAGAACTTTCAAAGGAAATGTTATTTCACAGCATCATCATAAAACTGAAAATCCCATTCCATACAAGCTCCAAGAAATGTAAAGCTCCTCACTTTCACAGCATGCCCACTTTCACTACATTTGTAAATGAGTAAGAGCTTCTACATAGAAACACATTAAAAAATCCCCTTTTAAATGGAGAGCATTTTTCCCTCTGTCTGGGCCAGAAGGTTGATAGACAATGTAAATTCTTTGGTCTTACAGCTCCCTGATCTTACCATAAAATTGGGATCTACTATTCAGAGATGTGGGAGCTTTACAAGCTCCGGCTATTGTTTGTTAAACACAGACAGGGAAATCCTTCCTCAACATGGCCTTTCAAGTCCCAGATTCCATCCTTAAATATAAGAAAAGAAACAAACGGCTGAGTGTTCTCTACTGCCTCCAGATGGTGGCCCACATCCAGCCCCTTTACCTCTCTCGGCTGCCCTCTCTTTTTTTGTTTTACACATACTGTGCTGTTCCATCATTCATTCTGACTGTTTGATTTATGTTCAGAATCAAAAAGGGGCTGGAGAGAGTGGAAGAATGAAAGAAGCTGACACTGACAGCTTCTTTTTCACAGTAATGAACCAATCAGCACGCTCTTTTCCTTGCCTGTCCTTATCTATCACCTTTTCTTCCTCTACAAAGCAAGACCAAGCGATTGGGGAATGAGCTCAGCAGCATCTTCCATGTAATGCTTTATGCCTTTGTAAGTGGCCTTCTTCAGTGGAGTTGCTGCTGTGCCTGATGGCTATTTTTAGCTTATCTAGCTCGGTTTGTTTCCTGCATATAATAAAGGATATCTGCTGATGAATAGTATCAAGTTTCTTCATGGCGAGCTGCAGCAGAAAGTCATTAATTCATGGCTCTTGATGGTATTCCTATCCCTGTTGGCTTTGATTCCATTAAAACACAATCCATTCCAAACAACTGTGTGCAGAAAGAAGCAGATATTTAAAAATTAAGGGCATAGCTCCATTATCAATCTATAATCTATAAATGTATTTTAAAATTACACCGAAGAAATGGATGCAGAAAGCAGTTATGTGGCATTTGTATATAAAAAACTGTTTTTAACAGAATTTCAGGGGGGGAAACTTAACTCCTGATACCAGGAGTGGAATCAAAGGAAAAGCACAACTTCTGACAACCTTCAGAAAAACTAGTATTCTCAACAAAGGTCTTTTGACACAACAAAGGTCTTATAGGAGTCAGCTGACCCGGCCCCACATATGTTGCTTCTCTCCATCCTGCCCCCCCCATATCATCCCACAGTCATCCCACTGTATCCTCTGTCAGAGATGGCTATCTTGCTTTGCAAATTAATAGGGTTAGCCTTGGGGGGTGGGGTGGGGAGAGATTTTTCCTTGCAGTGCTAGGTAAACGAACAAAATCACTTCAGAAACAATTTCATTTGGTAAACATCTTTTATCTTGATTAGTATACAATAACTCAGGCGCTCATCATAATGAGCCTCTAAATTAAGGAAGAGAATGTCTGAAATGTCCAAGACAAATACAGACCAAATAGTCCTCAGCTTGAGGGCAACAGATCAAAAGAAAAGGAGCCCGAGCCATATGGAACATTTTAATATGCCTGTAGTAAAGAGCCAAGGTCAGTTTTTCCCAGGCTTCTAACACCAAAGGCACAGGGGAGGTTTGAGGGATTGAAATTGGAGGCACATCTTTCTTTTTTCATTCAAAAAGATGTATCCATGAGCCTCATTTTCAGCTATGGTCAGAGATTCTCTTACACTGGGAAGCAATGTAACAGTTAGAGGAGGCCTGGTTTCCCCTCTGCACAGTCTGACCCTTGGGAAGCCATGATGGACCAGAGCCGAGACCCACTCAGTCCAGTATTCTGTTCATAGACTGGTCCAAAAGAGATACCTATGAGAAGCCTACCAACAGCACAGGAGCGAAACTTCAGCCTTTGCCACCCGTTCCCCAGCAAATGATACTAGCCTATATTGGACATGGTGTGTATACCCATCTTGATTAACAGTCACTGATGGACAAAATTATCCAGTTCTTCCTCAAAATCGGCAGCCATCACTATATTCCGTGGTTTAACTGCGTAGTGTGTGAGAAAGTATTTCTCTCTTCCACTCCAGTGATGCTTCAGGGATTCCCTCCTTCACACAGCTATGCAGTATTAAACAGGTAGTGTCCGTACCCTCCAGGAATTGTTGTGAGTCATACAGTTCCCAACCCATGGCAATTCTACAAATTTGTAACCTCCAAAAAGTCTTGCCATCATCAAGAGCCCTACTCAGATGTTGCAAACTCAAGACTCCTTCATTGAGTCAATCCATACCTTATTTGGGCTTCCTCGTTTCCTATTACTTTCAACAGTTCACAGCACAGTTGTCTTTTCTAGGAATTCTACTGTGTTGTTAGTCCCACAAGATTGATGACACGGTGTACATTTCAGGGTAGAATGGGATGCCAGGGGCAAATCAGTGTGATATGAAATACCTCTGTCCAAGAAGCACAACATGGGGAATGGATCCAGTTATTTTTTTGCAGTTCACTTTAGTGGCACATTAATGTCTCCCAATACTAGGACACTTGTCTTATTTTGCTTTATAGTAACATGAGGTTGCATCATTGATGCTGAACACTACTTAACAAGATGAAGCACACTCTTCTTAGACAGATAAACATTCCTGTCAGCACTAAGTGACAAATAGACGGGAAGAGGCTGAGTTGAAAGAAGGCAGTGTGTCAACCAAAAGAAGACAAGAGGCAGACTCTTTCCTTAGCAACTGTGTGTGGAAATTACCAGCTAATAACCATCAGGGCTAACATCTAGTCTCAGGGACCATGGGGAAAAACGCCCTCATTGTCTCCACTAATGGCAATGGATATTTCCCATGTTTTCCCAACAGCACAGCACGGACATGAACACAGGGTGTTCACAAACAGAGACAGCAGGCATCGCAGTAAGAAGGGATTAAAATGGCTGCTGTGAGCTAGCTGGATAGCTGAGTGAGTTAGGCATCTGGTGGTGGAGCCAGAGAGAAGTTCAATTCTCCACTGAGCCTCCAGGGAGAAGAGACAGTTTGTGTGATCTGAGGCAAAGCTGCAAAGTCCCATGATGCCTCCCAAAGAAGCAACTAGAAAACTACTTCTGAATATTCTCTACCTAGAAAACCCTTAAAAGGGTCACCGCGAATCGGAATTGACTTGATGGCACACAGTTAAATCCACATGACAACAGCACATCTTTCAGCCCCACTGATGGGCCAGCAGCCCAGAAGGCACTGGAAATTGAGAGTAGCCTCAAAGGCTGGCCCCACACTATTAGGATTGATGTAATGGTCATCATTTATATTTCCTCATAATGCAATGCTTGCCATGTGTCATATGTTGAGGGACTGCATTGTCAGAAAATTAAAACACTAGATGTGCAAAACACACACACACCATAGTAACTTAGACCCAGCACTCCTGACAGCATCTAGGAAGGGGTGCAACTCACCAGGTCATCATTTGTTGTATGCTCCCCCCCCCCTCCGGTCTGCCTACCATTCGTTCAAAAGAAAAGTTAACAAAACAGACTAGAATAAAAATGGGAACATGTTCAATCTATTTGTTCTGCTACCAATTTTACTCCTTGGTGTTCTCGTCTTTCTCTGTGCACATTAATCACACTTTTTGTGACAGGTATCATCATCCCAAAAGCATTGAGGGTGATAATTTGCCCTCATGGGATTTGTTTATTCAAGAACACTTTACCAATTATTGATAAAGTCCCCCTTCCCAGGAGATTTGCACTCCTTCCCAATCGATCTTCTTGGAAAACACAGCATTCTACTTATACATAATCCCATGGACTTTTTCTTTTACCTAGATCGGTGTTGATGTTTTTGGATTTTTCTGTAGTCTTTTCATGTCAGAAAGAGTGAGGGTGGAAAGGGGGCAGCGCATTAAAAGGAAGGAAGGAAGAAGCATTGATTATATGGACTCTTCAGTTTACCCTGGGTTCCCTGAAGGACAGAAATGAAGCTAGAATCAAAACACAAACCACCAGCAAAACATTTCTCAAACAAAGAGGAAGACAGACAGACACACACAGAGCAAGTATGCATTGATGTTGAGGTTTCTCTCCAAGGTCAGAGTCCTGAGTGTTAACTTTTCCAGCTCCTTTCGGTGAAACTGTTATTGTTCCGATGAAAATTAATGGCGTGTGGGTGTCCTATGCTTTGCTTTGGCAGCAGACCACAGGTTTACACTCAGTACCCGTAACTCAAGTTCTTGGTTCACCAATACTGAAGTCAACCATGTTTCTTTTAGACTGAGTTTTTAAAACAACTGTATTGTTTACAATAGGGAAAGTGAACCAGCTATAAAGGATTCCACATACAGTACTATTCTGCTAAGCTTCCCCCCCCCCCCGCTATTGTTGATCAGTGATCAGAGAGGACATTTAAAGATTGTTCAGTACCCTGCATGGAATTGGGCTGTGCTTGGCATGTTTTAGAGCTGTTGCACCAGGCCTTACTCATGAGCAGATGTTAATAAAATTGGAACATTTCTTTGTCTGCTGGATGGAAAAATAGTAAGAATTACACCTTGCCCATTCAATTTGTTTTACTGTCATCCACTCAGCCCTTAGTCCTGCCCTGCCCCATCCATCTATCCAATTGTGGAATGTTGATGTCAGCATCTGGCCAAATTGCCCACAATCTGAGAAATCTTCCCCCACCTAATACATATAGTGCCATCCGTCTATAAGTTTACTGTGTTGCATTCAGCAAATGAAACAAAGGGAAGGTAATCAAGACTGGAATATGAAGTGGTTTCAGTTTCATGCATTTAGGCTCTACTGTAGACTGAATTACCGGCTGAATTCCCATGAGAAATGGGAACCAAAGGTTGCTTCCATGACTTAATGTACAAGGAAGATTTTGAGGAAATACATGAAGGAAGTAAAATGGTGGTATCCGGGCAGTGTCTTCGAAGAAAACTGGTCACTGCTGGGTGATGGTGGAACTGGAAGGGTGGAAATTACATGCAAGGATGTATTGGATATAAGGACAGGAAGATATGGTGGGGTACAACCCCCCCATGGGGATTGTGCTGCACCCCGGAGTGGCTAGAAGCCAGTATCAGGACACAGAAGAACAGGTGTCAGCCGGAAGCAGCCGTCAATTCATGATTCATATTCTTATCTAATTTTGCAGGATATCTTAGGGAGAGAGAAAAAAACAGCAACAACCAACAAATACGCACCAACATTTGAGTAAGATAAAGCAAAAGTGGAACATTTGGGGTTATATAGCAGTTTTAGCCATAAAATAAGACGAATCACCAGGTTTATATTTGCAAGGGTGTGATATTTAATTGGAGCATCTATTCTTTACACTCCATTCATACGTTACATAATTTTAACTCCACCTGCATCCTGATTTATGGCGTCAACTGCTGGATTGAGACCAAACTGTTTCATTCTTGGATTAGTTTTATCTTAAATTTTTGGTGCACATCTGCTGGCCATTGCTTTTGAATGAAGAGACATGTTTTGTATTGTCAGCTTCCGTACATCTTAATGTGAAAGTGCAATTGCAGGAAAACTGAAGAAAAAGCAAGTACAGCACAGCTGTAGGTGCAGTCATTGCTCTGGTTTTATGTGCACCTGGATTGTTTATATCTTCAACTGCTGCTCTCAAGCCTTGCATCAAACAATGTGGCATTTAGATCGATTACCCCACATTAAGAATTTCCAAATGTTTCCAAGCGCTTTTCCCATAAGGAACCAGCGGCTGTATTTTTCAAAATTCTGTCTCAAAGCTGACTAACCTCTCGGCATGCTTTACTAAATGCCTTCAGTGTATTATGTGAACTTCTGCCAAGTCTATTGGGATCTGAGATGGAGGTCAAGTCAAGTGTGGAGAATAAAAACACAGCAGATGTGCATGCTCTGCCTGTCTCTTGGTGTTACGACCAATGTGACATCATGAGCTTCCACTAAATCACTGCACTATGAAAACGGATCCTCTTCTAAAACAAAAGACCTAAATCAGTGCTACAGCCTTTGGAAAGAGACCCAGCAACATCACCCCAAAGATTGCACCTGGAAAACTCACCAACATGGCATAATGAAGATAGCCACCCATTCTTGTTTTCTACCGGCTTTTCTTTCATTCATTCATGATGGCTGCAAATCCTGAAAAAGTGTGACACCATCTCTCTCTCTCTCTCTCTCTCTCTCTCTCTCTCTGTGTGTGTGTGTGTGTGTGTGTGTGAGAGAGAGAGAGAGAGAGAGAGATAAAGACATAATGACCCTAATATGGCTTTCAAGGTAAGTGATACAGTATATTTAAGCCATGGTTTTACCAGTTCCACGTCCCCAGTGAACAAAGAGCCAAATACAGTCCTAGTCCATCACTCTACTCACTCTACCACACTGGATTCTGGTCATTGTACATACACTTTTCAACTCACTAGGAGCAAACAATGACAGTTGCTGAAAGTATGTTAGGTAATTAATTAATTCTTGTGCAGACAACACAAGAGTGGTTTTCATTCCTTTTGGCATACACTAACTTATTTCTCTACTGTTTTGCAGAACCGATCGCGTATGTTAACATCACAATCCAATCTATCCACTCACCATTCAACTATCACCATCAGTTTGCTGCTACTTGGCAATTACTTGGCATCACATGACATCAGCTTGGCAACAAAACTCCCGAATACAGCTGCTTTTATTATTTTAGTCACTCTTTTCTTACAGAACAAATCAGCGTTGCACTCTAGCATTAAACCGTTCACTTTCGGAATGGCATCATCCCCACATGGAAGTCCTGGTACCTTGAACTTTCTCTGTTTAACAGAGTGTAATATAATATAGAATAGTGTAACAGGGAAAGAAGAAAAAGGAATTTTAGAATCACAACACAGTACCGCTTTTAGCTCAGTTCCAATATGAGTTTCCCATTGTAATTCCTGACAGAACACTTAAAATAGCACCGATGGGCTCACATCTTGCAGAAAAATGGGAGCCAATCAACTGGGAAACATAACCAGACCTTACTACATAATAATCTGACAATACATTAGCCCAAAGTGTACTAAAGTCTGACTAAATATTGTCTTTTTATAATGTAAGCCACCCTGGGACCTTTTAAGGAGGAAAGGGTAACAACATTTTAAATAAATATTTTAAATAAATGAATTTAAATAAATACTAGTCCAAAAATCTACTTTAAGTATGCTCCAGTAATAAATAGGATGTCATAATTTAAAAAGTGAACAGCTTTCAGAAAACAAAGAAAAACACAACATCTGTGCAGTGCAATGTAATTCTTGAAGGTGTACAAATACTTTTTAAAGAGAACTTTGTAAATGCCTTTGTTGTAGTATAGAATATACCACACATGGTGTGACCAGTTTCCCTTGGGCCTCTCCCTGCAATGGTGCTTTGTCTTTCTTTTGTATTCCACAACTCATGGGCCTCAGTATTTCTGCATACAAAAGGTGTGCATCACAATGCAGGTTGCTAAGTGACAGTTATAATATGCAGAACAAACAGCTCCCACACAGGCTTATGGAATCTCTCAGACTGCACAAATGTAGGGCAGCTTGAATGAACCATAAGAACTCTGGGTGGGTGACACAGCATTGTGTTTCCTCCAAACTGATTTAATGCCTTGAATAAGTCAATGATCCCATACACACCCCGTAACCTATTAAAGAACCAAATAAGACAGAGGGAGATTTAATGAGAAGTCTGCCAATCTTTCTTCAAGATACATGCAGTGTAACGAAACATAACTTCCATGATGTATTAAAAACTGGAAAGGGCTGGAAAAGATAAGAGTTATATGTTCAGAAATGTTAAACAGATACGGAGAATCGACAATTAGGGCTTACAACCAAATATTTTACTTCTGAAATACATTTAGTAGCCTACACACAATATACTTTAAAAACCCAACAACCTTAATTTGAAGAATTCTCTCTTATTTCAGTATGGCACTCGTCCAAATAGGTCAGTAAAACATGACACTTACATTTGACATCCCAGGTCAAAGACTATCCATTGTGACAGAAAGTTCTCCGATCTCTAGATGTATTTATACTTAATGAAATAAAGAATATATGTAAAATTCTTTTAATTTGAGACTTGCTATTTCACATATAATTATTAAGTACTGTATAGTTAGCGCATGAGAAGCATAGAGGAGACCAAGGCATCAGGACAAAAGAAAAAGAAATATGATCATCTGGAAAAGACTGGAGGTTTTGTAATAGCTGAAATGTACTAATGACTAGATAGGCGGGGTATAAATAAATAAATAAATAAATAAATAAATAAATAAATAAATAAATAAAGAAAGAAAGAAAGAAAGAAAGAAAGAAAGAAAGAAAGAAAGAAAGAAAGAAAGAAAGAAAGAAAGAAAGAAAGAAAGAAAGAAAGAAAGAAATCAGTGCTTAGTCCAAAACCTATTCAACAAGTTTTCCCATTACCTCTGAAACTGACCTGAACTTTCAGTAGCTTGCTTGGTTGCTCTTTGCTGAAACTATTCAGGGAGGCAGAAATAAGTTGTTGTCTGCTACAAATCCTGCTGCTTTGCAGGATAATGTGTCCACTTTTAAGATTCCAGCCATCTAGCTGTGGCCCTTGTAGGACACTCCCTCCCATTCTCCCCTGGCCTGTTCTCCTCACAATTTTTTTTTCATATTCAGCATTCTGTGTCCTGTGAGCATTTTCAAGGTCCCTTGAGTGCTAAATGTCCAAGTTACAATGATAATAAAAACATAGCTGTGAAAGAAGATTGGGGAAAGTGTAAGAAAGAAGGGTGAGAGCTAACTTAAAAGGAATGATTTTCTTGACTGGGGGGATGAGCAAGACACTAAACATCCTGGAAATCATTCTAATGCCTGAGCACCTAAAAGAAAAATTGGGTGGTTGTGTCTGTTTTCCTTGGGCAATAAGGATTATTAAGGAGCTTTAAATGTGTTTACTGCTGTGGTGTTTTCCTCTGTTATGAACAATCAGAAGAGATATATCCTGACTAAGACAAAAGCTAGACGGAGAATGAACCATTTGCGTTTCTCCAGAGTTTGCGTGCCCCAGCCTTTCTTAATTGTACTGTACTGCTTAGTTAAATGACCTCTTCTAACTTCTAAAGTCAAAGAGAATTTGATTAGTAGGTCATAAATCATTCCTACCAGCTATAACAATGGCAATAGTTACTCTAGGAGTGGGGGACATCTCTCTCTCTCTCGGGACCCAAAATAGAGGAAAGTCAATGAGCTAAGGCAGAAGTGAAATCCTGCCCTGTTGCCTGACATAACATATTTGTAACTGCAGCATCAGCTAGTCGGGAGAAAAGTAGCCCCTATAAATAAAACAAATAAAATCAATCAATCAATCCTCAGAGAAAGAATCACCTGGGAGAAGAAGCTAAAATGTCAGCATTCAGTTTACAATTTGCAGCAGATGGTGCTGAAAACCTACTGCAGCTCTTCTTCTGGCTTCATCTTCCAGCCTTCTCCTATCATGTCAACTCATCCAAGGGAGGCAATGTGAAAGAATGCAGAACTAGCCAAGCTGCTCCTTCTGCCCCTTTGCTGCCATGAAGAGAAGCCAACCTACAAGCTCTCAGCAACGTTTTGCTATAAGAATCACAGATACTGCTCATGGAGGTTAGTGAGAATGATGCAAGAAAAGGGATATGGTGGGGCATTCTCACTAACCTCCATGAGCAGTATCTGTAAGTTGGCTTCTCTTCATGGCAGCAAAGGGGCAGAGATTCACTTATGATTGTTAAAAGCCGGCCTGAAGAGATGGGTCTTTAGCTTTTTCCGGAAGGATAACAGGGAAGGGGCCATCCTGATCTCCTGTGGGAGAGTGTTCCATAGTCTGGGAGCTGCCCCAGAGAAGGCCCTCTCCCGTCTCCCCATCAGCTGTGCTTGTGCTGGCAATGGGACCGAATGGAGGGTCTCCTCTGCTGATCTTAATTGCCGAGAAGGCGCATATAGGGAGATACGGTCCTTCAGGTAGCCTGGACACAAGCTGTATAGGGCTTTATAGGTAATGACCAGCACTTTGAATTGGGCTCGGAAACGGACTGGTGTAACAGGTGCGTTATATCCTCCCTGTAGCTGGCCCCAGTCAGTAGTCTGGCTGCAGAGTTTTGCCCCAGCTGAAATTTCCGAATCGTCTTCAAAGACAGCCCAATCCAAACGGGATGTAGCTAAGGCATATGTCACTATAGCCAGATCTGATGTGTCAAGGAACGGGCGCAACTAATACACCAGCTTTATCTGTGCAAATGCACTCCTGGCCACCTCCAAGACATGGGCATCCAAGCTTAGGGATGAATCCAGGAGTACACCCAAGCTGCAGACCTGAATTTTCAGGGGGAGTGTAATCCCATCCAGCACAGGTAATATCCCTGCCTTATGATTAACCAGGAACACTTAATCATGTCTGGATTAAGTTTCAGTTTGTTTGCCCTCATCCAGCCCATTACGGATGCCAAGCATTGGTTTAGAGTCAAGACAGCTTCCCTGGAATTAAGTGGAAAGGAGAGATAGAGTTGGATGTCATCCGCATACTGGTGACGCTGAACCCCAAAACTCCGGACAACCTCTCCCAGCGGTTTCATGTAGATGTTAAAAAGCATGGGTGACAAAGGAGAACCCTGAGGAACGCCACAGGCCAATGGCCAGGGCATTGAGCAGCAGTCACCCAGCACCACCTTCTGAATTCTCCCCTCCAGGAAGGACTGGAGCCATGGTAAAACAGTCCCTCTGAGTCCCATCCCAGATAGACAGCCCAGAAGGATACCATGGTTGAGAGGTCCAGCAGAACCAACAAGGACATGCTCTCCCTGTCCAGTTCCTGGCGTAGGTCATCCACCAAGGTGACCAAAGCTGTCTCTGGCCTGAAACCAGACTGAAATGGGTTTAGATAATCCACTTCCTCTGGGTTAATGCAGCCACTGCTTTGCTGAAGCTCTAGCCAACAAAAGGGCAATTCAGTTTGACCGAAGTTCCAGTATAGAGCAAAGGATTAAACAATGACCTGTGACCTTCTACAGAAAAAAAGCAAAATAAGAGATTTTCAGCCACAGGGACAACTGATCTTGACCTTGAGGTTCTCATGGGGTGTATGGGTGAAAGCCACTAGTTTGCACTTCAGAGTACTGGGCAGCTAGCCAAGCCTTTCAAAATCAGTGTTTTGTGCATGCCTTTGTAATGCCTGAAAATATAACCCTTGCATCAATAGTAAAATGCAAGTGCTAATAAAGTAAAGAGAGTGTGCATTTTTCACAACTTCAGGAATGTTAGAGCAAAGTGTTACACAGAACAAGAAACCTCCATTAATTCATGTGTCCTGTATCTTTTCCCCTCCTTCCCCAATGAAGCCTGAAAAAAAGGGGAAAGAGGTTTCTAAAAAAGGAATTCTCACCAGTATGAAAAGGTATAAATATAAACATGACCCGCACTTGTCTTGTGCTAAGTAGACACCAAAGAAGAAGCCTCTTTATACAGTCAACCCTCGACTTACAAACGGCTCGAGTTACAAACATTTCGACTTACAAACCACTCTGATAGAAAAATATTGACTCAACTTGCACACTTAGATTCGAGTTACAAACCAAAAAAAACGTGTTTGAGGTGGGGAAAGCATGAAGTTTGAACTTTCAGTTAACCGTTGGCCAGTGAAGAGGGTGCTTATCTGCTTCCTCGCTCTTCCCAGTGTTTTGAGAGTGGATTTGGAGACAGTCTTCAGACTGCCTGGTACTGCCTGGTACTGCTGGTATTGCCTGGTACCGTGTGGTACGGACTGTATTTTTATTTTTTGGCGCTTTTTTAATTTTTGATTTTTGGATTTTTAAAAGGTGTTCCCTCCCTCCTTTGCTGCCCCCCCTTTCCCCAAAAGGTGCTTGTATTGGCTTGTCTTGATTTAAAAGGTGCTTTTCAAGGTGATCTGTTGTCTGAAAGGTGCTTGGTTTTTTCCAGAAGGTACTTGTCTTGGCTGAAAATGTGCTTTTCAGGGTGTTCTGTTGAAAAGGTGTCTGTTCCCTCCTTCTCTCCCTCATTTCTTTCCTTTTTTAAACCTAAGTCATCTTAGGTTAAAAGGAAAGAAAGAAATTCTGCCCCTAGTGGTAGGAACGGATTAACTGGCTTTGCCTTAGTTCCTATGGGAACTGCCCCTCAACCTAAGAACCAAAAACAGCCGGAACAGATTAATTGGTTTTCAGTGCATTCCTATGGGAAATGCTGATTCGACTTACAAACTTTTCGACTTACAAACTGCCTTCCAATACGGATTAAGTTTGTAAGTCAAGACCCCACTGTATTCCTACAACTTTCCCTCACTGTTCTACAATTCAGGAGGCTTTTCCTCTCATCGTGTTGCTGGAAAGTCTTCTCTGGGCAAGTCCAGGCTTTCATTTCCTGTTGATCTTTAACAAAGTTAATCTCCCTTTCCTTAAAGATGAGCTTCATGCACCATTAAATTGTGGAAAAACAGCCCGGCAGGCAAGATATTTAGACTGAACTTAATTTCAGAACACCAGTGGGTACTTGCTCACAAGTTCTCCTCTCCCAGCAATCGCATAAAGACAGCTCTTCCTGGTCAGCCAGCACTGGCAGCAATTGCATGGTCCCTCTGTTTGATGGAACATTTCTACTGAAACACATTGTTAAATCGTGACGTTGAGCACCCGAAGAAGAGTCAGGACACCGCAGTTATTCCACACGATTTAATGGATACAAAAGTCATACACACGCACACGTGTATATATACATAAAAAACCCCACCTCGCGTAGAAGGTTTCCGCCCCCACCCCAATTACCCACACTCAAGCTAATTGAAGGGAGGGAAGTTATCTGTGACAGCTGCTGTTGCCTCCACCAGGCTGCTGCGAAAACCTGGAAGGACACAGCAAAGTTGATCCCAGGACACAACACCCCTCCCCCCTTGGTCTAAATGGTCACAACTTACATAGTCCCTAAAATAACTGGGTGGCCTCCGCTCTCGCTGAGAGCGCCGCAGTTCCCTAGGAGGCTCTATTTCCTCTGGGGTTTCCACCGCTGGAGGAGCTACTGCTGCCTGAGGTTGTGATGGGGATTGTGGCAAAGGTGCCACCGCAGTGGCTCCCATTTCAGCCGATCGTGACGTATTTGGCCCTACACTCCCGGCCGGTTCAACAAAATCCTCTAGCCCCTCCTCCTCTTCGAGGGGACTGGTCCCACCGGTCACTGTCTCTTCTGAGCTACTATGTCTTGGCCGCGCCATAGAATCTCCTGGCAAGCGACTACGCAGTTGCTCTATATGCCTCTTCAGGATCCTGCCATCTTCCACAGCAACCTCATAAGATACCGGCCCTGTTACTCGAAGAACTGTTGCCGCCAGCCAAACGGGATTACCCGAGTAATTCCTAGCCCACACTGGGTCCCCACAAAAAAACCCACGTGGTGCCTCATGCACCTCCGTTTGAAACCGCCGTTCTAAAACTCTATCCGGATGAAGACGGTCCAAGCGGGTCGTTAGGCGACGGCCCATCAAAAGCTCTGCAGGACTATACCCACTCCCCGGATTGGGCGTAGTCCTATAAGATAAAAGGAAACAAGCAAGCTTCCTTTCCCATTCCATCGGGCCAATGCGTCGGAGTGCCTCCTTTGTGGTACGCACCATCCTCTCCGCCTGACCATTGGTAGCGGGATGAAAGGGGGCTGACCTTACGTGGCGGATAAGATTGCTCTCCACAAACTCCCGAAACTCTCTGGAGGTAAATGCCGTCCCATTATCCGTCACCACAACATCAGGGATACCATGAGTGGCAAAAATTGAACGTAAAGCCCGGACAACCACTGAAGCTGTGGTTGAAGACACCCGAACCACCTCCAACCATTTCGTGTAGGGGTCTACCAAAATAAGAAAAATTTGGCCCTGAAATGGTCCTGCAAAATCTAGATGAAGACGGGACCAAGGAGACCGCGTCGGCTCCCACGACTGTACCGGCCCTTGAGGTGGATCGGGGCGTGATTCCTGGCAAGCTCTACAGCGCTTAACCCAAGCCTCAATCTCTGCATCCAACCCTGGCCACCAAACATAGCTCCTGGCTAGAGCTTTCATACGCACAATTCCAGGGTGCGCCTCATGTAAGGCTACAAGAACTTGCCACCGCAAGGGCTTGGGGATCACCACCCGGCTTCCCCACAACAAACACCCCTTATGGGTAGATAATTCATCTTTTCGAGACACAAACGGCTTAAAGTCTTGGCCATTCTGCACCTTAGGCCACCCCCTCCCCACCCAGTCCAAAACACGGGAGAGGACAGGGTCCCGGGCGGTCCTCTTTGCCACATCTGCTGCATGAAGCGGCCGCTCTGGTAGCTCCTCTATCAACATAATTTGGTGAGCCGGTGCTGGATCTGGACCTATCTCTGACAATGGTAAACGACTGAGTGCATCAGCATGTCCCATTGCCTTCCCGGAACGATGCTGTAAAGCATACTGATATCCTGCCAGAAAGATAGACCAACGGAGGACCCTAGGGGAAAGGACATGTGGTGTCTGACGATCGGGTGCAAATAGCCCCAACAATGGCTTGTGGTCAGTCAAAATGGTGAAAGGCCGTCCATACAAATAATCGTGAAATTTCTTTACTCCGGCCACAATTGCCAGACCCTCCTTGTCAATTTGCGCATAATTTCGCTCTGCCGGGGAAAGAGTCCGTGAATAATATGCAACAGGGACCTCTTTCCCATTGGGGAGTAGATGGCCCAAAACAGCCCCAATGCCATAAGAAGAAGCATCGCAAGCTAACACAACTGGTAATTTTTCATCGAAATGAGCCAGTACCGAGTTCGAAACCAACAATCCTTTAACCGCTTGAAATGCGGAAGCCTGACGAGGGCCCCAAGCCCAGGGAACATTTTTCTTTAAGAGACGATGTAAAGGTTCTGCTACTGCTGCCTTATGTGGGAGAAAGGCATGATAGAAATTCAGAAGGCCCAAAAACGCCTGGAGTTCCTGCTTATTTTTAGGGGTGGGAGCATCCTGAATCGCCTTTTCCTTGTCTTTCGAAGGGTGGATTCCTGCCGCGTCTATAGAAAACCCTAAAAATTCTACCCGATCGACCCCCAACAAGCATTTCTCCCGTTTCACCTTAAGGCCGGCTGTTTCGAAACGCCTTAACACAGAGCGGAGGCGATCCACAAATTCCTCCTTAGAAGGAGCAGCAATTAGCACATCATCGAAAAATGGTGTAACCCCTGGAAGTCCTTTTAAAAGGGAATCCATCAAATTCTGAAATAGTCCAGGGGCTACACTCACCCCAAACTGTAACCTTTTAACCCGAAAGGCACCCTTATGAGTGACAATAGTCTGTGCCTCTGCTGTACAATTGTCCACAGGCAGTTGTTGGTACGCCTGGGCCAAATCCAATTTTCCAAAAACCTTAGCTCCCGCAAGTGTAGCTAGTACATGGCTAACCACTGGTACTGGGTAAGCGTGATCTTGCAACGCCTTATTTATGGTACACTTGTAATCCCCGCAAATGCGCACATCCCCATTTGCTTTTACTGGAGCAACTATCGGGGTCTCCCACAAAGCGTGGGACACTGGTTCCATGACCCCCTGCTGTACTAAGCGATCTAACTCCTCCTCTATCTTAGATTTAAGGGCAAAGGGAACTCTTCGTGCCCTCAGACGTATCGGGCAGACCTGTGGGTCTAACTGAAGGGAAACGGGGGGGCCCTTATAACAGCCTAATCTGCCATCAAAAACAGATGGGAACTCCCCACAAATTGCATTCAGGTCCATAACAGCAGTTGTGTTGACCCCCTGTATCCCAATTCCCAGGGGCTCAAACCACGCCAGTCCTAGAAGGCTCGTACATCGCCCTTTTACAACCAGGAGATCTAATTTGCCATTAAATTTACCATATCGCACTTTAAATTTGCCTTGTCCCAAAATAGGCACGGCCCTCCTCTGAAAGTCAATTAGGGTGTAGCGAGGTTTTTGAAGCTTAGGTCCACCCCTCGGACAGATTCTCCGAAGGGTTTCCGCCGAGATGATAGAAACCGCTGACCCAGTGTCTAATTCCATTTCACAGGGAGAGCCCTCTATCGCTACCGTCACCCTTATTTTAGCAGAACCGGAAGGTTTGGGAAGGCATAACACCTGGAGTGGACTTGTAGAGGGAGGGGAATGCCATTCCGCCTCTAGCAGCTCCGCCGCATGTACTGATTTCCAGCCCCCTGTGCGTCTTCCACTGGATCTCGAACCACAGACACGGGCGAGGTGACCCTTTTTTCCACAATTGTGGCAAGAAACGTCCCGAAAACGGCAAAAACGACGCTCGTGCTTCTCCCCGCAGCTCGCACAGCTGGCAGCACCTTCCCGTCGGCTTTCCTGAGCAGGTGTTGGGCGGACTCTCTTTCCTTTCGGGGCCTGCCGCATTTGCAAAACTTCGTCTCCCTCTGAGTCACTTGTGCTCCTCTCTCCAGCGACCTGATTGGTTCCCAGGCGCCGGGAAGACTGCTGGTCATCCCCCGAATGGCCCCTCTCCCAGGCTGTGGCAAAGTCCACTGCCTTCGCTAGATCACATTGGGGAAGCCTGACTATCTTGCTTGAAAGCTTCTCGCTTCGTAGACCAAAAATGAACTGGTCTAAGAGTACCTCATTCAGTCTCTCAAACCCACAACTGCGAGCAAGACGACGCAGGGCAGTCAAAAATTCCACTGCGGACTCCCCGACACCCTGTGAACGCTTACGGAAGTCCCAGCGCCGCGCCAGCTGAGATGGTTGTGGCGTCAAATGGTCTGCTAAAGCCTGCACAAGTTCTTGGCAAGTAGCTTCTGCTAGCTGCTTTGGTTGAATTAGATCTTTCACCAAGTCCAAAACCTCCGCCCCGCAGGAGCTGACAAAAAGTGCTTTTTTCTTGTCCTCCTCGGTAATCTCCCGGAATGCCAGATAATAGGCGAAGCCGTCGGCCCAAGAGTCCCACAGCTCGGGGCGGTTTAAGTCAAACGGTGGTAAAGATCCCCGTGCCTCCATTTCTTACCAAAGGCGACTCCCAGTAGCCGTTCTAGAAACTGGAGCTCACGAAATCTTATCCCATCCTCGTCGCCAGTGTTAAATCGTGACGTTGAGCACCCGAAGAAGAGTCAGGACACCGCAGTTATTCCACACGATTTAATGGATACAAAAGTCATACACACGCACACGTGTATATATACATAAAAAACCCCACCTCTCGTAGAAGGTTTCCGCCCCCACCCCAATTACCCACACTCAAGCTAATTGAAGGGAGGGAAGTTATCTGTGACAGCTGCTGTTGCCTCCACCAGGCTGCTGCGAAAACCTGGAAGGACACAGCAAAGTTGATCCCAGGACACAACACACATAGAAATAATTTCCAAGATATCTACATAGACGTTGGACATCGTATCACAAGAATCTTCATGCAAGTGACAAGAATCTCTATCAAAACATCTAAAAAGGGATGGGGAAAGCCACTTAATGGCCTGTTCCACTTCTGTTGACTCCTTGATAAGAATGTATATATGTACAGTAATTGTTACCAAAATAGCACTGCTATTTTTGAATGGTTCTTCCACCATCAAAACAAAGGACACAGCAGTGCTGCAACCACTAATAGATCGAACTCTCATAAGCCAGCTAGGAGGAAACAGCAGGTTAAGGAGGGAAGTGCCTGTTTTAGCCACTGAAAGTATTCACAGTGCTCCTTTTGAACATCACAGTAGGAAACTGCTGTTGCTGTTTGTTCCTATAGTTTGTTTAGCATGTTAAAGAGTTTTAAGCACCTTGTACACTTCAGATCCTGAAGCTGAGGTTCCAGTACTTTGGCCATCTCATGAGAAGAGAAGACTCCTTGGAAAAGACCCTGATGTTGGGAAAATGTGAAAGCAAGAGGAGAAGGGGACGACAGAGGATGAGATGGATGGACAGTGTCATTGAAGCAACCAACATGAATTTGACACAACTCCGGGAGACAGTGGAAGACAGGAGGGCCTGGCGTGCTCTGGTCCATGGGGTCACGAAGAGTCGGACACGACTTAACGACTAAACAACAACAACACACTTTCAAACTAGTTTGGTTATAGCAATCCAAGATCATTAAAGATTTTGGTTAAACAACCCTCCTAATTTTTTCAACAATAAAATGGTATGAGATTTCAATACATACACCTTGTCAGAGGATAGTTACACAGTCACCCAAGCATATCCCATAAAAATTAATGGTCTAATTATATTCATTGTTACAGTAAAATGAACTCCTAGGTATATTAAAAACTGCAAAGCTGGCAATGTGCTTGCTTAATCACAATTCTGGACTTGGTTTCTGATCTCTACCCCCATTCCCTGGCTACTAAGCATGGGACCCATCTGTGCTTGTCACTGGTGTTGCTTTCAAATCTGATTTAAAACCACATGTACTATATTAGCAGTAATGCAAGACAAAAGTCTCATCACATTTGTTCTGGAAAGGCCAATACGTTGAACATAAAGAGACACAGAGCACATAAGAAATAAAACAGCTTTCTTTCCACTACTGAATTATGGTTTGTAATGCACTCCGGGAGGCAGTGGAAGATAGGAGGGCCTGGCGTGCTCTGGTCCATGGGGTCACGAAGAGTTGGACACGACTAAACGACGACGGCGAATGCACTTATATTTGTGTACCTTTTGAGAGTCAGCATGTTTTTTGTTTTTTTTTGGATAGAATGTTGGATCGGCAACCTGGAGATTTGAGTTCAAATGTCTATTCACTGCGTAATGACAATTTTAACCTTCTCCTTAAACTTATCTCATAACCCCAAAAACCCTGTAGGAATGACATAAGTCAGAGTCAAATTGACAGCACATTACAATAACACTATGTGCTTTTGCCACTGAAATCTATTGAGCTTAGCCATAGCTACCTAGGCACTAGAAGAAGCAATGAAACTGTCCTAACCTATATTTACTGCTTTTCATGATAAGGACATTACAGGTTAACAGAAGGATATAGACTAGAATATTGTGCTATCTCACAGGCCAGGCCTCTGAAAAAATACCAAATCTGCAAAAATAGGTGCTGAAGGTGGGCGTGCCAACCACTGCTCCAATCTGTAAGCCATGAAGTAGAGTTGTAATTAGGAAGGAGAAACGTGTTAATTATATTACTTCCCCAACTAATGTTTCCAAAAACTATAATTTTAAACATTTTGCTTCTGTTTAAAAACAAACAACTAAATCTCAATGGTCTACATGTTCTTTCTCACACCTGTTGTGGATACATCCCCCAAAACACTCCCTTCTTAGTCCATCGCCTTTTACACACAACCACGTGCTACTCCGCTCTACTTTCCAGACCATTTCTACTGTGCATACTCAACAACAGTGGCTCCCAATGTTGGGTAGCCCCGGTGTTCCTGGACTGCAGCTCCTAGAAATCCTGGCCAGCACAGCTAGTGGTGAAGGCTTCTGGGAATCGCAGTTCAGGAACACCTGGGTTACCGAAGGTTGGGAACCATTGCAAAGAAACTTTATCATAATTTGCTCCTGACACATAGCCAACATTATAAATGTAGAGGCAGGGTAGGCAGAACCGTCTCCTTTCTTCCTTCATCTCCTTTTTCTTTCTCCTTCTCAGCTCCCTCCCCAAACGACAGACTAATAGCAGACAGAGATCACAGAGGTCAGAAGTGATGATCACCTACAGAGGGCTTTCAAAATTGGTCCAACGGCTGCATTACATTAGACTGTGTTTACTTCAGGTTGCCACCTGAATCTCCAGAATTGCTTCCTCCCTTACATCCCTCTCGGTGTTTGCCAAGTGACCAATACTGTATCTCCTTCTTCTAATCACAATCTAAGAACTGCAGAACTGGAAGGGACCTTGTGGATCATTGACTCCCGCCCCTGTCAAGGAGTCACAGTAGGGGAATTGAACTCCCAACCTCTGGCTCCACAGCCAGAGACCTAAAGCTCTGAACTTTCCAGCAGTTTTTCTTCTCCTTTTGATCTGGAGGGGCTCAGGGGAGGCAACTAACACACTGACGTGGTCTGTATTACGGAGACCTGTGTTACGGAGAAGCTGGGGGATCTGGCCTTTCCCAGCTTTGTCTACTGGGTTCTCCATGCAGCAACAGGCCAGACCTAAGGGGGGCAGGCAGGGAGAGGGATTTGCAATAGTCTATCAAAATTAAATCGTCCCTCCCAGGCACCCTATTCCACAAGTGCTGAGTCTGAGTGCATGTACCTGAGAACAGGTGCCTGGGGCCCTGCCCACCCCACTGCAGAACAGTTTTCCTGACCGAGCTGGTCTCAGGTATGGTGCTGCAGTCTCCTCGGCTTGTTGTGCCTGGTGACTTCAACACCCATGTGAAGACCAGTTCAAGAGCATCTCAGGACTTCATCTCTACCAAGAGATGTCCGAAGTGGTATGTGGCCCCACTTATGTTGCAGGACACATGCTTGACCTGGTTTTCTGTACTGGGCAGGATGGTGATGATCTGGGTGCGGAGGCATTCTTCGTAGCTTCATTGTCCTCGACAGATCATTACCTGAAAGTGTTCAGGCTCATGGAACTGTGAGCCTTTGCAAAGGTGGGCAATTAAAATGATCTGCTCTTAGAGACTGATGGATCCAAATGGTTTCTTCAGGAGGTTCCAGATGTCTTGGCAGGCAATCCTACAGGTGGATCTCTGGAAGGCAGAGGTTGTCAGGGCTATTGACACCATCTCTGCCGGAGGGCAGCCAAACAAGTGGGGCGGAGACCGGAGCAATGATGGTACAAAACTGGGAGCAGATTCAACGGAACAAGGATCTGAGCTCATCGGAAAGCCTACTCTGTGGCAGCAAAGAAACAATTCTTCTCTGCCACCATTGCTTCTACACAGAGCCATCCAGTGGCAATTTTTCAGGTGGCCAAGAGCCTATTACACCAACGTCCAATGACCACTTGACAGCATGTCATGAAGACTCCGCACAGCACTCTGCAGACAAAGTTGTTTGGACCACTCTGACTTAGATGCTGCAGCTGATGCCAGTCCCTAGGTAGCTGCTTGTCCTGTTATGATGATATATTTCAGTTGGTGTAACCTGAGGATGTGGACAGGATCTTTGGAGCGGTGAAAGCCACCACATGTGTGGTGGACCTTCACCCTTCCCGGCTTATAAAAGCAGCCAGAGGGTTACTGGTTGAGAGGGTTAGGGAAGTGGTGAATGCTTCCTTGCAGCAAAAGAGGATACCAGGATACCTAAAGGAAGCATTAGTAAGAACTTTGCTTAAAAAGCCCTCTTTGAATCCCACTGTATTGGATAACTATTAGCCTGTCTCCAATATTCCATTTTTGGCCAAGGTTTTGGAGTTTGTCCCGGTGTTCAAGCCCCAGCGGTTCCTGGATTAAGTGGATTAAATAGATCCATTTCAATCTGGCTTTAGGCCTGGTTACAAAACCCAAACAGCTTTGGTCACTTTGGTGGATGACCTACGCCAGGAACTAGACAGAGTGTCCCTATTGGTTCTGCTGGCATTCTATACCATTGGCATTCTATACCATTGACCATGGTATCCTTCTGGGGTACCTTTCTGGGATAGGTCTTGGAGGTACTGTCTTACAGTGGTTCCATCCTTCCTGGATGGCCTAATTCAGAAGATGTCATTCGGGGAATTCTGGTTGGTGACTGGCCTGTGGTTACCTCCAGGATTCAATTCTGTCCTCCATGTTATTCAACATCTACATGAAACCGCGGAGAGAGGTTGTCTGGAGTTTTCAGGTCCAGTGACATCAGTATGCTGACAACACCCAACACTCCTTTGTATCTGATTCCAAGGAAGCTGTTCTGTGCTTAAACCATTGCTTGTTGTCAGTAACAGACTGCATGAGGACTAACAAACTGAAACATAATCCAGACAAGACAGAGTTAATCCTAGACAATCAAGAGACAAAGCAGGGGGCCGGGATCTTGCCTGTACTGAATGGGATTACACTTCTCCTGAAAAGTCAGGTTGAGGTTCCAGATTCAGCCTTGAGTTTGGATGCACTAGTCTCAGTGGCAGCTGGGAATACCTCAGCACATTTTAAACTGATGCCCCCATCCCTTGAGATGCCCAAACTGGTCATAGTGACACATGCCTTAGTTACATCTTATCTAGATTACTACAATACTATGTGTGCTTGTCTTTGAAGAGTGTTTGGAAACTTCGCCTGGTAAAAATGCTGCAACTGGACTGCTGACTGGTACTGGCTATAGGGAGTATGTAACTCTCTTATTACAACAGCTTCACTGGCTGCCAACCTATTTCCAAGCTCAGTTTGAAGTGCTAGATATTACCTATGAAGCCCTATACTATTTGGGTCCAGGCTATCTGAAAGATCATCATCACCCCACATAAGCCCATTCAGGTTTTAAGACCTTCTGGGAAGACTCTTCTCTCAGTTCACTCCCTTCCAAGGCATATCTGGTGAGGTCATGAGAGAGGGCCTTCTCAGTGGCTGCTCTCAGGCTTTGGAATGTGCTGCCCTGGAAGTGAGAGCTGGATCATAAAGAAACCTGACCGCCGAAGAATGGATGCTTTTGAATTGTAGTGCTCTAGAGAGTCCCCTGGATTGCAAGGAGAACAAACCTATCAATTCTAAAGGAAATCAACCCTGAGTGCTCACTGGAAGGACAGATCCTGAAGCTGAGGCTCCAGTACTTTGGCCATCTCATGAGAAGAGAAGACTCCTTGGAAAAGACCTTGATGTTGGGAAAGTGTGAAGGCAAGAGGAGAAGGGAATGACAGAGGATGAGATGGCTGGACAGTGTCATCAAAGCAACCAACATGAATTTGACACAACTCCGGGAGACAGTGGAAGATAGGAGGGCCTGGTGTGCTCTGGTCCATGGGGTCACAAAGAGTTGGACACGACTAAATGATGCCACCCTGAGTAGCCAGGTTGGCCTCCTCCCTCTTATCCTTTCATCATCAGGCAAATACCTTTGTTTTCAAGGAGACTTTTAAGCAATATGTGGTAACCCAGGGAACACACTATGTACAACATTTAGATATGTTTAAATATTTTTGAATGCTTTTAAAATTGTTTTTAATCTTGACTAATGCTTAGTTTTGTACAGTATTTTAAATTAATATTGTACTTTTTTAAATGTTGTGAGCTGCTTTGGGTCCTTTATGGGAAGATGGCATATAAATAATACAAATACGATACATGCCTGCCTGCATGCAGACTCAAATTGTGTTCACCCATCCTGAACAGGTCAAACCACAACACTCCCTCAATTGTGTTGCCAAGTTTAACCAATTGTTTCTGCTGGTGATTCCAAATGGGTAATTGTTTAGTATCTGTGTTCTAAATCTTTTAATGTTGCTTTATGTTTCTGGTAGCAATTTAGAGTGACCGATCAGGAATCTGGAGTACAGGGTTAGAATTCCCACTCAGCCATGGAAACTGACCGGGGGAGTGGAACAGGCCAATCCATTCCTTAAATATCTCACTTACTTTGAAAGCCCTATTAGAGTCGATATAAATTGGTTCCAACTTGATGACATGAAACACACACACACCCAGTGCAATTTTGTTTAATTGCAGTACTACCTTAAACCACATATGTATCTTACAATGACAATGTTTATGTTGTCTTTGAGTGGTAAATCGATCTTGAATTTTGACCGTTCTTATCAAAGCTTTGAAAACTGTTCAGTGCTCCAATCTCCCCCTCCACTCACCACAACCTTGTCCCCTTCCCTCAAGGGGAAAGCACTCAGCTTGGAGAGTTCACTGGCTATGTAAATAACGTCCACAGCATCACCTCAAGCCAGAGGCCATGGGACTTACAGCTCAGCACCATGATCTCCAGTGCCAGCAGATGCTGCAGGTGAGCCCAGTAGTGCCTCTCCTGAAACCCTCTACAGTCTATTACCACCACCTTCCACAAACCAAGGCTTGTTTTTGAGGTCTTCTGGAGTACGTGGCCAAGCACCCCTGCTTTGAACTCTTCCTATGTTGCCCTGAATATTTTTAGAGAAGTAATTCAAGCCTCAGTCCTATACATACTTTCTGGGGAATAAGCCCCATTAAACCCTTAGGACTTACCTTTGTTTAAACATGCAAAGAATTACAATGGAAAATACCTCTGAAAATCAATTATTTCATTCATGCAGGTAGACCTGCCCTTGAGGCAAAGTGCAACCTTCCCGCATATACCCACTACTACCAATTTCTGACCTTAAAGTCTTTCATCTAGAGACAAGACTTCCTGCTCTTAAACAGTGTCTTCCTCGGACAACAAACAGATATTCTGCTTCCATGGCCTTATCTATAGCCCTGCCAGCCTCTTAGAAGCTGCCCGAGGTTCCCCTCCGGTGGCACAGCCTTTACAAAACCTAGGGTCATCCCTATGCTACAATTAACAGCAGAATTTGTGGAGGTGCACTGGAATAACCTTGTAAAATCCAAGTTTCCTTGAGAACTTACAAGCCTATTTCATTTTCACTAGTACTCATATAGTACTAGTGAAAATGAAATATACACTATGTTGTTGTAGCATATCATGCAGTCATGATATAAAATATATATTTAGACATAAAATATAATATATATATTTAGACATAAAATATATATTTAGCAGTGTATTAAAACAAGTTTCAATATATTTGTAAATGTAATTCGGCTTAGGACATTCTGCGAAGCAATTGCCAATTAATCTAATAAAAATTAAAACTTCACCAAAGCATTGAACACACACACACACATATACTAAGCTTTTTTAAAAAAAGTTTTAGACTGAAAAATCCATACATGTAATCTACTTTAGGAAATCATCCTACAAAATTGTGAACTAAAACAACCTTCTTCCTTCTAAGACTCTCAAGCATAGCTGAAACACTGTATATAAAAAGCAAAAAAAAAAAAAAAAAACATTTAAAATAGTGCCAAAGCAGAAGAAAACCCAATAGGTAGTACAATACAAATGTTAATTTAAAACTGAACTGCCACAAGTACAATCAGTGCCTTTAATAATAACCAGCTGCTGTTCCTTGAAACGGCCTCTCCCCCTTAGATTACATGTTACCTTTTTCTAAACATCAACTCCCACAGTACCATTTATAATGCTTCCTAAATTAGATTGTTAACATCTGCTGGTTTTTGTCAATGGTCTGCTGGGCTTTCCTTTGATGGTTTGTGTTGCTACCAGTAAATCATGTTTGCTGTAGCATTAACTAGAAGGGAGGTAAGTAAAGTGTTTCTTTGTGTTCCTGCTAAGAAAATAACTAGGTAGAGGCTAATTCTCTACCCACCACATTTCAAAAGACATTTACGGCTCAGTTTGCAAACTAAGGTGCATTTACTGTGCATTTACATCTAATGTTCATTTACTGTTGTAATTTGGGGCTTACCTGTAATACTGTAGCTCTGATTCTAATTGCTGGATGTATGTCTGCAATTGTGGCACTTTAAGGGCTTTGGCTTCGAGTTCCTTTACTTTTCCAAGGCTATTAAGGACAGCAGATCTTGCTTCTTCAACCTTCTTCCTCATTTCGGCTTGCTCCCTCTTTAAGCTACGATTGCAATCTTCCAGGGCGGCAAGGGCTTCATGAGAACTCTTCAGCTCTTTTTCCAGTTCTTGATTAAACCTAATTGCTTCTTCAATTTGTCCATCCCTGGAACTTCGGATTAGTTCAACCTCCTTCAGTACACTCTGAAGGCACTTAGAAGTCTGGGACTGACTGTTTGTTAATGGTCTTTGGCTGCCTATAAAGCAGATCCCATTCTTCTTATGATTTGCGTGACTCTTCCACAATCCCACCTGCAAGTGAAAAGGATGAAAGGAGAACTATAAATTATCAAATATAACTTTAAACAAGCATATTTGTTTTTCAGTAGGATCTGCTAATGTGAGTCAACAGCTAAATTAAATAAGCATGCATGAATCCTTTATTTTGGACTTCTCCACATTCCATTTTCTTACGTGAAGATACAGTACTCAAGTGAAAAGCATTCTCTCTCTCCGTATGGTGTGAAGATTTTACACTGTGTATAGGATTTATATACAGGTTTCATTTTGTTTGCATAATAAATAACTTGGATTGACTGACAGCTGAGGACTATGAAAGCATGTTTATGAATGGAACTGTAAATCAGTTGGTCTATGTGGTTTCTGGATGGACACATTCTGTTTTGTGTATGAGGCTGTGTGTGAACGAGACAGCAGTGAATTATTTAGTGCTCTCATATTCTGAGTATTAGTGGTGGTAGGGATGTATGAGAATGAGTGTGGTCTGTTTTGTGAAAAACTTATAAATAATAATGTGATTTTGTTGGCACTTGTGTCAAAGCATGTATCTATGTACCAAAGCAAACAAAGGCTAATGTTAAATTAGCACTTAGCAAGCACTGACCGTTTGCCTAGGACACTCCAAAAGAAGGAGTTTCTATCACAAATTTAAACAGCAACTCCAAACAGTGTAGAGCTTTGGGGTTGTTAGTTGTTTGGGTGATGGAACACACAGAAGAGTGAAAATACGGTAAGTACTGCACATGAATTAGGAAGCTTGTACATAAATCTGTGGCTTCCCAAAAAAAGGATACAAAAGTATAATCTCAAATTAAACAAGCCACTGATTTAATTGCTTCCAATCCAATATCTGAAATCTGTTTCTTAGTGTAGTAGGTGGTACTACAGGAATCAGTGGGCATTTGGTATGTCAACTCCTCTGCAAATTCCACTGATTAAAATGGGCCAACTCTACTTGTGACTTGAACATAATAAGCTGCAACTAGAGTCAGCCCATTTGTGTCAATGGAACTTACTGATGAATTGGCTCATGAAATCCCCATGAATGCAATAGGCCTACTCTAGTTATGGGTCACTATACTAAGCAACAGGATTTCAGCCACTAAGAAGGGGCTAACTCCAATTTCAATTGGCCACAAACAACATGGACAATGGTGAGGGCTGATGGGAGCAAAAATACAAAAATATCCAGAGGCCCTTTGTTTCCCATCTCTGCATTGAGAGATACTAATCATATGCCAACATGAGCACTTATACATTACAAGTGGGCAGAGGAGAGCTGACGGTTTTAAGTGGTGAGCAGCCTCTTAATAGAATAACAAGAACTGAGGTAGGGTGTTGTGTGCTGTACTAAGCCATCTGCATGCCATGAGCTATATGAAGGAGTGAGGAACCTTTTTAATTGGGGAGAGGGGATTACAATCTGGGAAAGGTCCTGTAGGTTGGTGTTACAGGAAATGGGCAGAGAACATGGGATGGAGCCAAAGAAAGAGGAGGCAAAGCCAATGAAAAAAGGGGGGGCTCCAGATGTAATTTTTGTTTTTGATCATTTCCCAAGCAGCATACAAGGCTCTGTTCAATTCTGCCAATGTTTTCTCATTAGTAAGCACCACTGGAACAGCTGTCAAGACACACAAGTGCAGACTAGATTTAGGCAGAGTTATTTAAGAAAGTGTGAAGGCAAGAGGAGAAGGGGACGACAGAGGACGAGGTGGTTGGACAGTGTCATCAAAGCTACCAACATGAATTTGACCCATCCCCCGGGGGGGCAGTGAAAGACAGGAGGGCCTGGCGTAATTCTGGTCCATGGGGTCACAAATAGTTGGACACGACTTAACAACTAAACAACAACAAATTTAAGAGTGTTTCACATTTGAAATGCCTTTAAATTTCCTCTTTATCTACAATCACTGATCAGCAGTAATGGCAGAAGATATCTGAAGGCTGGAATGGATCTCCCACAGGCTACATTGAGCCATGGGAGCAGGAGGCTCCTGTCTCTTCATGTACAAATACCAGCTTGCAGAACACACCCTCTCTCTGTTTGTGTGTGTGTGTGTGTGTGTGTGTGTGTGTGATAGAGAGAGAGAGAGAGAGAGAGAGAGAGAGAGAGAGAGAGAATCATCACGCTACTTCTGCAAGTGGTTCAGCTTTCAGGCAAATATCCTGACACATCTCCATAAAGCCAAACTGTGAATATTTTGCTGTTTTGATAACTGTTCAAAACACTTTCAGGATTGGTGAACACTCCAAAATAGAAATAAAGAGTTGAATAGATATTGTACCACTGCAGATGTTTACATTATTTCATCCATGGATTCAGGGTGGCTCTATGTCTCTTCGTGTGCCAGACAGTAAATAAAAGAGGTGGATTATAGAAGCAACTTCCACTGAAAACTAAGGGGAAACATACAAATGAATGTACAATTAAATAAAGTAGGCTTATAGGATGATGTTCTGAGTTTAGTGGTGACTCTTAAGAGTACAACAGACAGCAGCCTCAAATACATTTAGACTTCAGTTCTCTGACCAGTTTCTTGAGATTTAGCATCACTATTTTCACCAAGACATACTCTGACTGCACATATTGGACTGCATTGAAATCCACAGAAATCAGTGTGCTTAATTATGTATTGGATCCTGGTTTCTGTACTTTGCCACTACTGATGTTATGCGCTGTCATGTCACCTATGTTATAGCACGTTTTCTGGAATTTTTTTGAGGGATGAGAGATGTTTAAGATATGGTTTTACCGTTGCCATTCTCAGTGAGTTTCCATGACTGAGTGAGGATCTGAACTCATGTCTCTTCAGCATCATTTCTCTAATTTTCTGCTAGCATGGGGTAGGAGCCTTGCCCCACATGAGTAGTAGGTTATCCTACTACTCACATGCAGGCTTCTGACTGCGACCAGAAGCAAATGGGCAGCAACACTGGCTTGGCTGCATGGCCCCAATACAGTACTGCGCACCCAGATGACTTAGAGGGAATGTTGGTCACGAGTAAATCCACAACATCACACTGGCTCTTTACTTTGCTACTACATAGGATCAATTCATGCATAATCCAACTTTTTGCCTTTAATTTTAAAAGTCCCAAACACCTTTAAACAAAAAAGTCTACCAATGCCATTAAAGTCAATAAGATATGTGGCTACATAAAGGGGGGAAGGGGCTGCTGCCTAACCTGGCTACATAAAGGGGGGAAGGGGCTGCTGCCTAACCTGGCTACATAAAGGGGGGAAGGGGCTGCTGCCTAAACCTGTAAGGGCTATCCAGTCACAACTCTCCCCCCCCGCAAACAAAATCAATTTTAAAACCTTCCACATGTATCCTACTTTTATATTTTAAAAAATCATGTCCATATGATGTCTTTTCCATTCTTACATTAATTGACTTTATTTGAAAAGAGATCCTATTGATGGATCACTTATATGTGACATATGGCAACTCCATGGTATGTTCATTCAAAACACCACAGTGGACAATGCATCACATTCTTTGTTCATTCATTTGATACAACAGGATGTATGTCAGAGAATTTATGTCAGACCAGAAACAAGTTATTGAAAATAGACTCAACTTGTTACTGTACAACCTATTCAGTTATAAACATGATTCTCCTATGAACTTCTAATGATTTTTGGTATACAGTATTTGCTTGCTCCCACTATGGGACTGTGATTACTCACTTACCCTTTCTTCAAAAACTAACCAGACTTGAGAGAGGACAGAAACTATGTTGTTGTTGTTTAGTCGTTAAGTCGTGTGCGACTCTTCGTGACCCCATGGACCAGAGCACGCCCAGGCCCTCCTGTCTTCCACTCCCTCCCAGAGTTGGGTCAAATTCATGTTGGTACCTTTGGTGACAAAGTCCAATTCTAAAATGGGAAAAAAATGAAGTCAAAATTTCAGTGCAGGTCCAGTCACAGTAATGGAACCTGCCTACAGTATTTGGGAAAGGCAAAAATCAAGGCTTTTGATATCTTCCATGAGCTTATTACAGTATCAGTATTAACAGAATTTAATGATTTTGCATTCATGCAAAGTTTATTTGTGGCACTCATTTCCTAACTGTGGAGCATACCCTTCTGCAGAAGAGCATGAAGAAATTTCATGGGAGTATGACAAGGTGAAGTTCCCATAAAGAAAACACATCTTTTTCAGCTTAAACACATTTCTATAATACTGCCACCAGAATTTAGGATTTCTCAATTTAAAAGAAATACTTGTGCATATTTATAATTTACATTTTTTTAAAAAAAGTTTTGTGTTTATATTTAATTTTAAATTGCATATATTTACTTATTTAGTTAGCTAATTAAAGGCTAACTATTTTGCAAGTACTGGATGATAGCAAAGGAGAGGTGTGGAGACCTGAGGGAGTCTCAAATAATGAAATGGATCCCATGGTGTCAAAAAGTTTGGGAACTGCTGTACTAAAGATATCGCCCACCCTTACCTTCTGATTGCACTCCCTGATAAGTGTGCTAAGAACTGCAAGCCTTAGAGCTGGGCTTGTGAATCCAGTCAAGGCTCTCTGTGCCTTCTCAGAAGTCCGCTTCTGAGAGTTGCCTCAGGCATCGCAGATTCAAATCAGGTGGCAACGTTGATGCACTCACAACACGCTCAGCGTCATTTAGGTAACGCTTGCTGGCTTCAGGGAGTGCTCGTGTGGTGTAGTGGCTAGATAATTAGACCCGGGACACTTTGTTCCAAACTTGTGCTTGGCCACGGAAACTCACTGCGAGGTGGCGCTGGGGAAAGCGCTCCTGAAGTAGCAGGCAAACCTCATAGGGTCCTCACCCGTCAGAATCCATGGCACATGACGGGGGGGGGGGGGGGGAGAGATTCAATCGGGTGCTCTGAGTGCTCGGATACTGCCTCCACCCCGCCGGTCTCTTCCTGAACAAGCACAGAAACAGGGGAGCGGAGTGGAGGGGGAAGCAGAGCCGGGCGGGAAGGCGCCCCTTTGGACCGGCTCAGAGGCTGCTCCTTTGCTCCGAGCCGCCGGTGGGGCCGGTGGGGCCGACCGACCGACCGTCGGGGCCCCGGCCTGCCTGCCGGCCTGCCTGCGCTCACCTGCAGCGCCAAGCCCCGGGCGTCGCTGCTCTGCAGGGCGGCCCTCATGTCCTCGACCAGCTCGCGCAGGCTGGCGTTCTCGTCCTCCAGCTTGACGATCCGGTCCTCCGCCTGCTCCAGGGCCACGATCTCCTCGTAGCACTCCCGCGAGCAGGCGCCCGGCGGCAGCCGCCCCTCCGAGCCCGGCGCCGGCGGGGAGGGCGGCGGCGGCGGAGAGCCCCTGGGAGCCGCGCCCCCTCCGCCCGCCTTGCCCGCCGGCGCCTTCCCGCGTCGCCGGCGCAGCGGGCTCCGCAGCCGGATCTGGGTCTCGATGTGCTCGCTCTCTTTGCCCACCGGCAGCCTGGCCACGCCGACGCCGCCCCGGCCGGGCGCTGGGCAGCCGGCCTTGGTGCTGAAGTAGCCGCACAGCTTGGCGTGGAACTGGCGGAAAGTCAGGTCCGGCGCCAGGTTCTCGCAGAGGCCGCCGCTCTCCTCCGGGTCGTCGTCGCCGTCGCCGGCCGCCGCCTCGCCGCGCTCGCCGGGCAGCCCCAGCACCCGGCAGAGGGTCCGGAAATCCTCGCTGGGGATCCGGCCTTCGCCCTCGCAGTCCAGGTGGTGGAAGATCTCTTGCAAGTACTGGTCCAAGCCCGTGGCGAGCACGATGATCTCGTTCTCCACGCCCCGGTCCAGCCCGTAGTGGTAAGCCAGGGCGCTGACCAGCCACTGGGTCCGGCGGGCCGGGCGGCTGTAAGGGTCCCCCCCGTCAGACGGATCCATCCTCGCGGCCGTCCCTTCGCAGCCCTGCCCGCCGCTCCCGCCGACCATGCTGTCCCCCCCTCCCCGGTCGGATCCAGCTCCGCCGCTCGGGACGGGCGGGGCATCCCCGGCCGGCCGGCCACGCCTCCGCCCCCCCTCGCCGGGCCTCGCTCCGCCCCCAACCCCCCACCCCACCCGGGCCAAGCGGGGCGAGGGGGGCGCGAGCGAGGCGTGGGGCGTCCCAAAGAGACCGCGTTGCGCGAGTTGGCTTTGGACGAGTATTTATCTGCCGCCTGGGGACCTCGCCTCTCCCCGCGCTCGCATCACATGCAGGCAAGCAGCTCGCTTCAAGAAAGTGGGGACGGGTCGGAGGAAGCGGATTGTAATCCACCAAAACTCACGCTGAAAGAAATTTCTCGTCTCGGAAGTGTCACTGTTCTTTTGCTTTCATTTTTTTCTGGTTGTCTTGCACATGGCTGTGAGATTTGCAGATATAATATTTTGCAGACCACCAGAAGGACAAATAAGCGGGGGCTGGACCAAATTCCTAAATTCTCGCTAGAAGCTTATGGTACTGTGAACATACATACACCAAGAAGGCAAGTTTCACTCGAACAGACAATAATACCAGAAAAACTGGAAGGGAGAAGGAAAAGAGGAGAACCTAACATGAGATGGACTGACTTATTCAGGGCAATCGTCGTCGTTTAGTCATTTAGTCGTGTCTGACTCGTGACCCCATGGACCAGAGCACGCCAGGCCCTCCTGCCTTCTACTGCCTCCTGGAATTGGGTCAAATTCATGTTGGTCCCTTCAATGACACTGTCCAACCATCTCATCCTCTGTCGTCCCCTTCTCCTCTTGTCTTCACAATTCAGGCCAATAATACCCTTTAATTTACAAGAGTTGAACAGAACTGTTTGCACCTTTTAGAAATCACTAATTCAAGGGGTCACCAAAAGTTGGAAATAACTTCACAGCATATGACAACTACATAACAGAACAGCTTTTGATCCTTCCTGTCCTCTCTCTCTCTCTTCCTGGGCCCACTCAGACTCAAAAAAGAATGAGTCTTTTTGAATAAATGGGGCTTACAGAGGTGTTGACTCCCCAATGCCCACCAATTCAATGGGCCTACTCTAGTTTCTACACTAAACAAAAAGATTTCAGCCATTGTTTTATAATTATCCCTTGTCCTGTAAATCTATTGGCTTGGAACTATGTTATTCTAAAGTTTGTTTTTTTAAATCTGTAATTTAAAAAAAGTAAAGAGGTTTCCCTCGTGGCTTCATTTCTCATTTTGCATGCATAAAATCATGTTGTTTCAGCTATATGTGATGATGGTGGGGTGCACATGTAGTGCATATGTGCAAACATTATCCCCAAGGGATAGCTATCACAAAACTTGCAACCTTATGACACAGCATAACTTACTGCCGTATTTATAATTAAAAAATAAGCACAATTAGGTTTGATGCCACTTACTTGTATTCCCATATATGAAATAGTTAGTATACCTCAGTTCAATCAAGCAATCCCAATGGGGACTGCAGAAAATAAATCAGAAGAAGACTGGGACTAGGAAGGACAGCAATGAAGGAATTAAAAAAGATCATCAAGTGTAAGGATGTATCACTGGAGATCAAGACCATCCACACCAAGGCCAACACCATATTTCTGATCTCCATGTATGAGTGTGAAAGCTGGACAGTTAAGAAAGCTGATGGGGGGGAATGTTTCATTTGAAACGTGGTGCTGGAGGAGAGCTTTGCAGATACCCTGGACAGCCAGAAAGACAAACAAGTGGTTCCTAGATCAAATCAAGCCTGAACTACCTGAAAGTAAAAAAATGTTGAAGCTAAAGCTGTCCTACTTTGGCCCCATCATGAAAAGGCAGGATTCTCTGGAAAAGACAATAATGCAGGGAAAGGTAGAAGGCAGCAGGAAAAGAGGAAGACCAAATATGAGATGGATTTCCTTAAAGACTTGAGTTTACAAGACCTGAGCAGGACTGTTGTGGAGAAGACATTTTGGGGATATCTCATTCATAGGGTCACACATAACACCAAGAACAGTCTCCACATAAGTGTCGCTAGGACTGCAGCCTTACTTAATGATTTATTTAACAATAGGATATAATGTTTGAATGGGTTTGTATATTATTTTTACATGAGACACATTGTAGAGTCAGGCATGTTCAAGCTCTACCTGCAATTGGACTCGACAGAATGGAAGCCTCTGTAGTATTATTCCCAACCACCATCAGCCTTATTCCCAACCCTGTCAATCTGGAACAACTTTTCTAGGAAATGAATGTATAGAAGCAGAAATGTAACATAGAAGTGCTTGTAGCAGCACCGCTCAAAAGTCAGTGTAATAATTTAAGTGTCTTTGCTGAGAGATCAAAATAGATGGCCCAACCACATTTGTTGCTGGGTTTGGTCAGCAAATAGCTTGGGTTGTCCTGGTTTGCATGGTGCTCATTTCTAACTTCACAAAGTTTTAAGAATGAAGATGTTACTGAGAATGTCAATATTATAGGCTCATTTCTTCAGTTTAGTAAGTATTTGCATAATTTTTTAATGCCAATGTTTTTAATGAAAGTTTTAAAATGCTTAGATAACCTTCTTAATTATTATCATACATTTAATTGTTTTTAACTTTGTAACTTATTTTGTTTTTAGTCTAACAGGTTTTAATAATTGTGAGCTGCCTTGGGCTCCCTCACTGGGGGAAAGGCAGCCCAGAAATGAAGCAAACAAATAATTCAAGTGCCATAAGTAGACACACAGAGAAGGCACAGCCTGTGAAAATGACAATAGTACTTGTGTAACTACAGAATACCGTAAAATGACTAGACTTTCTGATTGGTGAAGTAAGAAAGAAAGAAAGAATGGAAGCACATTTTTAAAGAAATAAGGGAAATAACTGGATTAAATATTCAAATGTCCCCGTCAATTGCTTTATTGAACATGATTAAGAAAGATCAATTGTTGAAAGAAAATAAGGATTTAATTGTAATAATGGTTACAGCAGCAAGGTTAATGTTTGCAAGAAATTGGGGAAAATGATAACAATTAATTTAGAGGAATAGTATAGAGAATTTTGGGAGATGGCAATTAATGATAAATTGACATGTGATATGAAAATAAGAAGAGGTCTATCAAAAAGTAATGATTTTAAGAAATCATGGAGTGTATTCCTGGAATATGTATTTCGGAGAGGGAAGGGGTGTATGCCAAGGAAAGAACAATGCGTTTTTGGAGAGAAAATGGATTGAATGAATTTTTAAAATATTGTTAATGCTAGCCCTGAGGGTGAAGATGGCACTGGTGTGTTATGTAATTCTATTTTAATGTTGTGTTAGGTTTATGTTGTTTAGGTTTGATGTTTGTTTAATAATAATTTTAAAAAAGAAATATTTTGCATGTATATTCAGAAGCAAATATAGCTTGCTCTCAGATACATATGTGTAGGATTTGTTGTTGCTGTTGTGCTCCGTCAAGTCAGAATTGACTTTTAGTGACCCTGATAGGATTTTCAAGACAAGTGAATTATTTTCAAGGCCAGTTCCACATCCCCAGTGAGTTTCCATGCCGGAGCTGAAGGATCCAAACCAGGTCTCCGAATTCCTAGTCCATCACTTTGTCTTCCACACCATGTTGGGTAATCTTTGTAGAGATTAAAAATGTTCTGTGATAACAGAATGTGTTGCATTGGTTTTCATGCTATTCGGGATTCCTTTGCAGCTGCCTGAGGTTTCCGTAGACCTGTGGCAAAAAATTATGTCTCGTGATTTGCTGGATGCTACCTAAAAATAGAGATGTTTGTTTCCTCAACAGTATATGATTAAACGAGCTGTGCTCTAGAAATCGGCAAAAGCAGGAATATTTGCCTGATGAAGTAACCTGCCACTTAACTTGAACAAAATATTGGCAGGGGATAAAGTAGTGCCCATTGCATGCGGGCTCACGCAGATTCTAAAGCTATCCTCCCTTTCACATGAGTAATTGCAACAAAGGGAGAAAAGACTCCCGAGCCAGTTAGGACAGGCAGTTTGTGGTATAATGTTTGTAGGTCAAAATGACTGCCTTTCTCTCACAAAGGATTGTTACTTAATTTCATTTGACTGTGAATATCCACAGCAAACCGTTCTTGGGAAACAAAGAAGCCCATTGACCTGTCTAGTTTAATGAAATTCAGATGTTTTGTTACTTATATGATGAAATGCGCACATTGATAACATAAAACACTTCTTAGACTTTTTGCCATTAGTCTCCCAAGAGCTGAAAAATGTAGGATTAAAATCTTGCTGTCTTGTGTTTCCCATGGGCATGGAAAGGAGTACTTTGTGATCATGGCCTTTGTTTGAGCTGTCCAAGACTATAACTGCGCAGTTGAAAATAACGGTTAACAACAGCTTTCCAATTGATCACTTGCACAGTGATTGTATCTTCAAGTTATGCTCACTGTGTGTGAATAAGCATCCTATTGTATTTTTTATGAGAAGGAAACAAAACATAGTATGTGTGTGTTTAGATTTATGTTACTGGTGGCATGCAACATGGGAGCATAATGCTAGAAGTGTACAGCTAAACCAGTGAAGTTTGGTCTGTGTGTGGTTAGGAAGCTGCATAGTGGTTGTTGAGGGTTTTTCAGGCTCTTTGGCTGTGTTCTAAAGGTTGTTCTTCCTAACGTTTTGCCATTGTATTCAAGAAACAATTGTATATATGTATATATGTTCCTGTTAGCCGCTCAGAGTGGTATAGATCTACCAGATGAGCGGGATATAAATCAAATAAATAAATAAATAAATAAATAAATAAATAAATAAATAAACAAAAAGTGTCTTGAATACAATGGCAACCCAAATATTATTGGGAACAGTGCTGTCCTCTGAAGTGCTGTACTCTGAAGATGCCAGCCACAGAGACGGGTGAAATGTTAGGAAGAACAACCTTCAGAACATGGCCAAAGAGCCAAAAAACCCACAACAACCATTAGATCCCGGCCGTGAAAGCCTTCGCAAAGCTGCACTAGCTGTCTACCAAGCATTAGTTATCATCAAAATATCAGCTTTATTTTGTAGATGCCTTTTCAGCAATGCCAGACATTCCCAATTTGTGCTCCCATATTGCATTTGCTCCACTGAGTCACAATGGATGCTCTTTGTGGCTTTACTTTTGGGTTCTCCCTCGTCTGTTGTGCTTCTGGTCCTCTCTCTTGCAAAAGGCATCTTCTCCTCAACATTCTCCATTCCACACTGGAAGGCTGAGTATGCTTAGCTTGCAAATAATCCCTAACACAGGTGACTGGTATTGTTTGAAATAAGACTCTTTTCTTTCCTTCTCTCAGTGGTTTATCTGGCAAAAAGGCTGAAGAGAAGACTGTTCCCAATAATATTTGGGTCCAAGATACATATTCATTGTATTCAAGACACATTTTGAGGAGCTAGAGCCTACGAGGCAGTTACTGCCTATCAGATTCTCTCCACTCCACTCTGATTGTCTTCCCGCTGCCTGTTGTGTGCTGGAGACTCATGTAGACTGTAGTAGATGGTCTCATAAAGACATCTGGCCCCCCATCACAGTTATGTATTGATCGCCACTTCTCAATTACAACAATAATTCGCAGGTGGTCATTGTGTTCTTTATGAATAGTTGACAGATTTAGTGTTGATGCATTCTCGTTTCTTCTATTGCTTTTGTTTTCCTTTCATTTTTACTGCTCTAAGTGTATAGTGTCACAAACACATAACTCAAATGAAATATAGGAGAAGCAGATGTCACAGCAAAACCATTGTACTGGCTTGTCCTAAGTAAATATGCTTAGCTGAGTAGGTACTGATGTGTCCATTTTAAGCTCCCTTTTCCATTATTTTATGCTCAAGAAATTCCATCTTATTCATATTAGCTTGGTGGAGGAAATAAAAAGCATTTTAAATATTCTATATTTTCAAGACACACCATTCCTTTATTGTTTTTTTTCACAGTTTGCAAATATAAAAGCCCAGGACTGAATTGAACTTTTAACAGATAATTTAGGTGTCATAGGATAGACACCGTGATATTCTATATCATATTCTATGGGACTGTTTCCATGTTCATGGGTGGAAATTAAAGTCCATGCAACCATTCCCTAAGAATCCACACTTCTTGTATTTATATTCTCATATTTCTTAATTTATGCCAAAATCTCTAGGTTAAGGAGTTTATTCCTGCAACAAGAAAGAGAAACTGGGAAGTCCACACCCATCCTTAATATTTTTGTCCAATAATATGCAAAGCTACATCTGTTTCTTCATGCATTAATTGAAATCATCTTAAGGCAGAAACTTCCTTGGGGGCAGATGTTGAAACAATTACTTTTGGTTTGTGTCAGCTATTTTAAATAGCAAAATGTCCCCACATGGAGATAAGTGACTTCCAAAATCTTTGACACACTATAAAAATGTCAGCATAAATTTACCCTCCCACAACACCTGCAGTTTCCGCATGGATGCCTATTGAGTTTCTTAGGCTTCTCTCACTGGAATAAAGGCTTTAACATGTTGTTGAAGGACACTGGGCCTTTGCTGAACTCCATCTGTTGTTCTTCTGATTTACAAAATAGAGGACAAAGGTAAAACTTTGATCTCTTATTCAGTTTGCTAAAATAGAAATGCACTAAGCAACACAATAATCTATGTTCAGGTACTTTGCAATGATTTAAAAACTTAGTATTTATTTTGAGGTATATTTTATCCTTTCCTCCTGCTACAATCAACCCTGAGTGCTCACTGGAAGGACAGATCCTGAAGCTGAGGCTCCAGTACTTTGGCCATCTCATGAGAAGAAAAGAGTCCTTGGAAAAAACCTTGATGTTAGGAAGGTGTGATGGCAAGAGGAGAAGGGGACGACCGAGGATGAGATGGCTGGACAGTGTCTGCGAAGCAACCAACATGAACCTGACACAACTCCGGGAGGCAGTAGAAGACAGGAGGGCCTGGCGTGCTCTGGTCCATGGGGTCACGAAGAGTCGGACACGACTAAATGACTAAACACACACACACACACACACCTGCTACAAGGAAATGCTATTGTCTTCCTTAATGAGATGGTTGTGTAAGTGAAATAATTCCAATACCATCCATTTAATGGCATATTGTATGTATTTATTCAAGGTCACTAGCTTCTTTCTGAAAGCAGATGGTAAACCTTTAAACATTCAATTTTAATATTTTCCTTTTGAATTAGGAACTGTCTACTTGATCACTTAAAATGACAATACTTCCGTTATTAGTCAGTTGCCATGATCTATTTGTTTTTACTATAGTGGGCTCTTGCTTATCTATTGGAGAGTAAGTAAATAATTATGGCTTTGGTTTTCAATGTAATTTTCATCTCCTAAGCCTACTGTTTATACCAGTCACCTTAAATGCCTCTCAGATATAAGGTGGCTTCCTCCTATTCATGAAGACCAAGATAATGCACAGAACCTGAACTTTAGTTTTTAAATTCTGAAAACTGAACAGTCCAAATCCTCTTGTATTAGCTATGCAAATGCCTTAACTATCAGTTATGATGAAATGGCATAAACGGCAATAAATAGCCACCAATTAGCAAATCACTGATTCTATCCTTCACTGCATGCCAGTCACATAATTTGGTATGTGATAATTTTGCTGTTCCAGTATGTGCTATTGTACTTACACTGGCATAACTGAACAATATGATTCTGACCCCCCATCACAAGGAAAACTTTGTGTGTGTTGGAAGGGATAGAATCATAAAATGCTTTGTAGTGATAACTGGCCATGATGATGAAGGATTGACCTATTGCAAGCACTAACTCTATGAAGAGTAAGGGGGATTCCCTCTCTTAATCTCCCAATGAAGTCAGGCTGATAGGTACTGAGCCTCCCAGGTTTGAGACACAAGGTTTTTCCATTCCTCCTTAGAGACTGACCTTTGAATTGTCTGCTGCACAGAATCATCGGAAAGTGAAGTTGGAAGGGGCCTACAAGGCCATCAAGTCCAACCTGCTGCTCAATGCAGGAATACAATCAAAGCATATCTGCAGGTGATTATCTAAGTTTTTCTTGAATGCCTTGTGTTGTAGCACTCACCAACTCCTGAGGTAACTGAATCCACTGATGTACTGCTCTAACAGTTAGGATGTTTTTCCTGGTATTCAACCAAGATCTGGCTTCCTTTAACTTGAGCCCATTGTTGTTTGTCCTGCACTCTGCGATGATCAAGAACAGATCCTACCCCTCCTCTGTATGACAGCCTTTCAATATTTGAAAAGTGCTATCATATCACCCCTCAGTCTTCTTTTCTCAAGGCTAAACATGCCCAGTTCTTTTAGCCTTTCCTCTTAAAGCTTGGTTCCCAGCCGCCTGATCATCCTTGTCGCTCTCCTTTGAACTTGTTCCAATTTGTTAGCTATTGTTTGTTACCAAGCTATTTACCCTCCTCGGAGCTCTCACTCCATGATGAACATTCCCAGGGCCCATTTAGTTGCTATGATTATGATCAAGAGAAGGTGGATCAGGCATAAAGGCAGATGGGCTCAGAAAGTGAGAGAAAACAGCACGATGTGAGAAAGAATGAGTTAAGTGGTCCAGTACTTTGAAAACATTTTCCTTAAAAGGGAGTGCCTTACACATCAAGGAACAACAAAAAGGCTAAAATAATAAATAAAGATCATTAATTACATAGTAAAATAATATTACATTCAATTTATTTGTGAAAGGAATATTGTTAACATCCACAATATTGCAAAAGTAAGATGCTTCATGTAGCATAGTTACTTGTGCCATTTCCTCTCCGGTTAGTGAAATGATTCTGCCCACTGTGACAGGACTTACTCTGTTTTGCTTTTACCGTAAATTTCTTGTATAAGTAATGGTTTCCTTTTCATGTGTATACTTTCAAAATGACTGAATAGGCAAATTTTTTAGCATGGAAATTTCCACTTTTGTACTAGCCTGTCATTTAAGAGAGGAATTCAGTCCTTTCTTAAAGCCACCAAACAGTTGTGTCTGAAAAGTTGTTCGTTTCCTCAGCCTTTTACAGCATCTTTGCTAGGATTAAAGAAAAATTATTAGGGTAATAGAAGCAAGGACTAGACATTCATGTGGCTCCTCCATAATCCAAGCATGGCCAACCACAAATATCTTAGTAATTCTATAAACCATACTATTCAAAGAGAGTTGAAAGAAACACAAATGGCTAAATAGGCCTATAATAGAGACAACATGGTGGTAAGTACTCAGAGAATGACTGACATTAGATAATTAAGTGCAATTCTGGTTTACGTCTACTTGTACAAACAAGAGACTTTGGTCCCTGATTCTGACAGGCCACTGTGTTACATGCACTGAGATCTCCAGCTTGACTGCAGATAGGAGACAGATGACCTTATGCGGACAACATCCAACCAAATTGGCAAGGGGATAAATAAGCTTCACTGGCAGATCAAGAACATCAAAGTCTCCTTATTTGCTTTTTCTGAAGAAGGGTCCCAGATGCTGTTAATAACTCTAAATTCAGTCTACTGTGAAAGGTGAACAACAATGACCAGCTCAGGCAAAGATTTATATCAAATGAACAAAGTTACAAGGATTTTTCCATCATGTCACTGGACAAAGGCAGAAACAATATACGTAGGATACGCTATATCATGTGGGGATGAATAGCTCAGTGAATTAGGCTTCTGCAGAGTCTGGAGTTGGTAGTTTGGTTCCCCACTGTGCCTCCCAAGTGACAAGACAGCCTGTGTGGCCTTTGGCAAGGTGCACAGTCCCAGGGTGTTCACAGAAGAAGGAAAGGGTAAATCACTTCTGAGTACTCTCCACTTAGAAAATCCTAGAAAGGGTCACCATAAGTCAGAATTGACTTGACGGTGCACAGTTATGATGGTGTCATGGATAGACAGAATTACTAAATTCTAGCTTTTATTTCTAAGCCTGTTGTTCACTTTGCTTCCCAAACTATCTGATAATAAACTCACTTGTGTCATTTATTTTAGAGGATCACTAGCTCAGACAAAAATAATTATAATAAAAGCTTTTTCCTTACAAGCCACCACTTCTATGTTGGCTGGCAGACAGTGAGTTCTTGATTAAAGGGACACTTTCCCTATGTTTCTCCTGATAACTTGAGTGAGGAGGATGTCAAAACAGGTATGGTGCTTGTCTCTTCTCAAAGTTGGCCCCATTTCCAAGGAATGCTGTTGATCGAGCCATTTTACTTGCAGATGTAAATAATTATTGTTCCAGAGAGGCCCAATCACTAGATGATCCTGCATCAGTCACTCTCAGCATCACCTGCGTTGCAAGATAGTTGTGAGGATGCTGTGAGATTGCTGTGGAGGATATATACTCATCTTTACTATGTGGAATAAAATTAAATACCTCAGATCCCTTCCTAGGAACCACGTTTTTTGCTCAAGCAGCTTGTAAATTGAGAATCTTATGTAGTTTATAGTTAATGAGTCATAACCAGTTTTTTAATTCTTTCGCTGTATCTTGTTTTCATCCTTAGTAATGTTTTGAGAAATGAGCATTCAACTCTTAAGCACCATGAGATGTATATGAGTGATGGAGAGCAGAGACAGTGGTCTTCCGTACTGGATGGTGCTTCAGCATTGATACTAATCCACCACACCTGTGTGTTTTTAAAAAATCTGGTTAGCTTCCAGTTTTTGATACAAGCAGCCCATTCAGTAATGCAGGATTTTGATCTATAGCTTTCTGGATTACATCTCGTGGTAGTTTATAAGACATTACTTTCATTTACTTACACAAAAACAACTTGCTTTCTTAAATTGACAGATATTATTACAATGATTTTTATCATTGTTTGGTACAAGGTCTCACTCATACTGCCCTAATTATTACCAAAAAAAGGGGGGAAGGGAAGGGGGGAGAAAATTAAAGAAGAAAAGATACCAGAGAAGGTACTCGTGTTAGCAACAATAAAACAACAGTAGCATTTTACACAGAATCCTACTCATGTTTGTGTAATTTGCTGTGGCTAATTGTATCAAGCTGGAGAGATCCTGGGGTGCATCTTGGTCACTAGCTTGGGCATGCACCCAACTACACAACCAAGATGAGTCCTGGAACCCCATCAGTGAACCACACTCAGCCAGGGTAAATCATGCAACTCTTACATAACTAACAGAATTCCAGACCATATGTTAAAAAAGCCAACTCTCTCATGTTTCAACTGATCCCCTACTACATTATAGAAGAATAGGTAAGATATGTCCCAAATCAACAACACCCTACATACACTAAACAATATTTTCCCTTTAAATTGTCTATCAAGAATCCAAAGAGAGATGGTTACAATTCACTTATTTTATACCACTTAACTGGGTGTTTTAAAGCTAAGTCCTCCTTTATGTCTCTGATAAGTTTCAGAGAACCAGCTTTTGCTTAATTGGAATTCCCTTATTCCCCAACCAGCCTTTCACTGGATCTTGTTAAACAAGAGAGAATTAGATTTCTCTAGGGCCTTTAACACCACTTTGAATGACTTCTATAGAACCACTTCCAATGGCCTGCATTATCTCTGCACAACAGCCAAAGACGCCCTGCTTCTACTGAACCTATCTTAAAGCTGAAATACAAAGGACTCCTGACTTAGTTTGCAACACACTGTTTGTATGACCATTCCAATCCCCATGTCCATAATGGATTTTCAAACTAGAATGTTTACATCAGCCAGCCTGACAGCAAGAAAAGTAAGAGAAGAGAGAGAATATGTATGTGAGCACCCAGCAAACAAGACACAAAGAGGAGGTTGTGTGGAGAAAAGATAGAAGAAGTTGAATGGAAATGTCCAGTTAGCAAGCAATAGAGAGGTGGTGTGAAGAAATGATAAAACCACAAAGGTGTAATTAATTCTCTAGAATGTTAACATTGGGCTTGACTTCTGGTTTGACGCTGTGATGAGTCCCCTGGGCTGAATTCCGACCTGCTTGGGACCCCCCAGGGGGTTAAAACCAAAGAGGTGGGGAAATGGGGGAGAAGCCTGTTGATCATGGGGGGATTGTGGTTACCCCCGTTTGATCTGGGAAACTCCCCAACCAGCGGGCGGAAATAAACAGCTTGCAAGTCATCAGCAGCCGGCAATAGAGAAGCGATAAACCAGCTAATTAACATCGTTGTTACCATTGGGTGAAAAATATTTTATAACTATGTTGCTTTATTTATCCTTGGACAATCCGTATAACAGAAATAGTGTCTCTTATCCCCACCACTTATAGAGCTGAGGTGAATCTGGAGAGAGAGAAGAGACACAAAGAGATGCAAAGAAAATAAATTGGACACTAATTAAACATTTAGTTATACTTCAAGGAAGGAAGTTTGGTATTACTTTGGCGTTAGAAACTTAAGAAATCCTTCTCTTAAAATAACTCTGGGAGTTAAACTTGTTATGTTATGACTATCTAAGCGTTTGCAAAAAGCCCAGAACATATGACTTTCAACACCTAAGCTGGGAATCTCTTTTGACTCTCCTGTTTTCCCCCCGAGAACTGACTGAAGCATTGACAAATTAATGCTTGGTACAAGGTCTCACTCATACTGCCCTAATTATTACCAAAAAAGGGGGGGGGGAAGGGACAATTAATCTTGGAATATATATCTGGCTAACGTGGACCTATGTGGACCAATAAAAACATTTGGATGCATCCTGGACCGCTTCTGGGGCTGGATTACAAAATACATTAAGCCATGAATACAAACATCGAGTGAAGTATTTGGTGAGCAAGTGTCCTCAAGCCTCCAAGCAGTCTGAGACTGGATTCAGGTTTAGCCTTAAAGATGATCAATCTATTAAAGTGGACCTATTGAAGCAAGTATTTATGGAATTGGACTTTTTACTTTAAGCAACTGGACACTTGGAATACAATTATTTGATATCTGGGACATAATGCCACAAGAAGAAAAATGTTGGGATGAAAAAAAAATTACCCTTCAAGCAATTTTAGAAATAGTGAGATCCCACAACAAAGAGATGAAATTATTCAATGAGCAGCTAAGGAAGGACTATAGTCAACAGGAGACAGGGAATAATGAACAAGGAAATGAGAGGGTGGTGGATGATATATGCCAACCAAAGGAGGGGCTGGAGGAAATTAGAGGAGAAAAATTAGGAGATCTAAATGTAACCCTGGAGCCGAGGAGAGTCTTAGGTGTGCCAAGTGAAGATAAGGGGAGACAACCAGCAGATTTAATTACCGTATTTGCCGGCGCACAGGGCGACCGGCCATATAAGATGACCCCCTCCAACAGGAGGAGGAGGAAGAGGGGAAACGGGGGGCGGCGGGTGAGCGAGTGGGCTAGGCAGCGAGAGGGAGAGGAAGAAGGCAAGAGGCTGAGGAGGAGGAGGAGGAGGAAAAGGGAAACGGGGGTGGCGGGTGAGCGAGCACGCTGGCTAGGCAGCGAGAGGGAGAGGAAGAAGGCAAGAGGCTGAGGAGGAGGAGGAGGAAAAGGGAAACGGGGGGTGGCGGGTGAACGAGCACGCTGGCTAGGCAGCAAGAGGGAGAGGAAGAAGGCAAGAGGCTGAGGAGGAGAGGAGGAAAAGGGAAACGGGAGGGTGGCAGGCGAGCGAGTGCGCAGCTGGCTCAGCGGCGCGGGGCGGTGGGCAGCCCGGCGGCGGGCTCTGGCCGCTCAGGCATGGCAAGCTGTGCTTCCCTCCCTCCATAGAGACCGCCTGCCTGCCTTCCCGCCCACCTTCCTCCCCGGCCAGCGCGGTGTACAAGACGACCCTCCCACTTGGAGGCATGTTTTTTGGGCCCAAAAAGTCATCTTGTACGCCGGCAAATACGGTAAAAATAGCGTGGAAGATCTATTGGAAATAGATCAAGTGTGTAAAATTATCTCAGACAATACAAAAGATGGCAGAATTTTTAGAGAGATAGGAATAAGATTTTGGAAAAGACAAACAAGAGGAGTTACTTAGAAAGATAAAGGAAAAAAACAGTAAGGTGGCCTTCAACATTGAAAGCATGTATATACCTAACTTCTAGAATTGTAAGGGAATGTATCTTATATATTAGAAAAGGGAATGAAACTGAAAGAAGAAATAATTAATCAGGGTAAAGGCATAACATGGTGGTTCTTAAGGTAAATTGAAGCTAGACATAAGAAAGAGGTAAAACAAATAGTACTTTATTAACATATATTAGATATTGATATAGACATGACAGAAAAATGTAGAGATAGAAATGACTAAACAATTATATAAAAATTCTATATAAAATGCTTTAGATAACATTTATTATGTGTTAGGAACCTATTTAGTTATTATTGGTATAAAATACAAAGTTGGTTGGTTAAATTGCCTCAAAATTATATAGATTTGAAACCCGAATTGCTTTTATTAGGTATTTTATTAGAGGATTTTGAGAATACTGTATACAGTGAGAGCAATATCATGATAGTAGCCAATATTGTACATTAAAAAACACACTATTGGTGCAAATCCTTAAAAGTGATAGATTTTTGAAGAGACAACTAAGAAGACATCAAGAAGCAAAAACGAATAATTACAAGCAACCCATGTAACATGATGTTTAACAATCACGAACTGAATGTAGATATATTGAAAAACTAATAAAACGTTAATAAAAAACCCCAACATTGAGCCTAAGGGGGAAATAGAGTGTGCATGAGAGGCCATCTGCCCATGGCAGTGGTTGACCTTGATGCCTTCCTCATCTTCTTTGAGTGCCAGCTGACAAGAAGGTTGTGTGTGACATCCTTCACCTACAGCATTACCCCAGATGGAGCAAGCCCTCTTTGGAGACTGCTTCACTGGTCATGCAGACCCAGGAGTTCCAGGGAGGCAGGAAAACAGGAGAACGTTCAGGAAGGGAAGGTAGGTGCAGCTGCTGGGGAGGAGGAAAGCGAGGGTTAAGAGAAGATGGAGTACATTTGATTTGATGCTCTGGAGTGGCAGGGTGGATCCCCAGTACCATGAAGTTCCCTCACTAGACTTACCTCACCTCTTATAATCTGAGCATCAGGTTACTTTGTTCATATTGGTCTTCAGCAATGTTCCCACACACAGGTGAGTGTGGGGCCCTCACCTGTGATGGAAGGAAAATGTGCAGGAACTCTGGATCAACTGCATGACCCCGATCCAGCACTGCAGGGCTGCAGAGCTGTGAAGCTCAAAAGAAACATCAGTCCTCAGGCATAAGAAAGTATTTTTTTCCCCTAAGTTTGACTTCTTTTGAACATATAACTTAAACTCTAATGGTTATTTGAATGTACAGTTTAGCCCTTAGAAAGAGCACATCTATCTAGGTCAGATACAGAATAAGTATCAGTGATTGGCAACTGCAGCTGTCCAGATTATTTTGGACTACAGTTCCCACAATCCCTCATGACTGGGTATACTGAGTAAGACCTCTAGGAATCTAGGCCAGAAACATCTGGAGGGCCGTTGTTTTTCACTTTGTGATTTCTGATTTCTGTCAGTCTCTTTTAAGTCTTGAACTGACTGAATTGGCTCACCGGGTTAGTCTCATCCATATACCGAGCTGACCAAGCTTTGGTAAAAAAATTCTATCCCTTCTCCGTATGTAAATATTGCTAGTCCGAATTCCCATGTGTTCAGACTCAGTGGAACAGGTGTTCTGAAGTGGGTCATCCAGGGAAAGCAAAGGCGTATCTGTGCATTTGTGGTGAGGCACAGAGAAGAGTGAGCTTGAATGTTGTAACAGGATCAGGAAAACTGAAATAGAGAAGAGTCAGCTGAAGGCAGTGGGAAAAGAGCAAGGCGCGTTTCTCGCGTCCTTTACCCCCCCCCCCCGATCTTTCGGACCCCCGTCGGCCCCCGCTTTGTGCTGGTTTCGGAGGACAGAAGCCTAAGATGCAGAGACCTCCCTCCGCACTTCTTCCTTAATGTTTAGCCTCCCTCGCTGCGGTCCTGGGCAACACTTCCTTAGCAACCCCCGGCTTCTAGCGATCCCTCCGCGAAAAGCGTTCGGCCGCTCCATCACCCGCTGTGGCGCTGCCGCCGGCCCTGAAAACAGGAGGAGAGGGATTCTTTGGAGAGGCGGAGGAAGACCGGCCGGGAGGGAACGAAGGGAGACCCTCACGCGCCCGCTCCGGTCGGGGTTGCGACGCACCTCCTCAGGGCAGAGCGCGCGCCCGGCTGCAGTTTGTGGGGCGACTTTGCGGGACGGCGAAGGTAAACTGTGAGTCTCCCCTGCCTGGTGCATTTTCAGAGGGTTGAGCTCCCCCTCCCCACACACACACACCCGCAGGAAGTTATTCCTGCGGCTTTGCAAGCATTGGTCGGGAACAGCTCAACTGCCCACGCGAGAAGGTTCGTCTCATAGGAAGGGGGGACCTGTGTTTTCACTCTCTCTGCCTGAAGAAGTAGATTTTGAGCCCAGGAAATCGCTCCCACATTGAAATAAATCGTTTAGTCTTGAATGAGCTATAATATTTTGCCTCTCCCCCCGCTTTTATCTTTTACATTTGCCCACATGCCCAGACAGAGTGACATGACTGCTTCTTTGAGAAGTTCACCTATTTGTGAACCTCTTTGAGTTCAGCAGGTGCTCTCCCAAACTCCCCATCTAGGTGTCCTTTAAAAGTAGCTTAGAAATTTTCAGTTTCTCACCTGGGGGGATGCAGTGTGTGTTTTGGTTTTTCATTTGCTGCTTTCATTGGTTTTTGTCGATAGTTGCTCTGGAAAAAAAATGAGGGAAAACATGTCCCAGTCTCTAAAGTTTAAACAGGCGGCACCACTTTCGACTGTAATCCATTGTTGCCTTGGCCTCGACCTGCCCATGGGAGTTGGTGAGCAGCCTAAGGAGTGCAGTGCCCTGAACAGGCTCAGTAGAGACTTGTAGATTGCGTTGGCTGAGAAGGTGATGCATGATCACCATTTGGTTAGAGGGACAGAACCATATCATCTCATATGAGCCTTCTTGGCTCAAGAAGATCTCCTACAGAGACCTTTTTTCTCAGTCCTGCCACCTTAACAGGCTTATTTGGTGAGGGCACAAGAAAAGTGGTTGCCCCCAGATTGTAAGAAGCTCCTTCCTAAGGAGCCAGATTGCCCCCCCCCCCTTTGTTCTTCTGTCAGGAGGCAGAGACCTTCCTTTTCAGACAGACCTTTAAGCAGTAAATGAGGTTGTTAGGAATGCTACATTTAGTGAATACAGGTGTGTGTGTGTGTGTGTGTTTAAATGTTTTGCTTGGTGTTTTAATAGTGGTTTTTAATATTGTTGTGTATTTAATGGTTTTTAATTTAAACAAATAAATAAATCTTATGATGTTTTTAATTGTGACTATAGTTTTAACTAAATGTAATCCTCCTTAAGCCTCCTTTGGGGAAAAAAAAGATGGCATATAAAACAAACAAGGAAACAAATAATGAAACAAATACTGTAGCTAAGCACAACACCTGTCTAAGGGCATGATTACCTTCTCATTATATGTCTGATCTCTGGCTTCATAGGTATTTGTTGGCCAGCTATAATTGCCTGAAGGAGAAAATAATTAATTCCTATTCAGTTTGGTCTTGATGTACAAACACTGTACAATTAAGAGTGACATTTTAAGTACTCTAATAGTTGCACACCATGTTAATGTGCATTATTCTCTCCCCCTCCCTTTTATCAGGTCAATACTATGTACAGTGGACCCTCTACTTACAGAATTAATTCGTATTGGAACGGTGGCTGCAAGTCAAAAAGTCTGTAGGTCGAATCTCCATTGACCTACAATGCATTGAAAACCAATTAATCCCATAACTGGCAGTTTTTATTCTATTTTTGTTCCATTTTGGTTTTTTTCTGGTCTGTAAGTCGATTCTCCGGCTGCAAGTCGAATCTAAATTTTGTGGCCAGAAAAGTCTGTAACTCGAAAAGTCTGTAAGTCGAGCCGTCTGTAAGTCGAGGTTCCATTGTATTGAAAAGGGCTGCTGATTAAAAGAAAACATATTTTCAGTACAGTATTAGTAGGAAATTGTTAAGAAGTTTTCCCATGGGCAGCAAATGAGGTAACACCTAAATGACAAAACTGGGGAAACCTTAACTCTCTGTGTGTTTGTGTGTGTGTGTGTGTGTGTGAGAGAGAGAGAGAGAGAGAGCGAGCATGTGTTGCATGTAGAGCAGATTTTCCCATGAAACAGGACAATGTCAGTTGTCCTGCTTGAAATTTGTGAATGTGATGATATTTGATTAAGCGGTGTTTGTATTTTATAGTGAATGCACAGAGTGGTGGGAAAACTAAGTACCACTTTAGTACATGTATTTGGAGCAATTCAGGGAAACTCAAGTCAAGCATGACACTAATTGAAATTGGCCGGACTATTTGCTCATGGTCTATTGATTTCAAGATTAAATTTATTTAACTTCCTTCAGATTTCATCCAGAAAATACACTGCTGATATTCAGCATTCTTAGATTTTTCTGGTCTATCTTTCCAAATTGCATGAATAGTACATATGGAAGTATATTGTAGGCTGGGGAAATGCCATTTAAAATTTTGGTAGGAAAAGTTATGAAAACCACCTTTCCTGCATGTGTTATGGATTCTAAAAACTTAATAATAACAACTCTTTCCTCACTAACTGTATCTCTAGATTTAATCTTGTTCTTCCTTGAATGATGATACAGATCAGGCCTGCACTTATTTTCATGATTAAAGAATGATGATGTGCCCTCCCCACAACCTTTTTCCCACACGTGACCAGAAATCATGGGTTTTCCCTTCATTTAATCGAAAGTTTTGCTGCAAACCTAATTTGCCTATATGCACAAATTTGCATTAGGATGAACTAAAGCAACCCATTTGAATTGGATGTCATCATGTAAGCCAGGTTTTTTCCCCGTACATGCCTTTGACTGGGGGATAAATGCAATAGCTTCATTCGGTTTAAAATTAAAAGTACTGTGTCTGTACAAATGAAAGGATCTGTGGCTAAAAAAAGAAAATTAATGGTGGTGTGTTAGTTATCTGGCCATTGAGTCAGAGGTTGGGAGTTTGATTCCTCACTGTGCCTCCTGGAAAAAAGAACCAGCCTGTGTAGCCTTGGGTAAACTGTACAGTCCCAAGGTGCTCCCAGAAGAAGAGACTGGTAAGCCACTTCTGAGTACTCTATACCTAGAAAACCCTGGAAAGGTTCACCGTAAGTCAGAAACAGCTTGTCAGCACATAATTATTAATGTCATTAAACAAGCAAGAGCATTTGAGGAGCTGAAATGGAGGCTTTGGAGAATTCCAGAGATGAGGGAGGAACAGGTCATAGTGGAGAGTTCTGACTAAGCATGATCCACCTGGAGCAGGAACTGGCAAAACACTCCAGTATCTTTGCCAAGAATGCTCCATGGACAGAAACAAAAGGCTAAACGATATGACACTGGAAAATGAGACCCTCAGGTCGGAAGGCGTCCAACATGCTACTGAGGAAAAACAGGACAAGTACAAGTAGCTCCAGAGCTAATGAAGAGGTTGGGCCAAAGCCGAAAGGACACTCAGCTGCGGACGTGCCTGGAAGTGAAAGGAAAGTCCGATGCTGTAAAGAAAAATACTGCATAGGAACCGGAATGTAAAGATCTATGAACCTTGGTAACCTGGATGTGGTCAAACAGGAGATGGCAAGAATAAACGCTGACATCTTGGGCATCAGTGAACTAAAATGGACGGGAATGGGCGAATTCAGTTCAAACGATTATATCTACTATTGTGGGCAAGAATCCCATCGAAGAAAAGAAGTAGCCCTCATAGTCAACAAAAGAGTGGGAAAAGCTGTACTGGGATACAATCTCAAAAATAATAGAATGATTTCAATATGAATCCAAGGCAGACCTTTCAACATCACAGTAATCCAAGTTTATGCACCAACCACTGATGCTGAAGAGGCTGAAATTGACCAATTCTATGAAGACTTACAACACCTTCTAGAACTGACACCAAAGAAAGATGTTCTTCTCATTATAGGGGATTGGAATGGTAAACTAGGGAGTCAAGAGATAAAAGGAAAAACAGGGAAGTTTGGCCTTGGAGTTTAAAACGAAGCAGGGCAAAGGCTAATAGAGTTTTGTCAAGAGAACAAGCTGGACATCACAAAGACTCTTTTCCAACAACACAAGAGGTGACTGTACACATGGAAATCACCAGATAGGCAATACCGAAATCAGATTGATTATATTCTCTGCAGCCAAAGATGGAGAAGCTCTATACAGTCAGCAAAAAGAAGACCTGGAGCTGAGTGTGGCTCTGATCATCAGCTTCTTATAGCAAAATTCAAGCTTAAAGTGAAGAAAGTAGGAAAAACCACTGGACTAGTTAGGTATAATCTAAATAAACCCCCTTCTGAATACACAGTGGAAGTGAAGAACAGATTTAAGGACCTCGATTTGGTGGACAGAGTGCCTGAAGAACTATGGATGGAGGCTCGTAACATTGTGCAGGACCTTGACATTGTTGCTGACCTGGAGCCAGACATCCTGGAGAGTGAAGTCAAGTGGGCCTTAGAAAGCATGGCTAACAACAAGGCCAGTGGAGGTGGTGGCATTCTGGTGGAACTATTTAAAATCTTAAAAAATGACACTGTTAAGGTGCTACACTTAATATGCCAGCAAGTTTGGAAAACTCAACAGTGGCCAGAGGATTGGAAAAGATCAGTCTACATCCCAATCCCAAAGTAGGGCAGTTCCAAAGAATGCTCCATTGCACACTCTAGCAAGGTTATACTCACAATCCAACAAGGTAGGCTTCAGCAGTATATGGACCGAGAACTCCCAGAAGTACAAGTTGGATTTCAAAGGGGCAGAAGAACTAGAGACCAAATTGCTAACATGCACTGGATTATGGAGAAAGCCAGAGAGTTCCAGAAAAAGATCTACTTCTGCTTGAGTGACTACACAAAAGCCTTTGACTGTGTGGACCACAGCAAACTATGGCAAGTTCTTAAAAAAATGGGAGTGCCTGACCACCTTATAGATCTGCTGAGCAATCTATATGTAGGACAGAATGCAACAGAACTGGATATGGAACAACTGATTGGTTCAAAATTGGGAAAGGAATACGACAAGGGTGTATATTGTCCCCCTGCTTATTTAACTTATATGCAGAATACATCATGCTAAAGGCAGGACTGGAGGAATTCCAAGACAGAATTAAGATTGCCGGAAGAAATATCAACAATCTCAGCTATGCAGATGATACCACTCTGATGGCAGAAAGCGATGACAAATCTAGACAGCATCTTAAAAAGCAGAGACATCACCTTGCCGACAAAGGTCAGAATAGTCAAACCTATGGTTTTTCCAGTAGTGATGTATGGAAGTGAGAGCTTGGACCATAAAGAAGGCTGACCGCCAAAGAATGGATGCTTTTGAATTGTGGTGCTGGAGGAGACTCTTGAGAGTCCCCTGGGCTGCAAGGAGAACAAACCTATCCATTTTGAAGGAAATCAACCCTGAGTGCTCACTGGAAGGACAGATCCTGAAGCTGAGGCTCCAATACTTTGGCCATGAGAAGAGAAGACTCCCTGGAAAAGACCCTGATGTTGGGAAAGTGTGAAGGCAGGAGGAGAAGGGGATGAGAGAGGACGAAATGGTTGGACAGTGTCATTGAAGCTACCAACATGAATTTGAACAACTCCTGGAGGCAGTGGAAGACAGGAGGGCCTGGCGTGCTCTGGTCCATGGGGTTACGAAGAGTCAAACACGACTTAATGACTAAACAACAACAATAGTGGTCAGGGAGCCTAAGCCACATGGCAGCTGAGTCCTACAAGTGGCCTCAGGTAAGCCAGTCCTAATTGTCTGGATCTCAAGGCACTGTACATAAGGTGCCCAGACTATCTCCTAAGACCCATCGTGGAGCTGCTTCACATCAGGAAGCTTACTAGTGGAATATATCCTCTTGTATTAGTCTACAAGAATGTTTGCTGGGTGAGCAGACTTCCCATCTACTACTATTATTTTATTAGCCATTTATAGTTTGTAATCGGCCCTGAAGAAGAAAAGAATACTTTCCCAAATTAGAAGGTAGGACTGAGAGAGTTATCCCTTTGGGAGACAAAGCTCAAATGAATATGTATCTTTCTCCTTTGAAAAAAGCATTGCAGTGGTGCCTCGCTTAGCAATGTTAATCACTGCAGCAAAAATCGCTGCTAACCCAAAACACCGCTAAGCGATTTCAAAAAGCCCATAGGAATGTGTTGAAACCCCTTCAATGTGTTCCTATGGGCAAAAAACTCACCTTAAAGCGAAAATCCTCCATACGGCGGCCATTTTCGCTGCCCGGTATGTGAGGAATCCATCCCAAAACACAGCAGGCGGCCATGTTTTTTACCCGGTGGCCATTTTGGAACTGCCGATCAGCTGCTGGGAAATCATTGCTATGCGATGATCGGTAAGGAAGCAGGCTACCGATCATTGCAAAGCGATTTTTTCCCATTTAAAACATCGCTATGCGATCGCAAAAACGATCACAAATTCTTCGTCGCTATGCGATTTCGTCGTTAAGCGAGGCACCACTGTATATGAGATTATATGAGAAACGTCGCTGTTTCATTTTGTACATCAAGTGATGTATTGACTATTGTAATATTCGTCATATATCAGGTGTATTAGTGTAATACTAGCGCAATATATCAGGTGATAAATGTCGGTAAGTCCTTGGTAAGGTATCTGAACCATATTGAAAACATTTAGGAGAAGTACTATAGAAATATAAAGTAATAATACCATTCACAGTGTTTATGTGCTGTGTTTTCTTCTGTATTTCTGACAGATGCACCAGATTTATGAGGAATAGACAATGGCAGTTTAATTCAAGCTGCTTCTTTTTGATCCAGTCTGCTCACAGTGAACCTGTGAGTTGGCAGAGGGCTAAGTGGAAGGGAGACACAAGTAAACATATTCAAAGATGTTCCTCTCAGTCCTCTTAGTGTTGAATGTCATTGTGTGTTTTATTTATCAAAGCAAAAGAAATCCTGAACTCATCATTCTTAACCTTTCTTTCTCAGGATGGCAAATAAACAGCCAGATCTCGAGGAACATGATGAGGAGGAAGATGCAGCTGAGGCAGACTTCAACTCTCCACGTTCAGAGACCACCTATGACACTGATACTCCAGAGGCATGTGGGGGTGGTTACCCTACTCCTGAAGATGAAAGCGTGACATTTTGCCACTCAGTGAGTCAGGAACTTGATTCCCAGCATGTGGTTACCTGCACGTTCTCAGTCTCACTGGCTCTCCCTCTCATACTTTCAAGTAAGTAGATAGTGTTTCTCATCCTTTTGGAACATATCACACAAGATTAATGAAATACTGAGGGAGACACTGTTCCCAGAAGGAGGGAGATCTCATTATACATGTTTGTGTAGTAGTTCTGTAAAAGTATCCATATTGCCTCATGTTTATATTGCAGGTTCTATGAGCCATTGATTCATTAAGATGGTAAGGATGTAAATAATTGATAATTCTCTAATCCTTGCGCCTGATCCTGTCCTCTTGCATATGAATAAACCATTTGTTTGCTCCACATCTATTATATATGAATCTGTGTGTCTCAGTGTGGTGTGAGAGTGCACTATTTTGGGTGGTGTGGCCAAGAGTGCTTCAGTCTTATGGATAAGCTGATATTAAACTTCAAACCATGCACCCATATGAAGTTGTTAAATAGGGATGAATGATCCATTCTGTAATGGATTCTTGAATTTCAGTGATTTGATTGCAAAATAGTTTATGGGGGGCACATGAGGACAGCAGCATAGGCACCTCTGTTGGCAGGTTGTCTTACCGTCACCCAAGATCTATTGAGTTCTGGATGGTGAGCTCCCAGTTGACATGAGGATGGCCAAGGTAGCAGAGGACTCTCTAGGGTAACTGGGAAAAGAGGAACCAGGATGACAGGAAGAGGGAACACAGACCAAAGCCCTGGAGGGATCGGCACAGCCTGAAAGCCCATCCCTGGGGAAGCGACCCCAAGAGGGGAAGAGGGGCCCTTGAGAACTAGGAAATATAAGGGAGGCATTGGAGAAAGAGACCCAGACACATTCTAGAGCAGTGGTTCTTAACCTTGGGTTACTCAGGTGTTTTTGGACTGCAACTCCCAGAAGCCTTCACCACCAGCTGTGCTGGCTGGGGTTTCTGGGAGTTGCAGTTCAAAAACACCTGAGTAACCGAAGGTTAAGAACCATTGTTCTAGAGTAGGAAAGGAGGTGGAGCAGGGGGTGCTCCCAGATGTAATAAGGAGTTGGAGGAAGAGGGTTCCTGAGGGAATGCCTTAGAGAACCTAATCAAAGGCTTCCACACAGAAAAGGATTCCCCAGAAGAACTGGCAGTTTCCAGGAACTGGGAACACATATAAAGGTGACCACTGGATGAAAGTGTTATTCCAGCTCAGGATACCTAAGGCCCTAAATGGAATGACAACATGCCAGCCAACCTAGTCCTGGGGAGTGTACTGTGACCCACTTGAGATGCTGGCAGACCGTCTCAGCGGGCATGCTAAATCCAGCATCTCACAATCCATGGGCTGTGAGGACTTGGGTGAAAGATGGGCTCTCGGTGTGGACAGATCAACCCTCCTTGGTGTGAGCTCTGTGCCTTGCTGTGGGGACTCCATTCAAAAGAACTGGACAGAAACCCCTCCTGGAGGGGGTATAGAGGGTTCAGACTCTTTAGACTTGAGAACTGGCACCTGGGTAGTTCAGGAAGCTGGACTGGGAAAGTCCAAAGGGCAGTGTTGTTGTAAACCCCAGCCCAGATATAATAAACCCTGTTTTGGTTCAGTCCTCTGTGTCTTCATTCATGAATCAAGGAATGGAGAAGGGAGTTCCTGCTGACCTGGCTAGGGCTGGTAGGGTTCAGAGGGGAAAATTCAAAAATTTCTTAAAATATCTTCCATCTCCTTCCCAAATGTGAAATTATTAAGCTGGACGATCTACATTTGTGGTGTTGTTGTGTAAGTCCATTTCATAGGTTTTCAGAGCAAATTGTTTCTAATTAATAAGTCAGGCACCATTTCTTCAATCCATGTGCCACCCATGGGTCCAATGGCATCTTTACAGAGAGTGTTCTATAAGTGTGGCATTAGAGCAGCAAGGTGCTGGGAGATTGGCAGTGTATCAAAAGGACAATGTTTCCTTCTGTTCTTTTCTTAAATTCTGTCTATAGGGTTGAAGCAGTATCCATATGTCCAGCTGAGGGAGTGGCTTTGGGAAAGGCCTGTAAGATGTATGGTTATGTGGGATATGTGGAATTTTTAAGTTCTTGTAAACTGCCTAGGATAGTGTATGCACTAATGGGGCAGTATAGAAAGAAAGAAAGAAAGAAAGAAGGAAAGAAGGAAAGAAAGAAAGAAAGAAAGAAAGAAAGAAAGAAGAGGGAGGAATGAGGGAGGGAGTCTGTCCATCTGTCCGCCTAGGGGCTTCAGACCTATAAGCCCTGACTCCACTACACCTTTGGTTATTAGACATTATTCTAATACTGTATCTGAAAGTGGTGAAGAAGGTGCAGTGATGAAAATCCATTCAGAGGAGAAGTACCGGTATTTGTATCCCAGGGATTATCTTTGGAAGGTGACCAAAATCTTAAATAGAATATGTAATTCTGGAGTTCCCCATAATGAAGCAGAATATAAAAGCAAAGCAAAGCAAAGCGTGCTGCTTATATACCGCCCCCATAGCGCTTCATACACTCTCTGGGCGGTTTACAAGTTAATTATACAGGCTACACATTGCCCCTCCCCAGCAAGCTGGGTACTCATTTTACCGACCTTGGAAGGATAGAAGGCTGAGTCAACCTTGAGCCGGCTACCTGGGATTGAACCCCAGGTCGTGAGCACAGTTTTAGCTGCAGTACAGCGGTTTAACCACTGTGCCACGAGGCTCATGTATATTGCAGAGAGAAAACTTTCTAAGAACAGAAAGGGGCATTTACAGTATGGAGAAAGCAATACTGAGGGCAGAATATCTGCAGATCAAGCTGTTTCTCTTGGGTTCACTTAGGGTGAAACTCTCTCTTACATTTTGTGTCCATATCAATTGCTAATAGGGTGTGGGAACGATTGTTTACACCATGTTCTCATGACGTTTGGAGAAACTTGCAAACAATTGAACCAGTTCTTTGTTTGTTAAATACACAAATGTTTGCTTTGTCATGATGTAGCTCTTAGAAACTAAATACTGAAACTTTTCCTGTTGCTCTAACTGGTCTTTGAATTGTATGTATGCAGTGAGAGTGCATACCCATACCTATATTTGCATATAAGTATGCACAATTGTAGTGATATTCTTCCACAATTCCTATATTTTGCTTATACTTATTCAACAAAGATAGCAGCAGTTACATAGTAGAAGGAAGGAAGCATTGACAAACCGAGGGTTTTCAAAAATACCAACAAAAAATTACATGAGTAGAAAGAGGATAATATGTTAGAGAGAATTGTACAATACATCCCAGTTGAAATGGAATATACTAGGTGGATACAGATTTTTTACAAACTTGGGGAGCAGAAAACTTTGTGGAAGGGAGAATGAAATACTGTATCATCTGATGCAAAAGGGTGAGGAAGAGGCAGGTGTGCTGAAGCAAGCCTGTGTCACAAAGTATGGTGGCAAGGCTGGGAGCCTTAAGCTAGAAGCAGGTTTGTAGAGCATGGGAGAGGAGAGAGACAGGGATTGCTTGGACAGTTAAACTATCCAGGCCACAGAGTGAGTTACAGGAAGGATTTCTTCCCATGCTTTTATGGCCCTTATCTACCACAGCAGTGGAGAGTGTAGGTAGGAGAGGATGGTAGTTTTGTGATAGGCCTGAGAGAGCCAGTTCATCTTAAATGAGTTCATTCATGAATGAGAGGTGTGAGCAGCCTACATTTCTCTTTGAACTTTTGGGGTGTAGAGGTGCATATCTGTTTTGTGCTTCATTGTCTTGGGTGATATCTGTCAGAATCATGAGTGAGCTCATGTAAGCCAGAGAGGAATATAGGCTTTCTTTCTTTCTTTCTTTCTTTCTTTCTTTCTTTCTTTCTTTCTTTCTTTCTTTCTTTCTTTCTTTCTTTCTTTCTTTCTTTCTTTCTATCTATCTATCTATCTATCTATCTATCTATCTATCTGTCTATCTATCTATCTATCTATCTATCTATCTATCTATCTATCTATCTATCTATCTATCTATCTATCTATCTATCTATCTATCTATCTATCTATCTATCTATCTATCTATCTATCTATCTATCTATCTATCTATCTATCTATCTATCTATCTATACCCCGCCCCTCTAGACCAGGTCTACTCGGGGCGGCTTACATATTACATACTTATTTGGAAATATGTTGCTAACCAGTTATTTCCTATTTCTATGCCTCAGTAAACTTATCCCTGAATGTGATTAATTAGTGAGCTGGGTTATTCCAAAGCCCAGGGCTTGGTTTTTTGGATGGTTTGATTTTGGTGTGAGTGGTCCTGAGTAAGTCCAGGGATTCCCTCAGCCTGGGCTGTGAGGGGATGTGGGTGTGATGGCAATTTGTAATTTTCTGTGAAGGTAGTAGGTTTTTCTCTGGATCATTTAATGTGAAAAGGGAGTAATAATTGCTGGTGTTTTGGGTTATACCCCTATACTTCTTTTCCATGAGATGTGTATATAAAACGGATATAGAGAACAATCTCATTATTTGGATAGGTTACTTCTTGGTTCACACTGCAAAGCTATCGTTGAATGACATTAGTACGTAGTGAGAGCAAGCAGGTCATAGAAAACCAAGTTTTTAATATAGTTGGTATTGGACATGGATTTACCGGCCTTACTCTTTAAAAAGGAAATACCTTGGAAATGAGAAGCAAAGAAAGCATATGAGAGACTGTGTGTGTGCATGCGTGCGTGCGCGCATGTGTATGTGTGTATAATTCCCCTCTTCTAGGTGCATTGATGGAGGAGGTCATCAGCCAAATGGCACAACTTGATCCAGTCCCTATGAATTTACATTCCGAAGCAAACACAACTGCAGGCAAGCAGGCAGGAAGTACAGCTGGAGACTGTGTGTTATTTCTGCAGTACAGTTCACTGTACTGTTCTTTAGTGGGTAAGGTGTAGAGACATTTCCAGCAGCTCAATACTAGTGTTCAATGTTACTAGGCTCCTGTTTAACAATGGAGTTAGTGTCTCATAACTGAAGGAGTATCTTTTGTTTTTATCTCCACGTTGCAGACTGGGTTGCAAGGCCAAAATGCCATGGAGTTCATTCTTAAGTCTCATTGAAGGGCTTGTATTCGGCAAACATCCTCATATGCTGCCCACACTACCCGAAGGTCTCCGGGCGGCTTACAACAGTTTAAATACAGTAAAAAGATAATATATGCCACCTCATGTTTGTGTGTGCTGTTGCATAGAATGGAATTTGATGATCTGTATTTTTTAAAATTGATGTTGGGATATTTTTCTAGCCCATAGGCCTTGGATGGCCTCTAGACATGATCTTCCAAGGACTGCATCTAAAATAAGGGAAGGGTCTATTCCAAGAATGCATCGTTTTTATCATATGGAGTATTTTCTTCTACCAGATGATATCGATCCTCGGAAATTAGATTTAGTGTTATTTGGTCCAGTAGCTAAACTATATCTGGAAGCTGAATCTAAGGTAAGAATAAATGACTTTTATTTGCAAATGTATTCTTCAAATGTGATGAGATGTGTTATTGCATGGCAAGCATCATTCAGCTTGTTCTCTTAAACTTTTATTGATTTTTGATGACATGCTGGTTTAATTTTTCATGTACTCCAAAATATTATCCCTATATTAATATGTAAAAGGTTGATCTATTGTGTACAAAATTGTGTTTTATTTATTTCCCCCATTTTTCTGTTTTTTTAAAATTTCTTTAAGTTTGGATTGTGTAGTTTAATGTATGTTTATTAATACAATTTTAAAAAGAATATAACTCCTCTTACTCACTAGAAAAGTAACAATTACAAGAAGCAGAATAACCTTTTCATGCAGATTAAAAATAACTTGATGTGCTACCATTTCAGCATCACAAATCATGCATCCCTGCTTGCTCCCCTCAAGATACACTGGACTATATGTTTCATTATCCCAGCATGCTATTGCTGTAGAGCAAGTAAACAAATAAGAATATCTTGGTAGTCACAATCCCTCTTTGAAATGAAAAACTGGGATCTGTACAACTGAAACTAGCATGTAATCTCCATTGGCAAAGCAGCTACCATGTTCTCTGGACTCACAAAGAGAGTATGGCTCAATAAGAAGCTGACAACACATACCAAGATCCAGGTCTATAGAGCCTGTGTCCTGAGCACACTCCTGTACTGCAGTGAGTCCTGGACCCTCTGTGCACGGCAGGAGAGGAAGCTGAACACGTTCCATATGTGTTGTCTCAGACACATTTTTGGTATCACCTGGCAGAACAAAGTCCCAAATAGAGTAGTCCTAGATCGAGCTAGAATTTTTAGTATGTATACATTACTGAAACAGCGACGTCTATGTTGGCTTGGGCACGTCGTGAGAATGACTGATGGTTGGATTCCAAAGGATCTCCTGTATGGAGAATTAGTGCAGAAGATGACATGACTGTATTTGAATAAATGTAGATTGTTGTACATAAAAAAAATAAAACATCCCCTGAAAATAAGCCCTGCTGCTTTTTTGGAGCAAAAATTAATATAAGACCCTGTCTTATTTTCGGGGAAACACGGTAGTTAAATATTTTGCTGGTGAGAGAAACAGAATTCAGAGGAAATACCATTGGATCATGACCACGATAAAGATTCCATGTGGAGCTCTCTAAGAATTTTGACGATCGATATAGTCAAAGTTCCTGAGCGTTGTATGAATCATTCTTTTGAAATATGGTTAGATAAATTAATTTTAGAATATTATTTTTAAACATTGTTAACAGCACCGGGTGAGAAAAGTTTGTGAAATGTAGTAGCTTGTTATACAGCTGAAATATAGTATTGTATCTCTTCATTTTTCTCTTTCTCTTTGTCATCATCATCTTCATCAACTTCTTTTATCCCTGCTTCTTCTTTCCTATTCATTATCAGTCAGGGACCCCGAAGGATGGTGAGCGGCCCAGGTCGAAAAAGACAACTACACTGCATATTTCAGTGAGTGCAGCTAGATCACGTGATTTACATACCTTCTAAATTTGGCATGGACAATATAGGATCCTGCTACTCTTTTACTCAGTGATCAAATATGGTGGCATAATGGAGTGGTTTAATCTTTCAGTTTGATGGCGTGGCATGTCATGCTGTGCTGTAGTGCTATAACATACTTTAATTTTGACATCCCTGTGGATGCTTAGTTTCAGCCAAAAAGATCAGGTTCAATTTTTAAATGTTTTTAAATTGTTTTTAAACTTGGTTTTTAAAATCTTAATATTTAACTTTTTAAAAATAGGATATTTATATAATATTTTAAAATCTTGTTTTATCTGTTGTGAGCAACCTTGGATCCCTGTCAGGAGAAAGGTGGTATATAAATAATATCAATCAATAAATTCAAATAATTCCAGTTTGGTCAGCTGCATAGTGATTCCTGCTTTCCCCCTCAACTTTCTTGCGAGGAAAGTGCTTTCCCCCTCGACTTTCTTTACAAAAAGAAGAGGGGAAAACAGGAATCAAAGCGCTTTGATCCTTCCCCCTCCTTACTACCGTGTATAAGACGACCCTCAATTTTTAATCTACCCATATTTGCTGGCGTATAAGACGACTGGGCGTATAAGACGACCCCCCAACATTTCCACTCAAAATATAGAGTTTGTTATATACTCGCCATATAAGACTACTCCCTCTTCCGCAAACCTTCCACACACCAAATAAAAGGTGCTATTCATTGTCACCATTGTATGGCTGCAGCACGACTGCAGCACCTCCAGCCCGCCCACGAATCTCCCTGTGATCGGCACTAGTGCACAAGTGCGCATGTATGAGCTCTGCGTAGACAAGGGGTGGGCCGGAGCGCCGCTGCTTCCCATCGAGCAGAACGGGCCGGTCACATCAAAAAGGCTGGCACCTCTGTCGCTGCTGATGCTCACTGAGGCCGCGCTGGATACCGCGTGATACTGGACGGTACGTAGAATGAGGTGGGCAGGCATCGGGAGGCTACTATGGGCACTGGGCGAGCATGGGAAGGCCACTATGGGCAGCTACGTATGTCTATCCCAACTGAAGTGCACCCAGCGTATAAGCCGCCGCCCCCCCCACTTGAAGGCATGTTTTTCAGGGGAAAAAAGTAGTCTTATACACCAGCAAATACAGTAAATATTTTAGACAAAAGTATCATACACAGAAAAATATGGTACGTAACGACAACGTTTCCGGGCATCTAATAAAAGTAATGAAAAAGCCAAACAGTGTATGCAGTTAAAATTAATAGACCATTATGAAAATTGAAACTTTTGTCTTATGAGTAGTTCTTCATATAGGCAAATTAATCAACCTTTCTTGTATAGTTCATCTGAAATTCATCCAATAGTATGAAAAATAATGAGAACCCTCAGGTATCTCTTATATGCTAAGCTAGATATATAACCTAGCAAAGCTAGATGTCTGGAAAAAAACTGCAGACTTTGAAATTGCATAGAACAGTTGCACAATAAAAAAAATTTTTTGAAAATATTGAGATGCTTATTTCTACAATAATTAAAACAGATTTCACAAAAGGAGATGCTCACAGCCCCTCATAATGTTGCATCATACTGAAGGTTACAATTCTAAGTATGTCGGGAAAAAGTGATTTTTTCATAATAATCCAACCTATACAGCATAGCACAGAGAAAGAAACATAGTTCAGTGGAAGAGCATATACTTTTCAAGTTCAGTCCTTGGCAACCTGCCTAAAATTAAAGAACCCTTCATGAGATGCTGGGGAGCTGCTGTCAGTCAGAGTACACAGTACTTGGCTGAATTGACAAATTGTGCAACCAAGTGTACGTTAGCTTCCCTAATGGTGCAGTGCTAAATTTGGAAGTGGTCCTCTTGAAAGTGCCCTTGGCCAGCCGGTGACTCCGCAAGGAAAGTCCAAAATGCATGCAGCTGGATCAGTCCAAAATAACAGGTTTTGTTTTGTGTTTCTAAAGCTAGCTACTTTTAAATTGCCCATTGAAAAGCAAATCACACTCAAATACTTTACCAGTTTCTGGGAAGATCATTTTCTCTCCCAACTATGTGGGCATTTAGCTGAGCTCAGAGGGATTAAGGAAGTCTGAGGGGTATGATAGTGATAGTCCTTGCTGCTCTGGGCGCAGTGGTTAAACTACGGTACTGCAGCGAAGACTCTGCTCATGACCTGACTTAAATTATGGGCTCACGTAGCTAGCTTGAGGTTGATTCAGTCTTTCATCCTTCTGAGTTCGGTAAATTGAGTATTCAGCTTGCTGTGGGAGAGCAGTGTGTAGCCTGCATAATTAAAACTGTAACCTGGCCTGAGAATGCTTTAAGCTCTGTGGGGCGGTATATAAGCAGCACACACTGCTTTATTCGTAAGGTCTCTGAGCTTTGACCTTTTGAGCCCTGGTTCTATTATAACAGAGTCTCTGAACCAGAAACGTGGGTTAAGACTATTTACGAGTTTGCAGTAAGACTAGATTGAAAGTTTTTAGAGGAAGTCTCCGGCTGTAACTGAATCTTAATCAGAATCTTAGCCCAGGTTTGCTGCCATTTGTTTTCCACAGGTGAGGCAAAATCGTTTTGATCCATTATTCTCTTCTGTCTGTCCATAGAACATTCGTACGCATGTTCCTTAGGAAATGTACCCTAGTTCCATCAGGGCTTAACACCCAATGAATCCCACTCTCACCTGTGTCCTCTCTCTCCTTTCCTGCTTCCTACTTTATTTCATCTGTACCCACTTTTCTCTCTTTTCCCCTCACCACTGTGGTATTCATTCATCTTGTACTGGAGTTAGAAAGCCACTTGTTTCACCCCACTATTCTCTATCATTCTTCTTTCTCTATTCCAACTTGTCTTCCTCCCACATTGGGCTGTTTCCACTATAGCCAGCTATTTAGCACAGTAGGTACTTTGGGCTACATAGGCCCCAAGTCAATATGGCTGGTCAGAAACGAGTTATTTAAGCTGTTTCTAGTTTAGTCTATTTGAGTAAGAGGACTCTAGCCCCCAGAATTTTCCAGACAACCTCTTTGGGCTATAACTTCCAAAATTCCACAGCTTGCATAGCTACTTGAGCTATTGCCTTTCAGGCTGTATGAGAAATGAGCATTATCTATGCTAAATTTCACATTTCTAGTTCTTTTATTGTTTTGGTGAGAGGACTACAATATTCCAAATCTCCCACCCAGCAATTTAAGTTGGGACATCAGTAACGGCTGTGCAAAGTTTTAGATTTTTAACTTCCTGTTTCACATCTCTTTCTAGCTAGAAGGACCACAGCTCCCAAGACCTTTGAGAAATATAAACAAAATGTGCTTGCACATTTGCTGTCTTGATTTCTTTAAAAATGGAGGCTGAAGTTTTGTCAAGGTTTCCGTAACTTGCTGTGACTAATTGCAGCAAATTGATGAGACACACATCTTGGTTGTATAATTAGGAGTGTCGCCAGACATACAAACTTTATCAATAGGATTCTGGCTGGAAAACTGAAATCATAGTACTGTAATAATAAAAATAATTGTAGCCAATACTATGAAAATGGACTAATGCAGAAAAATACTCCTTTTTAAAAACTAGGTTGTGAAACCATGGCTTGAAAATGATCAGATATGGGTCTCGTGGAATCACAGTGTTGAAATAAATGTAACCAATGACTTCCTAATAAAGCTAAGAGATCACACCATAAAGTTGAGATTGTGGGATCTTAAGGAGAAGGTTTGCTCAAAAGCCAGGTTTAGTAAACAAAAGGGTAATATACCACATTCGGATCAAGGAGATATTGAAGGTAAGTTTTATACCTAATATATTACCATAAAAGTGTATAGAAACTCTATTTAAAAATAAATCAGAAATTTTCGGTTTACTCTTAATTCAGTGCATTAGTGATTCATCCATGCATTGCTAAAATGGCATATTTACCAACATTTTGCATATGAATTTTGGGTAATCAAATAATAGTTTTACAGGGCCCAGGATGTCATTATTATACTGTTGGTATTATGCAGAGCTCATGTTTATCTGTGCCTCCCTGAGAGTGCCATCCAACGCAGTTATCTTCCATTGATCTTCTCCAACCTCTCTTCCTTTTTCTTTCTAAACATAGAAAGAAAGAGGAAGAGATTTCAAAACCTTCTTTGCATAGACACCTGAAGTTAACATTACAGTGGTGCCTCGCACAACGAGCGCCCCGTAGAGCGATGAATTCGCTCTACGAGGACGCTTTTGCGATCGCTAATGCGATCGCACAGCGATGGCCCCAATGGGCGAAAATCGCAGAGCGAAGGTCGGTAAGCAGTTCGCTTACCGACCTTCGCTTTGCGACCCGCCGATCAGCTGTTCTGCGGCTTCAAAATGGCCACCGGAACAGCCGAAAGGGCCGGGTACAGCGTTTTCGCGCCCTTGGTAAGAAAGGGGAGGGCGCGAAAACGCTGCCGGAACAGCCGAAATGGCTGCGCGCAGCGTTTCCGCGCTCTCCCCTTGCTTACCAAGGGCGCGAAAACGCGCCCGGCTCTTTCGGCTGTTCCGGCGGCCATTTTGAAGCCACGGAACAGCTGATCACAGCCATTTTCGTGCCCTCGTTCAGCGAGGGGAGGGCACGAAAATGGCTGCTGGACCCTGGAAGCATCGCTGAACGGTGAGTTTTCAGCCGATTTGGAACACATTAAACAATGTTTAATGCGTTCCAATGGGCTTTTCTGCCCCGCTCAGCGATGTTTCACACAGCGAGGGTTAATCCGGGACGGATTAACCTCACTGTGCGAGGCACCACTGTACTTTGAAGCTATGCAATAAACGACTAAGAGCACTGTGTGGAACAGAGGCCTTTGGATGTCATTTTCTAAGAACAAGCATGCCTATCAGATCCTGACAGGCAGTGCTTGCTTGGGGGTTGAAACCTGGTGGCTGGACTCCTGTTGGTGTTTATGTAAGGTTTGCATAATGTGCTATGGCTGATTGTGGCTAATTGAAGAAGTGCCGTATGTCTTAGTTGTGGGTCTGGTCGTGCCCCTTATTGCAGAACTGAGATGTGCCCTAACTTTGAGTAGTCACAACTTTTTGAGTAGTCACAACTAGCTGCAGCAAGTTACACAAATCTTGTGTGAGCTCCAATAGCATTCTGGCCAGTACATCTGCATTTTTTCCTCCCCAGTGATTGAATTTTATATGGGAACTGTTGTATATGTTGAATAGTGGAAATGGAATATCACAGTTTTCAGTTTTGAATATAGTCAGGATTTATTTGGTATCAGGCCATTTTATTCTTATTCCCAAAAGATCTCGGGACACTTGTCTCCCATGCCTGTATCTGGTAGAGATTCTCTGGCCCCTGGTTGGTGTTAAAAAAACCTGTTTGCAGCAAAAGTGTTTAAAATTTCTGCTCCTGTGTTCCCCTTTAGAATTAGTAAAAGGGCTGGTCTCTGGGGATGAAGACCAATGTCAAAAACATATTTCAACAGAGAATGCCAACAAAATCAGACCTTCTTGTTATCTCTTCCCTCCGCCCATGCCACCAAAAACCTGTTCTACATGATTCCTCACCACTGTGCCAGGGTAGATTTTTGGAGTACATGGGAGTGACAGAAAGGAGGAATTTTGCGCATCCAGGAGGAAGCAGTGGGAGATGTACCATTGGATCGTGAGGCTGCTTAAATGTATAAGGAGATTGGAGAAAGACATGGCTGTGTAAACAGATAGTAGGCAACACTGAAAGATTAATTTCTTGTTGCTTCTTTAAGGTTCCGTAAAGCGAATGGTTTTGTATCAGAGAAACATTTTGGAACGCAATCAGCCCAAGCCCAGTTACACAAAAGTAAGAGCATCAGAAGAATCTTGTTTGCAAGAGAAACCAGTGGACATCATTTCACCAGGTATGATAAATAACACGTGTGTAATGACCAGTTACATTATGCAGACCTTTCTGGATTTACAGAAACTATTTTTCCTGAAAGTCTTATTTTAAAAATTCATTGTTCTTTTTTCAGGAGTACTTGTGATCACTGCTGTTTTTATCCATTAAGGGGTACAAACTGACTTTTGCACCCTCAAATTGTGTTGCTGCTATATCTGTAAAATTACAAGGGTAACTGAGGCATTTTTGCCTTCTTTTGCCTCCAGTAATAACCTTGTGTCAACCCAGTAATACATTTTTAATAATCTGCAGTTGGATTGAAGAAGAAAAAGTAATTTTGGGTGCATTCACACTATGAAAATGATGAAGACTTTTGAAGGTGGTTTAAAGTCACATGGTAGTCATGTGTTTTTTTTGGGGGGGGGTTAGTATGTGTGTCCTCCTTTAAAAACTTTTAGTCTCTTTGGGGAAGGAGTGAGAGCCAGGGAACCATCAACTAGGTCTAGCAAGATGGAAGGCATACCCTGCAGCCCTAAACCATGATCCTGGCATCCATTACTTTACAAGCTCTGCAGGCACTATTTGGCACTGACAGTGGCATTCACATATGCCAAAACAATTCAAAATAAATCGATTTCACCGGCAATTAAAAATAAATGACCTTCTCATAGCCAAGTAAAATACCTTGCTTTCCAGTAAAAAAAACCCACACACTTCCCTGCATGTCATGTAGTTGGAATTTTAAAAATCGATTTCAAACATGCTAAACCTAATTCAAAAACAGGTTCTTTTCAAAATGTAATTGTGCCCTTAGACATGGTATCTGTTATAGATAGCGGAAATTATTTTAATCAAGAATTATCTCAGAGTTTTTTCTATTTTCATGAAGATATCTAATGTATATGTATATGTATATGTTATAAACTTGTGAACAATAATTAAAGAAACATTTAGTGAGTTTCTTTTTTGAGATTGTCATGTGTCCTGAAATGCAACAATTCTGACCCATTTCCTTTTGGGGTGGAGGCAGCTGGATTAGCCTAATTCACAAACACAGCAAAGAATTTTGTGACTCCATCTAACAAAGTGGTATACAGTCCAAGAATGCTTATGCCAAACAAATGTGTCACCTGGTACTGTCAGCCTCTTTGTTGTTCCAACTCATTTTCATTTTTGTTATAACTTGGTAACCTGCCAGATTTGTTCTTTCTAAAATGAAATCTTATAATTTTTTTGTAAAATAATCATACATTGTATAACATTTGGACTACTTTCTTCAGTACTGAGGATTCTGCTGACTGAGTCTATCAGGTGGGGTCTGAAACAAATCTTGTCATTTTAGTTATGTACATTCTTTGGAGACCTACCCTGGCTTTGGGTTTATGGAGTTTAGTACATTGAGTTTTAAAAATTAATTCCCAAATTAGTTTTTCTCTTTCACTTTCACCAGATATAATTGCTTAGTTCAACCCTATATTTCAATAAATCATGGGTTGCAAATTTTGCTTCTACCCTACTCTTGTTTATAATATGTATTGCATTTTTTTATATGTTCAAAGAACAAACTTTAAAAATATATTGTTTGGTCTGCATTTAAGAAATTAGATATTTAACACATGCAGTTCACCAGCCAAGATGTATTCCAGAATCTTATAGCTGTAACTTAATAATGATGAAGTAGAGATCAGTAATGCTTCACCTTTTCTGTGGATAACTACATTTAAGTTAGTTAAATTGGACCCCCTCCAGCTTTCCCTGATAATATACATAAAAACGCATTAACATTTTTATCATCTTGAGGTTAATACATTTCCTTTCTAACCACCTAAATGTGAAAATTTCCTCTTCTCTGTTTATTTTGCACTCTCACATTGCTTTCTCTTTAGGAAATTTTAAGTAATTTTTTTTCTCCTTAAAGGCTCTTGAAAATTCTTTAAATGACTCTTCGTAGTAAAGTTATCAGAAGATGTAAGAGCGACACACAAGAATAACTTTATTAGGAAGCTGCCGAGTTTGTTGTTTCTTTGGCAGAATTGATGCTAATAACTTGCTTGGCTTATTTCTAATTTTGAAAGTCCATTTTCTGGTAAAGGCAATTTAAATCTTGTTAAGGACCAACGGGAACAAATGTAATTGGTAGACATAAAAGTTCCAATTTGATAGTTACTGGAAACTTTTTTAAAAATGCTGGTTGTGTTAAGGAGGACTGCAACTCCATTTAAACCTTATGCACTAGGAGAGGATAGTTTAAGCTCCTCCAGGTCACATGTCGTTCCAGAATCTATGTACAACTAGTCCCAAAATGTAGACATTGCCACCTGAGCAGTTACAAAGGTGTTCATCAAATCTCAGCCACTTACCATATACAGTGTTATCTCTTGCCAAAAATAACTGTGACAAAAATGTCCCAGCTAATCTATTGGTCCTTTTTCCTATGGGTTCTCCCTTCCCCCCCCCTTTTTTTTTCTTTTTGGTCTCAACTGATGTAACATATTGGAACAAAAAAAAAGTCCAATAGTAGTTTTCAGTGAACCTCCATGGCTTGGATCCAAGCTATCTCAAGGACCATATCTTCCTTTATGAGCCTGCCTGGCTATTAAGAGCATTGGGAGAGGCTTTTCTCTCTGTTCCACCACCCTCAGAGGTGTGCTTGGTGGGGTCACAGGAGAGGGCTTCTTTGTTGCTGCTGTTTGACTCTGGAGTTCTCTCCCATGGAGAGCCAGGCTGTCCCCATCCTTGCTGCCCTTACACAAGCAAGTGAAGACCTTTCTCTTCAGGCAGGCTTTTCTTTAGCATTCAGACTGTCTAGGAGAGGTTTTAAAATACGATGGTTTGCATTTTGTTGCTTCTATGTCTATTTTAGTAATGTTTTACCTAACATTATTAATATAATGTTATTAATTTGTTCAGTATTTGAGTAATACATTATTTTTAGCTTTGATATTGTGTTTAATTATATAAGCCACCTCGGGGTCCTTTCTTAAGAGAAATATGGGATAAAAATAATTTAAGTAAATAGAGAAAATTAAATAAACCAGTGATGCAACAAAACAGAAGTGATATGCTCAGGTTGTTAACAGGTTGCTTCTACTGAGAGGGAAATAAATTTTTCTTCCATTGGCAGAACACGAATTTTCTTTAAGATCAGGAAATACAACGGGTATATTTCCAGTTCTTCCAGCTCAGTGAGCTGAAATTGTCATTAAGAGAGTCATCTAATTGGAGAAAAAGAGAGACCAGCAATCATTGCTTCCCCTTTGCACCAGCAGAAATGCTCCGATGTATCAGAAATCTCCCATTTTTGTGTAGCAGATTCAGGATTTAACCTAAACAATCAGGGAGCTTTCTGGTTTTTAGAAAATGCACCATGGTACAAGTCCTGTTGTGCTGGGTGCATCTGCACAGTGGGAATGACATCACTGGCAGATTGCTGCTGATTGAAGACTTCTTTGTGTGGTTTTGGGGTACCTGTGATTTTTTTGTTGCATTGTGTATAGGCTGTGTGAAACCTGAAGTTTCAAGAGGAAGCCTTTGATCAATGGCAGTCTGCCACTGCTGCTGATGTAATTCTCAGTGCACAGGTGGTCCCCAGCAAACAGCCTGTATGTTTTAAGGCAGTACATTCAGAATGTCTTAGATATTCACTCTTATGAGAAAGGAGAGGGGGAGATGCTTCTTTAAAGATGATAGTTGCCATCTAAAGTACAAGAATTAAAATATTGATCGGTTAAGGCGAAAATCCCGTGTTTATGTATCTGAGAGCAAATTCTTCTGAACTCATTGGGACTTCAGTGCTTATAAGGTTGTGTTACAAGTTTGTTTCCTAATAGCTAGTAATTAATCTCATATTGCCACCCTAATTAGTATCAAATATGTTACAGAACAACACAGTTCAGCTGCAAGCAGGCACCTGGAAGATGAAACTAATGCTGTTGTTGATGAAAAATCATCTCCTAAAGATACTTCTCCCCAGCTTCCAGGAAAATCTGAAGATCTTAATCAATCAATGAGGTGAGTTTCTCAGGGTTGCATTGTTTTTCCACGTAATTTCTGTATGTACTGGGATGTACATGTGTCTCTGTAACTCTTGTCCAGAAGCATTATAAATTCATTATTTGATTTCTGGGGTAATTTTCTGACCTCATAGCAATTTCTATGTATTTCAGGACATGCCCCATGTCCACAAGCAGTTTTTGTAGGTACAGTGGGGTCTTGACTTAAGAACGACTTGAGTTAAGAACATTTTGACTTAAGAACCGCTCTCATAGGAAAATATTGACTTGACTTAAGTACTTAGATTTGAGTTAAGAACTGAAAAAAAAACCACGTGGGAGGCAGGGAAAGTGCAAAATGTGAACTTTCAGTTAACTGTTGGCCAGTGAAAAGGGTGCCTGTCTGCTTCCTCACTCCTCCCAGCGTTTAGAGAGTGGATTGGGAGACAGTCTTCGGACTGCCTGGTACTGTACTGCCTGGACTGTATTTTCCCTGCCTTCCCTGAACCTTTCTTGACCTAAGAAAAAAAGAAACAAAATATCCCCCTCTAGTGGTCGAAGGCGGAATAGCAGCTTCCCATTAGTTTCTATGGGCGGAAAAGAGCAGATACGGATCAAATGGTTTTCAATGCATTCCTATGGGAAATGCAGATTTGACTTGAGAACATTTTGACTTGAGAACTGCCTTCCAATACGGATTAAGTTCTCAAGTCAAGACCCCACTGTACAGAAGCAAAACTTTCTGTTGTGCCCAAACATGCAAGATCACAAGACACATGTCTGCATGAACTGGAACATACATTTTGAGTATTGGACATGTCTCCTTTTTTGTAAAAAGTATAAAAACAAAACGAATTCTTTATCTTAAAAATGCTACTCTTAACTACTACTTATTCTTCTCCTGCCAGAGCTTGGGTATCATGGCTATTTTGAATCAAAATAACCATGATACCCAAGCTCTGGCAGGAGAAGAATAAGAAATAGTTAAGAATAGCATTTTTAAGATACAGAGTTTTGTTTTGATTTTACATTTTTTATTTGAGAACAGGGTGGTACTCTGTCAGTGATCTCATCTGAGTTCTGCCCTGCTCTTCTGCAGTGTTGTCTGAGTTCCAGTTTCTGATCCTAGTTCTCAAGTCTTTCCTCATATTCTGGTCTTTAAGCCAGGAAATGCAGGCGGGCTATTGCTCTGTGTCTATAATGGAACTTTTTACAGATCTCTCCACTTTGCTTCTTATAAGGCAGCAGGGAACCTGAACGGAGGGCTCGTGTAGGAGGGCCCAGCTACTTTACTCCTTGTGCTGCCAAGATAGGTTGCAAATTGAAGGAGCTACTGGCCTGATTTTATATTGCTCCGGCTACACCAATATAACATTTATTTTAAATATATTTTTACCTTGCCTTCTCCTAGAAAAAGGACCCAAGGTGGCTTACTCCGTTAAAACACAATATTAAAAGCTAAAATGGTATACTATTCAAACATTAAAGAAGAATTAATAACATTACATTAAAAATGTTTAGCAAAGATATTGTGAGAATAGATTTAGAAGCAACAAAATATAAACCATCTTGTTTATTGTCTCAAAGACAGTCAGTCACTAAGGAAAAGTCTGTCTGAAGAGAAAGGTACTAGCCTGCTTGCAGAAGGATATAAAGGTCAGAAGAAGTATTGTAGTTGGTCAGTATGGCTTGGCCAGATAGCTTCAGGAATCAATGGGAGCCTAGTTGAGTCTGCTTAATAAGATTCAGGCTTGGTTCCACGATCTGGCCAATTAGTTGTACTGCGTAGTAGTACAGCCTTTCTCTCTTGCTTTCTCTGATCTCTTTCTTGCTGGTCCCATTTGTTAGCTGATCTGTTCGTCTCCTGTTCATTAGCCTTACTTATATGCCTGATCTTTTTTGTGTTATAAAGAATGTTCAAAAATATTTTTTCATGTACATTACTTAAGGGTTGATGAGTAGAAAAGTTACAGATGAATGAATGAATGAATGTCCAAAGGGTGATTTTTTTGGTCTTGGAACAAATGGAAGAAAGGGAGCTGGGACATATAAAATTGTACTCACTCCCAGTGCTTTGTGACTTTGGCAGCAATTGCATAAAGGCCAGTAGAAGTGGCAGCCATAACAAGTTTCCCCTTTTAATTATTGCACATGCAGTTCAATTATGGAGTCCTCAATTAAGAGTTCTTTCATCTTTTAAAGTTAATTATACAGTGTTTTCAAGTGACCTTTACTTTGTTCAATAAACTAGATAAAAGCAAAGTGTTCAAAACGTTAAACCTTTCAGGTATATTTCTGAATCTTGAGTTACATTTCCGTAAATCTGGTGGTTGGCCATACAACTAACAATATGCTTGGTAATTGTCACACATATCTCAGTAGTGATACATGCAAACAAGATGACTGGTATTATTTCAAAATATGTTTTATAGAGTTGAAAGAAATCCTTACCATAAAAATGATCTCTCTTTTTTTACAAGAGAAGTAGAGTCTTGTGGCTGTTGTAGGTTTTTCGGGCTCTTTGGCCGTGTTCTGAAGGTTGTTCTTCCTAATGTTTCGCCACTCTCTGTGGCCGGCATCTTCAGAGGACAGCACTCTGTAGAGTCTTACTTACAAAATAATGTGAAAATGCTAAATAACATAGATTATCTAATTTAAGATATCTAATTTATATTTAATGTATATATATTAAGTACAATGTATAACTTCATTACAATATATACAGTCTAAGTAGAATGTCTGTCAAACTCATCCTAGCAAAGTGTATAGATAAGTCTCGTCTTTGATTTCATCATTTTGGCTTTCACTTTTCAAGAAACTGGTTTATTATTTGCCTGTGCTCTTCAGACATGTTAGATTAGATAACATACACATGTAGCCAGTTCTCCAAGCTTTCATGTATCATTTGTCCTTTGTGGAAGCTTAACTTTTTCTCCTGTTCTTACGTACAGCATTCGTAGTGTTTTTTCTTTCTGTACTATTGCATCTGTTGATTAAAGCCAATTCCTAAAATGCAATGCACGAAATAGCAGATGTGCATCTGAGGTTCCCTGGATGTGTTTATCTAGCATCTCCTTTTTTGTACTGAAGGCCGCTTGAGTGAAGGGTAGCTTGGAATGATGAAAGTACTCCTGAGTCTGAAAAATATGGTAAAGCTCAGGTGGTGTGCACCTGGGAGCGTAGCTTGCAGCCATCCATTGAAACTTGAAAAGAAAGTCCATGGAGACTGTCAAAGTACTGCATGTGGGGTGGTAGTAGGAGTGGAAAATATTTTTTGAACTGTTGGGCATTAAAAACATTTCTTGTGTGGTGCAAAGCTTGTCTTGATTTTTGAGAAAATTGTTTCGTGTGCCTAAACCACTAATTCTTCAATTTTAAGGTTTCTTTAGAGCTTTGTCTTGATGGCTTTTTCAACAGCTTGTAATTCCTGCCTTGTGGACTAAGTATTTCTAATGTGTTTAGAAGTCTTGGCCATATAATTGCCCTTTATTTTTAATCCATGAGTAGATAAATACCTCTCTATGATTATGATCACAACTTGTTAAGAAAGGCTTGATAACTTCTTAATCCTTTTACCGTATTTTTCTGTGTATAAGATGCTCTCATGTATAAGATGCCCCCCTTTCTAACCCAAAATTCCTTTCTTTCCAAGAAAGTGGAGGGGGAAAACAGGAACCAAAGCACTTTGATGATTCCTACTTTCCCCCTCCACTTTCTTGCCCTTTTTTCGAGGAAAGTGGAAGGGGAAAGCAGGAATCAAAGTGCTTTGATCCCTGCCCTTCCCTCCACTTTCTTGCGTTTTGATCCCTCCCCTCTCCTTACTTCCGTGTATAGGACAACCCTCAATTTTTAATCTAAATATTTTAGACTAAAGTATCATCTTTTACACGGAAAAATACAGTATGTGAATGCTCTCTGATATATATAACACAATGGCTGGAATCCAGTTGCTTAACATGGTAAATTGCATTTGAGTAAGCCCATTGAATTAGAAGGGATTTGATGAGTTATCTTCTCTGTAAAATCCATTATTCCAATGGGCCTTCTCTAGTTGCAATTTAGTATGCAAAAGTAAGTGGCAGCTAGAGAAAGCCTATCTGAATAAGTGAATCTTGTAAAGGAGTTGACTGGCCAAATCTCCACTGATTCACTAGGCCTGCTATACCATGATTTGTTATACTAAGCAACAGGATTTCTGGCAATGTTTCACTAGTGCTGGAAAATCAGACATAAAGCATGTAATTGGCAAATAATTGAGGTGGAGTGGGTTTGTCATCTAAAAAAAAATCTTATGTTCTACTCATAAGATTTGAGGTCAAGAAAAATCACATCTTTATCAGGGTAACACTATAAATCATGTTATGTTGGCCACTGAAGGAATGTTCCTCCTCACTCCAAACAGATTTGTTGGGGGAAATGCTTGGATCAGGGTGCGAGAAATTAAATTCCCTTTTAAAGTGAATTTAATAGCTGCTAGACAGTTAATGCAGTTTTGTACTGTACTGCCCAAAGTCTATAATTATGTAGGAGGCAGTGGCAGATGCTTGGTATTGACATAAATCGGAAGAGGTTTTGTGTGAGTTGGTTCAAGCTGTCGTATGTATCCATTCCTGATATCTGGAAATGGTTGTATATTCCAAGAATTGTTATTCTTGGCAGTTTGCAAAGGAAGGAAAGCTGTCATGTAGTGACATTCTGCTTTCAATAGCATAAATAAGATACGGACATGGATAAGAGCATCCTGCATGAAATGACTGCAGAACTACAAAGTGAAGCAGAGCAGTAACAGGAGACCAGTCTGCCTTTGTTTATGTCTTTTGGAAATCAAATTTTAGCAAAGAGAAAGCTTCAAAAGGAGAGCAGGTGGTCATGGCTTCTTGTTTCATTAGAGTTGTGTTCTTTTAGATTGGCCAGCTGGTGGTGAAGGCTTCTGGGAATTGCAGTCCAAGTACACCTGGATTTACCCAAGGTTGGGAACCCAATTTAGATTAAAGATGGTTTTGTGACAGGTTGATATATACATATGTCACAATGAGAAAGGGCTTGTTGGAAGTAGGTACTGTTTACTGCATTATATATGTCTAATAAAGATAACATTGAAACAGTATCAAACATATTTAGTGGTGTGGTGGACGACGTAGTAAACACCAGTCAGCCTTTGAGTGTGTGCAAATGCATCTTTGTGTTTTTCAGTGTGTGTGTGCATGTGAAAAAGACTTGTTTAATTCTTCAATCTGATATAATCTTGTTTAACAATTAAAATCAGATTAAAGGCGGTTCAGACAGCCCTCCACTCTCTCTGATATTACTAAATGCCAGATCTACCCAGAATAAAGCCCAGCTTATTCAAGATCAAATCCTGGGTAAAGATCTGGCTTGAATCACCGAAACATGGATGGGCCCTGAGGGGTGTGTGGCCCTGTCCTTAATAGGTCCACCTGGTTACTCCATCCAGTATCAGGGGAGACTGGAGGGACGGATGGGAGGAGTAGCCATTGTTTACAAAAATACTTTAGAGATTGTCTGGCTCTCTGCCCTAGTGATTCTGGGCCTTGAGGCCCTCCACGTGTCATTGGGGGCAAAGAATGGATTTGGGATTGAACCTGTTTACCGTGCACCCTGTGAACCAGCATTCTCCTTTCCGGAGTTGGTGAACTTCATCTTGGAGGTGGTCTTGGAGTCCCCCAGACTCCTGGTTCTGGGTGACTTCTACATCCACACCAAGACTGAGGTTTCTGGAACAGCTTTTGAATTCTTGGAACCCATGGCTTCCTAGGACATGTCCCAAATTATGTATAGCCCCACTCATATGGTGGGCTACGTGCTGGACCTGGATTTTCAACAGGGCAGGGAGAGGGTGGTCCAAGGGTGACTGATCTGGTGTCTGTCCCTTTGTCATGGTCGGACCACCACCTGATAAAATTCAGCCTCTCAGTGTCCCTCTCCAGGGAGGTGGGACCCATTAAGATGATATGTCCTCACAGGCTACTGGATCCAGTTGGTTTCCACGATGCAATGGGAGGGATACTGGCTGATCTGGTTGGCACTTCTGTCGAAGCTCAGGTCACTGAATGTTATGCTGCAGCAACCCGGGCAGCTGACATGATCACATCCAAATGCCCTCTTCACTGCCAAGCCTGTCCTGTCTCATAGTACTCTCAAGAAGTACGGGGTGATGAAGCAAAATAGGAGAAGGCTGGAGAGCATCTGGAGGCAATTCCTGATGGTATTTAAACTAAGAGCCACAAAAATCATGACCAGCAGCAGTGAAAGCTGCTTGTCAATCTTTTTTATAAAAAAGATAAGCATGGCGCAGAACCATCAAGCAGAACCCCTTGGATTCTCAATTGGGGGTCAACCATCTCCCCATTGCTGTGTAATATCTATATGAGGCTGTGGAGGGAGATCATCCAGAGATTCGGAGTGGCGTATCACCAATATGCTGATGACATGCAACTCTATCTCTTCTTCTGCAGTGGATGCTGTCTTGTCCCTTGAGTGCTGCCTGGTTGTGGTACTGGAGAGGATGGGAGTCAACAGGTTAAGACTAAGACTGAACCTGGACAAGACAGAGGTCCTTCGGGTGGGTGCTCTGGTTGTTTGTGGATTGGGTGCCTCCCTTTCTTTTGGGGGTTGGAGTGCTCTCTACATGGGACTGCCCATGAAGCTGCTATGGAAATTTCAACAGGTCCAGAACACGGCAGCCAGATTATTGAGTGGAGTGAATAAATATCAGCCTATCACCTGAATTCTGGTCACCTTACACTGGTTACCTGTCCATTTCCATGCCAGCTTCAAGGTGATGGCTCTAACCCAGAGATGATGAGCCTATGGCACACATGCCACAGCTGGCATGCAGAGCCCTTTCTGCGGGCACATGAGCCATAAGTTGCCGGATTGCTCCTCCCTCCTGCAGCCAAACCTGCAGAGGCAGCTGCAGCTGCGGTGCTGGCGCTTCAACAAGCAGAGGGCCAGAATCCAGAGCAGCTTAATGTGATTTTACTTGCATTGATCAAATTTTGACTAAAATAATTCTGACCAAAGCATTTTAGTTTATTTTAACTGTTTGAAAGAATTTAATTAATATGAAATTTCTTTATTGTGATTTTATTGTTTGTATCCCAGCTCCAAGTTCTATATTTTTCGAAGCCTCACAATCGAGATCTTGACACTGACAATTTCTCATACCACCAAATAAAGACAATTGATGAATAGACTCTATTCTATTTCTGATGGGTCTTGGGGGGGGGGTTCCTTGCTTTTTGGGTTTTTTCCCATTTCTGATGGGTCTTGGGTTTTTTTTTTTTTTTTGCTTTGTTTTCTTTGCATTTGCAATGGGTCTTGCACACTTGATTGCTTTTCTCCCCCCCCCTTCGGCTGGAAGGGATTAATCATGTTTCTGATGGGTCTTGTGAATTTTTTGGTGATTTTTTTCTTCAGACGGAATGGATTAATTGCATTTCAGTACATTTCAATGGGAAATGGTGCTTTGACTTATGAACATTTTGAGTTACGACCAGAGTTCTGGAACCAATTAAGTTCATAAGTCGAGGCGCCACTGTACATCATTACCACAAAATTCTGTATGGTTACTCTAGAATCAGTGTTTTCCTTACTTCGAAAAAATGACTGGTTCACAGTCATAGAAGTAAAGGATGCTTACTTTCATCTTTCAATACATCCTGCACACAGAAAATTCCTTCATTTCCAACTTGGATCACAAGCATACCAATTGAAAAGGCTCACATTCGGCCTTGCAACAGCTCCAAGAGTATTCACCAAGTGCATGGTACCAGTAGTTGCTTACCTCAGACTTCAAAACATTCTCATCTTTCCACATATCAATGACTGGCTCTTTGTAACACATTCCCATCGCAGAGCTCGACGAGATACCCGTTTCAGCCTCGCCCTTCTTTGCAAACTCGGTGTAACTGTAAACGAACAGAAATCAAAATTAAAACCTACGAGGACTGTACGTTACATAAGGGTGCTCATAGACTCCACATGAGCTCGTGCCTTCCTTCCTGCAGAAAAAAGACAAAATCTCATCACTTTACTTCACGGGTTTACTCCTCATACCTTGATATGTGCTATAACGGTACAACGAGTTAATACTCGATCTTCCTCCCCACAATGGTTGCTCTCTCTCTTTTTTGGTGATTTTTTTCCCAGCTGGAACAAATTAATGGGGTTTCAGTGCACTCCTATGGGAATTGGTGCTTTGAGTTTTGACCAGCTTGAGTTACGACCATCTTCTGGAACCAATTAAGTTCATAACACAAGGCACCGCTGTATTAGAAAAGGAACTGAAAATAAAAATGCCAATGTAATAATTCTTTTAAACAGATCTGTATCATTCAGCCATACCTGGAATATACTGTATTTTTCAATTATTATCATTGCATCTCTAGAGGGATATTGTAGAACTAAGGTGTCATTACAGGGCCAAATAAGGTAACAGTGTTGGGGTTTGTTTAGCTTAATAAAAAAAAGAGAAGAGATTATGAGACACCTGAATTAAATTATGCATGATGGAGTGAAGGGAGGAAGGGAGAAGCCTGACTCCCTTTCTTGTAGTATTGGAACTCAGGGTTTCCTACAGTAGTTAAATGTTGGGAAATTCAGCATAAATAAAAAAAGAGTTTCTTCACACAGCATATTATTAAACTGTCAAATATTCTAGCACAAGGTATAGGGGCACAAGTCAGCTTTAAAGGGGAATTTGGAACATTTATGGAGGATAGTGCTATCACTGAATACTCCTCGTGAGAAACATCTATTTCCTGCAGTGTCATAGTAAGTATGTCAGAGTCAATATGGGTGAGTGTTCCTTTACTGATGTTCTTGTTGTGGGCTACATATAAATATCTGGTTAGTCATTCTGGCAGACATGCTGACCAGGCAGGTGTTTTATCTGAGCCAGTATCAATCTTCTTATGCTCAGTAATACTGTCACTTCTATAAAATTGGTTTAGTATTTCGGAGACAGTATGTGGACAGAAGTGATATAGTCTTAGACTCTGGCAGATGAGAATCCAGGCAGCTAAAAAAGTTAACATCTACAACAAGTAATAATCTGGTGAAAATCAATAGAGCCTCTGTCAAATAATATAAATTACAGTGGTGCCTTGACTTACGAACGTCCCGACTTACGACCATTACGAGTTATGACCAGGTCTGGCTGCAAAACTTTTGCTTCAACTTGCGGCCAGAGCTTCCAGTTATGAACAGAAAGAGGCAGGGGAAAAGGTGGGAAATTCAAATTGCTAACTGTTGGTGGCGAAAAGGCTGCTTCTTTGTAGCTCTTTTGCCTCAGCAGTTAGAGTGAGTGCGTTGGAGGAGGCTTGGGACTGCCTGGTAAGGTAAGGTGCTGCTTTCTGCTTTTTAAAAACTGTTTTAGGTGGGTTTTGCAGCATGGTTTTGGGCTGGGGGGTTATGTTTCTGTGCTGTGATGGGTCTTAGGAGGTTTGTTTGTATGTGTGTGTTTCCCCCCATTTCCGATGGGTCTTGGGGGTGGTTTTTTTGTTTTTTGCCCCTTTTCTGATGGGTCTTGGGGGGTTTCCTTGCTTTTTGGAGTTTTCCCCCCATTTTTGATGGGTCTTGGGGGGTTTGTTTTTAGGGGTTTCCCCCCATTTCCAATGGGTCTTGGAGGTTTTCTTGTTTTTCCCCCATTTCCAATGGGTCTTGCGGGGTTTGGTTCCTTTTTGGGTTTTCCCCCATTTCCAATGGGTCTTGGGGGGTTGTTTGCTTTTTGGTTTCCCCCCCATTTCCGATGGGTCTTGCACAATTTGCTTGCTTTTTGCTTTGTTTGCATTTGCAGTGGGTTGCACACTTGATTGCTTTTTGCTTTGTTTTCTTTGCATTTTCAATGGGTTGCACGCTTTATTTCTTTTTGCTGTTTTCTTTGCATTTGCAGTGGGTCTTGCACGCTTGATTGCTTTTTCCTTTTTTTTCTTTGCATTTGCAATGGGTCTTGCATGCGTTATTGCTTTTCTTCCCCCTCCCCTTCAGCCAGAAGGGATTAATTGCTTTTTGATGGGTCTTGCAGTGATTTTTTTGTGTGTGATTTTTTTTCCTTTGGCCGGAACAGATTAATTGCATTTCAGTGGGAAATGGTGCTTTGACTAAAGACCATTTCGAGTTATGACCATCTTCCATAACCAATTAATTTTTGTACTTCATTCCTTAATTGCTTTCATTTTTGTTTTTTTTAAATTAATTTTATAACATACAAAAATGAACATGGGAATGCATGGTAAAACAAAGTGAAACTAGTGAAGGATATGAAATCACAAGAGGATTAGGTTTCATAAATGCATGTAAGTAGTTCATACTCGCAATGACATTGTCCATGTATACTCAGAGAGTTCCAGAAAAATATCTACTTCTGCTTCATTGACTATGCAAAAGCCTTTGACTGTGTTGACCACAGCAAACTATGGCAAGTTCTTAAAGAAATGGGAGTGCCTGACCACCTTATCTATCTACTGAGAAACCTATATGTGGGACAGGAAGCAACAGTTAGAACTGGATATGGAACAACTGATTGGTTCAAAATTGGGAAAGGAGTACGGCAAGGCTGTATATTGTCTCCCTGCTTATTTAACTTATATGCAGAATACATCATGCAGAAGGCTGGACTGGAGGAATCCCAAGCCGGAATTAAGATTGCCGGAAGAAATATCAACAACCTCCGATATGCAGATGTTACCACTCTGATGGCAGAAAGTGAGGAGGAATTAAAGAACCTTGTAATGAGGGTGAAAGAGGAGAGTGCAAAAAACGGCCTGACACTCAACATCAAAAAAACTAAAATCACGGCCACTGGTCCCATCACCTCCTGGGAAATAGAAGGGGAAGATATGGAGGCAGTGACAGATTTTACTTTCTTGGGCTCCATGATCACTGCAGATGGAGACAGCAGCCACGAAATTAAAAGACGCCTGCTTCTTGGGAGGAAAGGGATGACAAACCTCGACAGCAACTTAAAAAGCAGAGACATCACCTTGCCAACAAAAGTCCGCATAGTCAAAGCTATGGTTTTTCCAGTAGTGATCTATGGAAGTGAGAGCTGGACCATAAAGAAAGCTGACTGCCGAAGAATTGATGCCTTTGAATTGTGGTGCTGGAGGAGGTTCCTGAGAGTCCCCTGGACTGCAAGGAAAACAAGCCTATCAATTCTAAAGGAAATCAACCCTGAGTGCTCACTGGAAGGACAGATCCTGAAGCTGAGGCTCCAATACTTTGGCCATCTCATGAGAAGAGAAGACTCCCTGGAAAAGACCTTGATGTTAGGAAAGTGTGACGGCAAGAGGAGAAGGGGACGACCGAGGATGAGATGGCTGGACAGTGTCTGCGAAGCAACCAACATGAAATTGACACAACTACGGGAAGCAGTGGAAGATAGGACGGCCTGGCGTGCTCTGGTCCATGGGGTCACGAAGAGTCGGACACGACTAAACAACTAAACGAACGAACAAATGTATTTATTTATTCTGTTTATACCCCGCCTATCTGGTCATTTCAACCGCTCTAGGCGGCTAATTCTTGTAAAATCTGTTAAGTTCTTTTTTGTTAGCTTTTTATTCTAGTATAATTGTATAAGTAGAAATAAAGTACCTTCATGCTCTCTGAAATTTTACCCTTCCACTACCTATGTCCATTCCCCCAGCCCTAATCCTATCCCTATTGAAAATAAATAAAAATTAAAATTTAAAAAATAACTATTTGGATAGGGCACAAAGGATGTGGTTTATGGCATATCATGTTCAAGAATGACTTGCTGAATTATCGCAGCATGAAAATAGCTATGGTAAAAAGGGGAACTCTTGTCTACCTTCTGCACGGGCCCTAGCTGATACCTTACTGAGAATCAGTTGATAGAATATATGATATATTGCTTTTTTAATAATGTAAGCTGCCTTGGGTCCTTTTAAAGAAGAAAGATGGAAGCAAATAAATAAATAAGATTATGACTGCCACGAAAATCTCATAAATGACAGTAATCTCTGCAAAATGTGACATATTAAATATTAAGAATATGTAGCCCTTTAAAAATTCAAATTTGGAACTCCATTCTTTCTCTTTCTTCCCCCTACCCCTCTCTGTTCTTCTCTATGTAACATATGGAAAGCAACATAGCTTTCCAGAAAGAAGCACGTTTCCCCCCCTGGTATGCAGCAGCCTTAGCATGCATGGTATGAAGCAGACAGGGAGGAGTAGAGCAGTTACAGACGTAATACTTTATTTTCTTTTTCTTTCTTCTTTTTTTTTTGTTGGCTCCAGCAAAGATCTCAGTGGGGTTGTAAACTCCCACTGATGTCAGTGCTTCCTCTCTCTGTTGTTCTGCCTGCAGTGAGCAGATGAGAATTTGTTTCCAGGGAATCCAGCAATAAATCTTGAATTGTGCCAGACCCAGAATGTACAGCTATGTAGCTCTTTGCTCTAATCCCCAAACCTGGATATTTTTTAATTCTTATCAACCAGCTCTAGGGATTCCAGTTGGCTACAGGAAGTATTTGTTTTCTGTCACTAATGCAAATGGACCCAACCTGATGGTTCCAGCTTTGAAATTTAATAGCCCCTATTGAAAAAATATATATATCAGCACATTTCAAACAAGTGAATGTAGCCCTTACATTTACTTGTTTGAAATGTGCTGATTTATATCATACAACTGTATTGTATTATGGACAAACAGGGACAGAGCTGTTCTTATTGTTTGTGAGTGTGCACCCTGGTCTGACTCAGCCCATTTCCTTAGTAAGTTATTTCTGGCAGAAACTTTCAGTTTGATGTTTAGATGAGGTTTTTATAGGTCAGCGTTCGATCCAGAGTGATACCCAAATGCTTTGGTGTAGGTCAGTCTTCCAGTATCTTGCATCCCTAGCTAACTCAGACATAGAAGGAGTCTCCTGGAAAAGTGGAAAGCGTAATACACTCAGTGTAGCCGACTAATCTTTCATATCCAGAAACCTTGCACTGCAAACATATTAGTTACAAAGCAAAACAACAAAATTAACCAATTAAATGCTAGGTAAGGAAAAGCACATGTTTTCACAAATAAACAGCTTTAAACACTTTGTTCCCTACTTTTGCTTTCATGTCACCTGTAATTATGAGCATGTCTTATTTTATTTTATTTATTTTATTTTATTTATTTTTGGACTTATATACCGCCCCATAGTGCTACAAGCACTCTCCGGGCGGTTTACAATTTCATTATACAGGCTACACATTCCCCCCCCAGCAAGCTGGGTACTCATTTTACCGACCTCGGAAGGATGGAAGGCTGAGTCAACCTTGAGCCGGCTACCTGGGATTTGAACCCCAGGTCATGAGCACAGTTTTAGCTGCAGTACAGCGTTTTAACCACTGCGCCACGAGGCTCATTTTGGTGTGTGATCAGTTTCCTCCTGGATGTTTGCATGAAAGCTTTCAATTTCATCTTCTTCAGCATTGGTACTTGGAACATAGACTTGAATGATGGTTATGTTGGTAGATTTTCCCATAGGTCTGACTAATATTATTCAGTCAGAACTTACCTTATAGTTCTTGCCTGCCAGTGCTACATCTTGCCTCACTATTAGAGCCACCCTATTTCTTCTGAGTTTGTCCTTTCCAAAGTAAAACACTTTACAGTTGTCTCAATGAAAATAACCTGTTCCAGTCCACCTTAATTCACTGATACGAAGCACTGCAATGTTTGAACGTTCAGTTTCTTGCTGAACAGTTTCCCGTTTAGCTTGACTCATATTTCTCACATCCTGTATTCAAATTATATGTTTTGTGCAGCATCAGACATACCTTTCACCTCTGTGTACATTAGCCACTGGACAGCCTTTCCACTTTAATCTAGTTGCATCATTAGCAACAGTGCTATTCATTCTTATCCTTTGCTCTTCCCCAGTAGTTGACATGGGAGTCTGATTTTTCATCACTATCTCTTGTTTCATTTTGGACTGTCTTATTGTAGGGTTTTCAAGGTAAAAAGATTCAGCAGTGATTTACCATTGCCACTTTCTGCGCAGTACCAACAAAAATTACCTTGAGTGTGTCTGTCATCTGTTAAGTACCACCTTCAGCTACCACTGCTGTGTAGTTGCTGCTCTCTAGACGTTTCTCTGACTCCATCATCACTGGGATTATCAATGCTGTTCTACGGATGCAGCCATTACTCCTGAAGGGGCGCCCTTGTATTGGACAAGTTTTCCTCATGCACTCTCTGCTGACCAGCCTAGGGTGGCTGGCAATGCTCTATGGAGAAGGCTCCCAGCACATCATGGCTGGGGTTTAAACAGTGCCCTGAAATCCTCCTTCTTGCAGTCCAGATCTCTATAGGGATGATGGTGTGAATCTTTCGGATGCTGGTTAAGAGAGCTGGTTGCATGATGTTAGAGAAGGCCTTTTGATGTGGTCGTGGCAGCATTAGTTTGGCGGAAGGTTGGAGGGGCGATGGGGTCCCATCCACCTTTAGTGGTGATTTTACGCATAGGACCGGTTCTGTGCTAAGTGGGGTGGGCATTTGGCCCTATCCCAGGCAAGGGAACCCCCCTTTTTTCTCTATGGGAGACCATTGGGTAGAGAACACATTGGAAGTCTGCCTGGCTTGGGAGGACTGCCAAAAGTTCCCTAGAACTGAAACCAAAAGGTCTCTCCCTGTCCTAATTGGTTACCAATTCCTATAGTTACCCAGCAATGCGCTGGAATGGTGAAGTACTGTACTGTATTAGATGAAAGGCAGGTCACCCGATACATGAATCTGCTCCTTATGCTGTGCCTATGCTATACTGCTGCAACCAACCCAAGCAGTGGCCTTTTTTATATCCACTACCAATCCATTTACAATGAAATCCACTAATGTTAGTGATGTGTATGTCTCAGTTTGTGGGATGGGGCCAGGGGCATACCAGGTTTTTCTTGCCTGGGCCTGCAGATTACCTGCAGTGGACATGCGTGTGTTGGAAGAACATGGATATGTATTCCAGCAGCAGGTTCAGGCCTTTGACCTCAGCAGGTTCATTGCAGAGTCTAAGAAGGCTTCTCTGTGATCTCAGTGGGTTCTCTGCATCTGTTTGGCAATCCCATGCTAGATGTGTGTAGAAAGTCTGAAAGGGACTCTATCATGCAAAACATTATATCTGTGGTGTTTTAGTTGAAATGTATTTTTAATGCACCCTGGGGGTTTAAAAGTCAGTATAAACAGTATTGGCTGTTGACAGATTTACATAGTTGCTTGTTTCTTAGATTGCGCAGCTGGATTGTCTTCACACTTCAGAAGGCTATTTCAGTAATTGTTCAATTTTACAGCCAGTTGAACTTGCAGTTGCATTGGACACATGCTTCTTTGTCACAATAGCCTGAATATGAGTCTTAAATTCGATTCATTGGATTATAGGTTGGGAATTTCTAAGGAGCAATGTGCTTGATTTCAATACTGGCTCACCCTATGCGGCTTGGTTATTCCATTTATTGCATGGTATAATTATTTGCTTGAGTGACAGTAACATAAATCAATTTCACTTGATTATTCGGTCTGTCAGATTCTATAAAATCTCATAGCACTGGTCATATTTCATCTGTATGATACACGTCTTCTGCTTAATGTCAGAAACCCATATTCAGTGATGATCAATTGCATAATAAATTGTTCCCAGCAAATAATACAGCATTTAATGAGCTTTTTGTAGAATCTTTTAAAAAGGTCTTTGCCATGGTTGGCACAGGATATCGTAAAGCAATATTTTAAGCTAAGGCTTTCCTTTAGTTTCCTGTAATAATTAGGAATCCAATGTTCAATAGTATATGTTTCATTAACTGTTTTATTATACAGTATTCCCACAATATATATTGTTTTGCAACATGGAAGGAAAGAGTTCTCTGGTGTTTGTTTTAGCAGTGTTATACAGAATGACAACATTCTTTGGGTAGAAGAAAAAAATAATTTTAGGACTCCAACTCCCATTTTGACCAGGGGATTCTGGGAGTAGTAGTCTGAAAACGTAACCACCTGAAACTCGTTGAATGGTTGCTACTAAGTGTTGAAGAAGATCTGTGCACTGAATGGGTGTTCAAGGCTTCTACCAGTCTGGTCTTGATAGGAATTCTTGATCTCTGGGATTCTCGCACCCCATAGATGTGAATTCTGCTCACAGGACATAGTACAGAGCAAAATAAAGGGAAGAACTTATTGCTATTTTTTCCTTCCTTTGCAGCTGCATCTGAGATGAAGGTGTGTGGGAGGGAGGGTGCGCTGAAGGCAGAAAGGAGGCAGTTAGTGAAAGTCACCTCCTTTCTTTTGGCTAGTAAAATTCATCATTGCTGAATCTGGAATTGCTATTGCCAGATTTAGCACAAGTTAAATAACGTACAGCGTAGATCTGTAGATTGTAAGAATGATGATGATGGCAACGACAGTGATGACAATGACAACGACAGTGTAATAATACCATCCTACTTTACATAATACTGCAAGTGTAATACTGACCGTGGTATCCTTCTGGGCTATCTCTTTGGGATGGGACATGGAAGTACTGTTAAACAGCAGCTCCAGTCCCTCCTGGAGGCAAGAACTCAGAAGGTGGTGCTGGGAGATTCCTGTTTTGACACTTTGGCTGCTGGCCTGCAGGGTCCCCTAGGATGCTGTTTTGTCTTCTATGTTATTTAACATCTACATGAAACTGCTAGGAGATATCTGGAGTTTTGTGGTTCAATCACCGGGCTCCACGTGGTATGTGCGTCCATCAACATTGGCGTCGTGCCAGTTGCAGCGGTAGTTCCTCTGGCACTTCCCCACCTCTCCCTGCAGCCAACTGCACAGCAGCTGAGCAAGGAGACATATCTTCCTGCCTCCTCGCTAAAGTAGAAGCGCCAACAAGACTACTGCCACGATTTGCGCAGCGCTGATGTTGAAGGACGCACGGAGCCCGGTAAGTGGACCTGACTGGGACCACTGGGACACCTGTGCTGGTGCGCTTTGTATTCACATCCCTGGATACAAATACGAAGCGCACATATCTGCTGTTAATACTGAGTGATTCCTCCCACCCCCCATTATTTGAGGTTCTTGTAAATCAGTATATTTTATAGGTAAGCAGGTGGAGTGTGAATGATAAAATAATAGTCATTCAAGTGTACATAGTATATGTAATTTATATGGTTACAACAAGAAGAATCACATGTACCGAAAACTGAAAACAAGTAGTAATAGCCACAGTGAGAGAATGGATACAGGAAAAAAATGTTCGTACCGCTTAAATAATCAGAACAAGGGGAAGAAAATGAAGAATGACGGAAGTTTAAATGGAATTCAAGTTACTAGTTACTGAATAAAAAAGCTTACTTGCCAATACATAATATTATGACAAGAATCCTATTGATGTTCCTGTAAAACATGCATAAGATGCTGCAGCTAATTCAGGCTAACTAATGAGGTGTCAGGGTTTTTCCAGGTTATGTGCACAACAGAGATGGATACTGGCACCTCAACGATTAGTCACAATAAGTGATACAAACCTTATACGAACACCAATAGGATTGTGACCGTATATTTTTCTGTGTGTTGAAACCAATGATATGGTTTCTTACTGTTTGGGATCTTTTTGAATTGTGGTGGAAACTAGATATATTGCTTGCTGTTGTTTAATTTTTTTTTATAAATTATATGTTTCTCAATTATTGAAAAGAATCATATATTGCTTAACTGTAAACTCACTAACTATGGTGTTATGTTTTATGATTTCTGTGAAAACTCTTGTACTTCTTTTGCTTAGGGACCTGTAAATCTTTGCACATGCATGAATCCATATATATTGTATATCATTATCTACCTTGCTGTCAGAATTCAGACTAGGTTGCAAGAAGAATTACTGTTTACTGCATATAGAGTCTTGTGTATACGAGTCTTTTGTATAACTTAAATTGCTAGGTTTTTGTTTTTTTTAACTGCTGCAGTGTATTTAAAACACATTTCCAAATTTCATACTCTTTCTTCCCTTATGTTTTTCTCCAAAGCATGATCAGTTTTTCTGGGAGTATACCCTCTTCTCTCAAAGAAAGAACTATCCAGGAGGCCAAACTTATAAAGCAGAAACACAATTCAAAAGTTTCACCTAAAGTGTCAAATTCTGCCAAACTTAATTTGATGAAATTGCCAAGTCATTCAGAGAAAAGGGATTCAATGGCTGCAAGTAAGTACATAAGTGATATGGATTGTGATCTTGTAAATGTTTACTTGGAACTAAATGCCACTGAGTTCCACGAGGCTTATTTCTAAATAAAGGTATTTAGAAGTGGAACTTTAGATGGCATACGGAAACACCCTAAATGTATCAGGGATACAAAATTTATCTTGGTGGCGGAGAATTTTACATAGACACTACATTAATTAATGTTTCTATAAATGCTAGCTCAGTTAATAAGGGGTATTTAGCTAGTGGCATGTGGTGGCGCTGCGGGTTAAACTGCAGAAGCCTCTGTGCTGCAAGGTCAGAAGACCAGCAGTCGTAAGATTGAATCCACGCGACGGAGTGAGCTGCTTGTCCAAGCTCCTGCTAACCTAGCAGTTTGAAAACATGTAAAAATACGAGTAGATAAATATGCACTATCACGATGGGAAGGTAACAGCATTCTGTGTTTAGTCGCACTGACTACGTACCCACAGAAAGTGTCTTGGGACAAACGCTGGCTCTACGGCTTGGAAACAAGGATGAGCACTGCGCCCTAGAGTTGGACACGACTGGACATTTGTTAAGAAGAACCTTTACCTTTACCTTCATTCAGCTAGTAAATATTACAGGCCTGCATACAGAAACCCCCATCTTTTTGTACATTAAAACAATTCACACATTATATTTTTGCATATTTTGATTAGAATTTTTTTTAGTTAAAATTAAAGAAGTCAAGTTTGTATTAGTTATCTTTTACCACATTGCTACAGGAAAAGGACCCTGGTTCTAACACTTTTAGTTACTCAGAAATGAAGAGAGGGATGGAATGATTGAGGTGTGGAGACTAAAGGTCCTGGAAACCTCGTCCTGTAAGAACTTGCTTCTAACTTCAGCTCTTCTTTGTGGATTTTGCTCATCACGGTCATGGTTTTTATATCTGCTCAGAGCCCCACATCTGAGCCTTCTAGAACACAAAGTATTATGGCAGAGAAGGTCTTGTCAGTTGCAGGGTTTGAAAGTAATCTTATTACAGTGGTGCCCCGCAAGATGATGTTAATCCATTCCATTGGAATCCAATGGATTCCATAAAATCGCTGTTTAGCGAAAACATCATCTTGCGAAAAGCATTTCCTCATTGGAATGCATTGAAATCCGTTTAATGCGTTCCAATGGGGAAAATAGTCATCGTTTTGCGAAAATTGCCCATAGAGAAGCCATTTTACAAAGCTCTGATCAGCTGTTTAAATTGCTGTCTTGCAAAGCATCGGACCCGAAAACACCCGTTTTGCGAAGATCGCCCATAGGGAAGCCATTTTGCGAAGCAGCCAATCAGCTGTTTAAATCGTCGCCTTGTAAAGCATCGGTCCCAGAAAAAAAAAAGTCTTGCGAAGCACAGACCGAAACATCATCCAGCGGAAATTGCCCATAGGAAACACTGTTTTGCGAAGCGCAATGGCGATCGCAAAATCTCGTCATCATGTGGATTTGTCGTTTTGCAGGGTAATCGTCTTGCGAGGTACCACTGTATATTTATTATTAATTTAGTAAATTTAGTAAACTTACAGTTGGGTTTACAGAAGGAGTAATGAAGATATTATATTTCAAAAGCAGTGAAAGTATTTTTTTATTTGGTATGCAGTACATGCAGAGGCATTTATCAAGCCTTATGCTATATTGATCTTAAATGGTAAAGGAAAGACTAGATTATTTCATATTTTCTATTTTTGCTAGAATTTCTAAAGTGCAGTGTCAGAATTCAAAGCAGGAGGGAGCCATAGCGTATGTCCTTACATTTTTCTGGCATGCAAATAGCAAAACAAAGAACACCAGTAATGCATCAAATCACTTTTACATGTGGAGCAATAGAAACAAGTTTGGATACAAGATAATGGCTTGTTTAGAGATGTTAGCCAGATCCAAAGTCTGACAATGCTATCCAGATTCTGGTAGGAGAGGAACAACAACAAGAAGAAGCGAGTTCAATGCAATTGTTTCTGCTTCTTATCTCTGCCTCTTCCCCCCCCTGCCAGACATATTTAGGCCCTATGATTCCTGCCCTCAAGTCAGTGTTGAAGTTTGTTGGACTATTAGAGGAGTCAATATTGCTGTGGATGTGGTGTTTCCTTTAAGAGAAACAAGGAGGGATCACTTGGAGATCATTTTGTAACCTCCTTCTGTGCATACATATTAGGAGCAGGCAACTCTGTTTGTAGAAAAGGAGTGGACCTGCTTGAGGACCTTAACCCTTTGTCTCCTCAGCTTTGTTTGTTTAGCAGCTTTGTTTAAGTCCCCCTTTCCCATGACTCTGGAGACCCGTGACTTATGAGATCAGTTCCATGTGTTGCATTTTAATCATTGTGCTGCCGTTTCCCTTACAACTAAGACAGCTGGAGCTCTTTCTTCCATGCACTTTTGATAGGCATTTACACCTTTTCTGGGGAGTTTTGCTTGCTTGCAATATTAAAGCCTCTTGTGACATGATTGGATTTCTTTTTGCTGAAGCTGCTTATTGTGCTTCTCTCTCTCTCTCTCTCTCTCTCTCACACACACACACACACACAAACACAATTTTCTCTTTCCAAAAAGGGCAGTACTAGTCAGTTCCATTTATCTGATTATTAGCTTAAACTACCAGCCAGACTCCTGACCAGAAGGACCCTAGTGATGTGTGGAGCCCAGTTAGTGACCTGGCCAGCCTGGAGGAGTGAGCAAAGGGAATACGCACCACCTATGATGCCGCACTTCATCTAGGATACAAATAATGAAGCACCGATGTCTATTCTGTAGCTTTCTATGGCATTTTAAGAGGAATCTCCCCTTGACTTCCCTGGTCGCTGGTAGCAATCTGGCTGCAGTTATGTAAAAGCAATATAGAAAAGTAGTGAGACGATAATGATGATGATATATTTTTAAGAACAACAAAAACAAAGGCTCAATATAAGAAACAGCAATTTGAAAATAAACAGTTGGAAAAATAAACCACTACATAGATAACACTTGAGGTATATTGATGGAGGGCATGACAATAATTCAACCTGGGCATGGCTAAAACTGGGTACCGTTAAGAAAGAAACCAAAAGGTTTGATCCTTCCTGCACAAGAACAAGCACTTCAAACTAATGTTACAAAAGCTAAGATTCAAGTAATTAGTGCCAACAGCAAATGTCAACTCTGCTGAGAAAAAGATGAAACTGCATCACACCTCATCTACAAGTGTCCAAAGATTACACAAACAGATTACAAAATTAGACATGATGGAGTGGCAAAATTAGTGCACTGGATAGTATGCAGAAAAATGTAACTTGCCAGCCTCCAAAAACCCGTGGAAAGATCAGTTAGAGAAGATGTCAGGAAATGAGGAAGTCAAGATCTTGTGGGATTTCCAGATCCAAACTGATAGGCACCCAGGCAATTAAAATATCTTGCTTGAGGATGAAATGTACCTCAGTGGTCCCCATCGTCATCGTGGCTTTGAGAACAATATCAAGAACTTTCACACAGTATTATAAGCGGTTGCAGATTTCAGAAATAACATCATCAGAACTACAGAAACCAGCAGTATTAGAAACAGCATACATACTGCGCTGATATTTAACAGACACTTAGGTTTTTGATTAAAACTTGTATCTATTATATAATACCAGTCAGTGTTTTTATAATTTGATTAACTGTGCCTGATATTTAGCAGTAGTAGTAGTAGTCGTCGTAGTCGTAGTAAACTGGAAGAGACATTCAGCTATTCAGAATGTAGCAGTTTCCTGTAAAAAATGACATTGGAAAGCTCAGTGGGGCTGGGGAAAATCTCGGTGGAGAGTCTTTGTATGGGGTGAATCTGAAAATTTCACATCCCAATTTGAAGCGAGTGAGTGGGGGACCTGGGAGTACAGACAGCTTTCCAAGGTCCAGGGATGGGCCTATATGCTCCCCCCCCCAGTTCTGGAAGTTCCAAAGCCCTTAGGTTTTACCAGCCCCCAGGTGTTTTGGAAGATCCGATCATCACTTTCATAAATATATTGCATCTATAGTATTTAATTATTTTTACTGGATAGGAGTACACAATATTCAGTTGCCTTCAGGTTTTATTGTCTTCTCTTCCAGTCCTCCTCCAGTTATCAGATAGAAGGAAAACCCCAAGGAGGAGTATTGCTTCAAGTCCAGACAGAAGACACGTGCCAAGCTCCCATAAACCATCCACTAAAGAAACTATTGCTTTATCAGCACATGCGAGAAAGTTTGGAATAGCATTTTTACAGCTGAATCTGATGCCGCTGCTGGCAGGTATTTCCCTTCACACTATTGGGCAAGGGGAGGGAGGAAAACATCCATGTGTCCATTTCTTAATGCTTGAACAACCTTTCATAGGTTTTGGTTACAGTGTGTCAACTGGCTTGACCAAGAGACTTCCAGAGCGTGAGAACAAAAGGGCATGCCCAGTTTGGCTGATATAGAGCCCTTCACCTACTGTCCCTACACACTTTATGTCTTTGTGATTACAATAGAGCTGGTATCTTGCTATGCTGAACATCTAATGATTCTGATTCTGTCATTGGTGGAAAAATAAAGCTAAAAAATTAGTGTAAGGAAAGTACACTTATCAGTCCATCTGTGTATACTGCCTTATATTTAGTCATCAACTACTAAAATAAAATAAATATACATTTAAAAGGAAGAGCTCTTTTTCGGTTCACAAAAGGTTTCCTTATTTATTTATTTATTTATTTATTTATTTATTTATTTATTTATTTATTTACTTACTTACTTACTTACTTACTTATTTCCTTATTTCCTTATTTCCTTATTTACTTATTAGATTGTTATCCCGTCCATCTAGACCAGAGGTCTACTCTGGGCGGTTTACAAATTTAAAAACAGTAAAAACCAAAAACCAACAAAGCAATAAAATAACCTTGGTGTACATAAAGAGTATTATTTTAGCAATTTTCAAAAAAACGGCTGAAAATCTTTTAAAGGTCTTGCTTAAGGAAGACAAATATACCTTTAAATAGAGATAGATTAAATACAGTTTTCAACTATATAAAGTTGGCATATTCTTCCAAGTGCTAGAAACTGCTTGATCGGAATTCTGTCATTGTTGAAGGCTTGTTTACTTACTGCTGCTGCAGCAGCAGCAGAAGAAGAGTCAACTGATGGTTATGGGTGATTTCAGCTTCTTGCATGAATCAGACTGCAAATGTTCTGCCTCACACACCGCACACAACCAGTGTTCCTGCTGCAACATTGGGAAGCAGGTAGAGTCTGCTTCTGCCTGTCACTTACTTGTCTCTGGTACGCGAAGAAGGCTGGATTCTCTTGGCTCGCAGTGTCAGATGATATTTTTTCTTAATTTGTGATCCAAACTTACATCTGATACACTATGTAAAGTGAGTGTGGATGTGTTACTCCTATGTTAAGTATTTAAAACCATTTACTCAGCACCAGTAGTGTGCTAGATCCAGTACTGAATTGCCATTGTGGACATCTGAGGACCAAATAAGAGCCAACAGAGAATGTATAGATAATGTATTGCTGTAGAGGTAGAAAATATGCTATATTTGGTGATTTAGATGACCATTTTCTGATAAGCACATATGTTCTAGCTCAGCTAGGCCAGGATTTGTGAATTGACTGGCCTTCATAATAAACCTGAAAGAAAATCAGTGAAGGATTTTGAGGATGATGTGATGGTAATAGAACAAAGATCAATATTAAGAAACATGTCTTATATTCACTAAAGAAACAGAATGGTTGCATGTACTATAGTATGAAAAGTGAAGAGGTATGTAGTGAGTGACATGTATATGAATAATTTCAGAATATCAACCTACCTGGCGCACAAGATGAAAAGAAATTTGGCCTTGAATGATTATAAATATTATCTTTAAGTAATATTTATAATCATTATAAATGATTATAAGCAGAAACATTTCAGAGATTAATTTTTTCTATTTAGCAAATGTGACTTTTTACTAAATTCAGTTACATCAATATAGCATGCAGAAACAAATTACAGTAGATAAGTAGGGAAATTAAGTGACTGATAAGGGTTTTGTTATCAGACAGTTATATCTGAGGGAGCAACTACATTGACTAATAATGCAGCAAATGCTCCAAGATTGGAATGGTCAGATTTGCACTATTTTCCTCTGACTACATAACTTAAAAGTCAGTGTGAATTAACCCAAAGTTTATCCCCCCCCCAATCAGTAGTTTTTTCCTCCACTGGTGAGGCTTCTTCTTCTTTTTTAATCGATTGTGTTCACATTGGTTCAGGTGATGTGATCACTCAAGCTGATGTAGAAGGATTTGTGCCTGATTATCTGAAGCCACTTTCGCTGGCTACAGTAGCAATGAGAGAGACAGGACAGCGGGCAAACTGGTGACCGTTTGAATCATTTTCTTCCCACACATACTACCTTGCTCTGCTTAGTTCCCTCTTCCCTTCCTGTTGTGTTTCTTTCTCTTTTTTCTTTTAAAGGCTGACTGCAGCTTTCAGCTTGTTAATATCCCTCTCGCCATCCGGATCTGCAGGAAGGATGGTTAGGGTAGAGCTACCTTCACATGCTGGGAACAATGTTGACTGAAAACCTCCTCATCCTCTCTCTGCTAGTTCATCACTTTTTAAATCTTCACTTCAGTTACCTAGCTTACCTAGGACTAGGACATGAAGCCTTTAAAATTTTATTTTTATTTATTTATTTATTTATTTAGTCATTCATTCATTCATTCATTCATTCATTCATTCATTCATTCATTCAATTTATACCCCGCCCCTCTAGACCATGTCTACTCGGGGCGGCTTACAATATAAAATAGATCTATATAAAATATATATATAGTCATAAAATACAATTTCTATATTAATTAAAACAATTAATTAAGAAAGTATACTAGATTGGGATAAGATAAGAGAAAAGAAATGAAAAGAGTTAGCTGACTGGAGGGAAGGCCTGCTAGGGTGGAAAAAGAAACAGAATGGAATGGGGAGAGATGAGGGAGACAAGCAGACCCAGGCATCAGGTGTGGAGGATTCAGATGGTTTCCAAGCTGCAAACAGGATGGATTAGCCATTTCCTTCCCCCCCTCTTTCTATTGACTCCTGTGTGATTGACTGAAGTGAATTAACCCGGGGAAGCCTGACTTCCTGGGTGTGACTTCGCAGTGGATTCATTCACATTTCTCCCACTGTGTAGTCACCAACTAAATCTGAAGACAGTTTTAAAATCAGTTTGTTCCAGATCACTGCTGGTTAAAAAATGAACACTAAAAAGGGCTGTTCTTTTATATAGAAATGTACTGCAACTGTACTATTTTTCTCCCATAAGCAGATGCTGGGCCATTGTTATTATACTTATGTTTCCTATCAAAATAAGTGCAAATAAAGAAATAACACTCTCCCTGACCAAAATACAGGAAATGTGGGGCAGCCTGTAGGAAATGGCTGTAAAGCTTTAGGCACTGCTTATTAAAAGGAACATATTTTGAAATTGAAATACCTTGTGAAGCAAAGAAGCCATCTTTCTGCTTATTTATTTATTTGTTTATGTGTTTGTTTGTTTGCTTGCTTGCTTGCTTGCTTATTTATTTATTTATTTATTTATTTATTTATTTATTTATTTATTTATTTATTTATTTATTTATTTATTTATTTATTTGATTTTTACCCCGCCCCTCTAGACCATGTCTACAGCAATACATTCTTTTGACACTTTGGACTTCTGTTGAAAATGTAAGGATCTTTTATCTACATTTCATGCTCTTGAACTGTTTCAACGAATAGAGTTTGCAGGATGTGGTTCCACTATTTTTGACAACTTTGCCAAACATATTGCAGGAGTCTGTAAAGTAAAAGCCCAAAGTAAGTTCACTTTTATTAGGACTGCAAGGGTACACAGCAGCCGCCCCCTGGGATTGCGTGCTGCTTTGTTGAGTTAGCTGACAGCCTGCATACAAATTACCTCTCTGCAGCATGTTTCTTGACGTTTTCCTTTTAATTGAAGTTGAATCTTCAAGGGCATTGATATATTACTCTGGTGTATTCAGAGCTTCCTTCAGTTTTTCTTGCACTGTATAATTTTGTTCAACATGGTACTGATATTTAAAGTTACATACTTTCCCAAGATAGTGCTCTTCAAATTAAGGCACACTTGTAAAAAGAGCACCATAAGGAGTTCTGAAAATATCCTCATTGCCTTGTGGTTATGCATGAGAAATGCCTTATATTGCCTCCCATTTGCCACCTCTTCTTGATGCCTGTTTTGAATACTTACGGATTTTTGTTGATAATCTGTGGGCTCCCCCTGCTGCTGACCTGTAGCTTGTCCAAGTAAGATGACAAGATCAGAAACTGGCAAACTGGATCACCTTTGGGGTTATAATATGTCCTTCTTCTCATTTGATGAGACTAATCATCTAGATTCTTAAACAGAGAGTGACTGTGAATTCAATAAATGAGCATGGTGTTTTTTGGAGCAGGGAGACAAAAAGAATTTTGAAGGTGGAAAGGGTTATTCTTAATGAAAAATGGGTACCTTACATAGGAGACCGGGAGCGAAGATATATAACACTAATAGGGAGAAGACAAAATAATGCATGACAAATTAATGGAAGACTAGATTAAAAATTGGGCAAAATCCTCTTGTTTAGCTTTGTGGGTGTAATTAGTGTAAGCAAATTGTAACATTCTGTCAGTTCTTTCCAGGTAAAATATCCCTGCTTTGGTTTTTGGGGGCATGCATACAAATGCCAAGACATTGTACACACTTCCAGAATCATGGCAGGGAAAGTTTGTTTACTAGAGAGAGATGGATCTAAAGTTACAATTTGGCTTACACTATGCAAAAGGAGTTCAGTCATTGGAAATTTGTAGTTTGGGGGCCTTTGTTTTGTTTTTGATGTTTGTTGGCATATTCGTGTTAGGTGCTTAGTAGATTCCTGTTAGGATTTTGGTAGATGTAATTTCTCTGCCTTGAAATATTTCTATAGCTATTTTTTGTACTCTGGTGATTCTGAAGCTCTTTTTGCTTGAGTTGCTACATCACTAAATGTTCTTCATGAAAAGATTCTTCTTTGACAGCAGATATCATTCCTTATCTCTCTGTTTCCATATTCTCTTTAGTTTAACCTGATTAGGTAATCTATTACCTTATTAATCTTCCAATATTTAGCTATAAAATTTCTTTGACTTTTTGGACATATGTCTCTTGTCCCCCTGCTCCCCCCCCCCGTTTTTGTCATTTTTTTTTTTCTGTTTCTTTGCAATGTTTGTCTTAACAATTCTCCTTGTCCCAATGTGGAAAACACAAAAAATTGCATTTAGGATTTAAAATCGATTTCTGGCACCGGTCACTGTTGCTTCTTGACTGTTATTGGTGTTGGAAAAATAGCAGCCTTGCATGCATTTAACACTGGGAATCATTTGGAGAGAGTTTTACAGGCAAAAGCGATGATCAGTTTGCTTTTTTGTGAAATTGTATTTTGAGAATGACTGCGATCATCACAGCTGTTTTCTGCCTGGGAATTTGGTTGCAGCCATTTTTTTGGTAATAGTCCACATGACAAATCTACAAAATTTCCAATGTGCAAACTTATTCAGAAAGACTGGAAACTCCCAGTCTAGGCTTTTCCAGTTAAGTGAAGTGCCTACCCTAGAAAATTACAGATGCATAAGGATAATCACATAGTAGTGCTACAGGGTAGCAATTAAGGGACCTGAAAGATTAAAACAGAGGCTAAAATCCTATTGTGTAGCTCTACAGGCACAATGTGAAGCTGTGGCAGTGTTAGTGAAAAACACAGCAGGGTAGAAGTGCTAGTCACAACAAATTTCTCCATGTTAATTGCGTAGTGCTGGTTACCAGGGTGCAATGCTCAGCATGCTTATGTTGGCTTAACTTTTATGTTACACCATAATGTACTGGTTCTTCTTCGTGGCCTGTGTGAATCACACTCTGGGTGATCCGCGCCTGCGCGGAGCTTCATTGGAAAGTTCAATCTAGAGCTTCTGCAGCAGCAAAAAACACATTAGAATAAGGCCCCTCTCCCGTCATGTAAGTATCTTGGTGCCAAGGCTCCCCTTTCAGTTTTTTTTCAATTGCCGTGTTGAGAGCCTCATACTGTGGTGCCCCGCTAGACGATGTTAATTTGTTCCATTGAAATCGCTGTTTAGCGAAAACATCATCTATTGAAAAGCCTTTCCCCATTGGAATGCATTGAAATCCGTTTAATGCATTCCAGTGGGGAAAATACCTCGTTGTCCTGCGAAAGTCGCCCATAGGGAAGCCACTTTGTGAACCACCGATCAGCTGTTCTAAATCGCTGTCTTGCGAAAACTGGGCCCGAAAACACCCATTTTGCGAAGATCACTCCTAGGGAAGCAATTTTGCGAAGCGCTGAAGCACGGATCAAATCGCCGTCCAGCGAAATTCCCCCATAGGAATCACTGTTTCGTGAAGCAAAATGGCAGTCACAAAATATCGTCACCATGCGGATTCGTAGTTCTGAGGGGTAATCGTTTTGCGAGGTACCACTGTAGTTCTGCTTCTGTGAGTAAAAGAGAGAGTTTATTCTTGATTCATTCCTGTTATCAAAAGTTTTCCTTTAAATGTTTAGATCAAATTTATTATCATCAGAGATGTTTTCTTTTCTACTTTGTTTGGCCTCTGGCTGCAGCACTCCCCCCCCCCCCCCGAATAACTGGGTTTTTTTCCCTCCTCAAATTATTTTCTCCTATTCAGGAGAAAAAAGAGGAATGTTGCCCTCTTTTTATATTTTTATATTATTATATTTTGTATGGGTTGAATGGGGGCGGTTGGCCATTTAATGTTTATTTTTACTGCTGGAAACAAACAAATCATCCGGCCAGCCCGCCAGCCGTTGTCCTTGGTTCAAGTACTGAAATTGACTTAGAGTGCCAGTGTTGGCTTATCTGGAAGATAATTTGAAGCATAGTGTCTTGTGCAATTGCTATTCAAATGCTTTGATTATGCTTCCAGGAGAACGCTTTGTAGTCAGTCAAATGGGAGAGAGATCCCCTAAAATTTGTGAAGCATACCTGAGCTTTTCAGTTGGGAAGCCTCTCATGACTGAGAAACAGAAACATGAATTAAATCCCCTGATTATTAGGATAAAGTCTGCAAGATCCTTACCAACCACTCCTGTCCCAATTGAAGAGCTACAGGTAATTCAGAATATGGCTTCTTTGTGGTTCAGTGTATTTAGGTAACAAGCAGTATTATTGGAGAATAGCACGAGAAAAATTCTGTGCATTGCTGATTTGCTGGGGTTTTTGACATGTAGAACAATTATTGATACAAGGCTCGGAATGAACTGTGGCCATGTCAGAATTCTCCATGTACAGAGTGCATAGTGGTGAAAGGCCTCTTACCAGTCACAATCCCTTATCTAGAGCCCTATCTGAAGATGTATACACGCATGGGATTATTGTGAGGTTCCTTATTGATCTATTGCTTTCCTCCTGTTTTTTGTCCATGAGCTATCAGACCAAACACTGCTTTTTTTTGTCCTTACCTTTCTATGGCCTGTCTCCCGTACCCCATTCCCTCACCTGCTGCTCAAGACTTTGTTTCCTTTCTGAGTGACAAAATTGTAAACATCAGCTTAGATCTTCCCATTCTCTCACTTTCAGCTCTCCTCTTTCCTGTACCTTTTCTCTATCCTATCCTATCCTGTTTCCTCCTCTCTTACTTAGCAAGCTGGCTACCTTTATTCCTTCATCCAGCTCCCCTTCTCCAAATCACTAGCATCCTCCTCAATCCGCATGACATCACTCCCACCTTTCTTACAGCAGATCACATTCTTGACTATCTCCCTTTGTTCCTTACTTCTCTGCAGTTCTTTTCTCTGCAAGCTCAGTCTCTTTAATTTTGAACTGTTTCTGTAAGGAAGTGCTTTGCTGATGCTTTCTCCTTCTTGATGGTAGTCCATGGGCAATCTGTTCTTTTTCTTCCGGTATTCTCTTCCACTTCTCTTTCCCTCTTTGTTTCTAAATCTGTCTGTCTAGTAATGTTCTTTACCACTTAGTATGTCCATGGCAGTTTTTCAGTCTTACCCCCCAAGCCCTCCTGTCCTTATATACTTCCCATGTTCATGAACAATATACCTATCCAACCTGTAGAACAGGGGTAGAGACCTATGTTTATCTTGGACTTCTCTTTCTCCTTTGCTCCCCATATTAGTTTATCTCTAAGCTGTGTTGGTTTTCCCCTTGTAAGATTGGGAAACATATATTTTCATATCTGCCTCACTGGTAGAAACTGTGTGGAATCAAAATAAGAGCTAGCTAGCCAACCAACTTTTGACCAAGCTCCTGGAGGCAGTGGAAGACAGGAGGGCCTGATGTGCTCTAGTCCATGGGTTCACGAAGAGTTGGACATGACTTAATGACTAAATAACAACAATCAACCAAAGTTGGCAGAAGGGAGCTAAGCCCTAGTTACCATTTGGATGTAAGCAGGATTGGACCTAAAACCATCCCCAAGCAAAAAGCTTGCTTCTAAAGCAGTAGTTTAACTCCCAACGGCAATCAACTGAATTCCTTCTCCATTCCTTCAAACCACATCTCCATTTAATCTCACCTGGGTGAAATAGATAGAAGTTAAATAGTACAGGAGACAAATCAGAACCTTGCAGTGTCTTATAGTACAAATATCATAGGACCAAGGAGAAGTCTTATATTGTCACCTTCTGAAAGCAAACCTGTGAGAAAGCCACAGATGCACTACAGTAACAGTGCCCTTAATTCTCATCTTTAACAGGACACCCAGAAGGGTAGCATAATCAATTAAGTTAGGTTATGCAGATGTCCGGGAGAGCCATAGGGTTGTACTCGCATTGTCTGCCCATGTTTTTATTTCTCCTGAAAACGGTCCCACAGAGCAACCAGGACATTTTAGTCCCCAGACCTGACTAAAATGGGACAAGACATGTAGGAGTACAGTGAATGTCTTGGAGCCAAATGCTTCAGAGTTGTCTCCTACCATAACAAGTTGTTCAGGAAATTGATTCTTGTTAATCAAGGTTAATATTTGCTATCTATGGTATGGCAGATGGTCATGAGGAAGAGGACCTTTTCAACTGAGATGCTTGGACTGTGAAAGAGCTTACCTAAGAGTATGTGATTGTGCTTTCTCACTTGTTGCCTGTGGACAATTTTTTTTGCCACCCAACTTGTTCTTAATTCTACCTGTTTCAGGTTTGAGCAGGGTTAGGTTTTGTTTTGTTTTTTTGTTTTGTTTTGGAGGGAAGGTATTTATTATTCTATAGCCATTTTTGTCATGAACCTTAGCTACAATTCTGTGTATCATAGATAGGATTTTAAAATGTCTTTTTAAATAAACATATAATATAATATAATTCTCTCTTGCTCTCTTCCCCTTTCCCTCCCTCCTTGTTCCTCACCCCCTCTCTTTTGGTAGCATATATGTGCTCCTGTTTACTGCAAATATAAGTTCCACAATATGCCTCCCCATCAAACCGAAGGTCGAGCTCATGGGACTGAGGTCTTCTTTAAAGATATCAATGTGATTCTTACAGGGACAATAAAGACAGAACTGAGTGAATATCTAAGGGGGCCACCCTTGGAAATTGAAGTTCATGACAGAGACAAGAAGATGGAAGCGATCAAGGTGAAGCCTTCTTTGTTTGGTGAGGAGCCGGGAGACAGCAAAATAAGTCATTTGAACACTGTAGCTTCTAGGCACTTGCTGCAGAATCGTTTTTCAGAGGAAATTCGGCATCCCTTTGGGGTAGCAAAGATCAGCCTGGCTGACTTACTGCTAGGTGAAAAGACCCTGAATTTCTATGCTCCTATTCAGAATTGCTCCGTTCAGGACTCTGCTTTCTGCCAAGGGGAGAGTATCTTTCAAAAGGCAAGGGGAGTTGATGACTCACAAGCTCTTCAGCTACCAATGGGCCATTACGTGAACTCAGAGTCATACCTTAAAGTGAGAGTTGAAATAACTGTGCCTCTAAGTCTCGAAGAGGACTCGGATGACACAGAAACTGCACATTGCCCTTATGGCTGTATCATCTATATTTTTGACTATAAGAATACCTCTCTCTTAAGTTATTTGCTGCAAGAGATTACAGCCATTAATGCAGAGGCTCTCCAGCTCAATTCTTATCCCCCACATATCATTCAGAAATCTCTGAATACTTTAAAACTGAACCAGAAGCTTTCGTTTGAGGAGGTTTCTCAGCTAGATATTATTACGGGATTCCACATACTGGATGGGTCCATTCACCTCCTTATTTTGGAAGGCTTCAAGAACAAAGCACTGAAGAAGTTGTGGAATAAAAGAATGGACAGGTAAACAAGTTCATTTTACTATTTAAATCTATTTTCCTCTGCAGTGATGTTTTTGTAAATGTCATTTAATGAGACTGTATGTAATTGCTCATGTGTGTGTTATCTGCACATAAACACACACATTATGAATGTGTGTGAATACTGTATGTGTATATAAGCTGGTGTTTATGTCAGGACAGAGAGAAGATGATCTAGAGGTGGTGCATCTTGAGTCCTTTCTTTTATCATGGTTAGATCATCTGCTGAAATTTGGACATGCAGAGTCCAACTCCACCCTTCCATACAGAGAAGGGACCTCTTACTGTGATCCACCCCCAAAGACCAATGGATCCTACTGGTTTTCAAAATGTCCTGGGAGTCTTCTGGCTGATAAGGTTGATGTTTCTGTTGATGCTGTGATCACTCACTAATATTCAGAGGTGACCTGAGCTGTAGAAACAATCAACCCTAAATGCCCTCTTTGTTGCAAAGCTCAACCATCTCTGTGGTTGAGGAGTTAACCGAGGAGTTAAAGATGATGAAGCAATTATGAATAAGGCTAAAGAGCAGATGGAGGAAAGCTCCCATGGAGATCAACCTGCCGGCTTTCAGGGAAGCATTCCTGAAGATACTGTAATAAGCCAGTGAAATAAGCCACAATATTCAATTTATTGAACCTGCTTCTGATCAACAGGTGGAATTTTTATGTGTAATCCATAGTTTTATTTTTCCCAGACAAAAACAATTTCAGCATGCAAATGCTGACAACCGACTGGCAGCCCATTGTGGATCTAATGTTGAAGGCATCAATCAGGACCTTGACTCCTTCTTGATACCAGTAAATCTGAAGTAGATCTTCAGTGCACCATCTAGTGAGATTAAACTGGATCATTTTCAGCTAGTATGAAGAGGTGTACCAGGCACTTGCACTCGCCAAAGCCATCACTTGTTTGCTAGATCGTTGTACATTGTGGCTCTTCAAATCAGCCAAAGAAATAACCATGGAATGGACTACATACATCATTAATGCCTCACTACAGGAGGTTCACTTACCTTCCTGATTAAAGGAAACTGATATAAGAGCCATTCCTAAGAAACCTAATTTAGCAGTGGATGATTTTAATAACTATAGATCCATTGTCAATATTCAATTCTTGGGCACATTGATAATGTTGATATTTGTATCTCCATAGAGAAAGCTGGGTCCAAGAGCACCCCCAAGCTACAGACCTGATCCTTCATCTGGGTAACATTATTCTGGAGCCTCTCTTCATCATCTCCACCGTGCATTCTTCTACTTACCAGTAGCATTCTTCCTCAAACTTTTGTTACTCCTTCTTAGTTTTGTCTGTTCCCCAATTAAAAAAACAACAACCCAGAACAAATTCTATATCCTTTTCTACAACTTTCATTTTCATTTTTGGTTCCCAGCTACATTTCACAAAGTGTGTTTACTGTGGCTTTATGATTCCATGATTAGATGTTTACTGCCAGTGCCTCCCCTGTCTAGGCAAGCCCCATGCAACTCCTTCCTGCAAAATCTACAAGGGCAGGAGTAGTAGAGAAGCCAGACTCTGTACTTTATTCTAGGAGAAAGCCCTGTGCATACCAGCCTCATATCTCACTCTTCCAAGGTTGTCCTTCTTGCTTTTTCCACCGTTACCTCTCCAGATCTGAAAGATAAAATCCCCAATAGGAACAACTTCTGTGTTGGACACGTCATTGGGTGGTGTTTTCATTGATGTAAGCACTTAGGGCGTGTGTTTCAGGGCAGTGAAAGCACACTCCCAGCCTCATTCCTTTCCTCCATTATCCTCCAAAGTTTTTTTTTAATTCGTACATGAGATTTGTGCTAGACCTCCCTGTCTTCATTAGATGTCCTCTGCATGCACAAAAAAGGGGGCAAAACGAATGACATTTGGAACACTTCTGTAACCAAGGAGCTTCACAGCTAACCATAAAAGGACAGGAGAAGAGAGGCCAGAGGAAGGAAGGAAATAAGGAGGTGGGTGGGTGGGCAGGATTGCGGGTTGCATCGCAAACAATAAGAACGGGGAACTCACAAATCAATCTGCAGCCCTTGTGATTTGAAATACAATGCAGGCTGCAAACTGCAGCAAAGCTGAATCTTTCCAATTCAGATTTCTAGTGTAGCCATGCCCTTAGATGCTTAATTTCATATCAATGTTCACCAGCTTAGAGTCCAGTCCCTTGAATTATCTGCAGCGCCAAGGGTCCTAACAAAAAGCATAATCATTGTCACCACTCGCCAGAGAACAAAGGGCATTACAATTTTTCGTTTTTTGGACGAGAGGTTGATTGTCATGACATCCAGGTGTGCCTAATGCTTAGCCCTTCACACCACACCTGCACTGCTCAACAAATTTGACCTCATAACAAACTGAAAGGAGTCTTGTTTAAATTGCACTATCAGTTTTATAGGGGCCTGTATTGACTCCCACAAAGTTTGTGTCAGGATTCGGTTTTTAAAAGCTGTCCTTGTAAAATCACTCATTCTCTCCCTCCTTTGCCATCTGAACTCTATGGTGAAATAGGCACAACTGGTTCCAGGCCTTGCTGCCTCTGCCACCCCAACGATGTGCCCTAAGGCTGTGCACGGCCCCTCCAGCACTGGTTCCTCACAGGGTGGATTTGCTGAACATCAAATTGATTTAAATCACAGTATCAGTTTTTTGAAAATGATGTTTTTGATTTAAATTGTCAAAACAAATCTGATTTTTGGACTTCTTCAGCATGTACAAATCATCCCACAAGCCTCTGCTTCCTCTCTTGTTTGTACCACCTGGAATTTTCCTATCTCTACGATAGTAGGTGTCCTTAAGCAACCTCGTCACAGATCTCTCCTTCAAATCACTGATTAAAATCATGATGGATGCCTGTGTTTTAGGCTGAGGAGCTCACTGTCTCAACCTAGACATAAATGACTTGTGGTCCACTGTAGAGCTGTGCATAAAAACCCTACAGTTGAAAAATGACCTCTTAGTGGGAGTTCATAGAATCACCATGCAAGGATCCCAAGCTGCAGGCAAGCAACCTGTTCATCTGAGTGGTCTCATGATAGTATTTCTCCTGGGCTGTACTAGTTTATAGTGTAGTTGGGGATTTTTATATTTGAATTTTGCTGCCTTATTTTTTTAAAAAGAATTTCTATATACAAAATTGGTGTGGAGGAGAAAAAATAGTCTATACAGTATACTTTTTCTAAAATGCTTCTGCTCTGTTGTAACCAGCAACTTTATTTCTAGAAGATCCCTATGCTGTTTCTTCACATGGAGACACAAGGCAGACTTTTGGCAGATTTTCATGCAAAAGTCTGCCTTTTGTCTCTGTGTGATTAATGTCTTGCAATGTGGCCTTGGGCAAGCTGCACAGTCCCGGGGTGCCCTCAGAAGGAGATGGCAAACTACTTCTGAGTATACTCTGCCTGGAAATTGATTTGATGGCACGTCGTCGTTGTCGTTGTCGTTGTCGTTGTCGTTGTCGTTGTCGTTATTGTTATTATTATTATTATTATTATTATTATTATTATTATTATTATTATTATTATTATTATTATTATTATTATTATTATTATTATTATTATTATTATTATTATTATTATTATTATTATTATTATTATTATTATTATTATTATTATTATTGTCGTTGTCGTTGTCGTTGTCGTTGTCGTTGTCGTTGTCGTTGTCGTTGTTATTGTTATTGTTGGCTTTAACCCCTGCTTGACATGTTTGTAACCAAATGTCCTGAAACAGAAGGGTTTTGTTATGCCCATTTTGCCATTTTTACCAATATTTTCGGTCATGCTTTGATTTTCTCTCTCTTTTGCTTCAATAATCTTTCCTAAGCCAAAACACAAGGGTTCTGAAGATAATGGAAGTTGTGGAGCACTTTAATTTCATGCTTCCTTGCTAATGTTTTAATCTACCAGTGTTGCAAACACAGTATCAGCCATTGTCTCGTTTTAAAGGAAAGCTGTTCTGACAGAATTAAGGTTGAAAGGGAAATTTCAAAGACCAACACTGAGTATGGCTGACAGGTTTTCAGGGACTTGCAGACAGTTTTGTAAAGGATGTCATTCCCAGTGGCACATGTGGTAATTTATTTCCTTCCGTAGTTGCAGCTTCAAATCAGTTTCACAGATTTCTCTTGTCGTGCTGTAAGTTGCTTCCTGGAAAAACCTAAAATAATAGTAAGTACTGCCACAGTACATCTTCATAGGCTATTATGGGTACTTCTTGGACAGGGCATATAGTAGCAATTTTTTCTGTAAATGTTTGCATTTGATTACATGATATTTTTTTTGCTGCAGGCTACATCCAGTTGTTACTTGCAACTCCAGTTGACTCATCAGATAAATGGTTCTTGATAACTTTTAGCAACTTTAGTTGGGACGAAGTGTGGGTTTAGCCCTATTTGCCCTCCCCCTTTAGGGAAGTTAGGTATCTAGCTGTGGAACCAGAGGTTGGGAGCTTGATTTTCTACTGGCCTTGGGCAAGCTGCCGCGTCCCAGAAGAAGTAGATAAGACATAAGACATAAGACATAAGAAATTTATTTGTCATTGCGCTCACAAGTGGGTGCAACGAAATGAGGTGCTCTTCCCCAAGGTAAAACTGGACAACACTACAAAAAAAAGTTAAAATATACACAACTTTCACCATCCAAATATAGATACCCCGTTTTCTCTCAGCAATTAAAATCCACCAAAAACCTATGGCCCCACATTTAAACTCAATACTGCACTTGGGTAAAAACTGTTCCTGAATCTGCTTGTCCTTGCTTTCAATACCCTGAATCTCCTTCCTGATGGTAATAGTTTAAAGAGCTGATATCCCGGATGAGAGGAGTCTTTCAGTATGTTAGATATCTTCCTCTTACATCTGTTCTTATACAATTCTTCCAAAGAGGGGAGTGAACAGCCAATGATGTTTTGGGCCGTCTTAATCACCCTTTGAATTGCCTTTTTCTCTGCCACTGTGCAGCTCGTGAACCATACACAGAGACAGTAGGATAATATGCTCTCAATCGAACTCCGATAGAAGGTGATTAACAAACTCTCAATCAATTGTTGCTTTCTAAGAATCCTTAGAAAATACAACCGTTGTTGTGCCTTCCTGATTAACGCAGCGGTGTTTGCACTCCAAGTCAGGTCATTTGTTATGATAGTCCCAAGAAACTTACATTCAACCACCTGTTCCACACAAACTCCATCTATATACAGTGGCTGAATGTCTGCTCTTTTTTTCCTATAGTCCACTATGAATTCCTTGGTTTTTTGGATGTTAAATAAAAGATTGTTTTTTTTGCACCAGCGGGATAGCTGTAATACCTCGTCCCGATACGCAGACTCATCATCCCCAGAGATAAGTCCTACTAGTGTAGTATCGTCTGCAAATTTGATAATCCTATTACTGGGATGGTTATTGGTGCAATCCGATGAATAAATGGAGAACAGTAGTGGACTAAGGACACAGCCTTGTGGAGTGCCAGTGCTGAGTATCTTGTCAGTAGAGATGTAGTCATTCAGTTTAACCCTTTGTGGACGATTTGTTAAAAAATCCAAAATCCACAGACAGATAGAATCTGGAAAATCAAGATCTTTAAGTTTGTCTATTAATCTGTGGGGTATAATGGTGTTAAAAGCAGAGCTAAAGTCCGCGAACAGCATTCTTACATAATTCCCTTGTGTTTCCAAGTGGGATAAAGCCATATAAAGCACAGTATTGATCGCATCCTCGGTTGATCTATTTTCTTTATAAGCAAACTGAAGCCCATCAAAGGGATGAGGAAGGCAGGAGATAATATATTTCCGAACTAACTGCTCAAAGCACTTCATTAAGATTGAAGTTAGTGCCACCGGCCTGTAGTCATTCGGACTGTTTGTAGGCAACTTTTTAGGCAGTGGAACGATGATGGAAGCCTTGAGACAGACGGGAACTGCGCATAGTGTCAGGGATCTATTAAAAATTACAGTCCATATCCCGGCTAGCTGATCAGCACAGTCTTTTACCACCCGACCAGGAATTAAGTCGGGTCCAGCTGCTTTTCTGGAGTTAACCACTTTCATAGTCTGTCTCACATCCTGCTCATTCACAATGAAGGGGGGACTCTGCTGAGTAAATGATGGCAAACGAACAGTTTCAGTTTGATCGATCTCGAATCGAGCAAAAAAGTTGTTCAACTCCTCAGCCACCTCCACACCTCCGCCTGAGGAAACCTTTTTTGCTTTGTAGTTTGTTAGTTGTTGAACCCCCTGCCAAACTTGCCTCATGTTATTGCTGAGAAAGCAGTCTTCAATTCTCCTCTTGTATTCGGCCTTAGCTTGCTTAATGCCTCTCCTCAAATTCGTTCTTGCTGCACTGTAGTCTAGATCATCCCCAGACTTAAAAGCCTTATTTCTAGCATACAACAGGCGTCTAACCTTCCCGGTCATCCAGGGTTTTTGATTGGGATAAACCCGGATACGTTTATCCACTGTGACCGTGTCAATACAGTGTGCCATATACCCTAACACTGCAGCTGTATGTTCTTCCAGATCAGGATGGTCAAAAATTTCCCAATTTGTTTGTTCAAAACAGTCCTTTAACTGCTCCATTGCTCCCTCCGGCCAGCTTTTCACTGTCTTGACTACTGGCCCTGACTGTTTTCTCAGAGGAATATACTCCGGAGCTAAAAACAGGGACATATGGTCAGACTGGCCCAAGTGTGGCAATTGTAATATCCTGTATCCATTTGCAATATTCGTGTAGACCTTATCTAAGGTGTTCAGCCCCCTAGTAGCACACCTTACATGTTGATGGAATTTGGGGAGGACTGCACATAGATCTACATGATTGAAGTCTCCTGCAATAATGTATACAGCATCCGGAAATTTACTTTGCAAGTTGCCAATTTCATCGCCCAGATGACCCAGCGCCAAATCCGCATTTGCATCCGGCGGAATATAAACAACAAGAATAATAACAACGCTGAATTCCCGTGGAAGGTAAAAAGGTCTGCATTTAACAGACAGATATTCCAGCTCCAAAGAGCTATGACGTGTTATAATCTCTGAGTTTGTGCACCAGCTCTCTCTAACAAACACGCACAATCCTCCTCCTCTGCACTTCCCCACATTCCTGTCTCTGTCCAAACGATGTAATAAAAAACCTTCCATATCAATAACAGTGTTTGGAATAGTGGGGTTCAGCCAGGTTTCAGTGATTAACAGCACGCAACAGTTTTTCACAAACTTACTTGAGGAGACCTGTAACCTTAAGTCATCCATCTTGTTTGCCACTGATCTGGCATTAGTCAGAAAGAGACTTGGGAGTGGTAGTCGCTTTGTCTGTTTTTGCAGCCTATACAAAACACCAGCCCTGCAGCCCCTTTTTTTCTTCCTCTCCTTACGTTTCCTTTTCCTTCTCACTCTCGCTTTTGCTGGAATTACAGTCCACAGAGAGCCAGGGGACCTTGCAATCTCTGATGGTATGCCATGTTTCCAAATAAACTTAGCTGTTATCTCCTGTTTACATTGCAATCCAATCCTCATAAGTTCACAATTGCTGTAGAGTATATTCACTCCGCCGGAGGTATTCACAACACCAGATAATACACACAAAAACATCCATAAAGAACGCCAAGTCGAAGAGCACTGAGCTGCAGCACCTGAATGCGCGGCCATTTCCAACTGTCATTCCAACTGTCATAACTTCTAAGAAATGTATGCCTAGAAACCCTCAAAAGGGTCACCATGGGGAGGAGGCGGGGCTTTGTTGCGGTGCTGCCAGCAACTCCAGAGAGGAGCTCTCTGGAAAAAGCTGGAACCCTCCGGCCCGGGATCCCCCCTTTGAAATGGGGATCAAAGGAGAGTCTAGAAGAAGTCTCTCTGAAGCAGATGGTGAGCAGCAGAAGGAGAAGAAAGGGAGGCAGACCCGGACTTTTTTCTTCTGAAGAAATCACCGTACACGGACTGGAGCGGGCGCCATTTTTTGGCACTGAGCCGCGAGGAACCCTTTACCGGGGGAGAGGAGAGCAATCAATATAAACTAAAAATATATAACAAGTAAGTAAGCCGAAGCCTCTGATTTATGAAACAGCCTCATTAAGCTGAAATAAGAATGAAAATATTTGGCTGAAAGAATAAATGCAGCGGCGGGTTTATCTTATCAGTCTGACTCAAAAGCGAAACTAAGCTTCTCCAAGTGAACTATTAAAACACCAGGCTGATTCTAAAGCCGAGAGTCTGAGATGGAAAAATAAATCTTATGTTTCTGGAGAAGAATCCCAGACAGCAACACCGTCTGACTGGATTTAAGAGACTTCGGTGGATGCAGTGTGGCTGGGATACGTTACTCTTTGCCTTCTCTGGACTTTGTGAACTATAAATAATAGAATCTGGTGGTTTTCGGGAGAAGGAGCTGACGTGGCCAACTGGACTAAGGAGCATTAAGGGGTTAATGAAGATCACAAGACGAGCTCCAAGGACAATCTACTGGACAGTTTAAGACTCTGTGACTGTTGTTTTGTTTGTGACCGCGTGTGAGTCTAATAATAGAAGCTTGCTGAACTCAGGAGAAGAAGAAATAACTGCATCACGGTTCTAATTGATATTGTATTTGCTGGGCTAAAAGTTGATTTTTATACTACAATATTTGGACAAAGATTGGAGGGAGATCTAAGGGGAGGTTTATGATGAGGGGTTTGAATTGTTGATAAAATTGTGGAAACTGTGGAAGGATTTCTAGGGGGTGATTATTGTGGTATTTATACAAACCCCAAAGCCTGAGATGGACCCCAAAAATTCAAAAGAACAAATGGAGACTTGGTCTGTTCAATCCCAAAGTTCTGGAATAGTGGTGCAAGAAATAGAAAAGGAATGGCAGATTAATATACAAAGGCTAATATTAACAGGGTTCCAGCAAGTGAATGCAGGTCTTAGCAAAATAGAAAATTTGATGAAAGGGACGAAAGAGGGGACAGTAGATGCCAAACAAAACTTAAATGAAGTTGTACAGATTTTAGAATCGTCTGTATTAGACATGACACCAGGTAATATGAATGCAGTAGAGAGTTATCCAGTGACCCATGCAGCTTCCAAAATTAAAAAGCATTATGACAAAAATCTTAAGGAGGCAGAGATACTGAAACCAGATAATTTTATGGTGAAAATATGGGAAGTGAAAAAAATGGATATTCTGTCAGATGGGCTGAAAGACTGTTCAATTCAAAAAGAAACTGAACGATGGGATGTATTGTATAAATGGCAGCAGCTACCAGACAATGTTGGAATAACATAGAATAAAATTAAAATTAAATGATAAGATAAAAGCAGGAGGGTAATCAAATTGTGAAAAAGCAAAAAGTTGATATGTATTAGTAATATGAATTGATTGGATGATGTTATACTTTATGCTCTCCTATCCCCCAAAACCATTTTTCCTTTCCTATCCCCTTTTTTTTTGTACCCTCTATCCCTATTCCTAAATAAAATAAAATAAAATTAAAAAAAAAAAAGGGTCACCATGGGTCGCAATTGTTTTGACAGCATACAGGGACAGATTATAGCAAACCACAGGATTTTTATCTTATTTTATAGAATGTGCATTTTTGAAATATAAAATTTTAAAAATCTATTCAATGAGAAACCAAAAATCCACATTCACTGAAAGTTTAAGAATATGAGATTATGGAATATAGTTAACAGCATACTATGTCTTGCTGGTTATAGACTGAAAGAAATGAAAACTGGAAGATTACAAATATTCTATAATTCACAAGTATCATTCCATCGGCGACTGTATATAGACCTTGAAGCTATCCTGTTTCATTTCCGTCTCTGCAAGCCACTCTCTAGTATCATGAAGCAACCTTTACTGTATGTCAGGGATATGGTTCCTCAGCCGTGCTTCGAAGCTCTGACTAGGTAAAAGTGTTCTTGGATTTTCAATACTGTAATCTCTTTCAGCTAGATCATGTGTGTATGTGTGTGTATATAAGAGAGAGAGAGAGATAATAGGAAGAGAAATAGTGAAGTTCTGAATGTCCCTTTTATAGAACATGCATTTCATAGCAGTTTTGAGATTTCCCTCAAAAGATGGTATATGATAACTGTGGAACAAAGAGGCCAGGTTTTTATTGGAAATGTATAAGGAATTCATGTAAATCTTAGTAGCAATTTGTCACTCATTAAGAAAGTACTGATTGCATTCCTGGGTATGTGGCCAATTGTGCAGTAAAGCATGTGGCCAGGAATGCAACTGGCACCTATAAGGAGCAACATTTTGCTATGAAGCATTTGTGATTTCCCTTATATGAACATAAATAGATCATAGGATTCTGGCTAGTTATGAAAAAAAGAAGACTTCTGATTCTGAGTAGTCAGCACAGAAGCATATCTTGCAGTGCCTTAATATCTAGATCTTGTTCAATTATGAGATCGTTTGCTCCTAGAATATTCAAAACAGATTTTCATCTTATCAGAGGTTGGCTTGTCTAGTGACCAACCAAACCTCCATCTTTTATGGACTGAGCTTCAGTTAAAAGTAGGGAATTTTGTTCACGTATGTGCAACTCACTGTATCATACAGTGTTGGAGGACTTCCACAGATTCTTTGGAAAATGAAAATCACAAATAGAAGTGGGTGTCATAAGTATAGTGAAAAGAGCCCAGAAATCCAAATGACCTTACTGAGATCTTCATGTAAATGTTAAAAACATAAGGGATAGTATTGAGCCCAGAGGAGCCCCATAAGCTAAGGGCCATGAGTCCACAATACCCCAGTACACCTTCCTGAAAAGCTAAGCATGGTAGAGTTGGAATCAGTGTAAAGTTGTGTCCCTAAGCCCTATTTCGGACAAATAGCCCAGTGCAATATTATTCATGGTATTGGATGCTGTTGAGAAGACCAATAGAACCCATAGAAATACACTGAAATATTTCTAGTTCCCAGTGTAGGTCTTCCGTAAAGTGACCAGTTGCTTCTCTCCTCATACCCAACACTGGAAAGAATCTTAGTAATTACTTTATTCTAAGAAAAAGACCACTTACTCTAAAACCAGATGGCTGACAGTTATTGATGATGGTGAAGGCTGGATAAGTCCTTGTTTTTAGAGAGTTTCGTATTCAGACTCTAGAATTAGAACCCTCTTTCCAAAACAAAACAGGATTTAAAGCCCCCACACCCAAATTGACCACACTTCCTCTGATAGCTCGTAGTCTGCCAAACTGTAGCAGCATACAAGAGTTAATAATCAACAAAAAAGAAATAAAAATCTATGTCATTGTAGTTCCCTGTACCACATTTAGGATTACTTTTAATATGATCTAATGCTTGAATTTGTTGTGTGAGGTTGCTGCATCTTTATATGTTGAAGGAAGAATCTCACATTACTGTGGGGCAGAACGACCAAGTGTTCAGCACATTTTGGGGGGGGGGGCAGAAACTGTATTGTTCATCTTCTTGAAGTCTCTTGAGCAGGATCTCCCAGAGTGTTCAGACTGTTGCCCCTTTTTCAGTTTTGAGGAATCCTTACACTTTCCACCTTCCCTTTATCATTAGTCAATCTCTTAATAATTTTAAAAAACAGCTTTGCAAATTTGAGGTTAAAAATACTGTAAACAGGAAAATGTGATAAAAATTTGTTTAACTTGAAAATAAAGAGAGAAAATAAAGCTTTTCTCCCCCCTCCATTAATGAAAATGGAACCTGCCTTAAGATATGCAGAAACAAAACAACCACCAAGAAAAAAATGCAGGTGAGGGAGGTTGCTGCAGGATGCAGTCTTGAACCTTCCCTCAGAATTTCTTTCCGCACCATTCCTGCTCTGCCTCCTCCCCCCCCCCCCCCCGGAAGCACACATTAGCCTGAAAAGCAGTGCTGTAGCAAAGCATTCACAGCAGCTGATAAAGTGTCTAGTCTTCTGGTTGTTCTGGGTTTTTCGGGCTCTTTGGCCGTGTTCTGAAGGTTGTTCTTCCTGACGTTTTGCCAGTCTCTGTCGCTGCCATCTTCAGAGGACAGCAACCTGTATTCTGGTCAAGTACAGGTTGCTGTCCTCTGAAGATGCCGGCCACAGAGACTGGTGAAACGTCAGGAAGAACAACCTTCAGAACACGGCCAAAGAGCCTGAAAAACCCACAACAACCATTAGATCCCGGCCGTGAAAGCCTTCGCTAATATGTCTAGTCTTCCTTGAGCTGTGCAGTTGGCAGAGTGAAAAGAGATTGAATTTAAAATAAAGCATTGCATTTTTTATGACAGTGTGTAGCCAAAAGAGTATATATTCTACCTCACCTTCTCCTCCTCACCCTTTGCTTCATTCTGCAGGCTGGATTACATTTGCCACATTAAGAGGTTAAGGGATGTGATCCATCATAATCTTTTGCCATCTGCAGAAATGATCACAGCGTTGAGCCTAGAGTTTGGTGTTCCTTTGCATAAAGATGACCTTCATGTTCAGCAGTGCCCACAAATCTCAGGCATATTTGATATTCCCATCAAGTGTTTCCACATGGAACAAGATAAGCATTCCCATTTGGATAACCATAATGAAGAGTATATACTGAGAAAAAAGGAAATGGAAAATCGGACACCGGAAGATTACATTCAGGTGATTGTCTTCAGCAATAGAAGATGGGCTTTCAAATTGTTCACATGTATCTTTGTTTTAAGCCTTTGGGATTTGGGCTATTATTATAGCAAGCACATGTGCAGGACCATTCATTTGAAAGTACAGTGGTGCCTCGCATAACGATGTTAATTGGTTCCGAAAAAAAACGTTATGTGAAAACATTGTTATGTGAAGCACCATTTCCCATAGGAATACATTGAAAACCGGTTAATCCGTTCCAATTGGAACGGATTATCTGGTTTTCTCCCTCCCCCCGCGGCTTGGATCTGACCCACGGCGGCTACCTCAGCCATGGCTGGACTCCCTAGAGTCCGGCCATGGCTGGGGTAGCCGCCACGGCTCGGATCCAAGCCGCGGGGGGAGGGTGGTGGGATGGGAATGCCTTTCAGGCATCCCGGGCTTGGATCCCACCCGCTGCCGGTTACCCAAGGGTAACCGGCGGCGGGTGGGATCCAAGCCCGGGATGCCTGAAAGGCATCCCAATCCCACCACCCTCCCAGCCTCCCCCCACGGCTTGGATCCAAGCCGTCGGGGGAGGCTGGGTGCGGACCCCCCCACCCTGCAGCCACCGCTTGAAGCCTCCCCGTGTCACTTTCCCCAGCCGTTCTCGGACTTCCAGGCGTCCGAGAATGGCTGGGGTAGGCGGCGCGGGGATGCTACCGGCATCGGAGACAGGGTGGGGGGGATCGGGAAGGCTTGAAGCCTACCCGCGCCGCTTACCCAGGCCGTTGTCGGACTTCTGGAAGTCCGAGAACGGCCTGGGTAAGCGGCGCGGGGAAGCTTCAAGCCTTCCTGATCCCCCCCACCCTGTCCCCGATGCTTGAAGCCTCCCCGCGCCGCTTTCTCCAGCCGTTCTCAGACTTCCAGAAGTCCGAGAACAGCCGGGGGAGGCAGCGCGGGGAGGCTGCCGGTGCTGGGGACAGGGTGGGACGGTGTCCGGAAGGACCATTCAACACCCCCGTACCCTTCCCCCGCCGCCGCCGAGAGCATTCCGAGCTCTCAAAGGGCTTTCTCCAATATCGGAGGGGGCCCTTTGAGAGCTCGGAAGGGAATTGTCGGCAGGGGACGGTGGCTTCGGGGTCCTTCCGAGGCCGCAGCCCACTGCCGACATTTTCCCCCAGCTGAGCAGCGGGGCTTCAAAGCTCTCGCCGCTCAGCTGGGGGAGAATGGTGCCTATGGGGAAAAATCACAAAGCGATTTTTCCCCATAGGCAAGATCGTAGTGCGATCGCAAAAGTGATGGCAAAAAAGCCATCGCTATGCGATTTCTTCGTTAAACGGGGTGCTCGTTATACGAGGCACCACTGTACCCCCATTTCTGCATAGGGCAACTTTTGTAAGATTTTTTAAAATACAAGCTTATGAGGAGATGAGCATTTTAGTTCTAACATGAAGTTCTTCAGTTACTAAAAATACACAAGTATATGTACATTATGTTTCCAATGTTGTATGTGTCATCTTTGTCATGTTTACTTAGAAGTCAGTGCTGCTGAGCTCAGTGAAATCTACCCCTTAGTAACTGTAGCCCAAGTTGCTGGCATTTTGTGTATCTGAAATGATTGTTTCCACAGTTGTAATTTGCAGAAGGCAAATCCTATGTAGAGCCAACATTCAGTGTCCATCTGAAGGTGGTAAACTTGAAGGTTGATAAAAACTTGGTTCAAGTAAGGAATTTTGTGATCTCTTTTGACTCACCTTAGGGAAAGAACCAAGTTCTAGAGCCCTGTGAAGGTTTCACTAGAGAATCCCAGGAATCATATTGCATGCCGCTTGTGTCCTCTTTAAAGTTCTAGCCATTTACATACTTCTAAAATATAGCTGGTGAAAGCACCTTTGTCGATGGATGTGTATCAGAGGTAGGGAAGCTGAATTGTAGTCACTGTAAAGATTTAGCTAGTTCAGCACAAAAAATGTATTGCTTTGACTCACCACCAGCAGGTTTTAATTCACATTTATATCTATCAGCTGTTGTTGATTATCTGAAGACGATCTAAAGTGCATTCTGAATAATATCCATATATGAATAGAAGATGTGCTTTCAAAAGATGGACAGATTTGGCTTACTACTTTTAGTGCCTGGCTGAATTTTACCATCCAGTTATTGATAACTCCATGGTACTGTTCTAGTGTTTATTTTCAGTATGGCATTCTTGTATCTTAAGAGAGTTAATAAGATGAAAATAATTGCCCATGTTCTTCCAGGCTAATATTGAGAATGTGGCGCTGCTGAGCAAGATGGTACAAAGGGAAATCCCAAGAACCATCAGGGCTTTCCCTTCAGATAACAAGTCTGTTTTCAACTATAGTTGTCAGACCTTGAATTCTGCAGAAATTGCAAAAAAACTCCTTCGTCAGGAGATGGCTCAGGTGAGAGAACCACTAATACATTCTTGTTTAATTATGTCATCTGTTTGGTTGCTTGAAGCATGTATGTGCAATAGCCAGATTGTTTGCTTCACAGAATTCTAGAGTCCTGTCTCAGTTCTGACCCTAGGCCAAATTATCCAACAAAATTTGTTTCTGCTTTGTTGCCTAATTATTTGTTTCAGTCACCTATGATTATCAATATTTCCTGTATTTGTGTGTGGCCAATTTCCTCCCAGTTACTTGCAGAAAAGCTTCCCATTTCTTCTTCACCACCATGTATGGTATAAACTTTAATGATGGTTACTTACCTGTAGCGGTGGTGGTTTGAGTGATCATTTGTAAATTCATGCAACTCACCCTGCTACCCTCAGTCTCATTATCATCATTAAACATTGGGGGTAACTAAGAAGGACCATTAAGGAGTATCTCAGCATGTCTGGATAAGAGCTGGAGAGGAGAATGTCTAAAGAGCTCTGGAGCATTCTAGCTACCGCTCAGTGGACATGCAGAACCCAAATGTGTGAGTACTTGAAGAATCACGGTGTTACAAATAAGTAACATGCCCTACATTTTAAAGTTCAGTACAAACTGGCCAGAAATATTCACATATCTGAGGCATTTCCACAGGTTGATGTGTAAGCTATGTTCTGAATTCTTAACACTGCTGCATATCTGGAGATAGATCCAGTATCTGTCTTCCACAGCCAGAAGGGATCTGCCCACAGAAGATGCATCTGTCCAGTTTCTAGGGATTTCTGCTTTCCCTTCTGACATCACAGATCATTCAGCAGTTTTCCAACCCACTTCAGTACCATCTTCAGGAAAATGGAGGGCCTGCTAATGTCTTCTTTATCTAGCCCAGCTGCACGTGCTTAAACTTGGTTTTAACTCTCAGTACTATACACAGAATCATGATTTCAGAACTTTCATATTTTCGTTTTAACCCAGTATGTCAAAGTGAGGATCATCTGCAGAGTTTCTCAGTACCTACAATATACACAAAAATAACAATAGTGATAAATTAGCCAGCTAACTCTTTAATAATGTACATTATGTTACTTTTACTGTTGTCGTGTGCCATCAAGTCAAAACTGACTTACAGTGAACCCAATAAGGTTTTCAGGGTGAGATATTTAAGGAGTGGGTTTACCAGTTTTACAGCCCTAGTTAGTTTCCACGGCTGAGTGGGGATTCAAACCCAGGCCTCCTTCATCTGTCACTCTCTCCACTACACCATACTGGGTATCCAGTTACTGCCCATATATTTATCACAGCCATATGTTAGGCATGTATACAGGAATTTATTATGAAATTAAGTTGGAAAATGCATTCAGTCTCCTCGTTTTAGTTCAGACACCTGTGGTGAACCCTAGTGGATGACTAAAAGAAATATTTCAAAACACTGATCCTGTCTTAGGCACCTGGAAAGAGGTTTGCTTATGGTCATGAATATCTGTCAGGCATGTTTGACCCCGTGGATGTGGAGAGCACTCTGAAGGAATCCAAGCGACAGTCAAAGCAGCTGTGGCTCTCATCCGAAGGGTTTGTGTATCCTGGATTTAAGAGCAGCTTTGAAGCCAACATGCATCCTCGTATGCCAGATGAGGCACGGCTGATGGAGCTAAAAGAGGTAACAGCCCCTTTTTCTTTCACATTCTTGTCACACCTGCAGCATGCTCAGATTGGTGTTTTATCCTCACAACAGTTCTGTGAGAGAAAGCTGGTACATGAAATGTTACTTTTTCCCACATAGTAATTTTAGAAGAGGTAGCCATTTTAATCTGTGCTAACATATCAGGCAAAACAAAGGAGAAAAAAAAGAAGACAAAAATGTAACAACTTAACGATTTACTGCTATATTTTAATGTGAGCTTTCATGGACAAGTCCACTTCCTCAGACTACATGTTCTCTGTTCAATTCTTGAAATTCCTTAAGTTCTCTCTCCAGGCAATTGATGGTGGTGATGGGTGTTAAGGCTCAGTTAAGGATTTCTTTCCAATATGGACTCACCAGGCATTTGCTTCGATGTCCTTTTCAGTGCCAGGGAAGGATCTCTTCATTTCCTAAAGAGGAACTTCTTTAACTTTTCATTTCCTTTTTAATCCCCAAGTTTTACCTCACAATATATTTAAAAATATTAATTTGGAGTTTGATTTTTCTGCTGTCTCATATTTTAGCATGGCATTTGCTTCGTTATCCTTGAAAGTTGACTGCTCTCTTCTGCGCAGGCAATTTTAGCAGGAGTTTAATTCTGAAAAAGAGCATTGTCTGCCCATATATGGTGGTTAGTTTAAGCATGGAAAAGGACATTTCCATTCTTAACTAAATGGAACTGAAAATACTGTGCTTTAAGTGGTAAATAAAAAATGCTATTACAAGCATTTTTATGAGCGCATGGACCAGAGTGGTGAGGGCCCCACCATCAAGATAGGGACGCAGCTGGGCAATCCATCACAGATGGTAGTTGGCGGAGCGGACCACTGACACCACCTGGGTTTCCATGGTGCGCGCCGGGTCCAGATGTACTCCCAAGCTGCGAACCTCACTCTTCGTGATGAGTCATCCCCCCCAAAAGAGAGGGAATTTCCCAAGCCACCAATGGAGGGGCCACCCACCCTCAGGACCTCCGTCTTGTCTGGGT